>NC_050068.2:76920859-78120859 GCF_009764565.3 Dermochelys coriacea | reverse complement strand
TGACTTAGTGTTGTTCATTTTTTTCCAAGGTTTCATCAGAGTTTACTACTGAATGCATTGGGGCCTTCAAATTGAGAACTTTCAAATGCATTTCTTGGAACAACATGAAATGCCTGTGAAGTATGACTCCTGTATTCAATAAACAAACCTTCGAGTTCAACACCTTATAAGAAGCATATTCCTATTTTCAAATGTGTTCATAGCCCAGATCTTGTCCTTTCCTGATGACTGATTTCATCTTAGCTCATGAGCCTCTGGCAAAATGTGGAAAAGCGAGAGAGCACTTGCACTATAAAGAGAAACCAGTCTGCTCTAAATGTCACCTCTTTCCTCCCTTCAAATTTCCCACACAACTGTCAAACCTACAAACTGCCAACTCTGAAAATTAAACTAACAACTTAAATTCTAGTTAGCAAACATAAAATGGGATAATGGGGATCTTTTTCCTTTGTCTTTCCTGGTGGAAAAGAAGAACTGAAGATGGGTAAGGGGTTATTGGGTTATGGAATGTTCAGATGCATGCCAGACCCCTACAGGTTCCACTGGTTTGAATAGTTCCATAACAAGACCACCTACAATGGGGAAATGCAGAAAGAATTTCATGAGGAAGAATCGTGAGATAATTCACCTGATAATTATGTTTGTGAGAAGTAATGTCACTGAAAATAGCATATAGGTAATACAACTGAACATTATCATTATTTAAAGGGCAAAAGGATTCATTAATTTTTGCTGTAGGGCATTTCATATTTGATTTGTTGTATTCAAGTGACATTCTAGCTTTCACATGAAAAGCTAGGATGATCTCCTCCTAGATAATTAACTTAAATCTTCATGTCTCTTAATAAGACATGAAAAATGCAAAGTGTATTTCTAGAAAAGTCTCTTCAACTGAAAAATGTATGAATATTCCACAGGAGCCAGGAAAACCTATAAACAGAAGTGTGCATCATCTGTATATTCTAAGCATTGATATTGATGCTTCCAAACTTCAAGACACAGACAAAGAGTTGGTTGGAAATTTTCCAGTGATACATTTTTCCATTGGAAAATGCTGATTTTTCTAAATCAAAATGTATCATGGTAATGTGTCAATTCTGTTCAAATTTCAGCAGAAACCAGCCTAATTTTCCATTAGCTTGCCCACTCACCTGGCAGTCTGCCATGGAGCTGAGCTTCTCAGAGTGTCTGGATTCAGGCTCCACTGAAATGTTCCCAGAGCAGGAACACTTTGATGTTTCAGAAATAAAATATTTCAGACATCTAGTTTGACAAAAAATTACGAGTTTTTGGATTTTCAAAAAGACTTTTCTCAGAACAGGAAGTCTGTTTCCCAACCAGGTCTAATAGTAAGCAAGGTGAAACTATCAAGATCAAGATTAAAAAGTAGAGCAGAGGTAACTTTTAAAATGTATAACTGTCCAAACAAATATACTCCTACAATCATAGAGCTGGTTATGTTTTGTAATATGAGAAAATGGGTAAAAATATACTAAATATTTGTATAAGAATGCATTTCTTGTGTGTTCTGATTGTGGCTAGGTAAAATGCTAAAATCTTAAAGTATACATAGAAATATTATGGAAATTGTAGAAATCAACTGAGAAGTTTCCAAATAAACTTACTCATACCCTTAGACCAGCGGTTCCAAAACTTGTTCCGCCTCTTGTGCAGGGAAAGCCTCTGGCGGGCCAGGCTGTTTACCTGCCGCGTCCACAGGTTCGGCCACTCATGGCTCCCAGTGGCCATGATTCGCTGCTCCAGGCCAATGGGAGCTGCAGGAAGCAGTGTGGGCCGAGGGACGTACTGGCCGCCGCTTCCCGCAGCTCCCATTGGCCTGGAGCAGTGAACCACGGCCACTGGGAGTTGCGATTGGCCAAACCTGCGGACATGGCTGGTAAACAAACTGGCCCGGCCCACCAGGGGCTTTCTCTGCACAAGCGGCGGAACAAGTTTGGGAACCACTCCCTTAGACCATATAATTTTTAGAGTGCCAGGTGACAATTTAGAAATACATAACCCTGTACTATATCACTGTGAATATTAAATAAGTTATTCCTTCTCACAAAAAAGTTCAATGGCACACAATTAACATAAGAAGATGCAAGCTTATTGGTGTAAGAAACTGCCATTTGTACTCTACCTCTCATTCATAACAGCAAAGTTCTAATTCTGGCATGTGCTTAAACCTACTGTCTGACCTTCAAAATATGTATCACACAACCAGTATCGTTCTCCTGTATGTACCCAATGACTAAGACCCTACCAAATTCATGGTCCACTTTGGTCGATTTCATGGTCATAGGATTTTAAAAATAGTGAATTTCATCATTTCAGCTATTTTAATCTGAAATTTCACAATGTTGTAATTGTAGGGGTCCTGACCCAAAAAGGAGTTGTGTGTGTGTGTGTGTGTGTTTTTGAAAGGTTATTGTAAGGGGGATTGCGGTGCTGCTACTGCTATGTCTACACTGCTGCAGGTGGTGGCGCTGCCTTCAGAGCTGGGCACCTGGCCAAAAGCCACCGCTCTCTGGTCGCCCAGCTCTGAAGACAGTGCAGAAGTAAGAGGGCAATACCACGATCCCCCCGCTAAAATAACCTTACAACCCTCCTGCAACTCCCTTTTGGATCAGGATCCCCAATTTGAGACACTCTGGTTTCCCCCATGAAACCTGTATAGTATAGGGTAAGAGCACACAAAAGACCAGATTTCGTGGGGGAGAGACCAGAGTTCACGGTCCATGATGCGTTTTTCATGGCCATGAATTTGGTAGGGCTCTACCAATGACCTATGTAATAAAGATGAGGTAGAATAAAACAAGCTTCCTCCACCCTTTGTGCAGATATTAACTCAAGGATGAAAAACAGTTCCTCTCAAATGTAATGGAAATAATTTTCTGATATAACTTTCTGGATATTTACATTTTTGGATTAACTAAAACTCCTTTGTTTTTATATCTGCTCATATTTTTGAAATAATATTAAAATGTATTCTCTCCCTGGGAAACACTTTTGTTTCTGTTAACTAAGGGCATAATTTCACATGTGCAATATGCAATATATGGGTTATTATTCTGTGTCCTAAAGAGACAGTAACAAAGCAAACAAAGCCCTGGTTGCGATGATTTAGTTGGGGATTAGTCCTGCTTTGAGCAGGGGGTTGGACTAGATGACTCCTGAGGTCCCTTCCAACCCTGATATTCTATGATTCTATGAACTTGAACATGATTCTATTACCAATTAGGAAAAACTGATGAAGAAATTGAGACCCACATGAAGCAGAAATAAGGGGAATTGGCTTTGCCTCAACTGGGTGTGTGGAAAATGCAGGAAGAGCTGCAAAGGGTAGGTGAACAAAAGGAATCAGCAGCCTGATGCAGCTCAACGCTTTGGCAAAGCAAGTAGTAATTGTTTGATGCCCAATACCTAAATATATAATCATAGTGGAGCTTCATCTTAAAATATAATCTGAGCCATATTTTCAATGGACAGTCATCTCAAATAAAGGATGCCATTATGCTTCATGTAAAATATTTGTGTCATATACAAAATCTATAATATACACAATCAGAAGTTCCGGATTTACATAACAATTTATGACCATGTTGACATCAGAGAAAGCTGCATGGTGCACTCCTCTACTTCAGATGCGCTGCACTGATGTAAAGTGGGGCTTACTTTGGGTCTAATTTAATATGGTAAATCATTGGACTAAACATCGCTTTATATCGGTGCAGAACATCTACATCGGGGGCTGCATATTTCTCTAATGTAAACAGGGCCTATACTATCAAGATATTTAATGAAGCTGATTTTTAGTTCTGGTTAATTTATACACTCAAGGAGTTTAAGGCCAGAAGGGACCATAACATAATCTAGTCTCATCGCCTGTATACATTTCATCCAGTTACCCCATATTGAACCCAATAACTTGTGTTTGACTAAACTACATCTTCCAGAAAAGAATTCAGTCCTGATTTGAAGGCAGCAAGTAATGAAGAATCCCCCACTTCTCTGGGTAGTTTGTTCCAGTGGTTATTCACCGTCACTATTAAAAATAAAAGGAGTACTTGTGGCACCTTAGAGACTAACAAATTTATTTGAGCATAAGCTTTCGTGAGCTACAGCTCACTTCATCAGATGCATTTCGATGAAGTGAGCTGTAGCTCACGAAAGCTTATGCTCACATAAATTTGTTAGTCTCTAAGGTGCCACAAGTCCTCCTTTTCTTTTTGCGAATACAGACTAATACGGCTGCTACTCTGAAAACTATTAAAAATCTGACATTTCCAATTTGAATTTGTCTGACTTCAGCTTCCAGCCATTGTTTCTTGTCAGACCTTTCTCCACAAGATTAAAGAGCCCTTTAGTACCCAGTATTTTCTCATTCTGTCAATCTTCATGCTATCTGCAAATTTTATCAGTAGCAATTTTATATTTACTTCCAGTTCATTGGTAAAAATATTGAATAGCATGAGGCCTACTACTGATCCCTCCAGAAACCCACTAGAAACACCTCCCCCCCATCATTTGAGGATTCCCCATCGATGATTGGTTTTTGAGATTTGTCAGCCAGATATTTTACTGAAATTTTCTGTGAAACACAGGGCATGAACAGAGCCTAGCTTAACAGCGCCATGCAATCAAGGCTATTAAGAAACTTAAAAATTCTTGCCATCTGATGCTGTTTTCTTATGTTTCTTAAGTATTTAAGCTTCTAGAAGCCAGAACAGTTACAAGAATGTGGCAAGAAACACAGTATCCAAGAAAAACGATATGAAAAAGCTGAAATTCATATTAATGAGCACTCTGAATAAGACGTCCTTTATTAGCCAAAATTATAAACACACAGAGTATGTTTGTATTTAGTATTTTGAATTAGAACATATTGATGGTAAAATCATCACATCAAGTACTGCATACATTTTTTCATTAGATGTTTAATGGTAATGTTACAATGTATAAACATAGGTATAAAATTAAACAAACCAGTTGTTTATTTGTGTGGTACTAAGAACATGATTATGAATACAATTTCTTTCTTCACAGAATAAACTGCCAAACTGATTATTTATATTGAAAATCCCTGGAAAAATGTCATGGTGCTTTTTTCTGCTTCAGTTTCCTGTACCAATCAGGTGCCTCTCTATTTGTCTGTGAAACAAAGAATGTTTTGGTTATGAGACAATTGAAAGGCAAGAGAAATATGCAATCCACACAACACTGCACTCCTCCCTCTGCCATTCATAGCTCTGCTTAAACTAAAATCAATTAAAACGTGAAAGGTTTACATTACACAAAAATATACTAAAGTTCTGTGTGTCTAAGATAATAAAATAAACCAAGTATCAAATTATTAACCAAATTATGATTCAAAATGTTTACCAATGGTAAAATGATTCATGAAATGCTTAACTAAAGGACTATCATTGTAAATTACGTTACGTGTATTTCTGTTAAAAAAGGGGGTGGGAACCTCGGACAAAGAGGTGTGCTACAATATGCCAACATTTTAAGCATAATACAAAAAACTACATGTAAGAACATGGGTTCTCCAATTTAGTCATAGCACAGACCATAACTTAATTGTGGGACACTGCTTCTGGATTACCTTTCCTTACATTCACAGTCTTGTAAGCTACTTATCACACATTCACAACTGCATAAAATTCCTATAGCAATTACAGCAACCTTTTACATGGAAAAGCAATAGCAAGTAAGTGGGGGAAGGAAGGGGATGAGTCATCTTCAGACTCAATGGAATTGGCAGGGAATTCAGCCGTAAAAAACAAAGTTCTAGGAGAGCCACCAGAAGTACAGACCTGTTCACTGCCTCCCAATTCCCCAGGCTCCATGGCAGTACATTTTGAACAAGTGATAAGTGTAATTATTACAGTTAAAATCCTCTACTGAAATGGCCTCAAAAAGATACAACACGTGTTCTGTTTCTTACATAGTGCATTTGTTATTTCAGACTTTCAAAAGAATTTTGTGTCATTAGTGAACATTCCATCCAAAGAAATGGTAATAAGTTTGAAAAGGCATTATTTTCATTCTACCCATGACATTATTTGACTATTAAGTCTGGCTCACAAATTTAATCAAACACAAATTGTTCAACAGCAAACACACACCAAACTTGAGAGGGGGAAAAAAAGCCCAATTATTACAGCTGGCACTTGATTTAGGAAATCTCCCCAAAAATATATTTTCTAAATTTGTCCCATACTTGTCAGAAAAATCAGAGGGTACTTAGTAGTTCGAGCAGTGGACTATGAAGTAAGACTTCTGAGTTATATTCCCAGCTTCCTCAAGGAAATGGAGCAACATTTGTACAAAACACTTAACTACTGTGCTTAAGGATTGTTGTTAGGCTTTGCGTATGTGAAGTGCTTTCAGTACCTTGGGTGAAAGGCGCTACATAAATGCAAGTATTTATTGTTTACTATGACATCTACCTGTGGTGGGATGTTGTATTGTTCTTCCATTTGTTCTATTAATAACTGCAAATGAAACTTAAAGCTATAATTCATTTTCCTTTGCTTTCCTTCTCTGGAGCTACTTAATTTTTGACTCTACTATTAAAAGGAGATTGTAAATCTTTGTGAAAGCCACCAAAAGATGCAAGTTAAAGTATACCGCAGTCACTTTTGTGCTTGGGAGTCTAGCCTCACATGTATAGATGTCAGGCCTATCTGAAAGAATTAACCAGAACTGGTCATCTTCAACAGGGATGCCTGAATCTCTCCTGGAGATACAACCAAGAGCCTACCTAAGTCTGTCTCTGAAGCAGAAGCTTGCGTTGAGTAACTCTGAGTACTGTAAAAAGAAAAGGAGTACTTGTGGCACCTTAGAGACTATGCTCAAATAAATCTGTTAAATCTCTAAGGTGCCACAAGTACTCCCTTTCTTTTTGCGAATACAGACTATCACAGCTGCTACTCTGAAACTGAGTACTGTGACTCAATGTCTGCTGCCCTACTTAAGACAGACCCAGCACCCTTCTAGGCCCACAACACTGGCCACCTTAAAATAATCTATAATCCATTTACAAACTAAATTCTTTTGATGTGTGCTCACAATGTAACACCCTTGGAGGGGAGTGGTAATGCGCTCTTTCTTACTGGACGAGATATCAATTTCACCTTAAGTGGCAAGTACAAAGTGCAGTAACATACTGGAAACATCTGCGCAAAAAACAAAATACACTACAGTAGAAAGTCACCTCACAGGTCTCAAAATAGCAGTGCTGGCGCCTGCGCTCTGAGACTTATCCCCCTCACCAGGTCTCAGAGCTCAGGCTCCAGCCTGAGTGGGAGCATCTACCCTGCTATTGCAAGACCCATAGCATGAGCCTGAGTCAGTTGACCCAGGCTCTGAGACTTTTTGATGTGGGGTTCTTTTCTGCAGCATTGACACCAGTGGTGGATTAGCCACTTGGCCAATGAGGCCCTGGCGAGGGCCCCTGGCCAACTGGGGTGCCCCCACACTCCGACGGGCAGGAGTGCCAGGCGGAGTAGGGCAAGCCCCGATGCCCCACCCTGCTCTCTGGCAGGAGCACCAGGGGGTAAGGGTGTACTGGAGGAAGAAGGGGTAGGGAATGGCCCCCACTTGTTCTGGCCCAGGGCCCCACAAAACCCTAATCTGCTTCTGATTGACACATCCCTGCTGAAGCTATTGACTCCAATCAGCCATGAACCAAAGCCTCCAGAAACTCCTCTGCAAGCAAACATATAAGAAAATTGGAAACTCATGCTTATAAAACCGTCAGCCACCCTCCTCCTCTTCAGTTCATTTTTGAGGGAGTGTAGGGGGGTGGTCACCCTGCTCTGGCCCTGAAAGGGTTAAATCAGCCCTGGGAGAGGGCTGCCCTGGGGAGCCAATAGTAAAAGCAGCCCTGGAGAGGGAAGGGCTAGCTGCCTGGGAGCAAGATACCTTAAGAAGAGCCGTGCTGGGGAAGGGCACAGGGAGCTGTGGAGCTCCAGTCTGATAAACCCCTAGGCTGCAGGCCTTGGTAAAGGCCCAAGAAGGTACTGGGGCTGCAGAGGGGCAGCCTGAGGATAGGCAAAGGCAGCAGGTCCTAACCTCCTTGCCAATGACGAGTGGCCTTTACAGACTGCAGTCTGCCCCAGTGAGCGGGGGCTAGATGATGACTGGCAGCAGCCACTGAGGCAAGGTGGGTTTTGAGGGATGGGGGTTCCCCAGGGAAGGGAGACCCAGAGTGTGGGGATATTGCTGGGGCAGAACCACAGGGTAAAGGGCACCGGGGTCTGGGAGGGACATGGATGCCAGTGGCAGGCGAGACCCTGGCCAGCAGAGGGCGTTCCAAAGGCTGGAAAGAGCTAATTCCCAAGATGACCAGCAGGAGGTGCCGTACCGGTGAGTTGTCACGTCGCTACAGGGAGGTATTCTTCTTTATACACACACACATTCATACACATTACATATATGATTTTATATTCACATGGAAGCACCCTTTATTTTATATATTTTACACACACACACACACACACACACACACACGTACTTACGTATATTAAAAGGACACTGAGGCTTCACAGATAAGAACTCAAAAGTTAGGAAATGCCAGAATTAAGGCTGCTTTTGCAACCCCAATTCAGTCCCTTGAGACTTAATGACACTGTGAGCTGTAGCTCACGAAAGCTTATGCTCTAATAAATTTGTTAGTCTCTAAGGTGCCATGGGTACTCCTTTTCTTTTTGCGAATACAGACTAACACGGCTGCTACTCTGAAACCCATTAATTACATGATGACTTTCCAAAGAACCCCTGCCTCATTCAGTGCACAGAATGGACCTGCTCTGGCAAATAATCAAGACTGTGTAATGAAGGGGGGCTGTTGTCTGTAGCACCCCTGTCTCTTCTGTTAAGAAGCTGGAAGGTGCTAGTGACTGAGGCAGGGTGTTTGTATGTAGGAAAAGAATGGTCTCACGGTTAAGGCAACTGAATGCTGCTTTGGAGAGCTGGATTCTATCCCTGCCTCTCCCACAGAGTTCCTGTATGATTCTGGGTAGATCACGTAAGCCAAGCTTTTCACAGGGGTGAGGAACTGTTTGTTCCTCATTCTACGAGTGCCCAACTTGAGACCCTGGGGTCAGTTAAGCAGAAATGCTGAGCACTCACAACTGCAAGTGAAGTCAATGGGGAACTGTGCTTTGAACATATAAAGTGTGATACAACGCTAAATATTCTGAAAAATCAGATCCTAGGCCTCTCAAATTGGGCGACCAATATTACTGTAAACTTTTGCCATTATTCTCTGTCCTTTAGCATCCCTATTTCAGATAATACCAACCCTGCACCTCACAGGGGTGTTGTGAAGATAATTGCTATTTGTATAGCACTCAGTGATGAGTACCATGAGACGCCCATAAGGTAATTAATATTTCTGTATTCAGAACAGGGATTAAATAGAGTGCAGTAAATAAGGCTGAACATTGATTAATAAGGGTAACCCAAAATATTGCTTATTAAATGAGCAGAATCCATCCTGAGCACTGAATGAGCCAGGGGTCCTATGGAAATAATTACCCAGTATTTAATTAAAGACATGCACATATACCCAGTCAGCGTCTCCTTCCCTCCCAGCCTCCAGTTCCAGTCTCACCAGGCTTCTTGTCCCAATCTAGTCCTTTCCCTTCCCTCACAGTCTGGGCCTTGTTCCCCTTTGCATTCATGTCAAGTGTCTTCCTCATCCACATTGCCTGGGCAGCAGCAGGGAAGGCACTAAGAGCACAGGAGAGAGAAAACTCCCTGCTCTACGTTCCAGAACCAAGAGCAGCTGGAAGCTGAAAATTCAGGGATAACCCAGCCTTGACTTGTAAGCCCCAAGCTCAGTTCAGGGGAGCATAGTCAGCACACATGGAATCTTCAGAGATTTTAGCTACAAAACTAAGAAATCTCTATTGAGCTTGTGCAAACAAATTTTTGGCCAAGTCTTGCATCTTGGTCATATATGGACGCATTTTCACAGGGACAGCAAAAGGTACAACCCTTCTCCCCCTTGCCAAATTTTAAGTCCCTGCTCTAAAGTTTGGGGGCGCTATAGCTTCGCAAAGAAAAGGTTGCCAGAAATTTTTAAAATGACAAAATATTTTCCCTAGCCTCACTCTCAGAAACTTCTGAACCGTTTAGCATGAAACTTTCCAAAAAATGTAGCTCGAAGCAGACCCCCAGCACAGAATATTTCAGCCCCTAAAAGTATAAATTTTAAGTAATAAAGCAATCAAAAACAAAGTCGTATAACAGGAAGTGTCGGGCCACCTCAGTATTAAGCAGTGCGACCAGCCTGTGTATGTGTAAGTATTATGTAAATATAAATTCCAATATATATATTTTCTTACATCCATTGGGATGTTAATGTATTGGATATGTTAGAATTCTGTTTTGTTATCCATTTTTAATACAACTTTACTAACTGAATTGTTTTGGGAGATTTGTTTCCTGTGCACTTTAAGATCTAGAAGTTTCTAAAGGGCTGGAATCCGTGATAGTGTGTGACCAGTAGAGGGATATAGCTTCCTGTAGCCTACCACTACCACAGAGAGAAACTTTCAGCAGGCATGCTGCACTGTTTTGAACTAACACCACAAGATGAATACAAATCCTTTGAAATCATCTCTTCAAAGAAGCAGACTTCCAGGAGTAATTTTTTTTTTATATATACCCCCACCCACGGACAGCTTTTTTGAAATGTGAGCAATAGTGCTCTAAACAAAATGCCTAGGTCACTTATTTTAATTACTGTACTTACAAATAATGTTGGTTTGGGTATAAATACATTTTCTTCCTCATGTTCTGCTGGCAGCTTTACAGAAGGGTTTGATTTGTGTTTTGCAGTTAAGCTTCTTACGTCACTATGAGACTGAGGTACATTTTCCCCATAGCGTTTACCATGCAGACTGATAAGAATCTGTTTCATTACTGCCAGTTCCTGTAAAAACATAAAATAAAATTAAAATAAATAACAATGCTAAATTTTCAATAAAACTAAAAATAGTAAAACCTATTAAAAGGATTATTTGTTAATAATGCATTTCTATTCACCAAATCAAAATATCTAAATAGATTATAGGCAGATCAATAACCCTATAATGAGCCTGATTATTTACTTGCATTTATTAGTCTGAGTACTAGTTAGAAACTACTTTACTAAAGGGAGTAATAAAATAAAAAGGCACAGAAGAGTTATACAAATAAAACCTCATAATGTCTAAATGCTGTAACAGAAAAAGGATTTAAAGTGCATTAAGGATCGCACTATCCCTTTTTTTCATTTAAGCGGCCATTTATTTTAAACAATTATTTTAAAGATAGCTTACAGAATCCAATTTGAGTGGCTATGATAAATAGTACTCTGAGGGTTAAGGTTTGGGTATGTGTCTTATAAATGCAGATATAAAAAACAAATGTATGTCTTTACCCCTAGAAAAATCAATCAATTGATAAGAGAGGCCGAGGAGAGACTAGCAAAAAGGAGGAAAAGGATCATGATCTGAACTATGGAATGAAAAAGCAACTACTGAAAACGAAAGAAAGGGATATGGTGGCCAGAAGGGTTCTCACTGACTTGGAAATTTAATAATTTGCTAAACAAACAATTCAATAGATTTTAACCTCCCCCTCCCCTCCATAGATTGGTTCAAGATCATTAGTAAAGTGACAAAAGCAAAACCATAACTCCCTCTCTGACTTTAATCTGCCATGATCTTCTAATGTCACAGCATCTCCCTGCTGCTGTCATTATTTTCTTCATTTTTAATGGATGGAATTGTTACAAAATATGTTACATAATTTCCCCCACCCCTCACACTGGTGCTTCTAGCTCTACCTTGTAACGATTTGTGAATTACTGACAAAACAACCAAGTGAGTGCAATCTTCATTCAAAGAGCAGTTCAAAACCATAAAGGCTCTTCAGAATTTAATATGCAGCTCCTTGTACAGGCACCAACTCCGGGGATGGAGCTACAGGCGCCATCTTTCCAGTGTGCCGGGGGTGCTCACTGCTCAACCCCTGGATCTGCCCCCACTCCATTCCTTCCCGCCCCCTCCCCCTGAGCCTGCCATGCCCTCGCTCCTCCCCCCCTCTCTCCCCAGAGCCTCCTGCATGCCACAAAACCGCTGATCGGCGGGGCTGCCAGTGGGTGGGAGGCGCTGGGAGTGGGGTGGGGGAACTGCTGACGTATTATTGTGGCTTTTTGGCAATGTACACTGGTAAATTCTGGCTCCTTCTCAGGCTCAGGTTGGCCACCCCTGCCATAAGGTTTTGACTGTCTTCAATAATAATTCAGCAGAAATTCATGTAATCTTATCTCTTTAACCAAAACAACTGTATAATTAATGTTTATAGTTTAATGCCAAACACAACAAATGGACAATATAGTTATTGTACATTACATATTACCTATTTCTTAATATTAACCAGAAAATTACAGTGATTCATATTCTATTTTCATCACAGTATTCAAAATTAGCATAATGTAAAAACAGCCACTTAAAAGTCATCATCTAACTTCTGATACATAGTTGCTTTAAATAGCTCCACAACAGTACATACGATATAAATATTCTTGAAAAAATTAAAAATAGGCATGCTTTGTTGTAGAAAATTTAGTTAATAAACTGATACCACAATAATTCAGTTATATGACTGGAACCCCAACACTAAATACACCCAACAACTTCATCCAGGGTACAAATGGTTCTTGGGTCTCAGTCATTTAATATTTGCATAATTCAGCCGTGTGTGGTGGCATGTTAAAACAGCTCAACTACAGAGCAGCTGTTTAAAAGGACTGCATAGTTGATGCCAACATATTACTGAAAGTTGTAAACTCTGCAAAGATGCTGCCAAAGTGATACATAGACAGAATTTCTTGATGAAAATAACTCAGACAAGTATATTACAAATACATGCTCCATGACTGGTGATTAAGTCATATATAAGCAATGTTTTGACATTAGTAAGTGGTGCTGTATCTTTAGGGAGCTAAATCTTGCATCAGACTATATGGACCCAAAAAAGTTGTAATTATGAGTTTGAAACTGTGCTCAAAAAACAAGGCAAAGACCAAGAATTCTTAATACTGATTTGATAAAGAGGTTACTTTCAGATACATAAACCAGGCCCAATTCTGCAGTTACATAACCAAATTCTCTAGTCTTTCCTCCTTTACACCACCTCAGTGACACAAAGGAACCAGAAGAGACTAGAGATGAGAATTTCCCCCACAGTGTATATATTAACCTAAAACATGTCTATGTTTGTTATGGGGCATTGATAAGGTTGCATTTGCATTTAAAGCAGGACTAAAATCCCTCTGTTTTAAACTTTAATGATTAATTTTAGTCTGAAAAGTCCTAATTCAGCACAATGTGCAAAGCTTCTCTCTGTTACACCATAGTTATTCCACAGTAACCCTGTTAACTTCAGTGGAATTACTAGTTTATTTATGGCCCAAATACATTTCAGATTTACTAACTTTTGATGAGGATACATTTGAAAATGTCCTGTTTCTGAAATGTGGCAGTTCCCCTCTCTCTTTTTTTGGATTTCTCTAGCTAACAGTTCCAGCAAATGCCACAATCCACAAACACATTAAATTCACAGGTGGCATGTAATATTAGAAAGTGTTGTTTCCCATATAAGAATGACTGATACAAGTTATGTAAAGATTAGACAATTGAATTGCTCAGATTTATCATCTATTTCTATTATTTGATGCTGGTAGCTTGCTTCCAAGATCCTGCTCAGCACATAAATCCTAGGAAGCCAGGAAAGGCAGCAGGGGGTGACAGACAGGGATCTTCAAGTGAATAATGGTGGAACAGAGCAGGAATGTGTGAGACGTGAAAAGCAGGGCCTTGGGGAGAAAGAAGGGGGCATTAGCAGGGACATGAATTGGACTGGGAGGGAAAAGGCGTTGCTGGGTGAAGGAAGGGTTGTGGGTAATGTAGGTCCGGGAGTAAATTGTTCCTGGGGTGGGGAGTCCAGTGCCTCTGTGAGACGGCATCTGTGCTCAAATTGCTCCCTCACTGTTGCTGCTTCAGTTCCCCACTACACTGAGGAAGCAGTGCAGTGTAAAACCCCAAAAGCGCTGATTTCTCTGTGGAGATGTTAGGCTCCTCCAGCATTGCAGCACTGGCTCTTGGACACAGTGAGAAGACAATGCTGGGAAAGTTGAGCAGCTCTCTCGAGGCACTGATGCCTGAAGGGCTCCACCCAAAATTTCTGCACCTGTACACTGGGGGGGCCTAGATGGCAATTCCATGGGGAGAACTTCAAGTGCTTATGCCTCAAAGCAGATTCAACAGTCTGCCCTTGCTGCCAAGAATGCTAACAGCATATTGGGCTGCATTAGTAGGAGCACTGCCAGCAGATCGAGGGAAGTGATTATTCCCCTCTATTCAGTAATGGTGAGGCCACATCTGGAGTACTGCATCCAGTTTTGGGCCCCTCACTACAGAAAGGATGTGGACAAATCGGAGAGAGTCCAGCAGAGGGTAACAGAAATGATTAATGGGCTGGGGCACATGACTTATGAGGAGAGGCTGAGGGAACTAGGCTTATTTATTCTGCCGAAGAGAAGAGTGAATGAGGATTTGATAGCAACCTTCAACTACTTGAAGAGGGGTCCAAAGAGGATGGAGCTAGACTGTTCTCAGTGGTGGCAGATGACAGAAGAAGGAGAAATGGTCTCAAGTTGCAGTGCAGGAGGTTTCAGTTGGATATTAGGAAATGCTATTTCAATAGGAGGGTGATGAAGCACTGGAATGCATTACCTAGGGAGGTGGTGGAGTCTCCATCCTTGGAGGCTTTTAAGGCCTGGCTGGACAAAGCCCTGGCTGGGATGATTTAGTTGAGGTTGGTCCTGCTTTGAGCAGGGGGTTGGACTAGATGACCTCCTAAGGTCTCTTCCAACCCTAATCTGATTCAATGAGCTCCTCCCCACCTCGCATTACCCGCACAGCTCCAATCCCACCACCAAAGAACCCCGCATAAAACCCTCTCCTCACCCAATCCTCTCACATCCACAACCATCCCCCTTACCAACCTCAGCCCCACTCTGCCTCTGGCTCCCCACACATCCCTCCCTGTTAATCTCTCCATTGTCTCCCCCGCTGCATCAGGCAGCAGCACTGAGGGAGGAGGAGGAGGTATATGGTGGGAGGGCAGATAGGGAAGCAGAACTGTATTAGGGTTGTAGGTGGTAGAGACAAGCGGGGTTTATCCTAGGGAGGTACTGAATGGGAGAGGTGAATGGAATTTTAAGAGCTAAATGTGGTAGGGAAACAAAGGGAGTTAAATTTTGCAGGAAGCATATAAGGAATGAATGAATATCTGCTTATTTCCTTGAATTTCATGCTTTACATTGGTGGATTATGCATATGCAGTCTAGCAGCCTTAGTTCAAAAATAACCAAGGTATTTTTGTATGGAATCAAAGATATAGATTTCTTAAAAAAAATAATTAGGTGTCTAGCTAGATTAGGGAAAAGCATATTTTCTTTTATATCATTAGGCTACTGGCATTATGCACACCTACAATTTAAATAATTCCTAGTTTCTGAACATTTTATTCCAGAATTTAATTAGGGCCTGATGCTGCAGCTGCTGTGTGTATGTGAGTAACTCCCATTAACTTCAACAGGTATTCTGTGTATGTAGTGACTAAAATATCAGGTTCTAAAACAATCATGAGTTGGCAAAAGTGAAAAAGGATCCATGATTTTTAAAAGGTAAAATAAAATGGTATTTGCATACTTAAATTTTAGAAGCATTTGAAATTATAGTAATGGTAAATTCTGTTCTTGACAAGTGAAAATAAGATGCAACATATTTAATTCTTAAACACAAAATGTTTATAATGGATAATTGACACAGTACATTAAAATATGGAGAATGGATATGTATAGTCCAGACAATTGATTATAGAGGATAAAATCTGATTCCCCCCAACTATATAAACCATCTTCAATTATGGTGGGTCATTTATAGATGTTTGAGTGCAATTATGGCAGAGAAAAGAACAGATGCAAAAATGAAATGGTGGCATTACATATTAAAAATGTAAAATATGACTTCATTTAATAAATTTGTTTATTTGTATTTATGGACACTATAAAAGGACTACCAATGCACTCTGTGTCCTTGACATAACTTGCACATACACATATTAAATATGCTTCCTACATTTCCCAAATTGAGTAGCTATAGACATTCAAGGTTAGTAGGATATTAAAATCTGATATTCATATGATTGAAACAAAATTAAAAAGAATTTCCAGATGTGGAAATATGATTAGGGTGGTAAAAAGGAATGTTGCCCTAGCAAATAAATAACTGCTAAAAAGTGTGAAAATTTGTTCACATTAAACATAATGGACAATTTTCATTGTGACAATTGAACAGGTTTTCAACAGACCCGAGACAGCTACAATTACCTTTCTTCTTATACCTGTGTCACGTACCTATAACTTAAACATCAAAGGTTCCGAATGGGACAACAACACCATTTTTTTTTTGGGATAAGAAATAATGGGACTAAAACCCCCTGCTCCTGAACTCTAAGGGCACCTCTTCCACTCCAAACTGCTCAAAGTTGTAGAAGGAACTCCCCTTTTTGTCTTAATAGTATCTTGTGAGAAAGGTCCCTGAAAAGAGACAGTGAAGAGGGTAGGAAGTGACTAGAATGGAATAGAATACCTCTTGCTGACAATTTCCAGGACCCACTGTTCCAATGTGATCTGAGTCCAGACTTCTTGAAAATAAAAGAGGAAGTTTCCAAAGGGGGAGGGATGAGTGCATAAGGGAAGGGATCCTCAAGCAGTTCAGTCATCTGATGGAAGACACAGACTGTGTTTAAGCGGAGGAAGAGGTGAACGGTCATTATTGCTTCTTTCTCAGTGACTCTGAAGCCCTCTGAGTGTTGTAGTAATATTGAGCAGAAGGATGCTGCCTGAAGAGCTTTGAGATCTTGCTTGCCTCCTCCTTGGGGCTGGGATGTAGAAGCCCAGGAAACCAAAGGGCAGTCTACAGGTTTACTGGGTACCATTGGCTCATATTTAACAGTTGGTATCAAAATGCCAAATGGACCTTTGTGAGATCTTTGGCTCTCCTTCAATTGCTGAGCCCAAAACCTGTTAGGCACGTGCTGACACACGTCTTGACTTGGTAGGCACCAGAGAATGACATATGCCTTGGCTTATCTCTGAAACATGCCCCTTCCTATCCCTGTCAGATGCCAAAATGGAGATGGATGACTTAGAGCTTGGGGTGGAATCTGAGCTCACGGTGTGTTCATGAAAAGGGACTGACCAAAGGCTTGAGATCTAGGTATGTCCTTCCTTTCAGCATCTGTGGAAGCATGAACAGAGTGCTCCATGAGGAACAATTTTAGATGGACCTCTCTAGCTTTTTGAGTCTATGGATGGAAGGAGCAAAACATGGTACAAAACTAAGGAGTATTCCCTCTTCTAAACAAAAGAGGAAAGTGGAATGCCCACTGCTAAGTGGCACTGAAGCGTCACATGAAGAGCAGAGTTTGAACCTCAGATTTCATTTCTGCCATACTGCTAAGGCCCCTCTATGAGGGGAGGAGAGATAAGCTAGACTTTTAACTAAGTATCTGACTAAAGTTGTAGGGGTTTTTTTTTGTCAGTCAACTGGCAAAAAGACTAAACACACACTACTCACAAAATTAATTAACAATACTAATAACTCATACTAAGCAGTGTGCAGAGAAGCAGGTGGACACCATTTCACTGTTGCAGACAGTAAGACTGAATAAGTAATAGTTGAGCCCATTCTGCCCTTTATTTCCTTCAGGCATGTGCAGAATGCCACAGCATATACCCTGACTACTTCTGCTATATGCTAGCTTAGTTCCTAATAGTTATATCTATTTTTAATTGTTAGGAAAAAAATAAAGGAAAGTTTCAAACTTTTGGGTAAATTTTATAATTTATAAAAGATGTGTGAAATCTGATATATGAATATTCTAATACTTTGATGTAAACAAAACACACAGAAATAAATAATATACTTATAACAAAAATAAAAGACTTATTTGGAACCAATACTTTTTAGCTCAGAGCCACGATTTACAGTTAAATCTAATTTAATGAAAATATGCTTTCATTACAGAAAATATTGACTCAGTTTTACTAATGTGTCAAAATAGTTATAATAATCACAATCAGTTACTGATTATGAGGTCTTATCTTTTCAATTGAGTAATTCCCCCCTTTAATTTGATTCATCCTATTTTTGGTATTTCATAAATATTTACATTCTGTTTATACTCGAGGATATTCAAATAGTATCATACAGTGAAGGAAAGTAAAAAAGTCTATACATCTGGAAAACTAACAATATGAATAAACAATTAATAGTCTGGAAAAAAAATGAATATAATTAAATATTTAAATATTTGGAAGACCTTTCTGCCAACAATTTCTTGCTTAAATTCCTCTCCTTTTTTTTTTTTTAATTTAACCTGTCCCTAAAAAGTACATTACTTAAAATGTACATGCCAGTTTGCTCTTGTAATCCATATCAGTGAATTGAACTTTGCCGGTATTTTGTGAAAAAAATATTTTAAATGATACAAAAAATAATTCATAATGTATTTATATGAAGTGACATCATTATAAACCTTGCTGCCCTTTTTAGGTTCTTAAAAACAGTAATCGCTAGGTAGCAAGCAATAGTCAGCATGTAATTATTTGGCATATAACACAGCAAATGGAAAGATAATTCTTGAAGAATTTGCATGAAAACTGCTATTCAGAAATGTACAACATCAAGAAATGAATGTATCCCTCTGTTAAATCCTTTATCTGCCCAAATTCAGTAGCATTTTGTATTCAAGTTTAATTAAAGCCTGACATCACTAAATAGATAACAAAATGACAAACACTGCTGCTTAAGAGCATATTTACCCCTATAAAATATGAACTGGAAACTTCTTTACAATCATTTAGCAATGTAAATGTCACTTGTTTCTCTAAGTTTGAAGATGAGAATAGCTCCAGGGCTTATTTGTAATGCAGAAATGTCCCTGTATTCTACCGAGGAAAACATGCAGAACATTTATAGGAACTAGAATCTCAGAACATAAATGTAGCATAAGAAATATGATAATTACCCTGTGGCTTAACATTTAAAAAGAGCACCAAGCATTGTACATCAGGTGAGGTTTTTTTGTTTTTTTTTAAAGATTAAACAAGTTACAGCACATAGATGAGGAGGAATTCACTTTGGAAACACAAATAATTTTGAAATTACTATGTACAATCTTTTAAATTAAAAAAGAAGAAAAGAAAAAATTAAAAAAAAAAAAGGAAAGGAGCAGAGTTGAATATAATTTATTTGAGGCACCTGTTACGAATCCTTTCCTCCCAGCCCTCTTCAGATACCTTGCCAGCTCCCTCTCCCCTCCCCAAGCAGTTTACCTTTCTTGTTCTCTTGTCCCTGTTCACGTGCCTTCTCCTTCTGGCTCCAATGTTTTTATGAGCCCTCCTGTCACAACTTCTCTCCATGTCCTCTTTTGCAGATGGAAGCTGCTGCCAGTGGCAGATTAGCCACTGTGCCAACGGGGCTCATGCCTAGGGGCCCCAGTCAATTGGGACCCCCACACCCCAACCCACTCAGCCCAGCACTCCTGCCAGGGAGCGGGGTTAGGGCATGGGGGCTTGCCCTGCTTTTCCCATCCGCCTGGTGCTCCTGCTGGAAAACGGGGGAAGCCCCTATGCCCCGACCCCTTTTCCCCAGCAGGAGCGAGGGGAGGGGGACTGCAGACGGAAGGGGTGGGGAAGGGCCCCCACTTGCTCTGGCCAGGGCGCCACAAAACCCTAATCTGCCTCTGACTGCTGCTACAGTCAGTGGCTCCATAGCATCCCTCTAACGCAGTGGCTCTCTGACCTAAGCTGCCACCAGCCACTCTCCCGCAGCACAATTCAGTTACAGTTCAAACCAGAGCAGGCCGCACTTTAAATGTGTGACTAGTATGTAATGGGGGGGGGAAGAGAGATTTGTGCAGGTGGCCCATTTCTCCACCCGTTCTGTTGCACTAATGTCAAAGATGAGAGGGAATGAGATAGTGTGGGCTCAGGGGATCCAACAACAAGAGGCACAGTAGGGGGAAAAGGGATATATTGAGATAAAAGGAGGACATGTAGAGATGAGGGTAATAGGTCAATGGGACTGAATTATGGGGGCACAGACACTTGGTGAGACCCAAAATCTCAAAGGAACAAAGAAGGGTAAAAGCCCCTAGGCACCTTCTTCCATCCAGTGAAGAGAAACCTTATGGCCCAGGATACAAGGAAAGCATCATGAGGAGGAAACAGGGTTGCTGCTCTCTCCTAGGTGCTGGCACAGGATATAGAAGGCTAACAAGCCTCTGAAACTTAAGTCAACTGCAGACAGAGGAACACACTGAGGAAAGCGGTTACTTGGGAGGGTGGCTCTCTGGGCTCCATAGGTGCATAAGCTCCATAAACATAGAAACTTCTGGATGCTGTTTAGAGTTTGTGGTTCTTAATAACTGAAATAGCCTTCATTAACCAAAATTTACATTCAATCCTCTGACAACCTCAAAACTACCATTTTATTAGTAGAAGTTTCCTGGAAAAATCTAAGAGCCATGAACAAACTATAAATAGCTTAACAGATCTTATGGGCTGCTGCCCTGCCCACCTGCAATCACAAGGACCTCCTCTCTGAGGCAGCTACACTAATCTCTTAGCAAATAAAGTAATATTAAACATTGTGTATTTTTAACTAGAATATAGGAAGTGTTTTGTCCATTGTGAAAGTGTTACACTGCCTACTTTTGTATGCACTGTTGTTGTAGCTGTGTTTGTCCCAGATTGTGCCTACTTTTGTTCTTCATTTCATCTTCCTTTCCATTGGTTCTATTCTTTTCTCCATTCACAACCTGTTTCCTACACAGTGTCACCATAGCACTTGGTCCTCTCCTGGGTTCATGTTGCCCAGCTACCTGGCCCTGTGCTTCTCTGGTCAAAACACAGCTACCAATTTTTTCTACTAACTCTACTACCAGTTCTGTCCCCCAGGGAAGCTTCCTCTTCTCCTCTTCCAGCTAAGTAGTAATGGTTTCTGGAAAAGGCAGCTTGGATAATGACTCCTCTTTATTTCCAGCTGCTTCTACAAGAGCCCATATGCCTGTACAAGTGGCTGCAGTGCATGAGGAGCCAGCACCATATGACCTGCCAGTTTTCTGGGTCCATTAGAAAGTGCCCCAAAAACCAAAGTTTGAGAACAGCTTTTCTAAAGTAGTGTGAGCATGTGTAGCAGTTCAATTATGAGAAATATATACAAAGTATCCTTTCAAGAGTTCAGTTAAAAAATAAATGTTTGATTTTCATACTGTAAAAGACCTCACAACTCTTTGAAAAATGATTTTTCAGAGCCTTTGTGTGGCCTCCTTTCATATCAAGGGCAGATTTTTAAAAACTGAATCTGGCCTAAATTCTCATGACAAAACAGAACAAAAAAGTCTAATTAGTTTGTCAAAATCATGTAGGCAATCATGTAGGATTAATTATATTACTTCCAAGTTAAAAAAAAACAGTAGTAAAACAAGTTAATACACAGTGGAAAGAAAGTGTCTAACAAATATTCATTTTACCATTATTTTAAGTAAAGTAGAAAAAAATCGACAATATTTTCTTCCCAAAGTCTTAAACTGGAGAAAAACATAACTACGGGAGGGAGAATGGTTGTGACTGATATCAGGAGAAGGGTTCAAGAGCTCCTCATTCAACGCCCACCTCTACCACAGACTTCCATGGCAGGGATGTGGGCGGTCACGCCTAGCGGATGGAGCTGGAGCTGAGGGACAGAGCCAGAGCTGGAAGCCAGAAACCACAACAGAGGGTTAGAGCTGAAGTCAGAGCCAGGAACCAAAGCAAGGCAGAGGAGCAGGGTCTGTGGTAGAAGCTGGTTGGGCTGGAGATCCTCCTAGTTGTACAGACCGTTTCTTGGGGGGGTCCCCTTCAGGCTTACGTAGGGCACCCGGACCAATTGGGGCCCTGGGAGCACTGTCAATCAGGCTCTCTGTGAGTAGCACATCCTGTAGTGCTGGGCTCCACCAGGCTCAAAGCCCATTGACTGATACTTTGTCAGAGCTGCCGGATGGCAGCATGGATGCGGCAGTTGGTCAGTGACCAGCAGACCCCAGGTTATAGCCCTGCAGATCCTCACATCAGTCCCCCCTCAGGAATGACACTGAGGTCTCACTAGACCGGGCTTGTCTAGGTGGCTCTTGTGGAAAGCCTCCACCAGTTCAGGGGCATGTACATGACTAGCAGGTTTTCCAGACTGCTTCTCAGGGCCACAACCTTCACCATCCACAAGGTACCATAACTTTCCTCACCTCAACTTAGCGTACAGGGTGGCATGGACTAAGTATTCCTCAATACCTTGGACCTGAAGAGGTGGAGGCAGTGACTGCATCTGGTCAGGGAATAAGTTTCCGTTAACCTTTTCAAGAGTGAGACATGGAAAACGGGGTGTATTCTGAGAGACTTAGGCAAGTGGAGCTTAAAAGTGATGAGGTTAATTTGTTGGCAAATTTAGCACAGCTCAAGATACTAATGGTGCAGTTTGTGAGATGGCCTGCCTGTGTGGAGGTTCTTTGTAGATAGCCATTCCTTCTGATCCACTGCTAAGACCAGACCCTCTCATCTCTGGAGGTCTGTGTGTTATTTATAGGCCTCCTTTAGTGTCTTCGAGGTGATGCTTTTGCTCTTCCTGGATGTGGTGGATCTGCCAAATCATACTGGTAAATCCAGGATCTTGGGAAGCTGTTGGCAGCGCAGAGTGGAAACAGGGATGAAAGTCGCAGCTGGTGAAGAAGGGGTTTCGGCCAGTGGAAGCATGATTGGCATTGTTATATGCAAACTCAGTGTAGGGAAGGTGGATGGATCAATTTTTCTTTGTGATATTTGATAAAACATCGTAAGTACTGCTCTAGAACCTGGTTCAATCCTTTCTGTCTGGCCATCTATCTGAGGATGATTTGCTGATGAAACAAACATCTGGCTGTTTAGCTGCCAGAGGACCTCATGCCAGAACATGGGACGAACTGGGGGCCTCAATCTTATGTGATGTGGTCTTGGAAGCTGGGAGGTAGAAGACATGTACAAAGAGCAGCTGTGTGGTTGTCTCAGTTGAGCACAAGGAATAAAATGCACCATACTGGTTAGCTGGTCCTCTACAGTGAGCATCATATTATGGCCAACAACTGCCTCCCTGCCTCAAATCCAAGTGCTTCTGCAATTTTCAGGAAAAAAAAAAGCAGCTTGATTTAAAAAAACAAAAACAAAAAAACCCTTACCCTTGTGTCTGCACATCTTTCACTGCGATTAACCTGGCTGTGTCCAGGGAGCGTCCATGGTCTGAAATATCCCTCTCACGACATACTGAAGTTCAGAAAAGTAAAAGTTTTATGTCCTTGAAATTCCACAAGGAGTTTTTATCTGTGCTCCTGCACTTAGCGATCTGAGTCAATGACCCTGGTGCAGTTTGGAAACTCCATTCCCTCAAAGCCAGCAATTACTTCAGGAATATCTTTTATGCCCACCAGTTTACAGTAAACTATATGCCTGACTGCCTCAGACACTTCCACCACCCATTTACTCACAGTCAACTTTCCAGCATGAAACTGGCAACTTATAGCAGTCTGGGATAGCCAGCTTCCAGATGGTTATAGCAACCCATTTCTGAACCGACTTGGCCACCCTCATGGGTGTGTCTTTATGCTGGAGGGTTGGAGCAAGCAGCTCACAATGCTCCTGAAACGTAGCTTTCTTCATGTGAAAGTTCTGGACCCACTTCTGGTCATCCCAGATCTGCCTAACAATGTGATCTCACCAGTCTATGCTTGTAGTCCTGCTCCAGAAGCACCAGTCTATGGAGGGGCGTCAGGGGCTAGTCTAAGTGTCATGAGCAGCATCAGCCAGTTCAAGTTTGCTGTGTCCGTGTCCTCCTCTTCTTCCCACTTCCTTCTGCTCCATCACAAGCTCTTTAGGGTGTCTTTGGTGGGTCAGAAAACATTGCTGAAATGTCCACCAGCGTCTCACGGTTCTGCCCTTTTCCTGACATAGGAGTGAAAGAACAAGCAAAAAGTTCTTCAAATGTCGCCTCCTCCATAGTGCTGTCTCTGGTTGCTAAGAATGCACAGATCTAAATGGCTTCTCAACAGAATGTGTTGGCAGGCTGTTCAAACTTCCTATAATGTGCAGGGTGGACAGTCAGGCTTTCCCACACTGCACCATGGTCAAATGGCTACAGCAGCCATATCTCAGAAGGGCACAAGGGAGTATGGGGTATGGTTGGTTTGACTCAGGTCTGTGTGCTGCAGTGTGGTTGCCATAGCCCCAGGTTCAGGCCTGGGTTAGGAAATTCTTAACTTAGGGTTGACCATCAGTTTTGACGTTCAAGCCCTAGGTTCTCTAACCCAGGGTCTGCTGATTTGAGTCCCACTAATCCAGGTTTACACTGCAGTGTAGACATACCCTAAGGCCTGACCCCTGAAACTTACCATGCATAGAACTCACACTGATTTCAGTGAGATTTCCATGTGTGCTTGGTTTGCAGGATAAGGTCCTAAGCAGGTAGGAGTGAAAGCTAGAAACCTTAACCTCTTCCCTGAACTGTAGCTCGGCTTACATGGAAAACATAGATAACATAACGTAAATCCTACCAAGAAATAGTAGTGTAATATAGGTAATTAATCCAAATAAAAAGCAGGACTGACAGTGATAATGTTTCATTACAGAACTAACCATTCAAAACCATAATTCTTAATTTAACAAGTATTTATAAATTGAATATCTGATGGCTGTGTTAAAAAAAGTCCTTCGTTCTATAAAAAATTTAAGGTTAATATGCTGCAAGATTAAACCATTTTTAATAGTCACGTGGTGTTTTTGAAGGTGTAATTTTTATTCTTAATATATGTTACACCATTTATGGTTCTATGTACATGCCTTTTGTTAGTGTTAAGATAGCAAGCAGCCTTGCCTTGGAAACAGAGCCTCACTATAAACTAGTGGAGATCAGCCAAATAGAGCCATCCAGTATAAAGATTTCAATAAATCCAATAATAAAGTGCTGGTTTGGTGGAATTCAGAACACAATATAACCAGTGGAGAAGATCTGCCTTAAAAGTACAAAAAATGGTTGCTTTAGGAATAGAAACAAGGTGGTGAAAGGTAGAGGCAAAAAACTTAAAGAAAACAAATGAATATAATCAAGACATTTTGTAGCTGTTATGCATACAATGATCTTTTTTGCCTTAATAGTGTGTTTCTTGGTTTTTCTGCCTTCCCTTTTTTATTTGAACAGTACCTGCATTTTTGAACCTTTTCCTCTTCCCCCAAATATGAACCCTATTTCTGTCTCTTTTTTCAGTGAATAAACTTTATCCTTTATAGAGGGCCCAGGTATAAGATTCTTTTGTAAAAACATTATCAATAATTTTATTTTTATCTGTTTTTTAAAAGCGACTTGCAAGGGAATTTGACAAAACAACATCAATTTTGGAAATATTTGCCGATTTCCCTTAACACCCATGATGAGAAGGGCATTCAGCACACAATCAGATTCAAACTTGCCTAAGCCGTGTTGTTATTGTTTAGGTTACATGCTATTCAGTCCTTCTTGCATTGCTGGCTGTCACTCTGAGTGATGTCTCAGTATACATTATAATGGTGAAATCATATTAACCAGCAAATTACTTCAGATTAGACACAGCCTATGTGGATCAACAGTGGGTTTTTTGGGTTTTTTTTTTTAAAATTTTATTTTTATTAACCAGTGTTGCATAGTTTTGGCAACACACTTATTTTACACCTCATGGTGAAAACATTACTAGACTCCTTGCAAAACTCCACAATACTGAAACTCTTCTCTCACTTATCTAACACACTAGGGAGGAGGGTGGGCTTCAGAGCCCAAGCTCCATCCTGAGCCGCAATTTCAGCTATTTTTAGAGTGCTAGGGCAAACTCTGCTAGCCCAAGTCTGTCAATCTGCGCTGGGAGGCTCACTTCCGCAGGCAGTGTGGACATAATCCTAGAGGCTGGCTCTAGTCAACTGCAGGATACAATGGCTGATTTGGCTTTACTAGAATGCTGCATGATGGGGCATGTCTAAGTGTGTGCTGGCAGTATAAGTGAGACTGGAAGTTCTGAGGAGTGAAAAAGGAAGAAATTAATTTTAAATTAATAATCTGCTGACTACCTCTCAAACTGGCAAGTCAGAGCATTTAGTACACATTTCTAAAACTTACTTCATTAGACTCCATTTCAGGCCACTCTTCAGAAGTCCATTTACAAAGTTTGTTTTTTATTATTACCAGTATTGGTGGGCTTAAACTACAAAGTTTGGAAAATAACTTTTCCCAATTTCAGGGTTTTGGCTTGGTCCCTATAAGGATAGAGGACAATTCATAACATTCAGTTTCAGAAGCCATTTTTTCAAAAAGTAGGGTGAGTTTGTAATTGGGCAAGATCTTTAATTAACAATTGTCGGATTAGAGAATGAAACTGTCTGTGAAATTGACATGATGCAGGTTATAACAAACAACCCCAACCTACGCACAAAGTTAGACGCTAAAGAATTATTATGTGGAACATTCTAAAATCTAATCCAGACATGAGAATGCACAATTATGATTCTCATTGGCAGGAAAAGAAGCAAATGTTTCAAATAATCCCGATTTCATATAGTTTAGTACAAAATTGACAAAATTGTTTTACACAGGTGTTATAAGGAAGTGACAGTATACCTCAAACTGCAATAATCAATTCTTAAAAGCATCCATAGAAATCCATGAAAGCAGTTTTCTCCCCTTGTTAAACTATGCCATACATTTATCCTAGATAATGGGACTTTTCTGTGATTGTTCTTTTAAGTTACAGTGACTGAACTACAGTTTGGTAATAACTAAATCTCTATATTTTTAAAGTTTAATTTATAACTACAGAATTATCATGGACAAAACTTTTCCAGGAAATGAAACAGAAATAAAAAAAGAGAACACTAACTATAGTTTGGAACTTTACATCTGTCACATAGAATTTCATAGTCATATCAGAGTGGTGACATCAAGTTACCAAAATAATTACAATTAACTTGTTTAAAGCAAACTGTTTAAAAAAAACTACTGCTCTGCAATAGGAAGGGAGGGTAGGGCAGAAGATTACCTTGCTAGAGAAACTAATATTTCAACATTTGCTCAATGGTTCATGAAATACGAACAGTAAAAACAGCATTTTAGAAAATAAATTTTACCTTTTATATTTACGATATAAACATGACAGACACCTGTCTCAAATCTAACTTGATATATCTTGGTTCACATTTTGTTTCTTAGGAAATGGAGTATTTTGTGTGCACAGTAATGAATTTTCAAAGGTCTGTAGCTCTGTATTTCAGATTAGAATTGAGACAATACATATGCATTTACCATCAAAGCATGCTTTCCTGAAAGTTATATTCAAAAAAGAATTCCTTGCTAGATTCAAGAAAATGTAAATATAAGCTCCACTACTAAACATCTAGTTCAGTTATGGTCCAGGTCAGCTGTAATCCAAAAACTGGCCATCTTATTTTTCAATTTTTTTTTATTAAGACTGCATTTAACAAACAAAATTAGATGCAATAATGCAATATGATTTTGTCTACTGAAACAATCTTATTTTTATAATAGTTATAATTTAAATTTAGGTGGAAGGGAAGAGTGAGTTAGGTTTGATATAAATTTATCATTTTAATGTTGTGGTTGATTATTTTTACTTCTTGATGAATTTAAGCTAAACATAAATACCAGGTATCAGGCATTTGCCCCAAGTCTAATCATAATTGTGAAATCTGAATTTGGGCTGGCAAAATTCAGAAGCGACAGGCAGAGTGAATACATGTCTGACACACCTAAACAGCATCCCACAAGATCAAAGAGAAGGCACATTTCTGCCAGGGTAGTATTGGAAAGCACAGACAGTTGCTTTCTGTTCTATAGTTAGAGAATTTCCATCTCAAGGCTCTGTATTCCTTTTGAAAGGATTCCAGACTTAAAATTAATTCAGAGTTAAATCAAGAAGTCTATTCTGAAAATAAGTTATATCAGAGGACTACATAAGCTGGTTTAGTACTGAAAGATTTTTAACCTTTTCAAATTAGAATTAAAGAACAACAAGTTTGATACTGTTTTATCAGAAATTTTAATTCTGAAGTGAAAGAACAGTTTCTTACCTTACAGTAACTGTGGCTCATTGAGATGTGTTGTCCACACAGATTCCATTCTAGGTGCGTACGTGAACCATGCATGAGAGATTCAAAGCTTTTGAATAGCAATGTCTGCTGGGTCTATGTCTGTGCCTTGGGAGACCTCATGACCACCACAGTTGTCACATGAGGGGCAGTTGTAGAAATCTGGTGACTTAAAATCCGCCATTACAGGAGATATACCTCCCAATATGGGAGGTGAGAGTGGTGTGTGAAGACTTAACTGTCTATTTAAAAACTCTCCCTTTTTTTTTTGGTTAAATATGCTAATAAGCAAAGAACTAATGAGAGTTCTAAAAGAAACTATGTAAAAAGAAAAGATTTAATTAAGCAAGTTGCATTCCAGGATTTTCAGTGTGCTGTAGAAGTGTCCACATGGAATGTTACTTTGTGGCAATCTGGTGAGCTGTAGATTTACAGAGTAATTTACCATGGAGACGAGCCCTACCTCTCATTTCTTCACCCTTGCCTTCCCATTATACACACACAGCTAAAAAACAGAAAACACCCTTGGAATGAAGACGAAATTTCAATGACTGATGCTATCTCATTATTCATAACTCTGGAAGGTGTCAAATTTCATGGTGATATGCATAGTTTAAGAATCTAAAAACAGGAGAAAAGAGAGTTATCTTTTCCATAACTGGTGTTCTTCGAGATTTGTTGCTCATGTCTATTCCACAATAGGTGTGTGTGCTCGCCACATGCATCGGAAGTTTTTCCCCTAGCAGTACCTGTAGGGGAGTGCACTCCAGCGACCTTTGGAGTGGCGCCTCCATGGTGTGGTTTAAGGAGAGCTGCACGCTCCCCCCACCCTCAGTTCTTTCTCGTCAGAAAACTCCAACAGAGGGGAAGGAGAGCAGGATGTGGAATAGACATGAGCAACATATCTCGAAGAACACCAGTTACGGAAAAGAACTCTTTTTTCTCTTCGAGTGATTGCTCATTTATATTCCACAATAGGTGATTACAAGCAATATCTATTGGAGGTGGGTAGGAGTTCACAAATTCTTGGGACAGAGTACAGCCCTGCCAAACCTGGCATCATCCCTGGTTTGGGAGACAACCATATAGTGCGAGGTGAACATGTGAACCGAAGACCATGTGGCAGCCTTACAAATGTCCTGGATGGGAACGTGGGCCAAGAAAGTAGCCGATGAGGCTTGCACTTGAGTTGAGTGCGCTTTCACAATTGGTAGAAGGGGATACCCGCCAGATCATAACAGGTACGGATGCACAAAGTGATCCAGTTGGGGAGCTGAGGAGTGGAGATCGACTGACCTCTCATATGCTCAGCCGAGGTGATGAACAGTTCTGAACAGCTTGGGACGCTCGAGGTAGAAAGCCAGAGCCTGTTGCACATCGAGCATGTGGAGACAGTGCTCCTCACTGGAAGCGTGGGGCTTGACACAGAGGACCGGCAGAAAAATGTCCTGACCCATGTGATAGGTGTAGACCACCTTCGGGAGGAATGCAGGGTGTGGGCTGGACCTTGTCCTTATGAAAAACTGTGTATGGAAGCTGGGAGGTCAGGGCCCTGAGCTCAGAAACCAGCCTGGCCAACGTGATCGTGACCAGGAAGGCCACCTTCCACGAGAGGTGGGACCAGGAGCACGTGGCTAGTGGTCAAACGGGGGCCCCATGAGACAGGCCAACAACAGGTTCAGGTCCCACTGCGGGACCGGGGGCCTAGCATACAGAAAAAGATGGTCCAACCCCTTAAGGAACCGGCCAGTCATAGCATGGGAGAATACCGTGTGACCCTGCACCAGTGAATGGAAGGCCAATATGACCACCAGATACACCTTGACTGACGAGGGCGCCAGGCCCTGGGCCCTAAGGTGGAGAAGGTAGTCCAGGATAAGCTGGATCGGGGTGGCCACCGGGGAAACACCCTGTTCCTCCACCCATCTGGAGAACCGGGACCACTTTGCCAAGTAGGCGCGGCACGTGGAGGGCTGCCTGCTTTCTAGGACGACGCATTGAACCCCTTTTGAGCATGTCCCTTTCTTCCTACCTAACGAATGAGCAGCCTCACTGTGAGGTGGAGAGCCGCTAGGTTGGGGTGGAGGAGGCAGCCCTGGTCCTGGGAGAGCAGGTCATTGCAATGGCCATGGCGGAGCAACCACCAGGCCCATGAGGGTCCCGTACCAATGTTGCCTGGGTCATGCCGGGGCAATCAGGAGGACCTGGGCCTTGTCCGTCTTTACTTTTTCCAGGACCTTGCTGATCAGTGGGAACGGGGAGAAGGCATAGAGAAACTGGCCTGACCAGGACAGGAGGACGGCATCGGAGATAGCACCCCATCCCAGATCTCCCCTGGAGCAGAACCAGGGACAGTGCTGGTTCTGCTGAGTCATGAACAGGTCCACCTGGGAAGTCCCCCATACTTGGAAAAGACTGTGAGCCACTTCTGGGTGGAGAGACCAATCGTGCTGAGAGGAGAAGTCCCTGCTCAAGCAATCTGCCCGGGCACTCCAGGCACCCGGTAGATGGAAGGCCTTTAGGCAGATGTCATGGGCTATACAGCCTGAAGGCTTTGCGACAGAGGATCAGGCCCTGCCTTGCCTGTTGATATAGAACACTGAGGCCATGTTGTCTGTGAGGACCCTGACCATCCTGCCCTTCAAGTGCGAGCGGAAGGCCACTCACACCAGCCATACCGCCCTGAGTTCCTTGACATTTATGTGTAGGGTCAGATCCTGAGCCAACCACAGACCTTGGGTCTGAACATTTCCCCACATGGCCCCCCCAATTCCGACGCACCGGACACCAGTTCCAGCGATGGGGCTGTCCCTGAAAAGGACCCCTTGGAGCATGTTGCTTGGGGCGGACCACCACTGTAGGGAGACTGTCACCGAGTGGGGTACAGTGAGGACTTTGTCCACCTTGTCCCTGACCTGGGAGAACTCTGAGGCCAACCAGAGCTGGAGGGGCCTCATTCAGAGTCTGGTGTGATGGACCACGTACGTGCATGCCAACATGTAACCCAAGAGCTGCAGACATGCTCTGGCTGTTGTCACCAGGAACCTTGTGACCGTGTCAATAAGTCCCTTCAGGGTCTCAAACCTGTCCAGAGGAGGAAGTCTCTTGCCGACGAGGCATCCAGGAGCGCCCCGATGAACTCTGTGCCTTGAACCTGGACTATTGTAGACTTGGTGTTGTTTACCAACAGGCCCAAAGCGGTGCACATGGACAGGAGGAGCGTCACGTGATCCCTCACCTGCAACCAGGAGCTGCCCTTGACCAGGGAGATCAAGAGAGGGAAAAATCTTGGACCCCCCAGCACCTGAGGTAGGCCGCTATCACCGACATACATTTTGTAAATACCCTAGGGCAAGTGGATAGGCCAAACAGGAGGACCATAAATCGGTAGTGATTCTGCCCCATCACAAAATGGAGGAAGCACCTGTGCCCTTCAAATATACGAATGTGGAAGTACGCGTCCTGCAGATCGAGGGCAGCGTACTAGTCCCCAGGATCCAGGGAGGGGATGATGGAGGCCAGGGAGACCATGCAGAACTTGAACGTAACCATGTACTGGTTCAGACCTCGCAGGTGCAGGATAGGCCTGAATCCCCCTTTGGCCTTTGGGATAAGGAAATAGCGGGAGTAGTACCCCTTGCCTTTGAACTCCCTGGGCACCACTTCCACCACTCCTAGGCCCAGGAGCCATTCTACCTCCTGCTCAAGCGGAGCTTCGTGTGAGGGGTCCCCCAGGAGGAACGGGGGATGGTTGGGCAAGGAGGAAGTAAACTGGAGTGTGTAGCCCTGGGAGATGGTGTTGAGGACCCATCGGTCCGAGGTCAGCTGCGACCACTCTGGGAGAAAAGCACACAACCGATTGGAGAAGAGGAGCTTTATTGATGGTGGATCCATGATGAGAACTGGCAGAGCGCCCCCAAGCGTCCAGTCAAAACTTTTCCCCACCTTCCTGCCCTTGGAGGACCCAGGTTGGGTGGCAGGCCGAGACTGCCTCTGAGGGAGCCTCTTATAGTCCATAGACTTCTCATAGGTGGTCTCATATTTTGGGTGGGTCGCCTGAGCAGGTGTCTACTGTGGCTTGAACTTAGATTTAGCCAGAGCTGGAACATAGAGACCCAGAGTCTGGAGGAGTCTTTCGTGCCATGCAGCTTTGTATGCGTTTGTTCAGCAAACAGAGCTTTGCCATCAAATGGGAGATCCTGCATGGCGGTCTGTGCCTCGCTGGACAGCCCAGAGAACAGGAGCCATGATGCCCTTCTCATGGACACCGCAGAGGCCATGGACCTTGTGGCCGTGTCCGCCGCATCTGAAACCACCTGCAGGGTTGCCCTGGTAGCTGCTGTACCCTCCTCCACCAGCGCCTTGAACTCCTTCCTATCGCGCTCCTGAAGGGAATGCTCGATCTTGGGCAGGGAGCCCCACAGACTGAACTCATACTGGCCCAGGAGAGCCTGGTGGTTTGCTGCTCGTAACTGAAAGCTCAAAGACTAATACATTTTTCTTCCAAAAGAGTCCAGCCTCCGTGAACCTTTATTTTTCGGGGTAAGGGCTGGCCGGCCCTGCCATTCCCTGTGGTTGACCGACTCGACCACCAGGAAGTTGGGTGCTGGGTGGGTGTATAAGTACTTGTGCTCTTTGGTGGGTACAAAGTACTTGCGTTCCGCCCTCTTAGAGATGGGGGCCAACAAAGCTGGTGTTTGCCACAGGGCATTTGAAATTTTTGCCACCCCTTCATGGAGAGGCAAGACTACCCTGCCCAGTGCCGAAGAAGACGGCATGTTAAACAGGGAGTCCGAGGGCTCCTCCATCTCCTCTGCCTGGAAATGGAGGCTTGATGCCACCCTTTTTAAGAGTTCTTGGTGGGCCCTAAAATCCTCCTGCGGGACGGAGGGGGGTGGGCCTGTAATCGCCTCATCTGGGGAGGGTGAGGAGGCCGGTGCGGTACTCTAGGTATCTGCCGTCACTGGAGGGTCCACCACTTGGTCGGTCTCCGGGCATGGTGCCGAGGATATACGTCCCACCGACTCCTTCCTTGGAGATCTGGAGAGGGAAACCGATGGTCCTTCTGAGACTCCGGCCACCAAAGCAAGCTCCACTGGGGACTATGTCGGGGGGCCACAGTGCCCACTGGTACCGTTGGGTTGGCCACGGGGCCCAGTGCCACTGCACCTGCTGCGGCACTGGCGGAGCTGGTTGTTCGGCCTGGCTGGCCTGGCCCATCGATGGACTACGAATGGAAACCGAGCTGATGTACGACCTGCCGCTGTCCCCAGACCGGGAGGAGCAGCGGTGCTGAGAGTGATGCCGACCATGGGACTGTGATCCCGACATGGAGGAGCAGTACCATCAGTAACAGCAGCTCTGTGATTGGCTCCAATAGGCGGATCAGAGACAGCGAGACGCTGGCGATCGAAACCCGGGACTGCAGAGGTGATGCCTTGGTGGGGTCTTGGAGCAGGATTCTGAGCAGGAACGACATCTATGAACAGGAACGACATCTATGTCTGTGCTGTGACCGGCTGTGATAACCCAGCCAAAACATGGACCTTTGGCGACATCTGCCTCGGTCCTGTTGGTATTCACTCCTCGAGGTGGAGCGATGCTGAGTGTCTCGATCAGATGGAACCCAACCAGACAGTCTGGTGGAGTCGAGGGCAATCCACGTGGACTTTGCCCTCAACAGTCGCTGGGTGGTGAACAGTGTTGGAAATGTTCCCTGGATCGAGATCGGTACCGAGCCAGGGGCGACTGCAGGGATCCCAGGGGCGGCTTGCCCCAGGAGCTGACATCGGCGGTGCTCCTGGTACCGGGATGGATGTAACATCCCAGGCCGCCTGCAGGGCCTCTGGCATGGCGGGCATCTCGACAGCTGGGGAGGCCTGCTCTGAAGGGGCCGGGCTACTCTGCTCACTGTGAGTCGGAGGCCTAGAGGCTGGTGGGGATCGAGGACTGCCCGACATGGATCTAGCCTCTGTCCCAAGTTTACCTCGGTGCCACTGTGAAGAAGCATCTTTCTGGCTTTCTTGGCGTGCCCCATAGACGGGGAGTGGTGCCGACTGGTCGATGATGCTGAAGGGTCGCCGGGCACCAACATCGCAGTGCCTGCTGCTGGCTTGGAGTGGCGTGCCAGAGTCAGAATCAGCGCTGACTCCATCAGAATGGCCAGGAGCCTAATGTCCCTTTCTCTCTTGGTCCGAGGCTTAAACAACTTGCAAATCTTGCAACGATCGCTGATATGGGCTTCTCCCAAACAGCGCAGACAGTCCGCATGTGGATCACTCCTTGGAACAGATCGCCTACAAGTGTCGCACGAAAGTATGCCACGGCCCAGGCGCTCTAATGAACTGAACTAACTAAACAGATAACTAACTACAGGTACTAACGCTGAACGAACAAAAAGTTCTGCGGACTAGCTTCAGCAAAGCTGGAGCAGAGTAGTTCCGACGCACCTTCACTGGCAGAACAGAGGGTGGGGGGAGTGCGCAGCTCCCCTTATACTATGCCATGGAGGCGCCACTCGGGGTCGCTGGGGCACTCCCCCCTATGGGTACGGCTAGGGGAAAATCTTCCAGCACCGGTGCATGTGGTGAGCACGCACACCAATTGTGGAATACACATGAGCAATCACTCGAAGAAGAACAGAACAGCAGACCAATGATGCTGCCTTGTTGCTGTGTTGGGTGGTGATAGTTGTCATCTCCATGTCCCTCCCCTTTTTCAAATCCAGTTAGAAATCTCATGGCTGATTCGGTGCTGTGGGAACACAGCACTTTTCTACCACAAAAATTATTTTGGTACTGCTATTAAAACCTCATCTTTCTTTAGGGAGAGTTTTAATTTCATTCAGATTTCAGGCCAACTTTTCACACCCCAAGTCTAAGCTATTAGTTTATTTTTGCCTTTGATTGCTTTCTGATCCCACTCCTGCATTGAGCTCCACATAAGCAGATCTTTTTATCTGCACAGAGCTCGACTGACTACAGGAACTTGTATACGAGTGTAGGGGTTCATTTGCATGGACCCCACCATTGCAGGACTGGGGCCTCTGCCAAAAAAAAAACAAAGCTTATGATCTACAATATGTTGCTACTAAACTACCAGCTGATAACTGACCTCCCTATTTAGAGCTATCGGAAAAATCCAGAGAGGGGACCCCTATTCCATATCAAGTATTGTTTCAAGTTTAGCAAGTGCAATGGATGAGATCGGTGTTTATTCATCCACAGAAAGTGGGACAGCATCAAGGATATCACCTCCCTTCTAGGTACTTGCAAAAAGAAAAGGAGCACTTGTGGCACTTTAGAAACTAACAAATTTATTTGAACATAAGCTTTCGTGAGCTACAGCTCACTTCATCGGATGCATTTGGTGGAAAATACAGTGGGGAGATTTATATACACACACAGAGAACATGAAACAATGGGTTTTATCATACACACTGTAAGGAGAGTGATCACTTAAGATGAGCCATCACCAGCAGGAGGGGGGGAAGGAGGAAAACCTTTCATGGTGACAAGCAAGGTGGGCCATTTCCAGCAGTTAACAAGAACATCTGAGGAACAGTGGGGGGTGCGGTGGGGGGGGAGAAATAACATGGGGAAATAGCTTTACTTTGTATAATGACTCATCCACTCCCAGTCTCTATTCAAGCCTAAATTAATTGTATCCAGTTTGCAAATTAATTCCAATTCAGCAGTCTCTCGTTGGAGTCTGTTTTTGAAATTTTTTTTGTTGAAGGATAGCTACTCTTAGGTCTGTAATCGAGTGACCAGAGAGATTGAAGTGTTCTCCGACTGGTTTTTGAATGTTATAATTCTTGACGTCTGATTTGTGTCCATTTATTCTTTTACATAGAGACTGTCCAGTTTGACCAATGTACACGGCAGAGGGGCATTGCCGGCACATGATGGTATATATCACATTGGTAGATGCGCAGGTGAACGAGCCTCTGATAGTGTGGCTGATGTGATTAGGCCCTATGATGGTGTCCCCTGAATAGATATGTGGACACAGTTGGCAACGGGCTTTGTTGCAAGGATAGCTTCCTGGGTTAGTGGTTCTGTTGTGTGGTGTGTGGTTGCTGGTGAGTATTTGCTTCAGGTTGGGGGGCTGTCTGTAAGCAAGGACTGGGCCTGTCTCCCAAGATCTGTGAGAGTGATGGGTCATCCTTCAGGATAGGTTGTAGATCCTTGATGATGCGTTAGAGAGGTTTTAGTTGGGGGCTGAAGGAGATGGCTAGTGGCGTTCTGTTATTTTCTTTGTTGGGCCTGTCCTGTAGTAGGTGACTTCTGGGTACTCTTCTGGCTCTGTCAATCTGTTTCTTCACTTCAGCAGGTGGATATTGTAGTTGTAAGAATGCATGATACAGATCTTGTAGGTGTTTGTCTCTGTCTGAGGGGGTTTCCATCCCACCATCAACCTCAGCCTGGACCAGTCCACACAAGAGATCCACTTCCTGGACACCACGGTGCTAATATGCGATTGTCACATAAACACCATCCTATATGGGAAACCTACTGACCGCTATTCCTACCTACATGCCTCTAGCTTTCATCCAGATCACACCACACGATTCATTGTCTACAGCCAAGCTCTACGATATAACCGCATTTGCTCCAACCCCCCAAATGCATCCGATGAAGTGAGCTGTAGCTCACAAAAGCTTATGCTCAAATAAATTTGTTAGTCTTTAAAGTGCCACAAGTACTCCATTTCTTTTTGCGAATACAGACCAACACGGCTGCTACTCTGAAAACTTCCAGGTACTGGCACAGTTGAGCCCTGAGATGTCTATTTATCATAGCCTCACAAATTTTACCTTTAATAAGAGAATTTCTGGCACTTACCTTAATGTAAAAATCTAGTTTAAAAGTTCAAAGTATTTCTTCATAATCATTTGAATTACTTTTACCTTTAGGTGCCTAGTACTGCTTCCATAAACACACGTTTAAAAATTCCTATTATTGTAACAATATTTTAGATGACAGAATGAATAATCTCTATTAAAGCATTGTGTAATACTGTATATTAAGGATACTACATAAAATGTGTGTATTTTCTATTTGCACATTTTTATTGCATATGCATCACAACTTTGCAATCTTTACTAAGAAAAGTTATGCATCCTAAAAGAATGCTTCCAATAAATTTACTAAGAGTGACCTACTGGCATTTTTGAGAACTAATGGACTCTTAAATACAGTATAGAATAATATGTTGCATTTTATATCATCTTTCATCAAAGAATTCCAAAGCACTTTATCAACAATTAAACTGACAACACTCTTGTAAGGCAGGTAAGTAATAATATAACTACTTTACAAGTGAGGAAACTCAGAGACAGAAAGGGTAAGTATATTGCCCAGCATCACACACTGAGTAAGATGGCAGAGTTGGGAGTAGAAACCAGAACTCCCTTTTCTAAGTGCGCAGCTGACACACTGCCTATAGATTTCTAAAAGCTATAGAATATAAAATATAACTTTCCCAGGTTTTCACTGCAGAAAAACATCTATGCTAAAGTTATGCTAAAATAGGAAGATTACCTCACGATGATTTAGAAGTCTTTCCAAATCTGCTGCCATTTGATTCTTGACACGGAGCAAAGCTGTCTTTTCTTTATTTAAAAGGCTGGTAGAAAGAGGATAGGAAATACAGTACTAGCAACAGATAATCTCTTCTAATCTTGTCTGGTTGAAACATGCATTTTTAAAGCTAAATACTGGCAATAATGAATGTGCTCAAGCAATTGTATAAAATAATCCTTTATGCAAAAATTGTAGGTTGTTAATGCATCTGAAAAGACGGGTATATGTGAATGCTTGCTTTAATCAAATAACAGAATTGAAGATCACTGATTCATTTACATACAACACCACAGTTAAAAAAAAACCTGATTTGATTTAAAGTGTGATTCTTCTCTTTAGAACTGACATCAGAGAAATCTATTTTTATTGTGTCAGTAACTTCTAGATAAAATTTTCTCAATTTTACAAGCAAAAATAGATTTGTTTACTTCTAGCCCTCGAACCTGAGGTGTTCTCTCATTCTTATGCATCATCACTAGTAGTAAAGGTTTGGCAAAGCATATTAAATCCTCACTCTCTGCTGTGTAATTTTTGCCTCAACTGGATTTGCGATAGTGTAACTGATAGCCATGTAATTGGATTTTTATAAATTCTGTTGATGATGCATGACAGTCCAGCTTGCACTCTCTTAGCTTTGTGTAGAAGTAGTAAAAAAAATTATTTTTGCCACATATTATTTAGTACTATGGTAGCATCCACAATCTCAGGTTTATCTTGAACATGCATATAACTTTGGAACAATGGGATGTATTAAAGACCCAGTGTCATGCTTAACATTAATTTTCCTTCCTTTTGTTAGCTTACATCACTGTATTAACTTGTAAAATAATTTTCTCTATAAATTCTGATTCTAGGCAGCTATTCTGGAGGAGGTGTGAATGCTAGGACTATAACAGGGTTTAAAAGAGAACTGGATAAATTAATGGCGGTTAAGTCCATTAATGGCTATTAGCCAGGATGGGTAAAGGAATGGTGTCCCTAGCCTCTGTTTGTCAGAGGGTGGAGATGGATGGCAGGAGAGAGATCACTAGATCATTACTGTTAGGTTCACTCCCTCTGGGGCACCTGACATTGGCCAGTGTCGGTAGAGAGGATACTGGGCTGGATGGACTTTTGGTCTGACCCAGTATGGCCGTTCTTATATTCTTTTCCAGTTTAATTAAATGTATTTCCATATTCAGCTTTAGCGTCAGACTCCAGGAATAAATGCCGCATTGACAGACCCGTAAGATTTGTATATGCTCTTGCCCAATTTTGTTTCCATAGTCCCAAGAATTCAGAAAAAGGGGACTGATGTCAGCATCACATGACCAAACCAAATAACCTTCACAACAGGTTAAACTTGAAATCAACATCACAGTAAAATTACTAGTCATATAGCAGTAAAAACAGATTATGAAACTCAAACAGTCTAAGAAGGAAACACATTATAAACTGAATGGAATATTTAGATATGATGCAAGCACACCAAATGTTTAATGTTTAGGGTATAAATTTTATAGAAACGATCAATCAACTGCATCACACATTTTTTAAAAATGGCCATATACCTATGGCTTTTTCCATTTTAGAATAGCAACATCGATTTTGGATTTGGGTACTTCCTGGGAATTAACAACCTGTTCAAGTAAATAGCCCTTGATTGTGCTTTAGGGCCACCAGCTCCTTCCAGGCAATCATTACTTTCCCAGGAAGTGTCCTGCAACTTGATTCATACTGCTTAAGCTAGGTTTTCAAAGTCTCATTACATTTTAAACTATTTTAATTATATATTTTTAATTTAGGCAGTACTTTTATCCTCTGTTATTTTTAACACATACTGAAGCTACTGAACTCAGTGTTCTTTCTATATGCATGTCTTGTTACTCAGTGATACTTTAGTTTTTCTTGGACTTATGTATTTTATAAACAGCAGAAGCCAACCTTTTAGAGTTGGAGTTCTTGTGCATGACTCACAAACTTAAAGAAACCACAACATGAAGTTCCTTGTATACCTTTACAGTATATTGTGCAAGAGTATACTTCACTGTTAATTATTAGTCAGAAGCTCATGTCTGAAGTTCAGTTTCATCTGCTGAATTAAATATATTCCAGTTATACTGCTTCTTTCCCTTTTGAATCAACAAATCATGATTGCTCCATAAAGTGAAGCTATAGCAGTGTTCTAATTTTTGCTTATGAGCAAATTTAAGGATGAAACTGTGCTATTTCATTTTGTTTTGTTAACTCAGGGTTTGTCTACACTACAAAATTAAGTTCACATAAAAGTTAGGTGAACCTACAGACACCACAGTAATTAAATCCCGCCCCCCACCCATCTCTCACCAGGAGGCAGCTGGGCTCAGGCTCCCCTGACCCCATTCCTCAATCCCTCACCGGGAAGGAGCCAGGCTCAGGCTGTCCCTCCACTCCTGCCCAATCCCTAGCTGGGAGCTGGCAGCAGGGCTCCAGGCTGTCAGTCCCAGCGGGGGGGCTCTGGGTTGTGAGCCCTGTGCAAGGCTGACAGCCAACACATGATTTAAGTAATACATTTTCCTAACTACATCGACCTAAGTGTTACGCCTTTTGAAGAGATGGAGTTATTAGGTTGATGTGGTGGGCGACTTGTGTAGTCCCGTACGATTGGGGTACTGGAATGGGTTACCTAGGGAGGTGATGCAGTCTCCATCCTTGGAGGTTTTTAAGGCCCAGCTTGACAAAGCCCTGGCTGGGATGATTTAGTTGGGGTTGGTCCTGCTTTGAGCAGGGGGTTAGACTACATGACCTACTGAAGTCTCTTCCAACCCTAATCTTCTATGATTCTATGACTTACATCAGTGGGAGCACCATTCTAGTGTAGACACTTACATAGTTATGTTGACGTAAATTGCCTTATGGTTATGTTGACCTAACTCTAGTGTAGACCAGATCTCAGTCTTCAGTCAGTACTGTGAATACAGAATTGTCAGAAAGTGCCAATTTCCAGATTTAGAACAGCTTTGTTCTTGGTGTTCATCCATTGTTGGAGTAAAGGGAAAAAAATGTACACTACTGCAAATATGGCAGATGCGATACACACAAATTAAATTAGTGGAAAAGTGGATCTATCAGAGACAACTTTATTAACATGCATACTAGTAACTACCAAATAATATCAGAGAGCAGGAAGTCCTTCCAAGGTCAATTTTGGGAAGGAGCTTATCTTTCTTCATTATCATTAAGGAAAGTCCTGATTTGGCACTCCAAATCACAGCATCCAACATACCAATCATTTCTGCATGCCAGCTGGAAAAGGCTCTAAATCTTGGGCTCAGAGATCAAGACCTCACATGGCCAAACTTTCATCACTGCTAGTGGTTTCTTTCTAATCTGGTTGAGGACAATTACCTTAGCTCCCAAATCCCCTAGAATTGGGAGGCCACAAACACCAATCAGCCAATGAATTAAGTTTTAACACATTTATTTAGTCTTCAGTCAAGGAATATCAGAAATGATCTCCTCAACCAAGATTGGAGGCATCTATGATAACTATTGGTGATAGAGATGCAGATTGAAAAAGACTCCCTTAAGCAAATTGCCCTTTTATATCCACCACTTTGAGAGACTTTTGGACTTTCAGAACAAGAGTCAAAAATGCATTCATGCTGTATATGTAATCACACCCAGTTTTTAATGGTTTCATCCACATTTGCGTATAAAATATCACATACGTGAAAGAGGCAATGAGGTTTGTCAAAAAAGCGCATTAACTTTTGCAGTTTCTGTTTCAAGAGGAGCTTGGGAAAACGTCAAAAAAACTCTTTCCTTTGGAAGGAAAATATTGACTTCTATTGAATCAGAGATATCCCCAATGAAAGATGTGGGATATCACCTTTCATTGGAGATATCTGGGGTGGTTTTCTATCCAGTTTATCTGCATATCTATCGTTTGAAACAGATGGTTCCTCTTCAAGTGGTTATACACATGCATTCCACTCAACTGTACTTTCTTTCCAGAGATTCCTCCAAATCAAACAACCATCCATGTGTGGATACATATTCATTCCCTGTCATCTAAAGTGGTATGCTGCCACTACAGCCAAGTCCCAGTTCTGCATTCCCAGTGCTGTATAGTCTGAAGGGGAAGACTTTTACTGACAGTGGTTGTTTCACAGTGGTGTGAATGTATGCATCTCTTAAGTAGTTACTATATAACTACTGAATAGTTAAAATTTTAACTTTGCTTCAGAAATGAACTCTGGGACTTGTCTTTCATTTATGCCTCAGATTGTACCTCTCCCAGCTCAAAGGACAGCTCTATCATATAATCTCTCTCTGGCTCCAAACTATTTCCCTGATTCCATATGAAGTCTGGTTTGTTCCTCTATGCTCCCATGACCTTCCTTTTCTTCCCACTGTCTCTCCCCAACTCCAAACTCCTCTTTAAATCCAACTCTTTCCCTATTGCCTCTCTCCAGCTCTGTGAGACTGAGGAAAAACCGGGATGCGAGAACTTCAGTATGTAAAACTGGTTTAGAGAATGATGCAGTGGCAAAGTGTCAAATGTTATGACACTAATATAATTTTCTAAGTTGGGATGCAGACAAATATAAAAATGACACACACAAAATGTTTTGGTATTTACCTGACATCTTTCTCAAGTTGTGCAATATGTTCTTTCTGTAAATCTATCTGAGAATCTCTCTGTTGTACAGACTCAATGAGGTACTTGTATGGCTGTTGTACTTGACTCAACAAAGAATTGGCTCTGTGAAGCTGACAAAAGAAAAAACGCATTTATTTAAAAATTATAAAGTAGTACACCACACTGTGATCATATAAAAGGGATAATCTGACAATAAAAACATGCAACCCCCTCAAACCATGATGCCAATTCCCTTTAATCTACAACTGCTCCTCTCCTCTAATTTGATTCTAGATCCATTTGAATCTGATTTCTGACCTCTATACTCCACTGAAACTGTTGTCACCAGGATTTTTAATGGCCTCCTACCGTTCAAGTCTCAGAGTCTTTTCTCCACTTCATCTTCCTCAATATCTTGGCTGTCTTCGACACCACTGAAACACCCCTCTTCTTGAGCACTTGTCTGCCCTGGCTTTCATGACTCCATAGTCTGTATTCAGTCTCATTTGGTGGGGTCCTCAAAGGCTCTGTCTTTTTTCCTTTCCTTTTCTCTAAGCCCTATCTTTGGGTGATCTTATCTGTAAACATGACTTCAGCTATCTTGTTTATATTGATGACTCCTCCCTTCCCTCCCCATTTGTTTTATCCATCTGTTGGGCTTTTGTCATCTTCTAAGATTGCAAACTTTTTGGGACGGGTAACGCTTTTTATCAAATGCATGTGTACAGCACCTAGTACAAGGACACAATGCTTGATTATGGCTTCAAGATGCTACCTCAATACAAATAAATAATAAATCATGACACACAGAATTAGTCAAAAATTCCAAGTAAGTTGTTGGTGATAGGTGTGCCTCAAGTGGAAAATTAGCATAGGAAAGTATTCAAGAATCACACATCAGTCCATTTGTATTTTTCCAATAGTTGCATTTCAGGTTAGTCCATGAAATGCTAACACCTACAACTTGTGGTTTTCTTCTTTATAGTTAATACATTTTATAAAAACAAAATCCCTATTTCATAAAGTAAATCTTTCTAGTTTAGTTTAATAAATTGTAGTGTATATTACACCAAACAGATTTTGTTTGTAACTAACATGCTAAATTAGAAACTATAATTGATGAACAGTCTTTCATTCTAAATATTTACTCACTAAATTTCTGAATCCCAAAATATTCAAATATTTTAAGACTTTTGAAGCAGAAGATGATGGGAGAAAAGCCCATCTGCAGGCTTTCAGTATCCTTTATTAAAGGTATTTCATTACAATAAAGCTTTTGTACCATATACTTGCATGAATTGTCATTTTTTAAAATTAATATGGTCTAATAGCTGGTTATACGACTGGATCATTATTATACTGCAATAATTCACCTACAGTCATGATTTATAATCACAATTAGTAATAAAATGTAAGTTAATTCATATAGTCTATTTGGAAAAACACTACAATCAATACTATAGGAAATAGCATGTGAGATACCTTTATAAAAGTGATACTAGAATATTTCACTAGTCCTCGGTTGTATCTACTAGAGATATTGGGCATGACTCTATATTGACTTTGCACCTTGGATAGTCATTAGACATATGCAATCAGAGTACAAAACATTACCATTCTGATCTGCTAGCATTTTACACCAACTTTGCATGAGCACGAATAACTGCACAAAGTATAAGGCAATGGAGAACCAGACTCACTTTACACTTAGATGATAAATCATGATAATTCATAGTTCAGTACTAGAAAAGTCTCCAATAATACTGTCGTAATCAGGGTTTCCTACCCTATAATACCGCCTTGCCTTCACTAGACAATTGAATCATTAACATGATACAGGACATATCATGCCCTGGTCTACTCTTACTGGCCATTCATAGCCAGTACTGTCAGATAACTCTCCATTATCATGTTTAGACATGATACATATTTTAATTAAGACAAGCCCCTTGTGTCTCAATTTGCTTTGCAAATGAGGAACACATAATTCACCAATGGAGCAGATGACAGGAGGTAGCAATGGTTTTGAGCTGTACTAAGTATGGATTTATTAAAGGGTGATCACTTACAAGTATGTTTTCCTTTTGACATCTTATGAAACTGATTTGCTAAAATAACACTTAGCTATTTATACTGTGTTCCACAACTTCAAAATGGTATTCAAACATTAACTGAAGTGCATTCTCACACTTTTCAAGTGTAAAAATATTGCATTTACCAACTTTTTTTCTGTGTAACTAGTCTTTCTTTTAACTTCTATGTATCAGCTTCCAATGTAGAACATTCATTTCATTTTTTTTCACATGTACCATGTCAAGTACAGCCTTCAAATTCCCCATTATAAGATATTGTAAGAAAGGCCTAAATTTTTAAGTCTAAAGGTAGAAACCTAAACCATAAATTAGCTAAATAATGTCAGCTAAATTAGAAGCCTGATTGTCAGAGGTCATAAGTACCCACCACTCCCTTAAAGTTAATCCACTACCCGACTTCTTATAGTTCCCGGCCTGGTGTAGAAACCATTATGCCAAGTGGAGATTGTTAGAACTCACTGGCCATTGCCCCCTCTAACTTCTGCCACATCCCCTAGCCAACACAATTGACTCTATGAAAGACAGAGTTTCACACACGGAAGGAATGCTCATTTAGCACACCTGTGTAGACCCGGTATGCTGCAGGAGCAACACAAAGGGGCCATATCATGGGTCAAGATCTGGCTCATTAATTTTAAGAGAATTGTTTTAATTTACTGCCACAGACACAAGTGAAAAGTATTCTGTTTCTGAGATATAGACTATATTATTTGATCTTAACTCATTTTTGGCCCTCTAATCTATTGTTTTATCTTTCGCTTGTATTCCTATTAGTCCTTCCCTTTTCAGATCCTTTGTGATTTCCTTGTTTACTGTTTATCCTTGCTGCTATTCTTTGGTTTACTGTATTAACTTTTATAGTTTTTCACAGACATGTAATAAACAAATTATCCCTCAAACTTTTTTAAAATTCCTTCATAGTTTCTGAATGTTAAATCAAATTCTCAATATTAAAATCAAGGTAATAACATACTACTCTCTTCTCACGTTTACTAAAATTAGCACACGTTCAGAATATCATCTGATTTTGTTTGACTGCATAACAGTTTTTATGTACTTCAGATGATATTTTAGATACTTATGTAATTTATTAATTTAGCCAGTGTTTCAGGGAATTACTGAGTATTTTAAACCTACCATTGTTAAACCTCAAATCTGTTAAAAGCTATCATTTATTGCTATAAACATTTCCATTTTATCTCCCACAAAGTCAAACAAGTTTCCAATTCCAAGTTCAATTATCTTTAAATGCTGTAGCTGTGCTTCCTAATATGTGAAAATACATAAGTAAAAATGTCAGTCAGCAATCAAAGTAAGTTCATGAATATGGTATTACAATAAAATATATATTGTAACAATGCTAAGAAAAAATTGAGCCCATTTACATTAGCCTGCCATTCTTCACCTTTGAAAGGCAAACAGCACTGTTATGGTTTTATTTTTAGACTCATCCATATGCTAGAAAAGAGCACCTACTTTAATAAATGATGATGATGTAACTGAAAAATGCAACAAAAATAATACTCAAATATAACTCAAGTGCAACAGTACAATTTTATATGATCCATTACATTGAATATTAAAATTTTCTTCTGATAATACAATTTTTGCTAATTAGTAAAAATGACATGAGCCTTTGTTCTTACTCTATAACCATTACTTAATAGGAATGCAAACATAGCACAGATTTAAACAAGCACAATATAGTTTTAAACAAAATAAAATAGTTTTTAATTTCATACTGTCTCACGTCAGTTAACAATCAAATACTTTCCCTTTTTTGTTATAGGTTATCTTTCAAGTATCTTTTATAAGAACCTTTCCAAACACACTCCCTGTTACAAAAAGAAAAGGAGTACTTGTGGCACCTTAGAGACTAACAAATTTATTAGAGCATAAGCTTTCGTGAGCTACAGCTCACTTCATCGGATGCATTTGGTGGAAAAAGCAGAGGAGAGATTTATATATACACACACACAGAGAGAACATGAAACAATGGGTTTATCATACACACTGTAAGGAGAGTGATCACTCAAGATAAGCCATCACCAGCGGGGGGGGGGGGGGAAGGAGGAAAACCTTTCATGGTGACAAGCAAGGTAGGCTAATTCCAGCAGTTAACAAGAATATCAGAGGAACAGTGGGAGGTGGGGTGGGAGGGAGAAATACCATGGGGAAATAGAAAAGGAGTACTTGTGGCACCTTAGAGACTAACAAATTTATTAGAGCATAAGCTTTCGTGAGCTACAGTTCACTTCATCGGATGCATTTGGTGGAAAAAAAAAAAAGTAGTGCTTCAGATTGGGGGGCTGTCTGTAAGCAAGGACTGGTCTGTCTCCCAAGATCTGTGAGAGTGATGGGTCGTCCTTCAGGAGAGGTTGTAGATCCTTGATGATGCGTTGGAGAGGTTTTAGTTGGGGGCTGAAGGTGATGGCTAGTGGCGTTCTGTTGTAGTCACCTACTACAGGACAGGCCCAACAAAGAAAACAACAGAACGCCACTAGCCATCACCTTCAGCCCCCAACTAAAACCTCTCCAACGCATCATCAAGGATCTACAACCTATCCTGAAGGACGACCCATCACTCTCACAGATCTTGGGAGACAGACCAGTCCTTGCTTACAGACAGCCCCCCAATCTGAAGCAAATACTCACCAGCAACCACACACCACACAACAGAACCACTAACCCAGGAACCTATCCTTGCAACAAAGCCCGTTGCCAACTCTGTCCACATATCTATTCAGGGGATACCATCATAGGGCCTAATCACATCAGCCACACTATCAGAGGCTCGTTCACCTGCGCATCTACCAATGTGATATATGCCATCATGTGCCAGCAATGCCCCTCTGCCATGTACATTGGCCAAACTGGACACTCTCTACGTAAAAGAATGAATGGACACAAATCAGACGTCAAGAATTATAACATTCAAATACCAGTTGGAGAACACTTCAATCTCTCTGGTCACTCGATCACAGACCTAACAGTGGCTATACTTCAACAAAAAAGCTTCAAAAACAGACTCCAACGAGAGACTGCTGAATTGGAATTAATTTGCAAACTGGATACAATTAACTTAGGCTTGAATAGAGACTGGGAATGGATGAGTCATTACACAAAGTAAAACTATTTCCCCATGGTATTTCTCCCTCCCACCCCACCTCCCACTGTTCCTCTGATATTCTTGTTAACTGCTGGAATTAGCCTACCTTGCTTGTCACCATGAAAGGTTTTCCTCCCCCTCCCTCCCCCCCCCCCCCCCGCTGCTGGTGATGGCTTATCTTAAGTGATCACTCTCCTTACTGTGTGTATGATAAACCCCTTGTTTCATGTTCTCTCTGTGTGTGTGTGTGTGTGTATATAAATCTTTCCTCTGCTTTTTCCACCAAATGCATCCGATGAAGTGAGCTGTAGCTCACGAAAGCTTATGCTCTAATAAATTTGCTAGTCTCTAAGGTGCCACAAGTACTCCTTTTCTTTTTGTGAATACAGACTAACACGGCTGCTACTCTGACTCCCTGTTACAGTGTACACATACTCTAAGAGGCACAGCACAGAACTCACAGACTAAGGAGAAATAAGAGAAAGGTATTTTAAAACAACCTTTGTACTTTCTGATTCTGAGCTATTCTGGAGACTGATGCAGTCTCCAGTGCACTACAGGTAGCCCTCCAGGGCTGTCTACGGTAGAGCCTGTCTCCAGCCATGCTGTCCACATTTTCTGCAACATTGTATATTGCAGCCTCATCCCCCACACCAGAGCTAATGAGGGGGTCCTGGAATGTAGCCTGCTTCAGTCTTCCTCAGTTTCTGTGCTGAAGGAATTTGCCCTTGGCTAGCTCAGGGGCTTTTAGAACCCCTTTACACCACACCAGCTCCTTTACCCAGCATACAGGCAAGGGTCAGAACACAGGGAAAATGCTACCTTTTTGATTTTAACTGGTGTGTTTATATCAGTGTTGTTCCACTAGTGTAACCAACACACACACACTTGCAGAATAAGCCAGACCTTTGGAAAGAAACGGAAGTAAGAAGCACTCAGTAATACTAACCTAAGCATTCACAAACCATGTCATGCTCCGAAAAATCTTGAATGGCTTAAAATTAATGAGATCGGAAAATTAACACATTGAGTTTTTATTTGTCTTTTGGCATTGAAGCAGTTAGGGTTCATATTATCAAGCTTTTCTCAACAACCCTGACAGTTAAAACTTCACTTTAAAAAAAAAATATGAAAGCTGAGATTCTCAGGAAATAACCAGATTCCTGCACCTGTGGCTTTAAAAAAACCAGTATTTACCATGATAAAGTTGCAATACTTGGCAACACTCCAGTGCAAGTTACTTTTTACATTTTTACATTGGTGCAGGAACAAATGTGCAAAAAAACTAGTGTAGGCACCTCAATTTGTTCATCTTATTGAAAGCAACTGACTTAGTTTTAGTATTGTACTTTTTAAAAATAAATGTACTATCTAGTGGAACTTCAAACTCTGACAATCTCAAACAACTAATTCTGGGAACCATGCTATTGCATTTGTTAGTCTATCTCATGTACATTAATTGATTTTTTTTTCCATTACTCTCAGAACCTTTTACCATGTACGAAACAAATCATTCCTATTTTATTCCCTGAAAAAATTACAGAATTATTGGAACTAAAGACAGTGCTAAATGTTACATGGCAGGACTGCATCACAAGTGATTACAAAATCATTCTCCAAAAGAAGTGTGGACTGAATACCAAACATCAGATACTTCTACTGTCAAATCTTGGTGTGTGTAGACATATAAGCTACTGTCTGACCATTCCTGCCAGGGAATACCTTTGAATGCCCAGATACAGACAGTTCTAACAGAATGAACTTTAACTGAAGAGGGAGACATTTTTCTAGTTAGTTTATAAAATTCTTGGATAGATGAAACAATCCACATTTGCCAAAGATGACAGAAATCAGCTGTCTCATTTTTTTTCTGCTTAAAAACCCCCCCAAAAATCTTATTTCCTTAAGAAACTAGTCCTACTTAAATAATATTTTATGACTTTCCTAAAATCTAGAGAATGCACAGTAATCTTCTCTCATTCCCATTTGAAAAAAAACCCAAGGAGGCAAAATAGCTATTTCTGCTCTGTAGAGAAATTCCAAGTTCATTTTAGAGGAAAAAAAAGAGAGAGATCAAATACCTTTAATCAATTGATGAGGAATCAGAAATAGAGCTCGATATCCACTAGCTTTCCAAGCCTAAGAACTGTCAAAGAGTCTTTTTATTAAGATGACAAAATGAGTCTTCATATAACAGCTGCAATAGAGATCCATTTAAAGCTTGGAATATTAATCTTAACTTGCAGGGTGGCCTGTCAAATGGAATACAGAACACAGGAACTGCCATATCAAATTAAACCAATCTAATCCAGCCCCAGTCCAGCACTGCAAGTTTCAGAAGGTGTAAAACAACAAAATGAAGAATTATTCATTAATATATGTATAAGGTAGTCTCTCGCTAACTCCACACAATCAGTAGTTTTTGCCCCAAAGAATGAAGGTTGATATTCCTCACATTTTCACATGTTGCATCTGATGATCTTAGTGATCATGAAAATATCGAATCCTTCTTTGAATCCAGCTACACTCCTGCCTTAAATAATGACTTCCAAAGTTTAATTATATGCTATAATTGTAGTTCAGATTGTTTCTTTCAATATGCATTACCTTGCCCTTGTGTACATTTAGTTTCATCTGCCTTCATGTTGCCGAGTCACTTATTTTTGCTATATTTGTCAGAATCATCTCTAGACCTGACTATTATCAACAACTGAGGAACTATCACTGAGATTTGTCCACTACAACAGAGGGATGTGTCAGAACTGTATTTTGATGAGTGGTAAAAGTGGAAGCAAAAGACTTACCTGGCAAGGGAACATACAGTGAGGAAGACCAGAAAATGAACTACCAAAAAAAGGGAAGAACCAAGAGACAGAAATATTACATTTAAATGTGGTCAAAGAAAAGAATACTGGAGATCCTAAGGAAGGTTGAGAAGTAAACGTTTCATGTAGGAGCTCTAATTTTGCCTACATGTTGAAAGAAAAACCATGGGGACTTGCAGGCTCAGGTGTACATAACAGTCCTCAACTCCAAGACTGAGAGCTCCAATACTGCTTCTATTTGACCTGAGCAAGAATGGCAACCCATATGTTTTAATTACTGCACACAGGCCCTGATCTTGAAAAATCTTACACACATTTAACTTTAAACAGGTGAGTTGTCTTACTGAGTTCAACAGTACTACTATGCTTAAAGTTAACTAGTCTTTGCAAGATTGGGGTTATACTTTGTAAAAATGGAAAACTGCCAATTTTAAGTGTTCTTTTTAGCATACGAAAGGGTGAATGAGAAACAGAAAAAATAGATTAACAATAAAAAAATTCAAAATATTTTTTCTGGTTACAGATTAAGACAGAGGGCTTAAGTAGTTTCTCATTTCTTTATGATGCTACCACTCATTTACTACTAGTTTCTTGGAAACAAACATTATAGAGATAAATATGAATGTATCAAGTCACAAAGTATTATTAGGGATAATGGTAGCATGACAAATGGGAATGAGGATATGGAGGTAGATATTACCATATCTGAGGTAGAAGCAAAACTCAAAACAGCTTAATGGGATTAAATCGGGGGGTCCAGATAATCTTCATCCAAGAATATTAAAGGAATTGGCACCTGAAATTGCAAGCCCATTAGCAAGAATTTTTAATGAATCTGTAAACTCAGGAGTAGTACCGAATGATTGGAGAATTGCTAATATAGTTCCTATTTTTAAGAAAGGAAAAAAAAGTGATCCGGGTAACTACAGGCCAGTTAGTCTGACATCTGTAGCATGCAAGGTCCTGGAAAAAATTTTGAAGGAGAAATTAGTTAAGGACATCGAAGTCAATGGTAAATGGGACAAAATACAACATGGTTTTACAAAAGGTAGATCGTGCCAAACCAACCTAATCTCCTTTTTTGAAAAAGTAACAGATTTTTTTAGATAAAGGAAATGCAGTGGATCTAATTTACCTAGATTTCAGTAAGGCATTTGATACCGTGCCACATGGGGAATTATTAGTTAAATTGGAGAAGATGGGGATCAATATGAACATCAAAAGGTGGATAAGGAATTGGTTAAAGGGGAGACTGCAACGGGTCCTACTGAAAGGCAAACTGTCAGGCTGGAGGGAGGTTACCAGTGGAGTTCCTCAGGGATCGGTTTTGGGACCAATCTTATTTAATCTTTTTATTACTGACCTTGGCACAAAAAGTGGGTGTGCGCTAATAAAGTTTGCAGATGATACAAAGCTGGGAGGTATTGCCAATTCGGAGAAGAATCGGGATATTATACAGGAGGATCTGGATGACCTTGTAAACTGGAGTAATAGTAATAGGATGAAATTTAATAGTGAGAAGTGTAAGGTTATGCATTTAGGGATTAATAACAAGAATTTTAGTTATAAGTTGGGGACGCATCAATTAGAAGTAACGGAAGAGGAGAAGGACCTTGGAGAATTGGTTGATCATAGGATGACTATGAGCTGCCAATGTGATATGGCTGTGAAAAAAGCTAATGCGGTTTTGGGATGCATCAGGAGAGGCATTTCCAGTAGGGATAAGGAGGTTTTAGTACCATTATACAAGGCACTGGTGAGACCTCACCTAGAATACTGTGTGCAGTTCTGGTCTCCCATGTTTAAAAAGGATGAATTCAAACTGGAGCAGGTACAGAGAAGGGCTTATAGGATGATCCGAGGAATGGAAAACTTGTCTTATGAAAGGAGACTTAAGGAGCTTGGCTTGTTTAGCCTAACTAAAAGAAGGCTGAGGGGAGATATGATTGTTCTCTATAAATATATCAGAGGGATAAATACAGGAGAGGGAGAGGAATTATTTAAGCTCAGCACCAACGTGGACACAAGAACAAATGGGTATAAACTGGCCACCAGGAAGTTTAGACTTGAAATTAGACGAAGGTTTCTAACCATCAGAGGAGTGAAGTTTTTGAATAGCCTTCCAAGGGAAGCAGTGGGGGGCAAAAGATTTATCTGGCTTTAAGATTCTACTCGATAAGTTTATGGAGGAGATGGTATGATGGGATAATGTGATTTTGGTAAGTAATTGATCTTTAAATATTCAGGGTAAATAGGACTAATCCCCTGAGATGGGATATTAGATGGATGGGATCTGAGTTACCCAGGAAAGAATTTTCTGTAGTATCTGGCTGGTGAATCTTGCCCATATGCTCAGGGTTTAGCCATATTTGGGGTCGGAAAGGAATTTTCCTCCAGGGCAGATTGGAGAGGCACTGGAGGTTTTTCGCCTTCCTCTGTAGCATGGGGCACGGGTCACTTGAGGGAGGCTTCTCTGCTCCTTGAAGTCTTTAAACCACGATTTGAGGACTTCAATAGCTCAGACATAGGTGAGGTTTTTCGTAGGAGTGGGTGGGTGAGATTCTGTGGCCTGCGCTGTGCAGGAGGTCGGACTAGATGATCAGAATGGTCCCTTCTGACCTTAGTATCTATGAATCTATTATGAAAAATATATATTGTCAATAATTTCTCAGTGTTAGTCCTTGTAACAACAACAACAACAACAACAAAAAGACAACAAATAATCTTTTTTCAATGGTTTCACTGCTCTATTTGATTTTTTAGAATCTCCAACCCTTGCCTGCCTCTTTGTAGCCTTAAATTCATTTCTAATGTAAGAAACAAATTTCTCATTGTATAGTAACTGTTAATTTTACTGAATTAAAGAGGCAAGGTGGGTGAGGTAATATCTTTTATTGGACCAACTTCTGTAGATGAGAGAAAAGCTTTTGAGTCTACACAGAGCTCTTCTTTAGGTCCAAAACAGTAACAAGAACACTGAATACAATTTTACTAAATATAATGCATATTTCTAAACCTCCTGCTTAGAGTAGCCATCTTTCTGAAGAAAGATACCACATGTAACAGAATAGGAGCAGAATAGGAGCCTTCTGTCCTTGAGAAGCTAGCTTCCATTCTACTTGATAATCAGAGGAGCTTTGTGTGTAGTATTAAACACAATGTTTTAGCCTTGTACAGGAACTTCTAAAAAAAATGTTTAAAATTAGTTGAAATCAGTAGGCTGTGGATCAAGCCCTAAGTGCTCATCTGCTTAAGAGCTTATGAAAAGATAGAAGGTGGCTTAATATATCAGGTGAACAGAATCACTAAGATTTCCCTATTTGTTTGTGATATAATACTAATTTAACAATAATTTCAAAAGTTCAAATCTCCCATGTTAACAAATCAGATGACTTTAAAAAATTTTTTTTTACATGATAGTGCTATTTTAAACCCAAACTTTCAGGAATATTCTTCCTGAAATCAAAACCAAACCAAACCCAATTTTTTGTTTTTTAGGAATTATCATTGTTTCAGTTACTGACTTGAACCAATTTTTATTTTCTTCACAGTCTTCACCAGTAAACAAAGAAAATATTTTTCCTTGGTTTATGATCACTTAACCGATGTCTCAAAACCATAACTTTAAACATGTGAGTAGCCATAAGGCATGAACACCTGGCAGATCTACAGTCATACTTGGGTCAAAGAAGAATATCACTGAAGCCTAGATAATACAGAACTATCACCATATTAGTCAGTGCTTAAGGGGTCTCTTGGAATTTCACATTCTCTTCATTTGATCTCAAACTAATTTCCTCAATTCACTTTTAAGAGAGTATCAGCTTTCCAACCTTCCCTCCACCCCCATTTTTAGCGAGGACACAAAAGGAATCCAATTGGAAATCAAAAGGTAAGGGCAACCTTCCAAGCTACAGTGAAAAAATAAGCCCCTCTCAGTCTGAAATACCAACATGAGATGCCATTCTTAGTAGATTGAACATATATTAAAAATATAATCATGTGTCCTCTGCGGGGCTTGACTCCCTCTCCTTTGGACTCAGATGCCCTGTGAAGCTCTGACAGAAACACTAGGTTCGGTTCATTCATGATTTGTGGTGGGGGGAGAGGCAATAAGGGATTGTACTCTCCCAAACAATACACACTCGGAGAGCCTAAATAGATTGCATGGACCTTGCTATAAAGATCATCCCCCTCTCTTTTCCTACAGGCTTTGTACAAAAGTGAAATAGTTAATTTTGACACTTAACTATCAGTAGATATCTGAATTAATAACGCACTGAAATGAACAGGATCAGCTCAGACCTCTCAAGAATTATTACTGTTTCAGGATCACTACAAACTTGGGTACATTATGTTATATTTTTACCCTCCATTCACATTTGAACAGTTTCCCTTGTAATCCTTGCAAGGGATTTAATAAAAAAAAGTGCTGCTTAATTTGGGAAGGAAATTCAGCAGGAAAAAAAACATTCCTGGGATCTTGACCAGCAAGGGGAAGGAAAAAGTGCTACTCCTCCAACTCACCCTGGCACCCTCATGCATAGGGAGGTCTTCATAAGAGCTTGAAGGCCATTATTTCTCACCCCTGAAGCCTGATTGCCCCATTAGTGGGCTGCAGGGACATCTGACTGGTCCAAAGGCACAGAGGGGTGGACAATTTATATTGTTTCTCACAGGCATAGACTGCTGAACTCAAACACCCTTCCCTTGGGTGTATTTTTTCCCTTTTCTGTTATTATAGCTAGATTTCCCACCTCTGGATTTTTGCCAGGGCCCTATTAGGGGGGTAGGAAGAACTTTTCCTAAATTGCAGAGTGGCAGCTAGTGATATGGGTTCTTCTTTTTCTTCAGAGAACACAGAATTTGGCCAGGGATGTGGGGGATGGTATTGTGGTATTGATAGCCATTTGTTGCAACTGTATACGAGTGTCCTGTGCAGGTAGTAGGGGGATCAGAGTTGCTGGTGTAGACATGGAATGGGCTGGTCCATTGTGCATTGTATGGCAAACGATTGCTTCAGTGTCTAGTGCTGAGGCACTCCTTGTTTAAAGCCTCATTCCATGCACAGAGAGTGAGATAATCTGGAATTGTTCATTCCTGATCCTTGGGGAGATTTTGCAGGAGGGAGACTGTCTGTCTTTACAACTGTGTATGGGATCTTCTGTGGGCACAATCAGCCCAGTGGTCTTCTTGGAAGTAACTACCAGATGTCCTTTCCCTACCTCTCTGGTGTAGTTATGAAAAGTTGTATCCTTGGCTTTAATCAGACTCTCTGTCTACTTTCATTCACTAAGGTGTTTGAACCAATAAAAGTTTAATTTCTAGAGCACATGAAGGAAACTTGAGAGAGGTAGGGGTACGCTGTTCCTCTGCACGCCATCCCAATTCAAACTGTGGCTGGCAGAGTGAAATTTCTATAAATTTACCTTCAACTTAATTAAAACAGCTTTTAAAGTGTTTAAAGTTTTATGATTGACAGGCCTCAAAACTTGTCACCTAGAAATGTCAGTCAGAACTGCTCCAAACTAAAAGGACATTTGTAAGAATACAGTATAGTTCTGTTATTCAAATTAAGTGGTACAATAATCTTAAAATCTAACTATTAAACTTGACAACTAAAGCATAATCTGCCTGGGACTTCAATAAGGTGGTAATGTCACCTCTGATAATTTAAGACTAATGAAGCTCTTTCATTCTTAAAATGAGAGTCTGAAGGAAAATATAAAAATTTCTAGGCATTACTGAATTTGAGTCTGTGGGATTTCACTCTGTTTTCATTATTCACGCTCCATGTCAAAGTAATATGACTTTAGCTAGGAAAGTGATAAAAATGATGTACTGTAAAATATATAGGTACTTATCAATCATTAAACAAACATTACATTAGAGAACATTTTTTAAAAAACAGAATACAGAATTTTCTTGAAAGTAATTAGCATAATGATATTATCAGATATCACCCAGATAAAACTTACATTTGTGTGTTAAGAAACTAAAGGGCCTGAACAAATATAGCAAAAGTAGTGAGCTATAACAGATAAGTAATACCTTAAAAAGTGATTTAAAAAAGCAGACTTGTGTCAGAAGTAATGAGGTACTAGTTGAAAAATTAACCATCATAGAAAATACCAAACTAGTTTTGCTAGTTAGTCATCTGCTCAGAAATTAGAGTTTATATTTTTGTTTAGTCTGTAAAGTATTCTCTCCTTTTGATCTCTGTTATAAAATACACTACAAATTGCTTTGAAAAGGTTTAGCATAAATGTGTTTTTGTTAATTGTAAGGTCATTTTTAGACAGCAAGCAAATACATAATAAACTTTGTTTAGAAAATAACTATTCTGTAAAGGACTGCTCTGCAATATTTATAGTCTCGTTATATATTTTTTTCTTTTGTGGAAGTAATTTACCTCTTGTGAAATCTGTGTGACTTGTTCTTTCTGATGTTCCAGATCTTTTACAAGCAATGAGTTTTGCTTTTCTAGCTGCAGTAACCTTCTTGCCAAGTGAACACTGTGCCAATAAATAAATAAATGCATACATACATAAATAAAGTTCAAGTGGAATGTTTTCCAAAACATGCAAAATGCATTCTAGTACTTATCTTTGAGAACTTGCTTGAATTTAATTTTTCATTAATGCTAAAATGTAAAGAGGTAAAAAATACACAGTAAAATGTTATAAATAATAGTCAAAATTGGAAGAACAAGTCAATAGAGCCCTGCAAATCTATGGGTATCCACAGACCATTCTTATGGATCACAGCTTGGATGCGCATGCGGCAGGAGGTCTCTAGGGACAAGTGGGGGGCAGTTGAGGGTTTGGCACAGCCCTGTGTCACTGTTGTGTGGTGACCTGTGGAGCTGTTATGTACAGCCCCGCAAATCTGCAGACAATTTATACAGCTTGTGGATCAAATGCAGATACAAATGTTTGTATCCGCGCAGGGCTCTATAAGTCAATGCTACAATTTTAACTGCACCAAAGTAACATCTCCACAAAAACGTAATTGTGATACGTTGTTCACTAAGGTAATTTACCTCTATCATTTTACAATGTTATATTAGTTCAATGTAAGTAATTATATTGGAAGGCTCTTATCTGCTCATAAAACAAAAAATATACTGTACATTATTACACAAAATAATTTTATGTGATATTATAATTATGTATAACATTGAAATGAACTTCAGGATGTTAAATAATGGTTACTTATCTGACAGTCTGAGTAGAGATAGGCTGACCATTCATTCTGTTGAAAAATACTAGGAACAATCTAGATGAATTCCTAAATGGCTTTGTTCTGTCCAGATTGTAAGAAAGAGACTTGACAACATCCAAGGGGTGGAGTTTAGCTTCACCCAGGATAATGTGAGGCTTGGGGAAGAAGACAGTATGGGTGGATCATCTGGTTAGAATGAATGCCAGAAATCACTCTGGGTAAAAACCTGGGCTGAGGTCTTAAAGTCACTTTGACAGGTTTCAGAGTAGCAGCCGTGTTAGTCTGTATTCGCGAAAAGAAAAGGAGTACTTGTGGCACCTTAGAGACTAACAAATTTATTTGAGCATAAGCTTTCATGAGCTACAGCTCCGATGAAGTGAGCTGTAGCTCACAAAGCTTATGCTCAAATAAATTTGTTAGTCTCTAAGGTGCCACAAGTACTCCTTTTCTTAAAGTTACTTTGTCACTGTGGAATGGAGCTTAAGGTGGTTCCACCATATGGGCCTTGAAATCTAACCTACTCTTCTGGCTGATGTAATAGCCCCTAAGAAAGCAGTCTTCATGAATAGATGGTACAAGGAATATACTGAAGTCTCATTAAGCCTGCTAAAATGATGTTGAGGTTTCAGGAAGCGCAGTCTCCCTGAATGGCAGGAAAACATGAATGAGACCTTTGAGAACACCAGCTATTGTTGGATGAGAGAAAACAGTGTGGTCTTCCATCAGAAGCTGGTGAGCAATGGTACCAGCAACAATGGTACCAGCTCAGACAGCGCATCAGGATGCTGCCCCCACATATGGACAAAGATACCCCTCCTATGATTTCTCCTTTTTTTAACATTGATACAAACAAGTTATGTATTACATTCCAGGCATTGCTAATTATCATCCTTCTCCTTGTACCTGCTACTGTGAACAAGACATCATTATCCATTATCCTGTCATCTCATCCTTATCTTACAAGGGGACGGTGTGTTCCTGTACCATCTCTTAAGAAAATGTTCATGTAATTATTGAGAATTCTGGGTGTTCTTGTACCATCCTCTCCAGTCAGGAAAGTGCCTACTTGGTTAACCAATAACCTAGTGCGCTATTTTGCCAAGGCCAGCCTACTCTGGTTCACAGCCTTAGGTTCACATTGTTAGTTATGCCTAGGGTTCCAACAAGGCCTACAGTTTGTACTCTCTCCTTCTGGGAGATAGGGTGTGTATGGGCAGGGAGGGAAAGGTCGCTGTAAGTCCTTTAACATGTGAAAAGCCTCATTGAGGGCAAAGCCTTTGAAGGCAAGGTCCTCGATGGTTGTTTGAACCTCATTCAGTATTCCCAAAGACTGCAACCAGGATGCCTTGAGCATCTCCTCTCCATACTCCTGTGGGAGTTAATCTTTTAATTGGGATACCAGGCCCAATTCAGGTAGTTGGCCAGGAGCACTTGTTAGTTCACAATGCACATTTATAGACTGGCTAATGAGTTTCAACCTACGGCCAACTTTTTAGGGCCTTATCCCTGGGAGTCTCTTCAGTGGACCCCTGTTTGCTTGTATCTCTTGTGGATCATGGCTATGACCAGAGAATCTGGTGTCTGGAGGTTGAAGAAATATTAAAAGCCCTTAGAAGAGACATGTCTGATTTCTTAGATGTAGGTGCCACGGGAACAGGAATCTTCCAAAAATGCCTGGCTGGTTCCAATAAGCCCTCACTTACTGGTACTGCCAGTCTACCAGAGAACAACTACTGCAGGATACCGAGTAGTTTGTCCGACTTTTCATGTGGTCTCTTGACCAGGAATTCCAATGTGTTGTCTATCCTCCTGGGAAGTTCTTAGAAGATCCAGTAATTATTAAGTGGAGTTGGAACAACTGGGGTCACAGCGTTGGCAAGTGAAAAGGATGAGATCAACTTTGGGACCCTTTGGGCTTTTATCTGCTGTAAATTCTCCTGTTCACTCTGATATGGTGCAGGAGGTGCCTGCTGAGCGCAGTGACCCTCTTGAAGTCTACAAGGAGAGGGTGACTTTGTTCTAGAGGCAGTTGAAACCCTGTGACTATAGTGCATCCCCTGTGGGCCCCAGAAGGCCACGACTACATGGGATTCTAGAAAGGGGCTGTGGGCCATGACAGGTACCATGCAGTGTACTGCTCACAACTGTCCTGTAGTTTCTCTTTTCAGATGGTGTAGGGATCGGGGACTGAGGCACCTAGTTAGGTGACATATCACCCCAGTCCTTCAAGTCCAACAACGAGAAGGAACATACCTCCTCCATGGGTGAATATTCAGGAAGGATAGGTAGTTCTTGTGAAGGCAGTACCAGTACCACAGCAGATACTTTTTTAGCAGAAGACAGCAAATAGAGACTCAAGCTTGTCCAGTAGCATCAACTGGTACCGTGAACGGCATAGGTACCATGAAGAGTGGCTCGCCAAGTGAACACACAGAAGAAAGGATGACTGGTGTGGAAGCAGTTGATGTTAAGGTATTTGGTACAAAGCCAGAGTTTCAGTCAGACAGTGCTCTTTCAGTGCTGGGGTTTTCAGCATCAGTGCCAGAAGGTTCAACGAGTGTTGTTACACCATTGGCTTCATTGTTGTGTACTCCAGTACTGGCTGCCTTGGTGTGTGCTGTTTTGGTGCTGGATGCTTTGATCCACAGCTGCTGGTATCAGGAATATTGATGGCTGGAGAGTATGTTGAGGCTGGTCAGTGGCCAACCAGTGCAAAGGACTTAGCAGAACCCGACCTGGGCCTTAAACTGTGTCATAAGCTAGATCTGCTTGGGGCCAGACAGAAGCTCTACATCTCCGCTTACCATGATAATGATAAAGGTGAAGGAACTTCTGGCTAACTCCATGGTGGAGGAATGGGATTTCATCGGCATCAAATGGAATCAGGAGACTGGAGTGAACTGGTGGCTTACCAGGGAGCGCTGAGAGTTGGTCTGACCTGGAGGAAGTCTTCTTACTTTCATGGGGTTCTGAAGGAGGATGAGCTAAAATTGAGACTCCCTGGACCTCTGCATTATTTTAGAGAAGGAACAAAAGAGAAACCACTTTCATAGTATATACATTTCCCCAGACCAAAGAGGCATGTAGAGGGTCCATCATTGATGGGTATTACTCCCATGCAAGAGTACCAGGTCTTGAATCCTGGGGATTTGGACTCTGCTATGTCCAGTGTCGTCCTGGTGTTGGAGATGGCATGGGGGCTTAAAAACCCTAAAATCTTTTTTAAAAATGCCAACGGGCCAATAGGATAAAACTAATAAAACTATAACTAAGTGAAAGCTAAATCGTGCAGCGTACAGAGACGTGGACACTGCAGGTATTCTGTTTTGAAGCCACAGGTGGTAAACTGAAGAGTGGTTGTGGCCATCCCACCCTGGCAACAAGGTGCTAGCATGCCCCTATGGACACTGCTATTCAAAAGATTCTGATCTTGCACTCATGGGATACATGAGCATCAAAAGTGGAATACATACAGACAATCACTTAAACAATATTTACAGTTGGATTTAAATTGGGAACCTTTTAACATAAATCCTGATTTAATTATTTACTCTCCTCTTGTTTTTCATGTGTTTGCTTCATTTACTAGTTAACTACATATGGCTTTGGATCCTTTGCAACTATTTTTCTCTTCCTTCTTGACCTTGCTGTGAAGTCATTATACTGAATTTATGACCAATGAAACAGACTATGTCATCACAAACATAGGCTTAAGAGTTCAGCGCAGGTTCAATTGGAGAGATTGACTGTGGAAATAAGCTTTTATTCAGTACAAGTATATGTGAAATACCACATTAAACAGAAAGATCTGAGTGAGTGTTGCATTTTTAAAGTCTGCTCTAATGTGCAAGTCTCTTTTTAAAGCAAATATATCAAATGTCACAAATGTTAAAATACTGATGTCTATTAGAACAGTGTTTTCAAAAAATTGATCATACTGCATACTCAGATTCTACATAACAGTATGAAAAGCTAATTCCAAAATAAGAGCATCATTTGTTTGTGCTCTAACCATTTCTTCAATTGAAAGTTATGTACCATACCAAAAATGTAAAAATGTTTTCAAAACAAAATTGAAAATATGAAATAATGCTTTTATTTTAATCAAATTAAAGTCAAGCCTTGTTGAGCTCTTTTTACTTTGCACTTTAGTTAAACAAGTCCACAATATTGCAGTGCACATAAAAAATAAATCTATACTTTTTCTGAAAATGTATACCTATATTCACTGAAAAAATAATGCCAATGTGAATTACCTGTAGTTAGAGCAGTGTTTTCCAAAGTGTGAGACTTGCCTCAAGATAGCAGCGCAAAGGACTAGTTAGAGGCATGTGGAAGATGAATTAATTAAAATAGAATAGAATAAAATGGAATGACTTTAAAATTTAACAAAACATTGTAAGGTTGAAGACCTGCTTAGTTTAATCTTTCTTAAATGGGGGCTCAGGTTTTGAAAATTTTTGAGGTACTGATTTACTGTATAAGCATATATTTTTTCTTTTCAGGATTTATTTTCCAAAATACAATTTTAGATGAAAATGATTTTTTTAAACAACCTGTATATCAAGTCTTCTGTTGCTTCTTTGTGTGAAACAGACTAGCCAAGTGATATCCAACAGCTGATGGGCAACAAAAAACATACAATAAACAACTTATTAAAAAGTATTGTTACTAGTTGATTAGACAGTGAAACTGCAGTCAGACGACTAGCAGTATTTATGTGCTTTTTCTTTCCAAATGCAAGGTGAAAAAATGATGAGATAGAAAAGAAAAAAATTCAGAAATTACCACTCTGAGGAATGACAGGTGGGAAAGCACTGATTTACTGCACTTAATTTTCAGAGAACAAGAAGTTCAAGTAAGTAATTTTTTTTCCTCCAAAGATACCACACAAAGGGGTTTTAACAGTCTTCCCTCATGCCACAGAGGTTTAATATGTCCTGCTGTGTCCTAGAACAGTAAGAGTGAGAGAGGTGCCAATGCACCTGAGAAAAACCATCATGGAAGTCAGCTGACCTATGCCTACGCATCTATGCTTGTGAGGGAGAAGAGATGCTGCTCTCTAAGTCAATACGGAGCACCACATTGGGATGCTGCACTGATGAACCAATGATAGTGATGACTATTTCAACATAACAGAGAAGCACTTGTTTCAAGAATCCACAACTTCTGGACCTCTCATTAGTCCTGAACCAAACCTGGATGACACTGATGGAGCCTCTTGATGACAACCTGGGATGTTCAACTCTGCCATCTGGCTTGAATCCAGGAAATGCCAAAAGAAGACCAAAGTGCCTTCATGCACTCACCCTGCATCTGACTCCCAGTGCTCTGTGGGCATAGATCTTACAGACCAGCTAGACACAGCTTTCTCCATGACTGATGACGAAACAGTGGCTAAGTTCCATCCATTATGGACAAAATACACCTGCAGTTGCAGCACTTTTAAAGTTGCTGGGCTGCTGCAACCCCAATATTCTATGAAAGAAGGGAAAGTGAGCAAAATACCTATTTTGGTGTTTTTGAGAAAGATTTGAGTTAAAACAATGAACCTCTGTGGGTCCAATCACTCAAATGTGATCAAAATCAGACATAATGGAAAAATATATTTAAGCTCAGGTCCACACTACAGACTTCTGTTGGCACAGATGTGTCAGTCAGGGGTGTAAAGAGGTGTGATCCCTGAACAGAGCTGCACTGGCAGAAGTCCCTAGTGTAGATGCAGTTATACTGGCAAAAACAGCACTTTTACCAGTAAAAAGAAAAGGAGTACTTGTGGCACCTTAGAGACAAACAAATTTATTAGAGCATAAGCTTTCGTGAGCTACAGCTCACTTCATCGGATGCACTAACACGGCTGCTACTCTGAAACTTTTACCAGTATAACTTGTTTACTTGTATAACTTGGCTTTACTATACTGCTGCAAAGCACAGCTTTGTTAGCATAGCCATGCCCACAGTAGGAGAGTTTTGCTATTACAGTACACTCACTGGTAAAGCATTCCTAATGTAGACATACCCTATATCTTACATGACACACAAAAGAACACAGACATACACAATGAGATGCACTAATGGCACCCAAACAGGATATAATTCGGAGGAAAAATAGCTTTTTCCCCCCTTCCAAGACAAGTAGATGGATGTGATGCACAGTAGCAACATAGACCAGATAAGTGGCTCGCTGAAGTTCCTTATCAGTACAGTACCAAGAAACTAAGGTTTGCAGACTGTAGGTGGTTGCTGTTTTACAGAAACAGTAGCAAAAGGCTTCCTATATTGGAGCCAAAGGACTTAGGAGTTTAAGGTATAGAGTACTGAAAAGTCTCCTACTATGAACAACAAAATGGGATTTTTTTTTCCCTTACAGGTGATATTTTGGGGATTATCGTATGCAGTTTTCTAAGAAAAGAATCTAGATGCAAATACCAATATGGTAAGGCAAAATAAGCATCTATAAATCAAATACCATGCAAATCTTATTAGTTGGCATGAGGCCTGTAAACTGTATACATACTAACTTTTTGCACACGTATGGAGAAAAATGTGTCCTGGTATGACACACATTGAGATAACCTATTTTAAAAACAAATTCAAAGTAAACAGGAAATGGTACATAGGTTTATGCAGAGATGAAGATTTAGGGGACTACCTCCTTTTGTCCTTAATATTATCCAGAAATTACAGTGGTGTACTTCTGTTCAAAATGATATTCAATAAATTACACAATTGTTAATTTTGGGGGGGGATACATAAAAAGTTGTAGATGCAATTTCTGCAGTAAAAGCCAGCCATACTTGAGAAAGGTTTCCTTTTTTGGACTGAACACAATTTGAGAAAATGAAAAAACAAACAAACAAACGCACTCTTTTCTCAAGTTATACTTTTTGTTAAAACTATCTGTAGATAACAATGTGATCAAAATGTCTTAAATACAATTCAGGAGTGACTGAAGACCTGATCTGCCAAGAACTACAAGCTTTCACCATCAGAAGTTGGTTCAATTAGGGATATTACCTCATCCTCCTTGTCTAACACAACATTAAGATGAATTATTTAAACATCCAAATGAAATAAAAATCTTATGACTCTAGCAGAAACATCAATTTGCCCACATTGTATATATTTAGGTACATATTTAACATACTAACATTCAGAAAATACTATGGGCCTGATTCACCACTGTGTTTTTTCAGTTTTACACCGCTGTTACTTCACAGATTTCAGTGAAGTTATATCACAGTAAATTGGAGAGAGACACAAGTGAATCAGGCCTTGTATGCACACAATTCAGATGAGATAATGATGCTCTGAAACTTTGGACTTTTCCCCTTTCCTGACAGCTGTGCTTCTGAGTTCACGATTGGTATGTTAAATTAGCTTAAAATTTATTTCAGCTAGTTTGATTTTACAGCTATTTGAGTTTTGCATACTCAAGGCATCCAGATACCTATCTTTCTGAAAGATAAAGGAAAAAATATGAAGCTTCAGAAAAATATCCATGCACCCATTTATACACACAAACCACAAAACCACTGTTTTAAAGATTATTTCTGAATATTGGACAGTTATCTAAAAAATAAAATTACTTTGCATCATTCAAATTGGCTGGCTTCCAAAATGGATGATATATTGAATCTATTTTTATTTAGTTTAGATGTAAACCAGGGAGACATTTTTACCTTTGTTTTAGCCGCCTTTTGGCTGTTGTAGGAACATTAGCACCATACCCATAGGAAAAGAGAATCCTTTCTGCTTCATCTTCATTTTCCACTGCAAAAAAACAAAAAACAAAAAACAAAAAGATGTATCCAGTATTTTAAAAATATTGATCCTCAAAAGAACAATTAATGTAAGAGATTAAAAAAATGTTATTTACCTATTCTGCAACTGCTGTTCTTTGAGATATGGGTGCAGATGTGTATTATACTCAGGAGTGCATGTGCCCAGTGTGAAAAGATGGGAGAACTTTGCCTAGCAGTACCCAGTGGGGCACGCGTGTGCCCTCTGGCCCTCAAATCCCTTCCTAGGGACATTTAAGAGCGGCAGTGACCTGAGTTTCTTTGAACTGGAATCCCAAGTGGAGACTGATACAGAGGGGACAGAGAGTGGAATACATGTCTGCACCTACATCTCAAAAGAACAACAGTTACTGAATAGGTAAGTAACCATTTTTTCTTCTTTGAGTGGTTAGACATGTATGCCACTCAGGTAACTCACAAGCAATAACAGAAGGAGGTGGGGCTCAGAATACTTAAACAGCGACTGCAGAACTGCCTTTCCAAAGTTTGCATCTGATCTAGACACAGCACCTAATAGGGTAGTGTCTGGCAAAGGTCATGCATGAAAGACCAGAGAGTGGCCCTGCAAATATCCAATACAAAGACTTCACTGAGAAAAGTGACCAAAGCTGCCTGGGCCCTCATCGAGTGAGCCACCAGTCTCTGTGGAGATGTGGCCTGAGCTACCCTATATTCTATTGTAATGCAGGAAGTAATCCATTTGGACATCTTCTGTGCAGAAACTGCCTGGCCCTTATTCGATCCACATAGGAGACAAAAACCCAAGGTGATGCATGAAATGGTTCAGTCCTTTCCAGATAGAATACCAAGGATCATCTCACATTCAATGAATGAAGGGGTTCTTCATCTGCATTTGAGTGAGACTTGGGAAAAAAATACTATTGCTTGGTTAATGTGAAACTGATTCAGACAACAATTTAAGGTATGGCCTTCAGGTCACCTTGTCTTTGACAAACTGCCTATATGGAGGCCCCATCATTAGGGCCTTCAGTTTACTTACTCTCCTTGTGGATATTATGGCCATCGTAAAGGCTGTTTTTTGGCAAAGGAAGGATAGAGAATGAGTTGCTAGGGGCTCAAAAGAAGGTCCCATAAGGACAGCCAGCACAGTGTTAAGGTCCCACAAAGTAACTGCTAGTTTTACAGATGTAAAGAAGATAGACAATGTCTTTAAGAAATCTTACTACCATGGAGTTAGCGAAATCTGACTTTTCTTGGATTGGAGGATGGAATGAGATCGTCACCAAGTGGACTCTCAATGAGCTGAGAGAGAGACCTGAAGATTACAAATATGTAGTCCAAAATGCAGGCTAGCACAGTTGAATTCCTCCAGCCAGTGAACAAACCAAAAAATCTTTCCACTTGGCCAAAGAGGCAGACCTAGTAGAGGGTTTTCTACTATTAAGTAGGACTTGTTGAACTGCTTCTGAACATTGTCCTTCCTCTTCATCTAACTGTGAAGCATCCACACTATGAGATGCTCGCTGCTGGATGCCAACTCTGACTGTGGTGTTGTGTCAGTAGCTTGGGAAGGTGGGTCTGGGAGGTCAAACAGATAGTTTCTCTGTAAACGTCAGAGAAGCAAAACACTGTCTTAGCCAAGCTGGCACAATGATTATCAGTCTAGCATGATCCATCTTCAATTTGTGAATAACGTGAGGGATGAGTGGGATCCGGGGAAAGGCATACTTGAGCACTGATCCCCCAATTCAAATGTCCAAAGAGCCCTCTGAGACTCACTCAAGAGCAAAAGTGACAATACTTTTTGTTGCAATTAGTTACAAACAGTTCAATAGTTGGAATGCCCCATTCTCTGAAGATGGACCTCAGAATGCTGTTCTTCACAGACCACTCGTGATTCTGGGAGAAATTCCTGCTGAGGTTATCAGCCAATTAATTCGGAGCCCCCAAGAAGTGTACGGCTATAGGAATGAGAGCATCCTCCATGCAGAAGAGCTAAAACTTTATTGCTTCCTGACAGACCTAGTTGGAGCAGGTTTTACCCTACTTGTACACATAATACATTGCAGTAGTACTGTCAGTAAGTATGTGAATCTCTGTGCCCTTGATCTGAGCCCAAAAGTTCCAGCATGCATTGTAAATCACTCGAAGTTCCACAATGTTGATGTGAAAGGAGGATTCCTGTTCTGTCCACAAACCCTGAATTTTCAATGTACATAGATGCGTTTCCCCACCCCACCCCCTGCCCTAGTGTGGAGGCATGGGTAACTATAGTCCTGGTCAGTGGAGGACAGGAAAAGGAGACACCTTCACATATACACATTGTTCTGATCTGCCCACCATGCTAGGGACTCCAGGATCACCAATGGCACTTGGACAACCCATCCAATGACTGACAAGTTGGGAGCCAGACCAACTTCAACGAAGTTTGAAGAGGATGAAGGTGCAATCTCACATGCTGGACTATGTAAAGGCATGTGGCCTATATCAAAAAGTGAGTCCAGAACAAAGAGGAAGAGTAAATCTGCTGCTGTTTGATAAGCCTGTGGGATAGATATGATCAGTGCTGAGGCTGATGCCTAGACTCAATGGCCGCCCAACAGGCAGTACTAGAATTGATGGTACAGTGCTTGAATGATCTTGCTTCTCTACAGGAAAGCATGTACATGGCCCAGCTCTATCCTGAACACTCCAGGAACCCCAGTGCCATCCAGCACTCCTTTTAGAAGAGGAGGAAGACTCTCCCTGAGCCTAAGGCACTACTACTAACTATATACAAAATATCGAGAGAAAACTAGCTGAGGGAACAACAGAAGTGTAAGCTAAGGTACCACATGGCACGATCCAAGTCAAGCTGCAGGCAGCGAGAAGGAACTGAAGGGGTCAGGGCAGTGCTATTCTTAAACACATGCAGTGCTCCTACAGGTATTTCTAGGCAATGTTCTCCGACTTCAGTACACTGGTATCACACAAGTCTGCAACCAGTCAAAGAAGAACTGATTAAATCTTTAAGCAATTACGCTTATAATCTCTCTCTCTCTCTCTCTCTCTCTCTCTCTCTCTCTCTCTCGCACTCACTTTTTAAATTTGAAGTAAATGTAGTGCTTATGAAACAAAGAGGAAATTAAAAAGAATTGATGTCCTTGAGGGCTGAAGTCAACACTTCAGCCACAAATGCACTCATAATGCAAACTTATTCATACACTACTGGACCAACATGCCTTAACTTTTTCTGACAGGTGCAGTCTCCACGCAAATATGATTCTTTGACTCTCCCCTGAAACTGTCAACAAGTATGCTAATTAAGACTTCGATGTTTGTGCTTTTGAAAATGTAGCTTGTCATACATTACATATTTTGAAAATGGATATTTTGGGGTAAGAAACAGTTTGGCTACAAAACTAGTTTTCTCTCTTTCTCAACTTCAAAAATAAAACAAACATGCCCTACTAATTATAAAATTCACAGAGAGAAAAAGACCTATTCAATCCATCCTCCTACCATTGCATGATTGCTCTTTAAAATATATTTTTACTAATGCATTGTCAGAAGTCTCAAAGTATTATCTTTTGGGTTATTTTATATTGCGTAGTTCATTAATTTAGATCCTTTCACATAAAAAATAGTTAATCACTCCTATTTCACCATCTCATTTGTGATATAAAATAGCAAACAAGTTATTTTAGCTCCAAGAGTGAGCGTTTCTTATTTCTCTGGCAGAATACCATTGCTGCAACATGCAATAGCATAATTATACACTCTAAGTAGAACTATGTGCACAGAATGTACAGGACAAAATATTGGCAAGAGCATCTCAGTTCTGAATGCAGAAAAAAAGATCTAATCTACTATCTCCAAGCTCTGCTATTATTGACAAACTAAGAACATATAAAGCTTTCCCTTAAACATGTGATGATATAAATTATACTTACACCAATACTTTTATCAGTAAACTAAATTATAACAGAAACAAGCCCAATATTACATTGAATTTTAAATTTTTAAAAGCAGAGAAAAAAGCTAAAAGAACTATTTAGAATTAGATAACTCAGCAACCTGAAAACATACTTCTAAGGATTTAAAACCAAATAAAAATTGCTTTAAAAAGCTTGGTTTTTTATAGTCCAAGGGTATAAGATTTACAGATCTACAAAAATTAAAATCAGGTTAACATAGTGCATACTTCCTGACACGCTACAAATGCAAATTTTTTTAGAGCAGGTTATCCCTTTCAATAGTACTGTAACAAATACAAACAACATGGGACTGGGGTTACATTTAAATATGGGAGTAACTATACCCACAGTTATTATGTGATAGGAAATCCCACTACTACTAACATAAACCTACTGTGTAAGCAGCAAGACTGTTGTTAACACAGCCAGATTCTGTCTCACCCTGCTCGTCCATATTGTTTGTATTTGATACAATACTATTAAAAGGGGTAGCTTGGGGAGAATGCCACAATTTAGACAAATCTCCAGGGCTGTCTAAATTATACTAGGGACCTCTCCAGTTCCTAGAACACCACGGGATCAGGAGGGTGCAAAGATGGCTTAAAGCCACCTTAATCCCTCCCCGCACACTGGACTGCAAGTTCTGTGCTGGGCCTCTTAGGCTATGTCTACACAGCAAAGAAAAATCCGCGGTTGGACTGTGTCAGCTGACTCGGGCTTGCAGGGCTATTTCATTTCTATGTAGACTTCTGGACGTGGGGTGGAGCCCCAGCTCTGGGACCCTCCCACCTTACAGGGTCCTAGATCCCCAGGCTCTAGCCTGAGCCTGGAAGTCTAAACAGCAATAAAACAGCCCAGCAGCCTGAGCCCTGTGAGCCCGAGTCAGCTAGCACAGGCCAGCCGAGGGCATCTAGTTGTGTAGACATACTCTTAGAGGAGCAGCACAGTATCTCACCCTATTTGTTCAGATATGTAGGCACAGGCTATATAATGTAGGGTCTGGTAGGCAAAGACACCAAGTTTGAACTTAATGTAGGCAATGAGCCAAGGCTAATGCTCATTGAGCTAAAACATGCTCCTTTTACTGTTATCTTACCCTATTCCTCCATCCCCCAGACTGTTTTTTCCCCTGTTGTGATCAATTGTATTGCACATAGTAATAGGGGTAGGGACAGTCTTTTTAATTAATGTTTATACAGTGCTTAGCACAAAATGGCCCCATCATAAGAATGACATTCACAACACTGATATCTCATCCACTCAAAAATCCGCTCCCACCCAAATCATCCAAACAATCTAAAACCAAAAATATCCCAGTATAGTTTTTACCCCCAAAACAAAGATGACCCAGAGAGTCCAAGTGATTTCACTACTGCTATTTATGCATAAGGCACTCAGTTATTACAACAAATAAGTATGAATTTCTAAAACAGACAGATCCCTGACTAGGCCATTACAAACTATTGTAATATTAATAAGTGAAGCATAATGAGGAGTCAGTGAAGTGACTGTAATAGTCACATTTCAATAGTCTCTTCCACATGCACATGCTCTGCAGATAAAAAATGTCAATAGATTATTTGATACAAGCCATTTCACTTCTGTAAATATATCATTTCTTACAAAAACAAAGATAGCCTACAAGAGTAAAGGCCTTATCAGTTAAGCACTCACACACACACACCCCTCTATATATAGCATTTCAATATACAGAGATTCAGAGTGGCCCCAGAATTCAAAGGATGAAATCTTGGCCCCATTGAAGTTAATGGTAAGGTCCCATTTCAATGGAGTAAGGATTTCATCCTAAATCTTTTGTTTCATATTGTCTGGGAAGCAGATTACAAGATTTCTATGGCACGCAAGTGAATGATCCAAATATAAATGTTCAGAACTTTAAAAATAACGAACATATTTTCTTGAAATGGGTTGTTTTTGCTTCCTTGGTTATTTGAATTAAAATGCCAATATTTCAGTTGGAATATACAGGGAAAGTGTGTCCTCCCTCCTCCTCACATGTTTTTAAACAATTTTAATTTTCCCCAAAAGTTCAACATTTGGTTGAGACCAAGCATGAAAGTTTTCAGCCATAAAGAGATCTATTTAAAAAAATTATCATCAACTGGAGGAGATTGGGTTAAAATGAATGCAACTATAATTATAGCTTCCACTACCTCAGAAGCTATCACAGTAAAAAATGTCAATGATTAATTTCAAAAGAATGCAGTGTCCTCATTTTCATCATCATTAGATTCACTCAAATCTTTTTTTAAAAATAAGAAAACAATGGTAGATATTAAGTAACAGTAAAAATAGGCATGGTAAAATAATAATTTGTATTATTATTCTTTCCTTTTTAAAAATTGAACAACAGTTCAATAGTAAACCAATTTTTAAAAAATCTTGTATTGCAGCATACAATTTTAATTATAACTCATATAATTTAATTATAACTCATTAAAATATTTAGCAAGTAGCTAATACTTTCAATTTCAGCAACAGATCTTTTACCTGCTAAACACCAAATGAAATAAGAAAGTTTGCAGGATTAAGGAAGAAACCATTCTAAATTATGATTCTCTCTTTGGAAAATTCTTCATTTACTAATGAGGGTGGAAGTCCAAACAATTCTAAATGTGTCTGATGCTGACGCATGAATACCCCTCTGGAAGAACAACACATGCATTTCCAACAGCATGTGTTTATATTACTGTCAGTAGCATATATCAAATATACATTAATAAAGGTTATATTGGATCAAAATTAGACAGCCATGTCAGCTTCCAGGTACAGCTGCTTGTAAAGTTTCATACAATATCCACATCTTGGTTGTTGAAAGCACCTCAGCCCAATCCAAGGCACCTTTATAACCTCACACTCTTTTGTGAGCTGTTATTTACACAAAAAATGTAACATACTTTTGCAAAATTCCTCTGTTGTACTTAAGTCAATATATCATCAGTCTATCTCATTTTAATGACAGGTAGGCCCTAAATGAAACCTCAAATAGAACCTTTGTTCTGGATTTTTCTGGGTGAAAAGAAGGCAGGTAGATAGCGGGAGATGGACTGAATCCTTGAATATGCCTTTCAACCTTAGGTCCTGATCCTTCAATCAGTGCATTCCAGGGCTCCACCTGGACATAATGGTGTACTTAAAACACAGTAAGCTTCAGGATTCGTGGCAATCGGGGGAGGTCCCGGACAACTGGAAAAAGTCAAATATAGTGCCCATATATTAGAAAGAGAACCCGGGGAACTACAGACCGGTCAGCCTCACTTCAGTCCTTGGCTAAATCATAGAGCAGGTCCTCAAGGAATCCATTTTGAAGCACTTGGAGGAGAGGAAGGTGACCAGGAACAGTCAACATGGATTCACCAAGGGCAAGTCATGCCTGACCAACCTGATTGTCTTCTATGATGAGATATCTGGCTCTGTGGATATGGGGAAAGCGGTGGATGTGATATATCTTGACTTTAGCAAAGCTTTTGATATGGTCTCCCACAGTATTCTTGCCAGAAAGTTAAAAAAGTATGGATTGGATGAATGGACTATAAGGTGGATAGAAAGCTGGCTAGATTTTTGGGCTCAACAGGTAGTGATCAATGGCTCGATGTCTAGTTGGCAGTCGGTATCAAGCGGAGTACCCCAGGGGTCGGTCCTGGGGCCAGTTTTGTTCAACTTTATTATGGGATTAATTGCACCCTCAGCAAGTTTGCAGATGACAGTAAGATGGGGGGAGAGGCAGATACACTGGAGGGTAGGGATAGAGTCCAGAGTGACCTAGACAAATTGGAGGATTGGTCCAAAAGAAATCTGGTAAGATTCAACAAGGACAAGTGCAGAGTCCTGCACTTAGGAAGGAAGAATCCCATGCACTGCTACAGGCTGGGGACCGACTGGCTAAGCAGCAGTTCTGAAGAAAAGGACCTGGGGATTATAGTGGATGAGAAGCTGGATATGAGTCAGCAGTGTGCCCTCATTGCCAAGAAGGCCAAAAGCATATTGGGCTGTATTAGTAGGAGCATTGCCAGCAGATTGAGGGAAGTGATTACTCCCCTCTGTTCGGCACTGGTGAGGCCACACTTTGAGTATTGTGTCCAGTTTTGGTCCCCTCACTACAGAAGGGATGTGGACAAATTGGAGAGAGTCCAGCGGAGGGCAATGAAAATGATCAGGGGCTGGGACACATGATTTACAAGGAGAGGCTGAGGGAACTAGGCTTATTTAGTCTGCAGAAGAGAAGAGCGAGGGGGAATTTGATAGCAGCCTTCAACTACTTGAAGGGGGGTTTCAAAGAGGATGGAGCTAGGCTGTTCTAAGTGCTGGCAGATGACAGAAAAAGAAGCAATGGTCTCAAGTTGCTGTGGGGGAGGTCTAGGCTGGATATTAGGAAAAACTTTTTCACTAGGAGGGTGGTGAAGCACTGGAATGGGTTACCTAGGGAGGTGGTGGAATCTCCATCCTTAGAGGTTTTTAAGGCCCAGCTTGACAAAGCCTTGGCTGGGATGGTTTAGTTGGTGTTGGTCCTGCTTAGAGCAGGGGATTGGACTAGATGACCTCCCGAGGTCTCTTCCATCCCTAATATTCTATGATTCTATGATCAAGATCTTAGTTCCTGTTTGCATCTGAAACTGAAAGGGGCCTGTTTTCTGGATCATCTGGATATGAACCAAGATAGTTGAAATCTCATGAAAAGAAATGACCTCACAAGGATTCCATCAGGTAAAATGGGAGATCCTGTTATTTTTGCCAGTTTGGGTAAACATCTTTCGAAACAAGCTTATAAGATTTCTACAGAGTCAAACCTGAACTCTCGTCATGGTTTTACCTTGAACCAAAATTTTGAATCCTCATCAGTACCTAATACATATCTGGATCCAGCTTCTGTGGACCATACCTAATTAATATTAATCATTCCTTGAACTAAAACCAAATGATATGTATATATTGGACTGCAGAACCAAGGATTGGGCTTTATCATGTTAGGTGCTATATACATATGTAATAAAAAAGACAGTCCATGTCTCATATACCTAACAATTTAAGAATACAATAAGAAACAAGAGGTGGAGAGAGTAACACAGTAACAGTGGAATGATTGGTATAATAAGGAGTGCTTAACATTTAGCATAAATATTTAAATATAAATTTATAATATTTGGTACAGATGTTTAAGATGCAATAAATATTTTAAATATAAAATGCAATAATATTTTCAATACTATGTCCTGAAAGGATTTATTGCATCTTGAATCTCTACCTAAAAAGGCTTGTGCTAAATATTATATATAATCACAAACAATGCATCTTTTAAAAGAACACCAGTAAAAACAGTATAATTTGGGTCCAAACTTACTTTCTGCAGTTTGGATTATTATCTCATCAAGTTCTTTTTCCAGTTTTTCGTAAGTGTCTAACCTTGCCTGATGCTCAGAATTCTGTGCCTGAAGTTCAGTAATGCGTGTCTCACTAGATGCTTGAAGGCTATAAAACTCCTTAGTGAGAACCTGTGAGAATGAACAACGGAACAAATGCAAAGATCAGGATTATATGCTATTTTTGAGAGAGGTGAAAACACGTATGTGAAAGATTTGGTAGACTAATATTTAAAGATAACAGATTTTTAGTGTTTGTTGAAAAGTCCAATTTAATGCATCATTCAGAAAAGGGAAAAAAAATCCCCTTAACAGCAGTTATTCTCTAAATATAATACCTTAGACAGATCTCCTCTCTTGAGTTATGTGCCAGGTGACAAGACATCTGACAGCTCTTTAAAGCTCCAATAATTTCATGAGCCTCTACTTGAGGACACAACCAAAATCCTCATGGGAGGAGAGTCAAGAAAAAAGGACAATGAGGGGGAAAACCTGTTTAGTACTGTACATAGGATTTTAAATAATGGAAGGTATTTGTTTTGTTGTTTACTTTGATTAGTTCAAGGGACTTCTTTAATAAAAGGATAAATGCATAATTATCACAATTTGATATTTATGATGCACTTATTTCCTATAGAGACCTAATTATTACATTATTAACATTCAAGACCAGCAAAAATAATTAACACGATAGGCTGAGGACTTAAATAAAAATAGGCAAATACTCAATTAAAAGTAAAAGCTGTAAATGCCAATATGCAAATGTGAGAATCTTAAAAGCAGGAACAGGTGAGCTAGAATGCATGGAAATGGAAAAAGACCATGACAAAATAAACATTACTAAAACAAAGTGGAATGACAAAAAACAGTGTAATTCTTTAATATCTAGCTATAAATTTCACCTGTTTTCCAACTGAAAAGTCCATCCCTCTGAAACAGAAGGTCCTCAACTTTTGACTTCCTTTCATGGAGAAGAGAAGCACAACCATGCATGTCTTTGGAGCGTTATTGCTGTTACCTACTCATCCTGACGATGCATCTGAGACATCAAAGGACACTCTCAGTGCATGCTTAGCAACACTTTGACCTTCCTTAATGAGTCAGTCTGCAGGGTTTGTTGGAGAGGTGATAAACAGAGACATTTTGTTCCAAAGGTAAAACTGATATCTGGCCATTATGGTTAGGTAGTTAGCTATTCACATGTTGGAAGATGAAGACACCAGTTTCCTTCCCAAATAATGTGGCCTTTTCCCTTCTCTGTCACTGGGAGTAGAACACAAACATTTACATTGTTGTAGCCACCACTAAAGAATTAAGAGGAGGATGTACATGGAAACAAGAACATCCTTCATACAGAATTTGATACATCTGTCTTTTTAGCAATTGGTTGACAGAAAGATGAAGTATTCCATATTGATTTAGATGGCTGCCAGAGACCTTCCAGAGAGGGAAGAGATAACTTGCTTGTAAACGTATTTCCCTGGATATCAAAAACAGGATGAGAAGGTTCCTCCACTGAAACCAAAGATAATTTTAAAGTAAAAACCAATCTGCTGATTAACTCTTGAAATCAGACAACATCAGATGGTGAAGAAGATGAGATTACACTGAAGTTTACATCTGCAGAGAATTTGCCTGCAGGTTCTTGTTCGTGATATGGAGGTATCGCATCTTCTTGTTCATCATCATCTAGAATATTTTGGATCAGAGTAATGGACCTGTCTCCCATCATCAGATCTGTTGATACAGGAGCCGAATGTCTCAGATCTGAATAAAGAAAAGGAGTACTTGTGGCACCTTAGAGACTAACAAATTTATTTGAGCATAAGCTTTCGTGAGCTACAGCTCACTTCATCGGATGCATTCAGCATGAAGTGTGCTGTAGCTCATGAAAGCTTATGCTCAAATAAATTTGTTAGTCTCTAAGGTGCCACAAGTACTCCTTTTCTTTTTGCGAATACAGACTAACATGGCTGCTACTCTGAAACCTGTCAGATCTGAATATATCAGATCTGATTGGCTTGGCACAGGGTGTCTCAGATCAGTTTGTCTTAGATCATTTTGACTCAGATCCACAAAACTCTCTTTGGTTTGATGCAAAATTGAGGTCATGACTCTAGAGGAATGATGATATGGAAGACCTGGAGTTCACCAATCAGGTCAAGGCATCCAGGAAGGTACTGCCAGTCCTGCCAATTTGTCCAGTCCAATAGCATGTCAAGGTAAGGGGGATACCTGCATCTCAGAAGAATGACTCTGATTTTGTGGCCCCAGATCAGCATTTACATCCAACTGTTCCTCTCTATGCGGATCAGTCTTTTTTGGATTCTGTTCTTTGCATCTTGGATCTTTATGCTCATGATTAGATGAATCTAATGAATCTCCTGAATAGGAAACAATGATGGACCCAGAAAGATGCTTAGTCTTTGCCTTCTTTTTCCTTGGAAGCAAAGCTCCTGGTTTTGTAGAGGTCTGAGGTATAGGCTGTGTATCATCCTAGTCTGTTCTCACTACTGCTGGTACCTTTTTTGGAACAGGATCAGAGGACTTTGCTACCACATGCGCCATCTTTTTAGATCTGGAGATTGAAGCCAAGTTTGACAACTTCCTGGAAACAGTTGGTCCTGGAATGAATCCTTACCTCCTATTTCCATTATCTGAAACCTTGGGAAACTTAGATCTGCAAGTTGTAATCAATAAGGTTTCTTGTAGGAGGAGGGTTTGGAGACTATTCTGCCTCTCCTTTCTAGCTTGCGGTGTGAAAGTACTGCAGATTGAGCAACAAGAATGCCCTTCTCTTAAGCACTTTAGGCAGCAAGCATAATTCTGGGAGAACGGCCGGACACATCAAACATCTTTTAAAACTATGCTTCTTGATCTTCTGATCTGTCATAATGAACAACAGTAACTAACACTAAAACTAACTGTGACACCATGTATCACATGTTTACCCTTTTTTATATGGTTATGATATATTTTGTGCAAAGCATGCTTTGTGAGGTATCATTAGAAAACTCATAATCTGCTGAATATCACTGTCCTGTTAAGATGTGTGCAACATCACTGCATGTAAAATTATGAGATTCTGCTATATGATTGTTACTGAAATATGCTATAGTTCTGGGTAACACACAGACTAATTTCTCAAAGACAAAGGCACACTCATATGCCAGCTCAGTGCTCAAAGGCCATTACCTGTTTAATTGGAGATTCACTAACAGGGAAGTTGTAAACAAGAAATTTACAAATCACCTGAAAGATAGTTGGCAGCTCATGTATGCCATGGAACTGCCTCACTCGCACAACCCAGTAAAGACTTTTCCTTTCTGAGTATAAGAATGGAGAACAATGCCTCTCCCATCACCTCTCTTCCTTATATCGCTCTGCTCAAAATATCAAGGAATATCTGAAGAACAGTGAACTAAAGGGAGTGGTCCCAGGTTGAAAGGAAATTTCAGCCTGTGAACTGTCTGAAGCATCTGGTGTGGTGAGAATGATGTTTGTTTCAAATCTTATTTAGCTTGGTAAAGTTTAGGAATTAGATTGCAGTTTTATCCTTTTATTTCTTTTGTAACCAATTCTGCCTTATCACTTGTAAATCGCTTAAAATCTATCTATCTTTCTCTAGTCAATAAACATGTTTATTGTTTTATCTAAACCAGTGTGTTTGGGAGGCCTTCACTTGAGACAACAAGGCTGCTGCACATTCATTATCCTTTGTTGGAATGACAGACTAATTTATGAGCTTGTACAGTTCAGTGGGCTACTGAACAGTACAAGACGTATATTTCTGGGTGAAAAGGCTGGGACTGAGGGATATTGTGGAGTCAGCCTGTATCTATTCATGAATGGCTGGGCATAGCATTCATGTATTCAGCTGGGAGTGACTTTACATGCAGGTGGCTATGAGTGAGCAGAGCCTGGAGGGATTTGCTCTTCACTAACAAAGCAATGTAAAAGGCACCCTGGGCTGGAGAGTTAAAAGGATACAGCAGTCCAGCAGTCAAGGTTGTAGCCTGGGCAATATCACACTAACTACTATCTATCCAATTATTAAAACAACAAACAGGGCACTTAGTTAACTTTCTAAAGGACCTCGAATCTGAAGGAAGATCACATCCCTCTATGGTCAGCGACAACCACTGCCATGCCCCTTTTTATAGCCCCAACCTCAGAATGTGCTCAGATACTGAGGAACAGCGGGTGTGGGGGGGGAGGATGTAAGTGATCTAATAGGCACTACTAGTAGAAGGCTGTACCATTCAACAGCACTGATTGGCGCATATCTCAAGAGTGGGAATATGAAGAGGACACTCAAAGAAGGACTAGAAGATTCCAAGGAATCTATGGAGATAAAAATTGTGAGTAGAGAGGATAATTCAGTTGAATCTGTATGGATATAAATCCCAGGTCACAGAAAACATGAGTAACATGTAAGGTTATAATACCAGCATAATGATCAGAAAAGGAATATTGTGCATACTATATTGAGAGCAATCGAAGAGGTAACAAAGTCTAATATAACAACAATAAATAGGGGACTTTAATTACTACAACATAAAATGATCAAATGTCACAACAGGACAAACCAAGAACAGCAATTTCTCAACACCTCAAAGATGAATTTTTGGAAAAGCTAGTTCTAGCGCACACAAGAGGAGAGGCTTTTCTCCACTTAGACCTAAGTAACAAGCAGGAGTGGCTCAAGAAGTAACTATAGTTGAGCCAGTAAGTACTGGTGACCACAACATAGCTTAAGTTCACCATCTTTCTACTGAAAGGAACCAAAACCTAGTACAACGCCATTAAATTTTAGAAGTGGGATTAAAAAAAAAGGAAGCTACTCATGAAGGCCCTCAAGTCAAAAGTACAATAGGATATGATCCGGAGACCAAACTTGGATAGATACTGAATCAAGAAGTTTGGACTCAAAGCAAGTTTCCTCAGTTGAAAACTGGGCACTCTTCTAATACTCCTTATATTAATAAATAGAACTAGATAAATTTTTGATAGCACTTTGTCAGGCGTCCTGTCAGTACAGTTAAATTTTAAGCTTGGATACAAGGAGATGTCCTTGTCCCAAGTCATTAGATTTGGTGTAACTGGGATTGGCTACGTCTATTTACAACATTAAATAAATTCACAGCTCTCCTTGATTTCCTTCAGCCATAAAACTAGCTGTACATAACTATTTCAATTAGAGGGTGTTGTTTTTTATTGAAATGCTGGTACAACCTCTGAAGTGGACACAATTATATCGGTATAGCTTCCCAAATAGATATAAGTTATACTGGCATAAAGATGTTTATGCCAATATAACTGCATCCACAAGAGAGGGATATATTTTAACTATATCAGTATCATTAAACTGGTACAACTTTTGTGCATAGACAAGTCCTAATATGGCTTCTACTTCTCCTTCGGCATCAGGATTGAGCTTCACTTTAAGAATAATTGATACTTTACTATAAATAAGAACAAGATGTTCTTTGTTTCATATTTATACCCAGAGAATTAGGAATAAGTTAAGAAAAAACTATGGCTTTTATTTTTTCAATTTTCAAAATTTTATTTAAAATCATACTACTTTTTTTTTTTTTTGAAGAGGTGCAACAAGAGAGTCAGCAGCGCTTAATGTAAAATATATAAATATCTACCAAAGCAAAGCCTGCAATGCTAAAGCAATATGTAATGGAGATGATTTTTACTACATAATTTAATAAAATTACAAGTATGAGGAGAGATTAAAGAGGCTAGGATTTTTCAGCTTGGAAAAGAGGAGACTAAGGGGGAATATGATAGATGTATATAAAATCATGAGTGGTGTGGAGAAAGTGAGTAAGGAAAAGTTATTTACTTGTTCCCATAATATAAGAACTAAGGGTCACCAAATGAAATTAATGGGTAGCGGGTTTAAAAGAAATAAAAGGAAGTTCTTCTTCACTCAGCACACAGTCAACCTGTGGAACTCCTTGCCTGACGAGGTTGTGAAGGCTAGGACTAAAACAGGGTTTAAAAGAGAACTGGATAAATTCATGGAAGGTAAGTCCATTAATGGCTATTAGCCAGGATGGGCAAGGAATGGTATCCCTAGTTTCTGTTTGTCGGAGAGTGGAGATGGATGGCAGGAGAGAGATCACTTGATCATTACCTGTTAGGTTCACTCCTTCACCTGGCATTGGCCACTGTCGGTAGACAGGATACTGGGCAGGATGGACCTTTGGTCTGACCCAGTATGGCCATTCTTATGTTCTTATTCTACAAATATGTATTATAGCGTGATATACTGTATTGGAAAAGATTAAGTTAGAATTTGGACGTTTAATTATATTTACAAATATTTAAATAGGGCATTTTAACACAGCATTTTATAGAGATTAAATAGAAAAAAGTTAATTGAAATATATGAGTGAACATACACATATGTATTGAGAGGTGTAGAATGGTGCAAGAGATTTTATCAGTAGACGTTTGGGATTATTACTCATTATCTGTTTTACTTTAGCACCTAGGATTATCATATTGTTCACAAGTAGCAAAATTAGAAGTGAAATCTGAAGGTCAATCCCAACTAGTGAGAGTAAAACTTTTATATGACAACAAACCATTTGTAATTCTGTATATGCAGTATTTCAAAATAAAGCTATTTTAGACAGAAGGGTTTTTTTTAATTGTACTCAACTACTTTTCATATTCCACCACCAGGAAATCTAGATTGCTTTAATAACCCGAGACAAACTGTTTGGGATTCAGAAGGAGAAGAAAATTATACCTAAGAAAACTGTAAAACTTCTAAAAAATTGTCTAAAATATCTGTTCTCCACATAATATTGAACCTTGAAGCGATGACCTTGATGTATCTACCAGATACAAGTGCTATGTCCCATCTGAGGGCTTGAAACTCCCTCTCCAGCAATATAATGTTCCTGTTTCTAGCCTTGATTGGTTACACAATTTTGGAACAAATACCTGTAACTAGTGAAGACAGGTAGAATTGTACTACACGGGTTGAATTTTTTTTTTCAGAACAAGTATGTTAATTTTTAACAATAAATAGTAATGGGTGGGGGTCTCAATCTCTCTTCATGAAGGACAGTTCTGCTTCCTTCCTCTTCCTACCTACAATCCTACTTTCTATATGTGTTAGGAAGAACTAGTTTCAATAAACGTTGTTTCATCAGACTTCAGTGGCAATGCCAATTCCTTGTGTATTTTATAACATCTGAAATTTTTACTCCATTGCAAGTTCTGTAACTTTTATTATATATATATAAAAAAAGATTGTGTAATACTGCACCCCAATTCTTCATAGAGATATTATTACCATACGATTATGGAATAACTATGATGTATTTTATGCAAGATAGGCCATGTAAGATATCTTGAAAAAGTTATTTACTGAATATGATTATCCTACTTGTATGCATGTATTATTTTTGCATCTGAAGTTAGATGTCTATGTATTTCTAACTTGTTATAAATGTGTTTACACATGGGGAAAGCCCACGAGGTAAAAGACTCTCAGTCTAGATGGCCGGCTGGGAAGGGTCATTCAGGTTAATGAACCATTGGAAGAAAACAATAGGCCTTAGAAGCAACTTATCTCCTGTGTGTGTGTTCCTGAGGATGCTACAGCCTATGAATCATGGCTGATGTGACATTACAGGGACATATGACCAGGTCACCCGGTGCTGGACTCCATCTTGGGACGTCAATGTTTTTCCATTGACTGGCGTGGGGACCAAGCTTTGAAACAAAGGGCTCCTGCCATATGCAAAAACTATATTAGGCAGGGGAGTGACACCATTGTGGTTCTTCACTGACTCCTCACGCAAGAAGACTCCTGAAAACTCCTAAGGAATAGAAAGACTGAAATGGGGGAAGTGCTGAACCCAGGCTAAAAAAGGAATTTTTAGCCAGTGAATGAAACAACTGGCGTTTCTAAGCTGTAAGCCACAGCAGCTTGCCCCTTAAGAATCCGCAGCCTGTTTGCATTATCATTTAGGGTGAGAATTTGCTATTCATATCCGATATATATACATATTAAGCTTAGTTTGCATGTTTTATTTGCTAGGTAATCTGCTTTGATCTGATTGCTATCCTTTATAAACACTTAAAATCTATCTTTTGTAATTAATAAATTTGTTTTTGCTTTGTCTAAAACCAGTGTGTGTGGAAGTCATAACTCCAAGCAGAAAGCTGTTGTATATTTCCTCTCCACATTGAGGGAGGGGGTGAATTTCATGAGCTTACGCTGCACAGTTCTCTTTGCAGTGCAAGATGGTATAATTTTGGGTTTACAACCCAAAGGGGTGTGTGTACCTGAGTATCTGGGAAGTTCCTTAGCTGAAGCTTCCCCATGCAGAACTGATCACAGCATCTGTATGTAAGTGCAGCTTGGTGTGTCGCTACCTGTATGTGTGCTGGTAAAAGTGCAGGCTGAAGCCTGGCAGTCTGGTCACTGCAGTAGCGTAAAGGGAGCCCAAGCTGTTGGGTTGGAGGGCTCAGTGGTACCCCAGTTCCAGGTTGCACCCCAGGAGAAACCCATCACAGATTCCTTTTGTTACATACCTCCAGTTTTCTCTGATATTTCTCACATTCTAATTGACATTGAGAGAGATTCTTTGCCGTTTCTTCTTGCATGAGTTGAACACGTTCACTCTCAAAGGACTTTAATTTACTTTGATGGAGAAGTTCAGCCACCTTGCTTTCTGTGCTGAGTTGCAGCTGTCTATACCTGAAAAAAATCAAAGTAGTTATGTGGTTTGATCAAAAAGAATACATGTAGATACAGCAAAAAGATACATGTGTATCTTTTCAGTATATGGCACATATTTCAGCAAAGAGGAGAATCTTTGTTAAAAAAAAAATGCAGAGTTTGACAACCACTGTTAAGATTAAACTATACACTATCTCCACTGGAAATAATCAGTTCTTCAAGCTGTTTGTGTGGATCTCACTCTAGGTTTCTATGAACCTCACGTATAAGAGATCAGAATCTTTCAATAGCAGTGTCCGTTTGGCCATGCCTGTTCCATAAAACAAGTTTATTAATTACAAAGAAATAGATTTAAGTGAGTACAAGTAGTGAGGTATAAAAGTCAGAAATGGTTACAAGAAAAATAAAGAAAATGTAACTGGTGCCTAATTTAACAAACCATGTTAAATTCAAAGCAAGTTTTTCTCACCACATGCGCTCAGTTCTCTTACTGACCAGTTAGGTCAGGACCCCTTCTCCAATTCAATGTCTTCTTTTTCCCATCTGGTGTAGTGAATCAATGGACAGAGAGAAAAAGAAGGGGTGCCTTGGGGTGTTTGTCCCCCTTTTGATAATGTCAATCCCTCTCCCCCTTGGAAAATATTTCCAGCTGAGATACAGGAGGGAGGGAGAGAGAGAGTCTATATTAAAGGATGTTCCCTGCTGCTCTTCCTCACCTGTTGAAGGTTCTTTTGTTTCCCTTCCTGCTTGATGACTTGGTTCACTGCTTAAATGCAAATTAAGCAGAGCACACATTCCCTTGTGTGACAGGCCTGTTTGCCCATTTCAGTTGGAACATGTGTTAAGGTCACCATGCAGTGGAACTTTACAATTTCACATACAATATTGCCGCACATTTTATCAGTAGAATATTGACCAGCAAATTATGGGTTTGCAAATGATATCTCATAAGGCATACTTTGCACAAAGATTATTACAATAAAGTGCAGGGTGTGGATATGGGTACATTCTGTCACACTCAGCAAACCAGCAGCCTAACCATTGTCAAGATCTTTGTTGGCATTACAGTAGATAAGAATTTTAAGGAGGGATTTGAAAGATGATAATGACTTAGTTCTATAGATGTTTACACAGACCTTCTCCTAAGTGTGAGTGGCAGCATGTGAGAAAGCACAAAGGTGCTTGTTTGAAAATGCAATAAGTGGGGGGGTGGAGGCTGACGTCATGGGCAGACTGGAGGCAGGAGTTCATGCAAAGAGACAAGTAATACCGGCAAAGTCACAGGCTAGGAAAATGATCTTTGCAGCAGTATTTTGAATGGGTATGGGCGGGACAAGATTTTATACGTCAAGGCCAGAAAGGGGGATGTTGCAGTAATCAAGACACATGATGATGAGAACCTGGATGAAAATTTTAGCTATGTGGATGAAAAATAATGGCTGTTTCTTAGGGCTTGTCTACATGAATACTTAAGTTTGTGACAAGCTGAGGTTTAAATCTACAGAGCTTTTTCCTGCTGCACACTAAATGTCCATGCACTAAAAACTTCCATAATATGAAGAAAAAAAAAACAATAAAAAGTTGAAAGAATCTTTTTTCTTTAGATTTCAGATGTGTTCCTGTTTCTTTTCATCAAATTAACAACTTATTTCTATGTCTCAATAATATCAGATGGAAAAATATACACAATATAAACTTTAAAAATGATACAGCAATTATCTTTTAAAGCAATGAGTACTAAATACACCCTACTTTAAATTAAGTTAAAACCTAAGTACCAAAAGTGGTAAACTAGCTGTTACATAAAGCACAACAACAGCAACAGATTTCCTCTGTCCCTCTTCCAAAAAATAAGATATAAAAAGCAATTAAATTTTGGACACAGTTACAAACAGAAAGAATATTCAGAAATACATACTCATGCTTAAAATACTCCCCCCAAATTATCAGGTAAAAGACATATGAATATTCAGATGTTTGCATTCTTGTAAAACACACACACACACACAAATACAAATGCAGTTCATTAGTGACATCTGAACTGAAACTAAGATACGTGTAAAGTTCTTCTGTAATATCAGTGGCAGTGAGCGTGTAGACAAGGTAGACAGCTCTCCTTCAGCTATCTTGACTTTGATGAGTCAGTGCTTTTCTAAACTATACTTGAGTTTCAGAGAGAAGTACCAAAACCAGCTGGTTTATTTCTAGCCTCACAGTAGACTGTGGATAAGCATGTGTGTTACATTTAATAATGAAGCACAGACAGGTTGTAAATACTGTATTACTTTTTTCAAACACATCACCCGTATTTAAATCAAATGTGCATCAGAACATCTTTTGATGGTATATCATCCAAGAAAGAATGAGAACTGTTTTGATACCACTAGTTCAGCAGATGAGACTACACGGACATCAAGAAATCACTATCCCATTCCACCATTCCAAGAGAAGCCATGGAGACTGTATCACAGGGATACAACCTTGGGCCATTCCTTATAGTTTTAAGCTACATGGTAGGGATACTATATGAAAATGTCTGTGAGAGCAGTCTTGACACTAGTAGAACAGAACTTGTTTCTCATAAGCTCTGCTTACAAAAAACCTAGTGCCAGCTAACATTAATACAAAAGCGCTAAACTGCTCCACATGCCCCGGCCACCCCAGATGAACCCTCAGAGTTCTGACTTCAACAACATCAGCATTACCATATCAAGTTCATCCTCAATATCAGTAAAGCTTAGTAGAAAGTTTAAATTTTATTAAAAAAAATAATAAAACCTGTATTCGATAAATTAGGGAGGTCATCTTGTTAGCCTGGAACCTAAACCCTTATTTCCAATAGACTCTTGGTATCTTTTTATGTGATTTCTATTTGCACAGTGTTTTTTCAAAAATGTAACCACCATGTAAATCAAGGCCTGACTGCATGTCCAAATCAGTTTTCTTCACTTATTATTACTTTTATTTTTTCCACCCTCTCTTTCCCCGCCCTCTCAAGTTTGTGTACCTCTCTCATCTGTTCCAATCTCTCTCAGCTATTCTTCCATTGTCATTTTGAGCAGAAGAAATGGACCTGAACAGCAACCTCTGCAAAACTTTCTCTTTCCTTCTCCTTCTTTAAGAGGACTTGAGCAGCTCTGTGTTCATTCCTGTTGGGATTGGAGAGCAAGACCTTATCCCGCAAATATTCTCTACTCCAGCACATGAGAGAGAACAAGTCAACTCTTCTCTCCAAACACTTGGACTATCTTGGGCTTGTCTACACAATGGGATAATACATCCTACGGAGTGTGATTTCTCAGATGCACTAATGTGTTTAGAAGAATGAACTATTGCATGTAAGCCGGGTGAGATGTGACAGTTCTCAGGGTACCCATGATTATGAGTCACCTTGCTGCCCCCTGCTGCTAGTGAGAGGTAGATTTGCTTTTGGTGGCTAGGAGTTAGCTCCCCAACACCAGAAGCCTGTTAGCCACTCAAGCACTCTACTCCAGGCTATGCCAGTGCTGTCTTTGCCTTGAAGGTTAACAATGGGTGCACAACAGTCCCTGAGTCCCTTTGAATTTTTCCCCCTGTGAGATGAAACCCTTGGCAATGGCCACTCAGAGAAATCCCAGCTCCTGTGCCCCCAAAGGAGTAGTGTACCTCAGTTTACCAGTTTTACCTTAAACACTTGCTCCTGTATAATCCACAGCACTTTTAATAAAAGAAGAGGTTTAAGAAAAAATGGAGATTCCACTAGAAAAAAAGAGAGCGATGGAAACATATGGTTACAATACAAAACTAGATCATAAAATGCAAACTAGGACCTAAACTTAATAGTTACCTTTCCTGTCTAATAAAGTATGTCCTTCTGCCCCCCCCCCCCCCAAGTTCTATCTGTTGCAGAACAGGCTGGCTTCACAGGAACAAGGATCCAATCTTTCATGAAAAACATCCCCGTTCAACAAGAAGTCTCCTAAGTGAAAAGATGCTTTTCTTCCAAAACCATAAAGTATACTTTCAATACTATTACATTATTCCTTAAATATTATCTGTATGTACATCTTACGATGATTATGAGTCTTAATAAGTTATGAGCTTTCTGAAGATACCTTACAGTTACCCTTTACAGATAAATACCCTTCAAGACACATGTGTGGTGTAAAGAGTTTGTTGGGCCTGAGATAAAAGTTGTTTTGCACAGAGCAGTGGACCCTTTGCTAAGGGGCCTTTTTGTCACTTGAGGCTAGCCAGTTTGGACTTTATACCTAAGATTTGATTAAAAGAGTGTTCTGGTTACTACTGTTCTCTAGTTAACTTTGCTTGGTGGTATGTGCAATTATTTTGCCTTTTTTGTTGCATAGGTAATTTAAAACCAGTTTAAATAGAGGAAGGTGTTTAACAATTTCCTCATACTACTTTTTCTGTTATTCCATTCTCAGTATTCCATTATTATTATTAAAGCCTGAACCAGGTTGAAACCAGACACTTCAGCTTGACCTGAAAGTCACTCACCAGGCGTATAGTTAAACTTGCCACAGCTAACAAGGGAGTCGGTCTTTTCAGAAAAGTTAGTATTTCCCTATAAAGCTGTTACTTTTTGACTAATGCTAGGTTTTGGTACTCTCTTTTGGTCATAACAGCTTTCCTGAAAAGATTGAGTTTTTCCTGATCTACAGAGGCTTCCAAGGGTCCTGTCAATAAGTGATTGCACCTCAAATGGACATGGGATGTTAGGTTCCTGAGGCATTAGGCTACCTTAGAGTACTGATGATCTTATCTATATGCATTTTCTGACCCCTACTAGGAATCATCTCCTCTCCAAGACAAAGAGGATATCTTAGTTGAAAAGTGGAATTTTCACTTGTTTTCCTCAATCTGATCCCTATAGCTGCTAATGTTCTGCATTTTTATAGTGAGCTTCCACACAAGAATCACAATCAAAATTACAAATTAAAGCTTCACAATAGTTCCATAATACAGGAATTGTACCAGTTTTACAGACTGGGAAACTGATGCTCAAAGTGGTTTAATGACGTGCCCAAAGTCACACCCCAAGTCTGTGGCAGGGTAAGCTTTAGTACGAGATCTGATTCTCAGGCCTGTAGTTTCACCTCCAGGCCATTCTTTCTCAGACTAGAAAATACCGTACCTGTCAGAAAAGGATAGTTAATTCTAAGGTAAGTTTGCTACCATTAACAAAGAAAAAACATATTCATTGACAAGTCAGCTTGCATTTGGATACATCCCATATAGCCAAAATCTTTAAGCATGTAAGTGAGTTAAGGGGAAAGACTTCTGCACTCCTTTGCACCTTCACACTGTAACCCACAATGTTGTCAATAATGCACTCCAACAGGTCATCTCCAACAGATGTCAAAGAGCAACACACACACAAATTTCAAACTTGCATGCTAAAACAAAACCTTTACAATGACCTCATATGCTTAATCAATTATATCAGCACACCTGACTGTCACTCATTCCATACATTTGGGAAGTTATTCTGCCTTAACACTGCTGAGTTTGCAGTTAAGGTTGTGTGTTAGAATGTAAGTTTGATGAAGTTAGGGTATTTAAAAAAATTGGGGTGTAAGTGTGTGTTGGGGTAGGGCTGGAATCAGAATCCAGCAACACCAGCTAGTGGTGGTACTCTGGGCCAGGTCACCCAGTGGTGAGAGTCAGCAGCCAGGGGTAGGGGAGCCTAGGCTCTCCCTGCTCCACTGGGCTCTGATCCAGGGCCCTGTGAATAAAAATTTAACTATGCGGCCAGGGGAAGGCACCTGTGCCTGCTCCTTGGGCCACTTCCTACCCCAGCTTCAGTTCTTCCCCTGGCACCACTGGTCTACATCTGGATTACCCCTGGAGTCCTCTCTGATCGTGCTCCAGAGGATTTTCCTCTATGTTGAGGACCATTGTTCCCAGCACCCGCAGGTGAAGAGCCTGCAGTGGTTTGGCAGAGAGGCCTGATTCTGCCCATGTGGAGCCGCAGCATCTTCTCTGAGAGCTTGCAGCATATGATTGCTCCCCTGCTCTGTCTGCCTAGAAACTGAGCTTCTTCCTTTTGAGGTCAGTTTACACTGCGAGCATATCCAGCACAGTATCCTGCCCCAGGGCAATTTAGTTCACCAGTGTGGGGCTCATGCATCCCATCACAGTAGAGATCCCAGAGTCTTTTTGGTTTCTTGCAAAATAGTATAAAGAAAAGTGAGACTATCTAGTGAAAAAAGGCCAAAAGAATGATTTCTGTGTCATTTTTTATCAAACCACGATGAAAAAAATGAAATAGTACTCAAAGTTTAAATTCTATGTTTGGTTTTTTGCTATTTCAGTGAGGGTATTTTGGGTTTTTTGTTTGTTTGTTTTTAAATAAAATAAAGGTTTAAAACTCCTATACAACTGAAATCTGTAATGGAACCTTAATTATAAATGCAACCGATGAAGTGAGATGTAGCTCATGAAAGCTTATGCTCAAATAAATTTGTTAATCTCTAAGGTGCCACAAGTCCTCCTTTTCTTTTTGGGGACACAGACTAACACAGCTGCTACTCTGAAAAAAGAATCATATGTGTAAACTAAGGAATATTAAAATCACCTACACATTTAAAAATATGAAAATTAATAGTCACATAAGCATTCAAATACACTCATAGTTCATTCAAATCTCTTAAATGAAGTAATATGAAATTTAGATGCTAAGCAGGACCCGTGACTATCCCAGCTCACAAATCTTTGCAAGACAGACAGCTCAAGATACCAACATCTTGTGGAGCTCAAGAGCATTTCTCTAATCCTTTGAGCTGAAGAGCAGGAACATCAGCTTCTCCTAGCTCTGACTCTCCTACAGAGCTTATGAGCTCCACTGGATCCCCAGTTTCATGTGGAATGATCTACACAGCGTTCCACTTTCTCCTCCACTTCTCCTTGCCCGGCATAGACTTTATAAAGCGCCATTGAGCCATGTGAAACTTTATAAAGAACCTGTTACTATGCCAAACAGTAAGACCAATTTTTTTTTTTTAAAAGAATCAGAAATGAAGGACTGGCAGGGACCTCGAGAAGTCATCTACTCCCGTCCCCTGCTCTGAGGCAGGATTAAGCATTACTGCGAGCATCCAGGACAGGTATTTCTCTAACCTGTGCTTAAAAAAACTCCAATGAAAGATTCTATTATCTCCCTAGATAATTTGTTCCAGTGCTTAACAAATCCTGACAGTTATGAAGGTTTTCCTATCTTACTTAAATTTCCCTTGCTGCAATTTAAGCTCATTCCTTCTTGTCCTGTCCTCAGTGATTAAGGAGAACAACTTATCACCCTCCTCTTTATAACAATTTATTACGTATTTGAAGACTTATGTCCCCCCTCAGTCTTCTCTCCTCCAGACTAAACAAAACCAATTTTTTCAATCTTTCCTCATAAGTTGTGTTTTCTAGACTTTTAATTAGTTTTGTTGCTGTCCTCTGAACTTTCTCCAATTTGTCCAAATCTTTCCCAAAGAGCGGTGCCCAGAACTGGACACACTACCCCAGTTAAGACCTATGAGTCCTGAGCAGGGTAGAAGAATTACTTCTTGTGTCGTGGTTACCACACTCCTGCTAATACATCCCAAAATGATGTGGGTTTTTGGTTGTTGTTTTTTTTTTTTGGCAACAGTATTATATTGACTCATGTAGTTTGTGATCCACTATAATCCCCAGATTCTTTTCTGCAATACTCCTTCCTAGGCAGTCATTTCCCATTTTGTATTTGTGCAGTTGATTATTCCATCTTAAGTGTAGTACTTGGCATTTGTCCTTATTGAATTTCACCCTATTTATTTCAGACCATTTTTTCAATTTGTCAAAGTCATTTTGAATTCTAATCCTATCCTCCAAAGCACTTGCAACCTCCCCCAGCTTGGTACTTTCCACAAACTTTGTACGTGTACTCTCTATGCCAATATCCAAATGATTAATGAAGATATGGAATAGAACTGAACCCATAATAGATCTTGTGGGACTCCATTCAACATGCATCTTCAGTTTGACTGTGAACCACGGATAACTACTATTTGAATACGCTTTTCCAACTAGTTGTGCACCCACCTATTTTAGTAAGCTCATCTAGGCTATATTTCTCAAGTTTGCTTATGAGAAGATCATGTGAGACAGTATCAAAAGCCTTACTAAAGTCGAAATACAGTTGGGCCTCAATTTACACGGTGATTATGTTTTTGCAAAAACGCTGTGCAAAAAGAAATGGGGAAAAACAGATACCAATGGTCTATGGGAAATAAGGGTTTAGGTTCCAAGCTCACAATATGACTTCCCAATTTATCCAATACAGATTAAATTTCATTAAAAATTTTTTAAACTTGCTACTAACCTTTACTAATGTTGAGGATGAACTTGATATGATGATAATGCTGATGTTGTGAAGTCAAAACTCCGAGGGCTAATCTGGGGAGGCCTGGGAATGTGGAGCAGTGGTGTAGCCAGCACGGGACACTTCGGTGGGCCCGCACTTTGGGTGGGTGGGAAGGGAGGCAGGAGGGATCTGTATCACCTTACCTCACCCTCTCCAGCCGGCCTTGCGGGGGGGCGATGGACACTCTGGCCAGGGGCCCCCCCGGTGCCAGGAGCTCCAGCCGGAGAGCAGGGTTGGGACGTGGGGGCTTGCCTGCTCCCCAGCTGGAATGGCAGGTGGGTGGAGTGGGGCAAGTCCCTGCATTCCAACCCCACTCCCTGGCTGGAACGCTGGACAGGCGGTACGGGACAAGCCCCTGACCCGGCTCCCCAGCAGGAGCACCAGGTGGAGCTGGGAAAGCCCAACCCTGCTCCCCGGCTGGAAAGCCAGGCAGGCTGAGTGGGGTAAGCCCTCAATCCTGATGCCTGGCTGGAGCATGGGGCGGGCGAGCGAAGCGGGGCAAGAACTAGGACTGGAGCAGAGCCGGGGTTGGGCAGGTAGGCCTGGATGCTAAGTAGGTGGGCCATGGCCCACCAAGGCTCACCTATGGCTACGAAGCGGAGTTGGTGGTGGAAGACTTGCGAAAAAAACTGGTGATGGTCAGTTGTTTGGCTTTCTTTTGCATGTCTTTGTAAATTTCTCTGTAAGGAGCCAGCACACCCTAAAGCTCTCTCTTGAATTTCAAGCTACATTCCATGAATGGATCCTCAGCAAAAAAAAAAAAAAAAAAAAAAAAGTCTCTGAGTTCCTTGACCAATCAAAAAACCTTATCCAGAATCTTCATTGTCAGCTGCAGCTTTGGTACCACCTCCACCTCCTCGGTGTCCTTGTCCCTGGGGCTTGACTGGATCAGTTCCTCCAGCTCTTCCTAACTGAGCTCGGTGGTGTGGGACTCAAATAGCGCCACTATCTCTGTTGTCTGGAGATAGTCAAATCCCTCCTCATCAACACGACAACCCTCTATTCCAGAGGTGGGCAAACTACGGCCCGTGGGACCATCCTGCCTGGCCCCTGAGCTCCCGGCTGGGGAGGCTCGCCCCTGGCCCCTCCCCTATATCCCTCCCCTACAGCCATGCCACCACACGGGCAGCACAGCTTGCACCCACCCACTTCCCAGGCTTTCCAATAAGCCTGTCCTGCCGCTCTGAGCGGCATGGTAAGGGGGCGAGGAGCAGGGAGGTTGGATAAGGGGCAGGAGGTCCCGGGAGACAGTCAAGGGACAGGGGGTGGTTAGGAGACAGGGAGTGGGGGAGTTGGATGGGGGTAGGGTCCTGGAGGGCCAGGGGGTCCTGGGGGGGGGACAGACTGGGAGCAGGGGGGTTGGATGGGGGTGGGGTCTGGGGGGGCAGTTAGGGACGAGGGTCCTGGGAGGGGGTGGTCAGGGGATAAGGAGCAGGGGGCAGTTGGATAGGGCATGGGGATTCCCGGGGGGGGGCCTGTCAGGAGGCAGGGGTGTGGATGGGCTCGGGGCAGTTAGGGAGCAGGGGCTAGTTGGATGGGGCGGAGGTTCGGGGGGGAGCAGTCAGGGACAGGGAGCAGGGCGGGTTGGATGGGGGATGGGGTCCCGGGAGGCAATTAGGGGCAGAGGTCCTGGGAGGGGGGGTGGTCAGGGGACAAGGAGCAGGGGGAGTTGGATGGGTCAGGGGTTCTGAGGGGGGCAGTAAGTGGGAGGGGGCAGATAAGGGGCAGGGGCCAGGCTGTTTGCGGAGGCACAGCCTTCCCTACCAGGCCCTCCATACCGTTTTGCAACCCTGATGTGACCCTGAGGCCAAAAAGTTTGCCCACCCCATCTCTATTCGGCACTGGTGAGGCCACACGTGGAGTACTGCGTCCAGTTTTGGTCCCCCCATTACAGAAGAGATGTGGACAAATTGAAGAGAGTCCAGTGGGGGGTTACGACAATGATTAGGGGGCTGGGGCATATGATTTACGAGGAGAGGCTGAGGGAACTGGGGTTATTTAGTCTGCAGAAGAGAAGAGGGAGGGAGGATTTGATAGCAGCCTTCAACTACCTGAAGAGGGGTTCCAAAGAGGATGGAGCTAGGCTGTTCTAAGTACTGGCAGATGACAGAAAAAGAAGCAATGGTCTCAAGTTGCAGTGGAGGAGGTCTAGGTTGGATATTAGGAAACACTATTTCACTAGGAGGGTGGTGAAGCACTGGAATGGGTTACCTAGGGAGGTGGTGGAATCTCCATCCTTAGAGGTTTTTAAGGCCCAGCTTGACAAAGCCTTGGCTGGGATGATTTAGTGGGTGTTGGTCCTGCTTAGAGCAGGGGATTGGACTAGATGACCTCCTGAGGTCTCTTCCAACCCTAATATTCTATGATTCTATAGCAGAGTGTATTAAAAATATAAGAGTCTCTGGATGAAATAAAGCCTTCTACCATCAATGCATGTTGGAATCCTTCCAGCACTGGATCACTGTTAAACTTGGATCACCACCCATAGCATCAAGGATGCAGTGAAAGGTGCGACGAGTGTAATAAACCCTAAAAGTTGCGACAACACCTTCATCAAGGGGCTGGAGAAGTGATGTGGTGTTTGGAGGCAGAAAAAACACCTCCACTTTGGGCTATGCAGCCTGAAGGCTTGCAGGGTGGCCTGGAGTATTATCAAGGATCAGTAGGATCTTAAATGCCAGGTTCCTTAATGCCAGGTAGCATTCCACTTCATGCACAGAACAATTATGAAACCAGTCCATAGAGAGCACTGAAGTGACCCACGCATGCCAATTAGACCTTCAAAACACTGGTAGCTGATATGTTTGCCCTTGAGTGTACAAGGATTCAGGGCTTGGTGAAGGAGCACTGGCTTTACCATAAAATCCCCCATTGCATTACCACAGATGAGATGAGATGAGTCAGTCTTTCAAAGCCTTGAAACCCAGAGCAGATTTCTCATCTTTTGGAAGAATGGCTTATTTTGGAAATGGATGCCAAAGAGAACCTGTCCGATCTGTGTTAGTAACTTGCTCCGGTTTGTAACCTTTCTCCTCAATGAGTTCGGCCAGCTTGTGTGGAAACCTTGCTGCTGCTTCATGGTCTGCTGAACCAACTAATTTAACATTATGTAGCCCATATCTCCTTTTGAACTTCTCAAATCCCTTGCTGACTATAAAAGTAGATTCCTTGGCTACACTGCTCTCCTCCAAAGTTGACGCAGCATCCCTTTTTAAGTGATCGTACAATTTCTTAGCTTTTTCTCAAATCACTGGCCCAACCATGGAACTCTTTTCTGTGTTTTCTCAATCCATATATTCAGCGCTTTCTCCATCTTTTGCATGGTAGTATCATGAGTATAGAATGACATTTTAGCACCTTTAGGTGCACTTGAAGCAACAATTGCTCTAATTTTGGCTCATTTCTCTTCACTGTACACACAGTCAACTCATTAAGGCCATAAGCCCTAGTCACAGATGATTAACCTTCACCCTTAGCGAGCCTATGCAACATTTCCATTTCTGTACTAAAGTCAACACTTTTTTCTGCTTCTTCACACATGATGTATCACTTTTTGATCCACTTTCTCTCAATTTTCTCTTTGAGCTCATGGTAAACACTTATTAAGGGAGATAAATAGTGGGTAAAGGCAGCGGACAATGTAATGTGTACAAGACAATATCCAATCACACTGAGAGCAGCATGGTGGAGGAGGGGCAGAAAGTGACCAGCTGATTCTAGATGCACCTGTGCATTGAGACCACACTGCACCATCTAAGAGTGAATCCATACCACGTACAAAAATAAAGGGTCACAATTAATTGACCATGCATAACTGAAACCATGCAGAAAAAATACCATGTAAATCGAGGCATGACTGTAGATACAATTTACTGCTTCACCCTATCTACAAGGCTTGTTACCCTGTCAGAGAAGGATATTAGGCTGGTTTGACATGATTTGTTCTTGAGAAATCCATGTTGACTGATACTTATCACCTTATCTTCTAGATCAGTGGTTCTCAACCTATTTAACACCGTAGGCCACATGTGACACACTACCTATATGGTCCTGAGGATGTCACATAGGCCACAGCATTGTGCTGATTGGGCCACAGGTTGAGAACCACTGTTCTAGATGCTTACAAATTGATTATTGGCTACATTATGTTTCTGGGTACAGAAGTTAAGCTGACTGGTCTATTGTTCCCTGGGTTGCCCTTATTTTTCTTTTGTATAGATAGGTACTATATTTACCCTTTCACAGTCCTCTGGGATCTCTCCCATCCTCCAGGAGTTCTCAAAGATAATGGCTCAGAGATCTCTTCAGCCACTTTCTTAAGTATTTTAGGATGGATTTAGTCAGGCCCTTATGACTTCACCCCTCTCCCCCCAGTGCCTTATTCATTGTATTCAAAGTTTAAAGCCGATATTCTGCTCAGTTAACCCCCAAAACCCAAAGAAAGTTAAACTTTAAAGGGTTTGAATTTTAACTCTCTGTAACTTTAACAATAAAAAGATATTTCTTCTTCTGCCTTCAAACTTAAAAAGTCTGTAACTACTTACAGGTTGCACTAAAATATTCTAGAAAATTATAAGGGGAGTGAAGAAGTAGCTTATAAAAGGACTGTGGTTGCATTCTTAATTACAGAGCTAATATCAGAGTGCCCCATATTCAGAGTAATATTTAATTACCTGTAACTCAAAAACAGCCTAATTTTATTTCTAGTAACAAAAACAAAAAACAATTGGGTACAAGTTTGTAATTATTCCACTATTAGTAAGAACAAAATTTCTAGATAAATCAAGCATATATGTGGGGATTAGAATCTTGGGCCTTTAGCTCCAAAAACCACAAGACTATCACTTCAGCTCAGGGGAAACTTTGTTATAGTGATGAAGTGTAGAGGGACCATATGTTCTCTCTAAACTACAACCAGACACCAGAGGGCAAACTACTCATTGTATTCATTATTACCAGAATAATTAAACACAAGACTTGTTATTGTTGCTTAGCTACACCCAGTTTTCTTGAAACATAGTCTTTGCTATATTTTTCAAAAAATATTTTACTATTTGGAAAGCCTGATGTGGTAGTAATTAGACATTCCAACATAGAGGTACACAGAACAATATTAGACATAAGTCAGATCCCAAATCAGAATAATTTCTTAGTGACCTGAGACACAAAAATTGTTTGACCAATTTTCTTCCAACTCTTAAAGAAAATTCCCATCTTCACAATAAACCTGGCAAATTGCAGACTAACCCAATAATAATAGCAAGAGTTATAGCAGGAGTGAATACAGAGTTTATAATGGATACTGGTTGCAACAATAACTATGGAAAGACTAGGGCCAATATTGATTTCTTCTTACCAGATCTAGTGCTGTTTAAAAAGGAGAAAGATGTTCCTTATGAGCCTCTCCTCCCCAGCAATTTGATGGCAGCACATTTCAACAGGCCTAACCCTCTAACTTATAACAGTGGTTTCCTTTTAAAAAATTTTAAAATTATCTTTTAAAATAAAGGCAGTGTCAATATTTTCTGTGTTTTTTAAAAAAGAATAAAGCTTTGTTACTCTAAGATTTTTCAAAATATTATTTTTCTCCATCCACTATAATCTTTTTAACAAGTTATTAATAAAAATAAATGCCTTTCCTCAATTTATTTCTGATGAATATTCCAGAATTCCCTCTATGTTTACAAGGTTTGTGAGGTCACTAACTCTGATAGAATAAATAGGACAGTTTACAGCTCAGACTATTTCATAGACAAAGATTAATTATTTTCCTTTAAATTGTAGTTATTTTCATTCCAACTTCAGACACCATTTTTAGGACAGTTATTTTTGTGAGTCACCTTTAACTTGTTTTAGGAACTACAAAAATGTCACTTTATAAGCGTAATAATGTGCTCTGGGATATAGGCTTTTAAAATGTATATATAGTATATTAAGAGCTATACAGATACAGACTCAATAATGCAAACCTGGTATGTGCACTGTACTGTACATTCCATTATTACTGTATACAGCACACTGGCATAGAAATATAATACTTCATTTTAATGTTTTTAAACATTCATAGATTTTTCTTTTGAAAACATTTAATTCCCCCCCCCTTATTTAAAAGTTTCCATTTATAGTATATCTTTCGTTCTTGCTAAAAAAGATGGCCGATCTCTTATGTCTGAGTAATCCTCTACATCACATGGAATGAATCTGAAGACTCTTGGTGCTCATGTCAACATTAAAATAGGCCAAATATGCCGTTTTGGCACAGTACACTCAAACCATTGCCACAAAGTTTGGATTATAATGCAGCCAACTCCCCTCTTCTCCACTCCTTAGTATACTATCACTTACACATGCTGAAAGATTTAAAGATACAAGCAAAGAAAAAATCCTCTCCAACTACATTTATTTTAAAAATCTGGGAATATAAAAAATAGAAGCATGTGAAAACAACAGAGGCAGAAACTCTGATCCACCTCAACTTTCATCAGGCTTTACAAATTTACTGAGCTGGAATATTCTTCTTGACAGCTTATATAATCATCATTAACACCTCAAATAACTTTACCTCCAGACTCGATAAAGGAATCTGAAATGCACTTTTTCTGCTTTGACCTAAGTTAACTTTTGTTTGAATGATTTCCTAAACCATTTCACCTCTCAGCTGTAGCAGCAACTGTCATTCTTGGCTTGGAAGCAGATTCTTGTATGAATGTGAGTAATCTTTTTTTGCTGGGGTAAAACCGCAGGGTATGTTCAACAACTGTACTATGGATCTATAGGAATCCAAAACATGCATTTAAAGTAATTCAATGCATCTCTCAGATCATGATCAAATAAGGCATCCAATGTGATTAATAAACAAACAGTACTTTGCAGCACTTGGTTGTCTTGTTTAGGCACATAATAATGCCATATCAATTATGTGGAGATAAAAGAAGTTGTTATTTAAATCAAACAGATATAGCAGAAGGAATGCTGCCACTGGGGCTTTCATTTATTTTTATGGACAATATAATTTTTGTAAAATCTACCGTTATTGCAAATATTTTGGTATAAATTTTATGCTTTAAATAATTAAATGAAAAATAACCAACAGTTAACAATCCACCCCAAACATGCTTTCTATAAACTCATTTAAAGATCCAAATACACAAGTTTCTAAAATTCCAATGGCTCCTACAATTCCTATTCCACTCTGCCTTTAGCTACTTTTATGCACGTTGCTTCAAACAAGTATGGGACTAGAGAATGTGTTCAAGACAATGTCAAAGAATAGAATGATGTGCCAACAGCCATGTAAGCGTCTTGAAATCTCTTTGCTGAAGTCAATCAAGAAAGGCCTTGCATAAAAGTTCTCTCTTTGATATTTCGGCATATTTTTATCATGGGAGCAACTAAATAGAAAATCAAGTGGCTATTTTTGCTTTCAAATTTAAATAGGAAAATTACATATTTACTAGAATTTGGCTTTTTAAAAAAATCGTTGATAATAGTATCTTACTATAAACAGCACATCAAGTTTCAGAATCTAGAGATGGAAAAACCTATTAGCCTGCCTAGTCATCCACTTTACTAATGCAAGATTGGTCCCTGCTGTACATTTACTAATGTTTTGTCCAGACTAAATTGAAAGTGCCCAAGCAATTGGAATTCCACGGCTTCCCTTCTGAGACTATTCCACTCCTCTCAGGAGGATTTCCCTGATTTTCAGCTTACATTTTCCTTTTATTAATTCCATTTCATACAGATATTTATACCTTCTTTTATTATGCTAAGTAAATCACTGAATTATTTGCAGACATCAGCTCATCACAAAGCTAGTAATCTACATGTATGTGGCTAAATATATTCTCCTCAGTTTCACTCAACACCTGCCCCTCTTCTGCCCTGCTCTGTCCCCCTCACCCACGATTCCCTCCCTTTTCTTTCTATTTACCTTATATCCTCCTAACTAACCACACATCCATGCCCTCAAAATATTATGGAACTAACATGACTTTTGCTGCCATCACATTGTCCATTCTGCTTGTGTGTTCTATCCTCTCCCTCACCATGTGTCTGTCTTGTCTATTTAGATCAGTGACACTCAAGCTTTCCAGACTACTGTACCCCCTTCAGGAATCTGATTTGTCTTGTGTACCCCCAAGTTTCACCTCACTTAAAATCTACTTGCTTAAAAAAATCAGACTTAAAAATACAAAAAAGTGTCACAAGGCACTATTACTGAAAAATTGCTTACTTTCTGTTTTTTACCACATTATTATAAAATAAATCAACTGGAATATAACTATTGTACTTACATTGCAGTGTATAGTATATAGATCAGTATAAACAAGTCATTGTCTGGATGAAATTTTAGTTTGTACTGACTTTGCTCGTGCTTTTTACGTAGCCTGTTGTACAGCTAGGCAAATATCTAGATGAGCTGATGTAACCCCTGGAAGACCTCTACTTACCCTTGGTCAAGAATTACTGATTTAGATTGGAAATTCTTCAGGGCAGGGACCATCAACTACTTTGTTTGTACAGTGCTTAGGACAATTGGTTTCCATTTTTGAGTGGCCCTTTAACATTATTATTTAACATGTTTATTATAGTAAACAAAAGCACAGAGGAAATATTTTTTCCACTGGAGCAACTTTAAAAATAAAAGAGAAATACTATAAACAGCTCAATGTGGATTGTCCAGGAAAAAAATCAGTTTCCAAATGGAGTTTCTTGTATGGCTTAAGATGGGTAATCACCTGAACAAATCAAAAATATACTGGCGATTGAAGTCAGTTTTAAGTTGTTCACTCTTATCTTCATGCATATGTAAGACTATCTATAAACATATTTTTATTGCACAACTCCTCCTCAAAGTTCTATCCAATTTTCTTTGTTCAAAAAGAAAAAAAACTTTGATCTATCTAATGGCACAAAAGAGCTTTGCTCCCTTAACATAGTGACCATCAGAAAGCTTTCCAAGCTGTGACATGATATGACATTAGAAAGCTAGAAGTAACAAACCTACTTGAATTACGAACAAACTGCAAACATATTCACCACAGTTTAGAATTTTTGTTTTGTGAAGGGTTCCTTTTTTCTCCTCCTCTAAATCAGCAAAATTATTACTATTTGTTTGAAAGTGACATTTCAAACACTAAATATTTCGTAATCTGCACAATGAAAAAGAAAATACAATACTTTGCTACCACTTTCTGGGCTACAGGGTGCACATCATGTGAGATATTTCTTGAGTAGGTTTTCCCACTTGAGGGGCTGCAATTATGAAATATTTCATGAAAGGCATAAAGCTTTATATAGAGGCTTAGCAGGATTTTTTTTAATAATTTCAACAGATAATTTTGTTTATAATTGGAAAAAAATGCTTAAAATAATCAAATTTAAATTTTCACAGTTCCACAAAATTGTGTTTTAAGCATTTTTTTTATTTTTATCAATTTTAATGTTCACACTTAAATGAAGTTATGGGGGCAGACAATAATTATTTAAAAATAATAGAAAGATATAAAAAGTTATGAATCTTTAACTGCTGAAAACACAAACTGTCAACATCACCTTAAACTATATAAAGTAAATATCCTTAAATTAAACTAACTTATCAAGCAGCATTTTACTTACTTTGCCTAGCTGTAAATTTCAGCCATTATAGATAGAAATATTTTTTCATTGGTTTGTGTGTGTTCAGTGAAATCAATGTTCAATGCCATTTATGGATAAAATTCAAATCCTTCTAAGCCTATTTACATATTAATAGACAATCAAATTTAGCTGAGAATCAGGTAGGATTACTTTACACTACAAAACTACAAAAGCAAGCAAATTAAAAGTTAAACCAACTAACACAACATACCATCTTCTTCTCCGCTAAAGGATTCATATCTTACCACTACCACAAGAACTGTACAATCACAAACTACACACCAGAACTTTACCTCTGCCTACCTATCTAAGCCAGGCTTCTAGCATTATGTTTTCCAGACTACCACCTGCGATATATACAAGACTGCCCCTCAACCTCTGCTTTTCAACACTCACTTCACCATACTACTCCCTCCCAACACTAGTAGCAGTAAATATTTACTAGTGGTAATAGTTGGTATGTTTGGAGAGAACCCAGGGATAAGAGATAATTATTTATTAGGTGTATTATGGTAGCACCTACACCACTAATTAAAGACAGGGGCTCCCCATTGTACTAGGTACTGTACATATATAACAAAAAGTTGATCCCTGTGCTACACTTATGTTCGCATGCTATAAAACCAAACCAGCCAGCAGTACGTTTCTGTCCCAAATCCTCCCAGGTACTTCAACCACAACGTGGAACATGTTGAGACTTAAAGATTTACATAAAAAGATTTTTTTAAAAGGGAATAACTGCTATAATATAATGAATGTCCCTAACAACAAAGGCAACAGGGATGTTTTGTGAACATAAAAAATTCTAAATATACTGAGCCTTTTCTTCCCATTCCTCATTTTAGACCCTTCAAGCCATATCAACTATCTTAACTCATGTTCTTCTGTAATGTCCCTGCATACACCATGCTGGGTTCTCTCAACTCTCAGGAAATCTCATTGGAGTATAGTCCTGACCTATGGGACTGGGAGGTATAATATAAATGGTATCATATTAAAATATGGAGGAAGGTTTTTAAAAAAAAAGTGAGTATTGCTACACATACAAATAAGGTGAAAGTCTGCAAAACTAAACTCGTATACCAAAAACAAAAACAATTACTTAATCACCATAGGCCACTTATATAAAACTTTTTGTGCATTTATCTCAGAGCACTTTACAAAAGTAAGTAAATAGTATTATCACCCTATTTACAAGATGAGTAAACTGAAGCACACAGAGGTTGACTGTCGAAAAGACGTTTGCAAACACCTTTAACATTACTTCCAAAACCATTTCTAATCAGGACCTTGTTTTCAGCTTTCTGAAAGTCCTATTCACAGTCACTACAACACTGAAGCATAAAACAGTTTCTAAAAGTGGACATAACATTCATTTATCTATGTGCCCCAAGTTTTAAACTGTTTTAGGAGCTAAAGTAAAACATGCTGAAAATGACTCATTGTGGTACCGGAATATATTCTATAGGAAATAGGAGTTCATTTACAAGTGGGAGAAATGCACTCACACTTCATCAGTGGGAATTCACTGGACTTCCCTTCCAGGAAATGTCATTTTAAAATAAATATGGAAAATATGTTTCTTTTACCTGAAGTTTTTATAAGTTGATTTAGATAGTTGGCATTACTAAATGATTTTTATATTTATCTTTTATTGCTCAATCTCGGGTGGCTGAACGCCACTTGTCCCTCTAAGAAGTTGGACGCCGACCCTCGTTCATGGGGAATAATTGCAATCCCCGATCCCCATCACGAATGGGGTTCAACGGGTTACCCGCACCCGTCGGCGTAGGGTAGACACACGCTGAGCCAGTCAGTGTAGCACGCGTGCAGCCCCGGACATCTAAGGGCATCACAGACCTGTTATTGCTCAATCTCGGGTGGCTGAACGCCACTTGTCCCTCTAAGAGTCTATCTTTTAAAAGAAGTTTTACTAACCAATTTTGCTAAATATTACAATTTTATGAATAGAAAACCATTATGACTGGCAATTTTTTTTAATGTGAGGGATAAACTTGAACTCTATCATACGGTTCACATAATCACAAGTATAACTGGTAGCCATTTGACACTAAGGCTAAAATTTTCAAAAGCCTCTGAATGGCTTAGGAGCATGATTGTTTATAAAGCACAACAAAATGCGAATATAGATGTACATATTTTGGCAAGACAGCTTTTTGGTGCCTTCTATGACACTGGACCATGTTTAGTTATCAGACTGCTAATTTAACCCTCAATATTTTTTGGACTTCCCTGCTTTCCTTAATTAGCCTTCTTCAATAGGAAACAATCAAATGCTTGAAGGAAAAGGCTCACATTCTTCAGAGTGTAGTTGCCTAGTTCGAAGAAGCTAAAGCTTCAGAAGTTTATTCTACCAATATATGTATAATGCTTGGAAAAATTCTATGCAATTAAAAAGTGCCTCCAGTATGGACTTTCTATTATTGTATCTATTGTATTTTCAATCATTGTATCTATATTAGATACAACTAGAGCTGGGAGAAATCTTTGTGGAGAATAGTAAAATGTATTTTTGGGGCACCAAAACTATTCATGAATTTTAGACGAATTTGGTGAACAGTTTCATCTGGAAAAAACCTGAAAAAAAATTGTTGAAACAAAACAATTTCAGAAATGTTGTTCTGAACCAACATTCAAAACGTTTTGTTCAGCCTGAACAATACTCTTTGTTCTTTTGTCAAGAAAAACTGGGGGGAAAAATACAGTTTCAGTTCAAAACAAAACTTTTTGTTTTTCAGTTTTTTTGTTTCAGTCACTGAACTGAAAAATGAATTATTCAATCAGCACCAAATGAAAAAAAAAAGAAATTGTTGCAGGATTTTTGCAAAAGCTAGAAATTAGAACTTGAGATCACAAGCTTGGGGGCATGGAATGTCATTATGAAGGGCAACAAAAATGTATAATTTCAATTAATTAGCCTTGCCAAAAGAGCATCCACCAAAGGATCCCTGATGGAGTGGAAATAGAGAACAAGATGACAGGTTTTGCTACTGTATTTCAACTCTTACTGGGACAGGTCCTTCTCTAGGTGCAGCAAAGAGGTGGGCTGATGACCACCCTCCGCCAAGTAGTATGGATTACAAATGAAGGATGATCTGTGCAGGATAAGTGATAGATCATTCCCAGTACTGTCGCTTAATAAAGTTGCAGCACAGTTAAACCATGTCTTGTCATTCTTCCTGTGGTGTCCACGACAACAACAATCAAAATAAGCTTTTAAAAATATTAATTCTCTCCTGTGTACTATTCTGATAAATTTGTGAATTCCTAAGCACCTGAAAAAGAATAACAAGAAAAGACAGAAAAGGGTCTGCTTTGCCACAACTAACAAATTTATTTGAGCATAAGCTTTCGTGAGCTTTATGCTCAAATATATTTGTTAGTCTATAAGGTGCCACAAGTACTCCTTTTCTTTTTGCGAATACAGACTAACACGACTGCTACTCTGAAATTTGCCACAACTGGAATTTGTATTTACTATTTCCCTGGTTTAATTAAAATAAGTTTTTCAGAGATCAGACATAAGTTACAATAAACACAGCAACATTTTCAAAAGGATTAGTTAGTGAAGATTTGTTTCCCTAAGGCAACAGACACCTTCCAAGTTAACAAGCAGGACAGTAGCTAAGAAAAAAATCCAGTTAACCTGAAATCCACATCTAACCGATTCAGAAATAAAACTAGAATACATACGATACCTAGGATTGCCAACTTTCTAATCGGACAAAACCAAATAACCTAGCCCCGCCCCTTCCCAGAGGCTCCGGCCTCTGCCCTGCCCCATCCATTAGGCCCCTCCCCCTGCTCATTACATTCCCCCTCCCTCAGTGACTCACTCTCCCCCCCACCCTCATGCACTTTCATTGAGTTTAGGCAGGGATGCGGGAGGGGTTGAAGGCTCTAATTAGGAGTGCAGGCTCTTGGGTGGGTCCAGAAATGAGGGGTTCAAGGTGTGGGAGGGGGCTCCAGGCTAGGGCAGGGAGTTGGGGTGCAGGAGGGATGAGGGCTCTGGCTGTAGGTGTTGGGGTGCAAGAGGGGGCTCCAGGCTAGGGGGTGGGGCTGAGGGATTCGAAGTACGGGAGGGGGCTATGGGTTGAGGCAGGGAGTTGGGGTGTGTGGAGGGGTACGGGCTCTGGGCTGGGAGTACAGGCTCTGGGGTGGGACCAGGGATGAGGGGTTTGGAGGTGGCCTCAGGGCTGGGGCATGGGCTTACCTCGGGCAGCTCTCGGCCAGTGGCGCAGCGGCGTTAAGGCAGGCTCCCTGCCTGTCCTGACTCTGCGTTGCACCCCAGAAGTGGCCAGCAGGTCTGTCTCCAAAGCGGAGGGGCCAATAGGCTCTGTGCACTGCTCTTGCCTGCAGGCACTGCCCCCCCGGCCAGCTTCCATTGGCCCCGGTTCCCAGCCAATGAGAGTGAGGAGCCAGTGCTCGGGGCGTGGGCAGTGCATGGAGCCCCATGCCCCCCCCGCCTAGGACCCAGACCTGCTGGCTGCTTCTGGGGCACAGCGCGGTGCCAGGACAGGTAGGGACTAGCCTGCTTTAGACCCACAGCACCACCGATCACATTTTTAACGTCCCAGCTGGCAGTGCTGACCAAAGCTACCAGGATCCCTTTTCGACTGGGAGTCATTCCGGTTGCCTGGCAACCCTAATAATACTTTAGTATCTTATTTTACAGTATCCATTAAGAATTATTGCATTTTGACAATGTGTCCGATATTTTGTTTTAACTTCAATATATTTTTACTGATATACAAGTATATAATTACTTTTGAGAATTTTCAATATATTATCTATCACCTAATTTATGTATTTTTTTTAACATTACAGGTTAATATGTTTGATTGCGGAATTGCTCAGGTAGTGTTCAGGTACCCCGGTAAGAGGAAGTATGGCCCTGTAGTATTCTGTTAGAGTCCTGCGAGCACGCACATTTTTTGTCATAGCAATCTACTCAGGCAAATTTGCAGATACCACTCTGAATTATTTTCTATATTATTAGATAAATAAAATTAGTAAGAATTTAATTCATCGTTATGCAATAAGTTTAGGCTTAATATTCAAACCTTTTGGAGGTTTTAAGGCTTGATTCATAAATACAGTGATCTATTTATATCCCTTTATTCTTTTATTGTGTATTCTCCACTATTACCTTGTTAACAATTAGGGAAGGGAAACTTTGATAGTCATAGTTAAACTCAGCTACGATACACAATACCTATCTATATAGCATCAAAACTCCTCAGCAATTTACAGACATGTAGAAATACAAGGTTGCTGGTTCAGAGGAATTTAGCATTTAAACAGTACTGAGAATGAGGGGTTTCTATAAATACTTCTGTAACTAACTACAGTATTATTGCTTTTATTCATAGCCATCTTGCCATGTATGGTTTACGTATTTTGTTTTCACCCTTCCTACATTCTAAAGCTTAATAATGAGCAATTTCTTGCCTGAAATATTTCTGTTATAGCTTTTCTCAATATGCTATTTTCTCAATATGCTCATTTCATGCCCTATCTATGAAATTCGGAGAGACATCAGAGAGCAATTCCAGTGTCACTGCTGTAGGCTCCGCCCTTCAATTGAGGCCATCAGAAAAGTTCTTCCAAAGCTGGACAAATAACCATTATTAGCATTAAGTCAATAGCTAGATATCATATATTGATTAACTTTAAGACAATTATATGTCTAAATCTCCTTTAGAGAAAAATTTCAATTTGTATTCTGGTCATTTAGCCAGCTACCAGGGAGGACTGAATGAGGAGAGATCCTACAAACAGAATTATTAGCATTTGACCATTTTATAAACATTTATTTGATAAAAATTAATCACCAGCACCATGAGAAAAAAAGAACAGCATTTGACTAAAATCCCCCAAGGTATTAGCTATACTCCTGATCATAATGTTTGCCAGGGGGCTTTTCTTAACCACCATCCAGGTTCTTCAGCATTCCACATACTTCTGAAGTTTTCAAACATATTTGATTATACAGATTATGATACCAATGGCAACTATGATGAACCTTTTGAGTAATAACAAATTTAACTTCTTATAAAAAAACAGCTCTGTCCAAAACTGAACACCACAAATATTCCCTTACTGAGTAAAAGTAATATTCTTTTCTCTACTTCTGTGTTAGGTGTGAACTACACTGAAAAGTTAGGTTAACCAGCTACTTCACTCAGGGCTGTGAAGAATAACTGAGTGGCACAGTTAAGCAGACCTAGCCCCTGGCATATACCGGGCATAGGTCAATGGAAGAATTCTTCCGCCAATCTATCTACTGCTCTTAAGGAAGCTGGATTACCTATGCCGAAGGTAGAACCCCTCCCATTGGCATAGGTAGCATTTACACTGAACCACTGCAACGGTTCCACTGTAACATTTCAAGTGTAGATAAGCCATCAGAGGGCCCTGGCTATATTGGGAGAGTTCCCAGGGTTCACTCATTTGTCAGCAAAAATCTCAGGATTTTAGAGTCTGCAAAGTCTATGTCTTTTGTTCCATCTCAGGATGCCAAGTTGTCATTTTGCCACCTTTTCGTATTCCAACTCATCTACTTATATCAGTTGCAATTCTTATACTCAGAGGTGAAAGTAAGCCAGTATGCCCCGGTACAGCGTACTGTCAAGAGCTGGGGCAGCCCGGCTTCTACAAGGGGCAATTTAAAGGGCCTGGGGCTCCCAGCAGTGGCTGGAGCCCCAGGCCCTTTAAATTGTCTCCAGAGCCCCGCTGCTGGAGCCCTGGGGTACTGGCTACTCCAGGGGCTATTTAAAGGACCAGGGCGGTAGAAGCAGGGGAGCTGCAGGCCCTTTATATAGCCCCCGAACCCTGGGGTAGCGGGGGCTACAAGGGCTATTTAAAGGACCATGGCTCCATCTTCCTCTCCCATCGCCAGTCCTTTAAATAGCAGCTGGAGCCCCGCCACTTCCCCAGGGCTCTGGCGGCTAATTAAAGGACCGGGGCAGTAGAAGCAGGGGAGACCCTGGCCCTTTAAATAGCCCCTGGAGCCCCAGGCTGCTGCTGCTACCCTGGTGGGGGAGGGGAGGGAGGAGGAGGAGGGGGGATTACCTTACAGGGTGGGCTGGGGCTGGCTCTGACCCCGACCCCCTCAGCCCCGCCCCTTCTGCCCTAGGCCACTCCCCTTTCCGGGGGCCAGAGCTGGCCCCAGCGTACTGGTAAGTAACTTGACTTACTTTCACCCCTGCTTATACCTATATTGTGGCCAGAAGGGGAGGCAGTTTCAGATAGATCTACCTGTTTCTGAGTCATCCATCAAGATGCTGTAAGGGCCATTTTCCTTCCTAAACAGAAGTATAAAGTATTAGCTTTGTAACAAGCTCATTTTCCGTCAACTCTAGGAGAAAGTATGCTATAGCATCTCTTTTTTGAGAGTAGATTTTTCTGTCGGACAATCTATAATTTAATTAATAGGTATTTTGTTTTATATCAAATTATTGAACAAAACAAAGATCTCAGAACCTCACTTTTTAATGATTTACATATCAGTAATTAGTCTTTTTAAAATGTTTATTGCCATATTTTAGTGCAGGATCCCTCCTGGGAGGAGGAGGATGCAGAAGAGGAATGCTGTATAAGCAAAAAGAAGTGTGTGAAAGAACATGTTCCAAAAGCCAGGGTGAGACATTTGAAATTCAAGGAAGGGAGAGCCACAACTCAAGCAAAAAACTGACTGGACTTTGGTGACAGCTTTTTTTTGGTGGGAGTTGGTTGCTTCTACCATTAATGGAGAATGAAGGAAGTAAGGAAGGATATTCTGATGAGGCCAGAGCTCAGACATATTTTAAAGGTGAACTGCCAAAATTCTGTTAACTTAAGCAACATATTACTGGCATCAGTAACCAGCCTTCAGTAGAGTTATCTAAAACTTCATTTTTTCTCTTCTTTTTAGTTGCTGCATATTCCAGTTTTATTTAGACTGTTGTCTCTTGTTGTGATTCAACACCACCAAAGCATAAATAATAGGACTGTCTAGCATGATTAAATAAATTAATCGCACTGTTAAATAATAGAATAACATTTATTTAATTTTTTTTTGTTTTCTACATTTTCAAATATATTGATTTAAATTACAACACAGAAAAAGTGTATAGTGCTCACTTTATATTTTTTCTTACAAATATTTGCACTGTAAAAAACAAAATAAATTGTATTTTTCAATTCACCTAATACAAGTACTGTAGTGCAATCTCTTTATCATGAAATTTGAACTTACAAATGTAGAATTATATAAAAAAAACTGCATTCAAAAACAAAACAATGTAAAACTTTAGAGCCTACAAGTCCACTCAGTCCTACTTCTTGTTCAGCCAATCGCTCAGACAAAGAAGTTTGCTTACATTTGCGGGAGATAATGCTGTCCGCTTCTTGTTTACAGTGTCACCTGAAAGTCAGAGCAGGCGTTCTCATGGCACTGTTGTAGCTGGTGTCGCAAGATATTTATGTGCCAGATGAGCTAAAGATTCATATGTTAAACTTCATGCTTCAACCACCATTCCAGAGGACGTGAATCCATGCTGATGACAGGTTCTTCTTGATAATGATCCAAAGCAGTGCAGATTGACGCATGCTCATTTTCATCATCTGAGTGAGATGCCGCCTTTTGATGGGGTGGACTAGGCCCAAATGCCCCCTTCTGGAGGCCTCAGAATTCTGCCACACCCATCCCAGGGAAGGAGCAGTGGAGAGGTCCTCCAAGCAGGCTACAGAGGCTGCAGGGGAAGTAGCCAATCAGGGCTCACGAGGGCCATAAAAAAGGAGCTGCAGAGCAGTAGTTAGCTGCTGCTTGGAGTAGAAGAAGAAAGGACTGCAGGCCTGGCTGCCTGGAAGAGGAGCAGGGCCATGGATGGTTTGCTAGCAGGGACCGGGGGAGCACTGAGGCAGCTTTTGGCTGGTTGCTAGGATTGAGCAGACACTGAACTTGGGTAGGGCTACAGAAAGATAGTATCTCCAGGGAGTAAGCCCTGGGGATACAATCCCATACCAGGGCTGAACTACTTAAACATCACAGCCAAGGGAGGGCTAGAGAAAGACCACCACCACCACAGGGGTTCTAACATAGGCCCCAGTGGACCGTATACCTGGAAGGGGTTTGTGCTGGTTAACATGTAGACAGTTTAACTTGGTTGGAGTGCTGTGTCACTGACAAACTCGCCTGAGAACCAGCAAAAGGGGTCACCAGAACTAAAGAACGCAGACACTCCCAGCCAGAAGGGGGCACTCGTGAGAGGTGGGTGACAACCCCGTTACACACCTACAGAAGGTTGATTTTCTTTTTTGGTGGTTCGGGTTCTATAGTTTCTGCATTGGAGTGTTGCTCTTTTAAGACCTCTGAAAGCATGCTCCACACCTCATCCCTCCAATTTTGGAACGCACTTCAGATTCTTAAACCTTGGATCAAGAAATCTCACATTGGTACCCTCTTTGCGTTTTGTCAAATCTGCAGTGAGCATTCTTAAAACGAGTAACATATCCTGGGTCATCATCCAAGACTGCTATAACATGAAATATATGGCAGAATGCAAATAAAACAGAGCAGGACACATTTTACTCTCCCCCAAGGAGTTCAGTCACAAATTTAACTAACGCATTATTTTTTTAACAAGCATCATCAGCATGGAAGCATGTCCTCTGGAATGGTGGACGAAGCATGAAGGGGCATACAAATGATTATCATATCTGGCACGTAAATATCTTGCGATGCCCGCTACAAAAGAGCCATGCGAATGCCTGTTCTCACCTTCAGATGACATTGTAAATAAGAAGCAGGGAGCATTATATCCCATGAATGTAAACAAACTTGTTTCTCTTAGCGTTGCTGAACAAGAAGTAGGACTGAACTTGTAGGCTGTAAAGTTTTTTCATTCTTTTGTTTTTGAGTTCAGTTATATAACAACAAAAATCTACATTTGTAAATTGCACTTTCACGAGAATGAGATTGCACTACAGTACATGTATGAGGTGAATTGAAAAATACTATTTCTTTTGTTTATCAGATTTACAGTGCAAATATTTGTAATCAAAAATACTAAGATAAAGTGAGCACAGTACAAAAATACAAAGATAAAGTGTATAGTGCTCACTATCTTTTTTTTTGTTTGTTGTAATTGAAATGAATATATTTAAAAAGTAGAAAAACATCCAAAAATATTTAATAAATTTCAATTGGTATTCTAATGTTAACAGTGTGATTAAAACTGTGATTAATCGCAATGAATTTTTTTTAATCGTGATTAATTTTTTTGAGTTAATCACATTAGTTATCGAAATTTATTGACAGCCCTAATAAATAATGCCATTGAAATCACAACAATCAGACCACCTCAGTGGACCAGGAAACCAACATTCAAGAGGTCAAGAAACTGTTTTGTTTTTTGTTTTTGTTTTTTTTTTAAGAAGGCCGTTGCATGGTTTTGAAGTTTTTTTTTTAAAAAAAAATCATATGCCCAAAATATAAGATAATGTTTTGTTAAAACAAAAATTCTATACAGTAAAAAGAGAAAAAATGGCACTTATCTCATTCTTTAAGGGATGAATTTACTTTTCAGCAGGGTTCCACGTTTTATATGAATTCACTTACAGCATAGCGCATGCTGGAATGTTATATTGCAGTGAGGGCTAGGAGTCCCACAGGGGACAAAATACACAGGACTGAATAATAAAGAGTGTTTATAGGTTTGGGCAATGTGCTAAATGCTCCAATAGCAGTATCTTGGTTATTAGGTGTGAAGCACATATTGCTTAAGTTAACAAAATCTTAACAATACCTATTTACAGCTCACCTTTGAAAGCTAGTTCAAGCAAAATGTCACTTAAACGTTCATTCCAAGTAGACAGCGAGGTGGCACGGTTGGTTAATGCATTAGCCTTTCAGTTCCTAAACACCTGGGTTTAAACATGGATTAAGTCATAAATGAAATGAATGTAGTGGCCTCATTCAAATTCTTATTTGGATATCATCTATAACACAAAATCAGCATATAATTAGCATGACTACTAGTCATCATTTAGGAGAACTAAGCATTTAAATAACCAAGGTGCTGCAGAGCAGAACACTGGAGCTATTGTGAAGCAGTACAGAGAATTATTCACAACTTCTCCCCCTACTAAAATATATTAATGAATTGGCATGAAGAAGTATTACAGCCATTCTACACCATCATTTGGGACATATGGAAGTGAGAAAACTGGTGGAGGCAGCAGGAAAGGAACAAAAGGGCTACCACAAAGGTAAGTAAAATATTCAATTACTATTATGCTCCATACAAATTATAGCTAAATTGTTAGTTGAAAACATTATAAAAATACTTCCTATTTTGAACTAATGAATCACAGCACTGGTCCATAGAGTACTACTGAGTGAATTATGTGCAAAAAAATTAAAATTATGCACCAAAAAATTTCAAATTATGTGCACAGTATTTTAAAATTCTGCAAATTTTATTTGTCAATAAACAAATGTGGCTCCAGCATGGCAGTGGGGAGCTGGCTGCATTGAGATGGGAGGTCACCCTGAAGACCCCATCTCCCCCAGTACAGGGACTCGGCAGTGAGGCTGCAACTGACCCTGACACAGTACAAGGGCTGGACCCGCCCAGCAGGATCCAAGTGTGGAGGTGCTTACTCTGGGGGGATCCAGGTGTGGGGCGAGAGGCTTCTGTGTGGGACAATCTGGGTGCGGGTGGCTCAGTGGGAGATCTGGATGCACAAGGACTTGTTGGGGAGGGTTCCAGGTGCAGCGGCAATGGGACTCTGCAGGCAATCCAGGTGAAGGTGGTTGGGATTCAGCAGGTGGGGGTCTGGGTGTGGGGAGATGGGGCTCGGCAGGGGGGTCTGGGTGCCGGGGAGTGGGGCTTGATGGCGTGGGGGTCCAGGTGCAGCTGGCTGGGGATCAGTGGGGTAGGGGTCCAGGTGTGTGGGGTTAGTTGGAGGAGTGCAGGTGTAGGACTATGAGGGTGAGAGTTCAATAGGCCTACTTAACGGGGAATTCCCAGCTGCTGCCAAGGGGACGCCGAATGCTGGACTCGCGATTCCCCTATCCCCTTTCTCCCACATTCCCCTCACCCCGCCCTATTCCATCCCCTTCCCTCCCCACTGCCTCTTCCCCCCACCCCATCTCCCTCCCTTCCCTCATTTCCCCACCCCTCCTTACCCAGTCCCACTGCAGGAACTCACTATTCCACAGAAAACAGGAAGGCTCCCACACACACAGAAGGGGAGCACAACTGTCACTAGGACCCAGGAGGTGGCGTTCAGCTGCAGAGTCAGCGGAGCCGAAACAGCTGGGCAGCTCTACGCTTGCAGAAATGAGGGGAGGCAGAGGCACGTAACACCGTGTTCCCCACCCGCTGATGTCTCACCTCTGTTTGAAGGGGAGCAATCCCCCCAAAAAACTGCACTCATGGTCGTGTCCTCTCTTCCCACAGACACCCTGGCGTGGCTTCCCTGTCATTTTCAGCAGGGAAGCACAGGAATTCTTCAGGAGGTAAGGGAGTGGTATTTTCTGCAAGTGCAGTCACACAGAATCCCGCAGGAGTAATAGAGAATCAGAGAGCTCAGAATCTGATGAAAGAGGTTCTTCACATCATATGAAGCTATCATGTCAGTGTGAGTTGCACAACTTCACCACAAGAGGAGCACTTGTTTTGGCCGCTAGTTATTTTAAACACTGCCCCCTTAGGTGACAGGCCTAACTTAGATAAAAAAAAAACTATGACATTCTTGAAACAGTGAGAAAAATATTCACACGATCTACTATTTGAGAGACAAGGCAAGACAAGGGAAGATGAGAATGTTGCTCACCTCATGCAGTAATGGAGGTTCTTTGAGATATGTGTCCCTGTGGGGGCTTCACTTTAGGTATCAGTGCACCCCTGTGCCCATAGCTGGAGATTTAAAGTAGTAGTTGCCCGGTCGCACATGCACGGTCCCCATCTCACGCTGCTTCAGGCGGTTAACTAGTGCTGTGCGACCAACCCCCCGTTACTTTTCTACCGCAGAGTAAAGTAATAAAATTCCGAAGCAGAGGGTTGGAGGGTCGTGGCGCACCCACGGGGACACACATCTCAAAGAACCTCCTTTACTGCACAAGGTGAGTAACTTTCTCTTCTTCTTCGAGTGATGTCCCTGGGGGTGCGTCACTTCAGAGCAGTGCCCTCCAGTGGAAGAGGGAGCTTTGGAGTTGAAGACGTAGCAGATGGAAGTATGGTATGTCCAAACAGAATACTGGAAGATGCATGTTGTTGCAAAGTGTAATGCTGGGCATGTGTGTGTGGAGAGGCCCAGGTTGTGGCCCTACAGATTTCCATGATGGGAACATTAGTAAGAAATGGTATGGATGCTGATAGGCCTATGGTAGAATGCATGCAGATCCCTGTAGGCCCTACAGTGTAGAGGGTTCTCATTCATGCTGGAGGTAACAGTTTTATGCAGCCTGATATCCATTAGAAACAGGTTCTTTGGAAATGGCATTACCTTTTGATCGTTCGGTGATTGAAACAAACAGTTTTGGAGACTTGTGAAAATATTTTGTTCAATTAACGTAGAAGGCTATAGCCCTGTGGACATCTAAGGGATGTAATCTGGACTGTTGTTTGTCCGCATGTGGTTTAGGAAAAAAATGTCAGCAAATGTATTGATTGAGATGAAAGGATGAGACAACTTTAGATAGGAACTTGTGATGTGGTCTGAGGGATACTTTATCTTTGAAAAAGACTGTCTAAAGTGAGTTCCATCAAGTAGTCTAGAATGAAAGGTAAAGGGGCTGAGAGAAGTGCAGTCTGTTTGTCGGCACCATGAGTCGAATGGCCTCCACTTAAGTATGTATGTGAGTCGGATAGTTGTCTTATGACTGTTTAACAAGATGTTTTGTACATCTGTGGAATATGTCATTTCAGAGTCTGAGAACCATGCAGTAACCAAGCTTTGAGATGGAGTCATTGAGGATCCAGATGGATGACACAACCTGCAGCTGAGGTAGAAGTGACAGTGTGTGTGGTATATAGACCACCATGTGCAGAAGGTAAGGGTACCATGTTTGTTGTGGCCATTCGGGGGTTATTAGGATCACTCTGGATCTGTCTCGTTTGATCTTATGAAGCACGCAGGCTAGGAAAGGAGATGGGAGAAAAGGCGTTTAGTAGGGGAGCGTTCAACTTGATGAGGAAGGTGTCACCCAGAGAGTGTGGACCGAGTCCCACTCTGGAGCAGAACTGGGGGTATTTGGTGTTTTGTGCAGTTGTAAAAAGATCTATCATTGGAAACCCCCACATCTGGAAAATGTCTAGTATTACTGGTGTGTTCAGCTCCTACTCGTGGTCCTCATAAAACTTCCTGCTTAGGGTATCAGTCATAGTATTCAGGCAGCCAGGTAGGTATGACGCTGCAATTTGGACATTGTACACTATTGCCAAAGGTGCATGGCTTCCACACAGAGGGAGTGTGATCACACTCCCCCTTGACTATTTATGTAGAACATAAAAATTACATTGTCCATGAGAATCTGTACCATCTTGTCTCTGATTAGTGGTAGGAAGTGGGAACAAGTGTTCCGAACCACTCGTAGTTCTAGTAGGTTTATGTGAAGATGGGACTCTGTCACAGAGCATCAACCTATACAGAGTGTGGTTGCAGATGTGCTCCCCACCCTTGAAGGGAAGCATTCGTCGTGATGGTGATCAACAGTGGGTTCAGAACAGAAGGGCACCCCACCAGGAGACATTTCCGGGTTGGTCCACCACAAAAGAGAATCTTTGACTGTCTTTGACATGGTGAGGCACTTGTTTATACTGTGCTTGTGTGGGACATAATTTGTTTGGAGCCAGGCTTGGAAGCACTGCATATGTAATCTTGCGTGTCGGACAACGAAGGTCGTGGTGGCCATGTGGCCTAGCATTTGTACGCAAGTTCTGGCAGACATTTGCAGGCTATTTTGTGCTGTGGAGATCAAATTGGTTAGAATCAGAAATTGTTTTGTCGGTAGGGAGGCTGTTGCCTCGAGGGAGTTGAGGTCCACTCCAATAAATTCCAGGTATTGAACGGTGTTAGAGTGGATTTTTGAATGTTTATTTGAATGTTAACCTGGTAAACAGAGTTATTGTGTGTTTAATGGACTTTATGACTGCTTGTCTTGTTGGTGCTTTCAACAGACAGTCAACCAGATAGGGAAAATCATGATTCCCTCTCTACGTAGATATGCAACTACTACGGCTAGTACCTTTAAGAAATACCCGAGCCACAGTGGAAAGGCCAAAAGGTAGCACTTCAAATTGGAAATGGTCATGTCCTAGTGCAAATCATAGGAATTTTCAATGTGAGGGATGAATGGATGGATATATAAAAATATGTGTCCTGGAGGTCGAGGGCTGAGAATCAGTCCCCTCTTTCTAATGCTGGGATTATGGAGCTTAGTGTGACCATTTTGAATTGCTGTGTTTTCACAATTTGTTGAGTCATGATAGGTAGAGGATAGGCCTCCAACCTCCTGTTTTTTTTTCCTGTGAGAGAAATTAGTGGGAATAGAACCCCTTCCCACTGTACTCGGATGGTACAGCTTCTACTTCTCCTTGAGACATGAGGTGGGTTACCTCTTCTTGCAATAGACCAGTGGTGGGCAACCTCAAGCCCATCAGGGTAATCCGCTGGCGGGCTGCGAGACAGTTTGTTTACATTGACCATCCAGAGGCATGGCTCGCAGCTCCCAGAGACCGTGGTTCACCTTTCCCGGCCAGTGGGAGTTGTGGGCTGGCCATGACTGCAGTAGACACTCATGAGAGGGGTCGTTGAAGAGAGATAGGGAAGGGGGAGTTGATAGGGGGTTTGGAGATAAGGTAAATGCAGTAACCAGCTTTGATAATTTCTAATACCCATCTGTCTGTTGTAATACTGTGCCAAATTGGGTAAAATGAGGTCAGGTGATCTCCAAAGGTCTTGATAGTTGTAGATGATTCCAACATTGAAAGAGATCGGGTTCTCAGGCCCTCGACCAAGGCTTCAAATTTGTTGTCTGGAAGTTAATGGTTGAGAAGTAGTATTTGAGGGACCAGATTGCCGTCACCTCGAGGTATTCTACTTCTGACCCTGATGTTTGTAGTATCTACTGCATTGTGCACATGGAGGGGGTCGGAATCGTTGAGGGGCTTGATCACTGCCCTGTTGCCTTTTGATCTTAGGGATGTGGATGCCCAGAGATTGCAATGTCAACCTCGAGTCCTTAAGAGTGTGAAATGACTCATCTGTTTTGTTCACGAAAAGTTCAGATCCTTCGAACAGTAAGTCCTCCACAGTCAACCGTACCAGCTTTGGGAATCCAGATAGATGGAGCCAAGAGGCTCGTCTCATAACAATTGTGGTTGCTATGGATCTCGCAGCTGAATATGCTGAATCAAGGGCAGCTTGTAATGCTGTTCTGGTTATGAGTTGACCTTCTGTGATGAGTGATTTGTATTGTTCTTCTTTGTCACTGGAATAAAGGCAGTAAATTCAGAGAGACTTGCATAGTTATTGTGGTCATGCTTTGCTAATAAGACCTCGTAGTTGGCAATTCTCAATTGTAAGGTCTCAGCAGAATATGCTTTGCAACCAAAAAGGTCAAGGCATTTCCAGTCTTTGTCATATGGAGTGTTTCTGTAGAATTGTTGCCCACCCCCGTTCATTGACAGCGTCAATCACCAATGAATTTGATGTTGGATGCGACAAAAGGAATTCAGAGCCCTTTGCAGACACATGGTATTTTTTAATCAGACCTCTTACAGGTAGGTGGAATCGTTGCAAGGGTCTGCCAGAGCAACTTCACAGGATCCATAATCGCATCATTCATGGGAAGGGTGATTTTAGATGAGGTTGATGGGTGCTTGTGTCGCAATTCCTGACCTCTTCCGGGGAGATGTCCAGTGAAGTGGCAGCTCTCCCTAGACAATGTCAAGATATCTACAAATCACCACCTGCGGTGGTAGGTGGGGGCATAATAGTGTCGTCTGGTGAGGATAAGGAGAAGTGGACTTCCGGTGGATTGTCTTGATCAGATAATTCCTCCTCCTCCTCCTGAGCCCCCTGTTCAGAGGTGCCAGGTGGGATCAATAAAGGTGCTTGAAGTGTGTCAGCTGTGGGAAGGCTGACAGGTATGCCCAGTTGTCGTTGTTGGTATGTAGCCCATAGGTTCCAAAAAGGCCATTGTGGTTGGAAGGGCATAGTGGGCATCCAGGTTGGTTTGGAAGGTTTGTCAGATAGCCCGTGCATGGAGGGGCGTGCATTGTAGGAGCAGCCACAGGGGAAGAATGTGGCGGAGAGCGCCCAGCATTCTCCTCTCCATCCTCACTGGAGAATTGTGGAGCGGACAGAGGTGGAGAACTGGGTTGACGAAGTGCTGTGGGTACTGAGGTACCATCGGTGCTGAAGATGGGAGACTCCGGTACCGATTAAACAGAGATGTATTTGTGGTGGAGGAATTGCTGCGACACGTCCGGTATCAGTACCGTTGATGTTGTAGGAAATGGGTTCGAATGTTGGAAATTGCTTGTCGGCACCGGTGTGTGACTGACGTGAGTGTAATGGTTGCACTAGGTAGCAGCATTAGCATGGGAGTTATTGAGATGCTTGGTACCGATTGCTTGTTCATGTCCGACGGTACTGTGGCATGGGGCTTCATTTTCCCCTTAATGCTTGTGACCAAGCTCGGCTGCGTGGGAGTTTTCCGTTTCTTGGTACCGATGGTGCCAGAGGGACCCTCTGTTTCAGCTGCTGACATGGCCGGAGCGGTTGGTACCAGGAGTGTTTGCGGAGTGTGAGTGGAGAGCCTTTTCTTGGCCAACTCCAAAGTTGGGAACATGGTATCCCGTTTTTTTTGCCGCCTTCTTGGCAAGTTAATCAGGAGCCCGTGCCATGGAGGAAGGGTCCTTATCAGAGGCTGCCTATGGCAATTTCTGGCCTGGTATGGTGCGTACCTAATGTTAGATGCCAAGTGGAGAGATCTCACCATGAGGAGTAGTTTCCGTTAGAGATCTCTTGCCTTTCTGGTGCAAGTTTTCAGATTGTGACAGTGCGAACATGTCTGCAGTACATGTGTCTCGCCGAGACACCAGGCACACAGAGTGTCCGTCAGAAAGAGATACAGAAAACCTGCAGATAGTGCAGTGTTTGAACCCTGAGGAACCAGTCATGCCCCTCAAGGAACGTACTCTCCCTGTAAAAAAACAAAGAGCGGGGGAAGTACATTAACCACATAGAAACGGAAAACTACATGCCCTCTCAGGAAAAATTTAAATACCTTTTTTTTTTTTTGGAAGATGCAAAAGATGGGGATAAAATAGGAAGGCTAACTATTCTAACTGAAAACTAAAAACTAAGGGAAAGCTTAGCTCTTGCTAAGCTGCGAGGCGCTGCTAAGTGTTCTGCCTCAAGCCAAAAGCGGTAGAGAAGAAGCTGAGGGGGGGTTGGTTGCACAGCACCTGTTAACTGCCTGAAGCAGTGCAAAACGGGGACCGTGCATGTGTGACCCAAGTGGGCACTAATTCCTTAAATCTCCGGTTATGGGCGCAGGGGTGCACCAACACCTAAAGTGGAGCACCCACAGGGACATCACTTGAAGAACAGAAGAATCTTGAGGCATTCTGGAATTCCACTGGTTGTCATGAGTGAAAACGCATTTTGTTAAAAACTAATCTTGTCCACTTAGAGAAATGATGAAAACACAGAACAGAAATGACAGGAACCTCTTCAGTCAGTGATTCCAATTCCCTGCTATCACAGGAAATAATGTCATATAATCATGTTCATAAATTTATCAAGATCCACTTTAAAACTCGTAAGTAGTTTGCTTCCACTACTTCTATTGAAAGGCAGTTTCTGAGACTCAGTCCTCTGATAGTTAGAAACATCATTCTAATTTCCAGCCTAAAAATTCACGGGCAGTGTATACCCTTTGTTCTTATTGTCAACATTATTCTTCAGCTTAAATAGTTTTTCTCCTTCCCTGTTGTTTTACTACCCTGCGGTATTTATAGAGAGCAAACATATCCCCTCTCAGCCCTTCATTTAGCTAGGCAACACAAGCCAAGTTCTTTTAGTGTCTTGTAAAATAGGCTCTCCATTCCTCTACCCATCTAAGTAGCCCTTCTCTGCACTTCGTCCAGTTTGAATTCATCTTTCTTGAACATGGTTGACAAGAATTGTACGCAGTATTCCCTTTAAGTCCAGAAAAAATTATCAAACTTAATGACATAAATATACTAGTATCTCTTCAGTTCAATTTCTGTATATGCATTTTAAAATATACTTACTGTTCTAAGAGATGCTCATATTTTCCTAAAGCATCTTTTTCAGCCACAACTGCTCTTTCTTTTTCAGCCACAGCATTATCTCTTGCTTCTCTCAAATTTCTGAAGTAAAAAAATAAAATTATTTTGTCAGCAATCTGGTATATATGAACAAGAATTTTCATAAACAAACAATATTAATTTATATCTAAATCTCTTTTTTAGTCATTTTGGACTGGCTCACAAGAGCCGTATGGGAGTGCTAACTTATTTTGTGAATAGCTTCTCATACTTAATAGTTGACTGTTTTTTTACACAAAAGTCTCAATTTACAATAATTTTCCCATTCCCAATTTCATATACATTTTTACTAATTGTGACTTACTGGTCTCAAATAGTCTACATCATTGCCACTGATTATATATCCCCGTTTCTCAAAATGCATTTACTACCTCTTTGAAAAACAAAGATGTATGAGACTCTTTTCAGCAATTATATTATTCCATATAATCTTTTTGGCTTTTATGCTGGTCAATTAAAAATAACCCTTTCAGCTGCTTTAGAAATTTTACAAAACTAGTTTTCTGAGTTACAAATTTTGAGATTAAGACAACCCAGCATAGCTCACTTTGGGGCCAACAGAACACAAAATTTGTCTGACATGCTCCAAGATTTGTATAGGAAACAGACCTGATTTAAGAAAATCCAGCCCTAAAAATTGAATTGAACACAGCAGATCTCCACTTTTAAGACCTAGCAATACTTGGTACATAATGTCAATATTCTTTATATAATTCACATTTAGAGCCTAATCCTATAAAATGATGATTATCTGAATTCCCACTGCAGGATTAGATCTTCATTCATGTATAGAAATGACACTCAAAAATGTTAAAGAATGTTAAGATTGCAAAGTCAAGAATTCAAACTTTGGAAAAGAATTAAGGGTGCCTGAGCCTATGAGGTTGCGTGATAGACATCATCCCAATTTTATACCTAGGGAACAGAGGCACAGAGAGATTAAGGTAAAAAGTCTACATTAATTTTGGGTGCCCAATTTGAGTAGCCTAGGAACTGATTTTCAGAGCACTTAGCATTATATAGTACTTTATGCGTTCAAAAACAAACTTCCCACTGACTTCAGTTGCTACTATAAGTGTTCTGGCAATCAGAAGCATGTATCTCAGATAGGTACCCATAAAATAAGGAACACAATTAGTGACCACTGGTGAAAAGTTTGGTTTATGTGACTTGACTAGCATCCCCACCCTACCCTGGATTCCTCTCCCCACTCTCAGACTCCTTGCCCAGCCAGTTCCATCTATCCCTGGGCTCCTTATTCAATCTGTCTCAGAGTCTGTTTCTGTCTCTGCAGTAGTTTAGAATAGGCTCAGGAATGCACTGGGCCTTACTTCTCCACCAGCCAGGAATCATCCTTCTTTTCCTCTTCCCATTCCAAATTACCACTTTTGAACTCCCTTAGACCCCTTACACTTCTGTTCCAAAAGATAAGAGACCAAAATGGAAGAATGAGAACAAGGAGCTAGTACTGTATAAAGTTAAGGGAGATCAAAAGATCCCCAAAGGATAGAATAAACCTCAGATGAGGAGCTCAAACACCAATCCTATGTCTAGAAAAAGGACATTGTTCAGGTCCAAATTCCTTAGAACCAGAAGGACAGAATGACACACTAAAACTTTAGTGGCCCTCAGGCTTCACTGCAGATGCAATGGGGACAATTCTATGAACCCTTGGTTCTGAAGGCTGTCTAACTGAAACAGGAGATGTAACACTGAAGCCCAAGACACTATAAATAGAGAAAGGTTTACAGCTGAGAAAGACAGACAGAAAGAACCTAAGTAGTATTTGAAACAGCAATGACATCATAGGCTCTCCTACACATTGAGATAAGCATATAGATTTGAATGGGCTGCCAGCTCTGGTAAACCTTAGGACCAATGAGTTCACTGTCACCAGCTTCCTTCTACACAGAGGATCTGCTCAGCACCAAAACAGTTCCTGAGCTGTGCTTCCTGGATCTTTGAAACCAAGTGGATCTTTGAAACTTCAAACCTTCTTAGCATAACGTGCAAAAAAAGATGTGAAAGATTCCTACCATGGGATTTTGATGTTGGGGCAGTAAAACTATCCCTCAGTACTAATCTGCTTTGGACTAGGCCAGAAGTTCCTTAAGTGCTCCTCCCACACATGGAGTTTTAAGAAACTCTCCCCCTCTCTCAGAGTCCCAAGGATCAAAGTAATATAGACTTACTATCAGCCCAGACTGTGCCCCCCATACCTAACCACCTGAGGCATAGCACATGGTCATCAGCATCTGACTATGTAGTGTCAAGATTCATACATCTTAAAGTTGGTTTTACTGGCAACAGCCATGGTACTGATCAGAGTGTATAAAAATCAATGATTTAAAAAAAATAAAATAAAAAAATTGGATTTTTTTTAATTTAAATCAGATTTTTTTTGATAAAATGCTTTTTGAGAGAAAAAACCTATCTAAAAATAGTTTTAATTAATATATATTATAGCTCAAAGATATCTCATCATGGAATAGGCATTATACATTCTAATTCTATAGTCTGAGACAATATATTCATGTAATGTTTAAGAAAAGATTTATAAATGAGTTCCAATAGTTCATGGATTAGGGACCCAATCTTATGGGGTTCCAGAGGCTTCTGTATAGATTATTTAGACTACCCAATGGGTCTCAGAGCTCAGTCTAGAAGATACCATCAGAGATGCTTAGTTTTGCAGTTCTCAAACTGTGGATTTGTGTCTCCAGAGATAACATGCTTGTTAACAGCAAAAATACTTTAAAATAAATAAATAAATAAATAAATAGAGGTGAGAAATAACAGACCTCTATCCTATTGTCCCTCTGCAAATTTGTGTACACCAGGGGTAGGCAACCTATGGCCCGCATACCAAAGGCGGCACACGAGCTGATTTTCAGTGGCACTCACACTGCCCGGGTCCTGGCCACCGGTCCAGGGGGGCTCTGCATTTTAATTTAATTTTAAATGAAGCTTCTTAAACCTTTTTAAAAGCTTATTTACTTCACATACAACAATAGTTTAGTTATATATTAAAGACCTATAGAAAGAGACCTTCTAAAAACGTTAAAATATATTTCTGAACCTGAAAGGTTGCCGACCCCTGGTGTACACAGAGTCAATCCCTTACCTCTCTCTAAAAGTGCAAAGTATCAAAAAGATTGTTGGGGGTGGAATAGAGCTAGATAAGAAGAAGAAGTCTGGAGATAAATGTGAGAAGGGAGGGACAGGCAGTAGAAACAAAAGTGAAACTGTTTGAGCAGCATACTCCAGAAGTCTTGAGGTCTTTCTGAGTGTAGCCTTCATTGATTTGAAATTTACCATACCACGCTCTCACTAGAAAGGCAAACCTATAATGGCAGCAGGCCGTAAAAGAGACCCAGTTTGGCAATAAGAACCATTCAAGAAATATAAGTTTGCTGATGACGTTTTAAAGAAAGTCACAGAAGTGAACTGGTGGAAGTCACTTAAGCACTTGGATTCAGAGACTGTTGAAGTGATAATTTCACTTTTAACAGCAGTAGATTCTTTTGCCAGCATAGAAAGAATATTTTCTTCCCTTGGACTAATTCATTCAAAATTGAGAAATCGTTTGGGACCTGAAAAAGCAGGAAAGCTTGTTTTTCTTTTCCAGATTATAAACAAACAGGAAATTGAAAGTGAACACAACTGAGTTAGGGGCAAAAGCCAATATTTTAAGTTTCTCATGTTGACCTGGCTGACTTAGTCGATTTAATTTTTGTTTTTGTTTTTTAAAATACTTCATTTAACTATTTTAGTTAAAAACAATTTTAACAACAAATCTGATTTTAAAAAACTTGAATGTTTAACTAAATTCAGAAAAAAAAAAGAGGAGTACTTGTAACACCTTAGAGACTAACAAATTTATTTCAGCATAAGCTTTTGTGGACTAAAACCCACTTCATCAGATGCATGCAGTGGAAAATACAGTAGGAAGATATATAGATATATACACAGAGAACATGAAAAATGGGTATTGCCATACCAACTGTAATGAGACCAATTAATTAAGGTGGGCTATTATCAGCAGGAGAAAAAAAAAACCTTTTGTAGTGATAATCGGGATGGCCCATTTCAAACAGTTGACAAGAAGGTTTGAGTAACAGTAGGGGGAAAAATTAGCATGGGGAAATAGTTTTTACTTTGCATAATGACCCATCCACTCCCAGTCTTTATTCAAGCCTAATTTAATAGTGTGGAGTTTGCAAATTAATTCCAATTTTACAGTTACTCGTTGGAGTCTGTTTTTTAAGTTTTTTTGTTGGAGAATTGCCACTTTTAGGTCTGTAATCGAGTGACCACGTCTCTGACTCATTTTTGCATATTATAATTCTTGATGTTTAATTTGTGTCCATTTATTCTTTTGCTTAGAGATTGTCCAGTGTGGCCAACGTACATGGCAGAGGGGCATTGTTGGCACATGATGGTATATATCACATTGGTAGATGTGCAGGTGAACGAGCCTCTGATAGTGTGGCTGATGTGATTAGGCCCTATGGTGGTGTCCCCGAATAGATATGTGAACAGAGTTGGCAACGGGCTTTGTTGCAAGGATAGGTTCCTGGGTTAGTGTTTTTGTTGTGTGGTTGCTGGTGAGTATTTGCTTCAGATTGGGGGGCTGTCTGTAAGCAAGGACTAGCCTGTCTCCAAAATCTGTGAGAGTGAGGGTTCGTCCTTCAGGACAGGTTGTAGATCCTTGATGATGCGCTCGAGAGGTTTAAGTTGGGGGCTGAAGGTGATGGCTAGTGGCATTCTGTTACTTCCTTTGTTGGGCCTATCCTGGAGTAGGTGACTTCTGGGTATTCTTCTGGCTCGGTCAATCTGTTTCTTCACTTCAGCAGATGGGTACTATAGTTTTAAGAATGCTTGATAGAGCCTTTTCAGATAGATAGTTGCTTGATAGAGCAACAGCCATTTTTTCATGTTCTCTGTGTATATACATCTTCCTACTGTATTTTCCACTGCATGCATCTGATGAAGTCGGTTTTAGTCCAAGAAAACTTATGTTCAAATAAATTTGTTAGTTTCTAAGGTGCCACAAGTACTCCTCGGGTTTTTTTGCTGATATAGACTAACACGGCTACCACCCTAACTAAATTCAAAAATCCATATGCTTGTTTTGTTAAAATATTATATGTTTGCTGTTGAAGCAAAAAATCCCAAATACATAACATTGTTATTTTAATTAAATAAAACAATTTAAATATCTGTCTGGTGATGTTCTCCAACTAATACAGCATGGCAAAAAAATCCTCCAAATATTAATGTGCTGAATTGGAGATATTTATGAAGTCATTGGGAGGCGAACTCTCTGCTTCAATTACCTTTAGTAAATGAAATAACCAAACAATCATTCATTTTCTGATATAGCTGTAAAACTAATCTGAAAAGTTTTCAAAATTAATCACTTAAAAATGTATAGTTTGTACCTTCTAAAAATGAAATTTACATCTCTCTCCGAGTTGTGAAGAATATGTATTAAGGTTATAAAACCAACAAGAATGCATTTTTATGTAGAAACACATGATTAAATCGAATCTTCCTGATTAGTGATTTAAATCACGATTTAAATCAATTTAACTCAAATCCACTCTAGTACTGATAGGAAATAAAATTAATGAGTTTATACCTCACATCTGTCCACAACAGAACAACAAGAGTCAAAAAATGCAGAGAACAATACAGCAGGACAAAGTCTAAAAAGAAGCTGTGAATGTACAGATTAACAATACTCTATAGTTATATCCTCCCACCCCCAAAATAAAATCCCCCCTGAAACTGAAACACAACCTCTGAGGGCCCAGAGTCAAAGGTTCCGCCTCAGGCATGGAAGAGGTTGCGCTCATGCTCAGTCAGATGAGCAGGCGAAAGCCCTCTATCTTCCTGCACTTTTTGTGAGGCACCAACAACTGCGAGCGGTGGCGGGTCTCTGCACATGAGGAAGTCTTCAGTGCCGGGGAGTGACAGTGCAGAGGGTCTCTGACCTTTGAGTCCTTTCTCTGTGCCGGGACCTCCCTCACTGAAGCTGGTGCACTACACACTGATGCCCAAGTACCCAGTGCCGGGTCCACGGGGATCATTCTGATTGTTGCTGCAGGCCTGCCTCGATTAGCAGAAGTTTCAGCCTGTGGTTCCTTTCCTTCTCAGTCCTGGGCAGAATCCTCTGCAGATTTTGCACTAGTCAGTCTGGTGAGATTCCCCCACGCACTTAAAGCAGGATGTGTGTGGGTCAACTTTGGCATCAGCTTTTGGCGGACCCCAAATGGCTTAAAACCCCTGGGACTGAGGCATGCCCTGGCTCCGGGAAGCAAACGGGGAAGAGAACCCCGGCGAACAAGGGGGTTAAAAAACGACACTACACTATACTAAGAACTATTAACTATTTACAGGTAAAAATTAAGAGTCCATTAGGGGATCGTTCGAGAACGAGAGAAAAAAGAGAACGCTTCAATGACCGTGACTGGCGGTAAGAAGGAACTGGAGAGGCAGCAGGTTGGCAGGGCCCTATATGCAGCACCATGAAGGCATGACTCTGGGGGTGCCTGAGCTGACCCAACAGCTACTGCTAGGGGAAAAACCTTCCGGCAACTTTGCATGCAGCGCACAGACACCTACTTGGAATCAACATGAGCAAGCACTCAAAGAAGCATGTTCCTGTTTATCAGGAGAAGAGATGAACAAAGTCCCAATATGATCCTCAAAGGACATTCCATCAGTATTTTCCTTGACGGATGACCACTCCATTTCCTCTGAAGGAGTCATCTCTTAGTTGTCATGCATGTGCCACTCTTCTTGAGGAGGAAATGGTGTCAGAAGTGCCAGTCATCTCTGCACCGATTAAAACATGGGTGGCTCTGGAGGGCAGCAGTACCTGACATGAGGCCAGTCCTGGGAAAGCTCTCAGTGCTGGTGGAGGTGCCTCTGGTACCATAAGGTGCAACGGTGTCAATGTTATCAACAGAGCCAAAACTGGTGACGTGTTTGTTTGGCAGCACTGGGAAAAGCCTTCACTGACTTCTGAACATAGGACATAATAGTTGATGGTGTTCCGACACAAGGTTTTTCCAGGCAGATGGAGATTTTGGCAAAGAAAGCCCACTAAGTTCCCTGCAGCAAACCACAAGACTTGCGTTGTTTGAGGAGCATGGGATCCCCTCAAAACCAACATGTTCTGGATCAGTATCAGTGTCAAATACTTCTGCACAGAGTCAAGCTGCAGAGTCATAGCCAAAACCACAGATGGCGGTCCCCGAATCATGAGGGACTACATGGTCTGAGATATGCACACCAGTTAGGTGTCAAAATCATTTGTCACCAGAGTCGTATATCGAGGAGCGGTGCATGCCAAGGGCTTCACTGACAGGGTAAGGAGTTCAAGAGGTGACGTCACTGGAGTAGGAGAACAAATCCTCAGCTTTCTTCTCCTTGGTCTCCTCTTGTAAAGCAGGTTTCATAGTAGCAGCCGTGTTAGTCTGTATTCGCAAAAAGAAAAGGAGTACTTGTGGCACCTTAGAGACTAACAAATTTATTAGAGCATAAGCTTTCGTGAGCCTGATGAAGTGAGCTGTAGCTCACGAAAGCTTATGCTCTAATAAATTTGTTAGTCTCTAAGGTGCCACAAGTACTCCTTTTCTTCTTGTAAAGCAGAATGCTTTCTTTTTTCCTTCCTCTTCCCTGGAAAAAGTTCACAAGGAGATCAGAAAACAGAGTCAACTCTAACAGCACAAGGGCAATTTTCGGTGCTGACAATAATGCTAATCTAGACTGCAGTGGCAGAGCCCTCTATTTTGGTGGAGCCTGTGGTGCTGAATGGCAGAACAATCCCACTAGATGTTTGTCTCAGGCTAATTGACTTCAGGCTGGTTTCAAGGCTGAGGTGGCAGTGTTAATTCCTTAGGTCTCTTTAAAAAAGTTGTCAGCACAGAGGCAGACCTCAAAACTCTGGAAGGTGCATTAGGACAATCTGGGTGAAGGCTTAAGGAAGCCAAGTGCCCCTGCAGTCTTAACTGTTTGTCCTTTGTTGTCCAAGGTGTGAAGAAATTGTCCACTGGCCTAAGTGAGCTTCTCCCAGTCACACAACACAAGCCTCTGCCAGTGTGTCTGTCTCAGTAGCTGAACAGGTCACACACCTTTTGAACCCTCTGTGGTGTTCGGGACCCAATACAGCCTTGGCAATAACCCAAGGCAAGTGGCCTCAACTACTTTAACTGTACTAGAACTATAGTAACATTAAGAAAAGAACAGGCTAACTAGCTAGTGGACACAAGAAAAAAGTTCCAATTAGCTCTCTGTGATAACGATGAAGGAACAGAGGTGGTTGTGAGAGAGTACTCCTTTGTGCAAACTGGACTGATGTTGTCATCCTAGTGTGACAGTACTTCTGCATCTTCCTCCTCTCCCACCGGCAAACGTGGGCTTTTTTAATAGAATTCCACAGTTCAATGCTAAAGGCTGTAGATTTCCCATAAGCAGGAATGCACAGTAACCATCAAAGAAGGATTTTTATAGCAAAACAACATTTTTTTCCCTAATCTTGTTTTGGAAAACAAACAAACAAAAATTCAATCCGAAGATCAGACCAAATGGTTCAAGTGTGGCAATGTTATAAATAACTGAAAATGGTCCTAATAATGTAAAGTGTCTATTTTAACTGCAAGTGTTACCACCTGCAATGCTTAGAACAACTTCTTCTAACTGAGTTTGTATTAAGTTAGAAAGTGAGATGGTTGTATCTAAACAGTCTGTGTGCACACACATGGTTAAAACAGCCCAAACCATTGCCTAGGCTGGCACGACTGTCTTACAGCAACTGATTTAGTACACTGTTTCTGCAATGTAAATGGTACCCTCCTAAAGAACCAATTCTAGGGTGAGGCCTCTAAGAGACTACCAATTAATAGGTAGTGGACCAGTAATGGCAGTTGATGTTTATTTAAAATAAAAATATAACATACATAAAAAAATTTGATTATATATTTGTTTACACTGAGAAAGACAACAACAGTGTGATATATGTAAAAATATGGTGGTCACTCTGTTGTAATTATGTCAGTGTCAGAAACTGATTACAAAGAATTTGTACTTGCAATGGACAGAATCTTAGCTTGTACCTGCAAATACACTTACCAGTCCTCCTGATCTTCGATTATAGTCACATAAGACTGGATAGGTTTGTGCAATAATTACTATTACTATGACCTCTTACTATTGGCTGATCACTTTGACAGAGAGAAACAGTACAAAATTCTACCGTCATAGGTCCCAACCTTTAAATGCCTAAAGACTTAGATAGGTGCTTAACATTATGCATATGAGGCGTTCCACTGAATTCATATGGGACTACCAACATGCAAGGTGTGTCAAGCAGGTAGGTCAGCCTTTGCAAGATTGGTATCATAGTATGTTCTGCTGAAAACATAACAGTATAATGAATTGGAGATCTATACTTTTTTTAGATCGTAAGTTTTAAACCATATCAAACTTGCTTTCTTTTTTTAAAAAGTAAAAAATAATAAAAAAAAAACCCTCATGACTCATTTCCCACCTTCCTCTTTCCTCTCAATACAGTCCCCTCCCTACTCTCAGATTCCAAGGCTTGTCTCCAGAACAGCTGCAAAGCATCATATATAGGAGTCTACCTGACACGTATGTACTTTATACATATTAATTTCACTATGATATAAATGAGCAGCACAAAACACAAACCACTAATGCTAAAGTGGAAGATAACTTTTGCTGACAATTAATTATTTTCAATACTAAGAATTGTCAGCAGTTTTTTAAGAAAAAGCAAAAAAATAAAACGGCACTTTTATTGTAAAGATGTAATTTCATATGAAAAAACTTTCTTGTGACATCTAAGTTTATTTAATAATGGCTTAACATTAAGTCTAATTTTCTGCACTGCGACCACCCCTCCCCACCATAAAACTGACAACATGATTCACAAATAATAGGAACACAAACACAAATATGACATATGACATATTTGTATACTTTGTTTACACTGAGAAAGTAATGTATACCTTAATTAAGCTATGCCTGAAGGATTTTTTTTTTAAATAATGTTTACCTACCTGTTTTCACGTTCATACATCTCCTTTGAGGTGCTTCGAAGCTGTTCAATTTCTTGATTTGTTTTCAATCTAATTTGTTCCAATTCATCACGCAATTTGTTTTCATATTCTGTTTTATAATGGTCTCTGAAAATTAAACAAATCAGCATAATTTACAGGAATTTAATAGAAAAATAGTTACACCTTCTGGATCACATTATTATTTGCTTTGCCATAAATCTTCAAGGACCTCTCACTCTGCATGAGTACAGCTGTGGGTTTCTTTCTTCAAAATGTGTGATCTATGCAGCTTACCTAATAATAGCATCCGGTCTTTTCTTGACAGAAGTACTGGCCTCAGTTATTAGAGACTCACTTAAAACTAATTGTTAGTAACATGTGTGCTTTAGTAGCTCATTGATTAAAAAAAGTCAGGAATTATCTAACTGGGATCTGCTGTAATAATTGGGCCTACAGATTTACCCCACTTTGGAGCCTAACTGTGAAAAGGTGGATAAAAATGTATAAAATGTCACAAGAAACCGTTACTAACCGGTCCCGTAACTGTTGTTCTTTGAGATGCGTTGCACATATCCATTCCACTTCAGGTGTATGCATGCTAAGTGTACTGTTGTTGGAGGTTTTTCCCTCAACGGTACCCATTGGGGTAGTGCATGTGCCCTCTACTGCCTTGCACAGCTGCATAATAGTATAAAGGGCAAAGCCACCCCTGCCTTCCTCAGTTTCTTCTTACTGGATACATTTTGATAGCGACAGAAGAAGGAGGGGGGTTACAGAATGGACATGTGCAACACATCTCAAACAACAACAGTTACTGAACAGGTTCATAACCATTTCCTCTTCTTCAAGTGGCTGCACATGTCCATTCCACTCAGGTGACTCACAAGCAGTTTGATCTGGAGGTGGATAAAGGCTGAGGGACCACACATCCAAATATGGTATTAGCTCTAGATTGCTGAGAAATGGCATCAGACACGAAGCTATGGACTGAAGACCAAGTTGCCACTTTGCAAATGTCCAGAAAAGGCACTTGAGACAGAAAGGCCATAGAGGCTGCCTGAGATGTGGTTGAATGTGCAAGCACTCTATTTGTCAGCATCACACCCACCAAATCATAGCATAAACAAATACAAGATAAGATCCAGCAAGATCTTTTGAGAAAAGCCTTAAAGGCCCTTTATTCTGTCTGCAATTGCCAGAAAAAGCTGAGAGAAAGACCTAAACAGTTAGTTGTGTCCAGGTAAAAAGCTCGAGCCATTCTAATGTTCAATGTCTGTAGTGTCTCCTCGTCCCTATGATTATGAGGCTTAGAAAAGAAAGTTGATAAATATAGCCTGATTAATGTGAAAATAAGACACCACCTTGGTAAGGTACTTCGGGTGAGGGCTTAGGTAAACCTTGACCTTGTAGAATACCATATATAGTGGTCGTGAAACTAGAGCTCGTACCTCATCCACACTTCTGTCCGAGGTGACTGCAACTAAAAGGCTACCTTCATGGAAAGATGGAGTAACAAACAGGCAGCCAGTAGCTCAGATGGACGACCTGTTAGCTTTGCTAAAACCAGGTTTAAGTCCCAATGGGGAATAGGATCCTCTACTTGGAGATATAACTGATCTAAACCTTTAGAAATCTGATCATCACAGGACTGGAGAAAAGGGAACAGTTTTCAACTGGCAGGTGGAAAGCTGAGTTAGCTGCCAGGTGGATCTTGACAGAACTAATAGCAAGGCCCTGTTGCTTTAGATATAACAGATAATCCAACACATAGGGGATTGGACCCTAGCCCAGGAAAACGTCTTTCTGCTGGGACCAGATGTAGAACCTCTGACATTTCACCAGGAAAGTATACCCGATAAAAGGTTTTCTACTAATAAAAAATCATCTCTTGAACCCCATTTGAACAAATTTCCTCCTGAGAAGTTAGCCACGGAATATTCAGGCTGTCAGGGGGAGGGCCCGTAGTTTGGGGTAGAGAAGATGACCGTGATTCTGAGAGATCAGGTCTGGTTCCAACGATAGTGTCTACAGAGCTCAGTTCGAGAGGTTCAGCAGAGTGGAAAACTAATGCTGTCAAGGCCAGATTGGAGCTATGAGTATGACTCGAGCATGGTCCTTCCTCTCTTGGAAGGAGTGGAACTGGAGATAAATGCATACAGGAACTTGTCTGCCCAAGGCAACAGGAAAAACTCTGGGCTATGATCTGCCCAAGAGCAAACCAGTCTATTTGGGGAATCCCCCATTGTTGGAAAATTAATCTGGCCACCATCTGGGCGGAGACAACACTTGTGACTGGAGAAAGATCCATTTGATGGGTCTGCCAGTTTGTTCCTAACACTTGGAAGGTGAGAGGCTTTGAAACGGATTGAGTTGGCAATGCAAAACTCCCAGAGCCTCATCGCCTTGTGGCAGAGCACTCGACCAGGCCCCTCCTTGCCTGTTCACATAGAACATGGTCGCTATATTATCTGAAAATATGAGTAGATTTCATCCCTTGATCTGAGGCTGGAAGACTTGACAAACTCATTGGATGGTCCACAATTCCTCGATGATTGTATGCAGAATTAAATCCTGGGAGGACCATAAGACTTGTGTTTTGCAGGACTCCAGGAGAGCGCTCCAATCAAGGGCAGAAGTGTCCATAACTAGGGTAAAAGTTGGCTGAGGAGAAGCAAATGAAGCCCTGCACACATATGTTTAAAGCACTTGTCCACAAGTGTAGAGAAGCTAAGATATGTGTGGGGGCATGCAAACCACCATATCTATAGGATGATGAATCAGCAAGTAAACTGAAGCTGTCCAAACACACAGCTTCCTGAGACAGAGCTTGGCATGTTCAATTATATAAGTGCAAGAGGCCATATGCCTCAGAAGATTGAGGCAATTTTGTACTGTCATGGTAGGATGGGCCTTCAGGTCTAAAAAGCTTTTTCCAGATGTTGCTGGTATCATAAATGGGAATTGAAGACCTTGACTTCTACAGAGTCCAGACTGTTCATATAAACTCTATCTTTTGTACATGAGACAGGATTGACTTTTCTGCATCAATGAGCAACCCTAGTGCATCAAAGGTGGACTGCACGACAGTCATGCTGGACAGCACCTGAGCCTCAGACCAGCCAAACATCAAGGTAGGGAAACCTCTGAATTCCTGATTTTCTGAGGACAGCTGCCACCATTGCCATTATGTGTTGTGAATACACGTGGGGTTGTTGACAGGCCAAATGATAGGACTCCAGACTGTAGGGGCATTGATTGACCACAAACCTGAGGAATTTCTTGGGGCTTGGATGTATTGCCATAGGAAAATACCCATTCTTTAAGTTGAGGGTAGCATACTAGTCGTCGGGATGCAGGGATGGAATAATGGAAGCCAGAGTAACCATATGAAGCTATTTTCTTTAGGTTTCTGTTGAGATCTTACAGGTCCAGGATAGGTCTGAGACCTCCCTTTGTTTTTGGAATTAGGAAGTATTAAGAATAAAACCCCTTCCCCTCTGTGAAAATGAGGAACTTTCTCTATGGCTCCCAACTGTAGCAGAGATCACATCTCCGAGGGGAGAGCCTCGTCATGAGAACAATATCTGAAGAGGGACAGAGAAGGGGGGATAGAAATAAATTGAAGGGTATATTGCAATTCCACAATGCTTCAGACTCTAGTCTGCTGTGATGCAGGACCAAGCATTTAGGCAGTTGGCAAAGAGAAGGGTAGGAGAGGTTGGCATTCTGGAGACTGGTATGTTGTCCTTGACAAACACCTCAAAATGTTTGCTTAGAACTCCCAGGCTGCCTGGACAAACTAGGATCTATTGCAGAAGAAAGAGGGAGGGGCCATCTTCTAGAATCTCTGCCGCCTTATTTCCCCTGGCTAGGTACTGGTGCCAAGACATGAAAACAGGATAGTGGTGGGGCTGTTGCTGTCAAAACTGCTTTCTCTTTAGGGCAGCTGTATAAATGCCCAAAGATCTGAGTGTCAGCCTAGAGTCTCTCAGACTATGCAACTTGTCATCCATCTTTTCAAAGAGTGATGGCCCCTCAAAAGGGAGGTCCTGTATGGTCTGTTGGACCTCTTGAGGGACACGCAATGCCTGGAGTCACGAACACCTGTGCGTGGTAATGACTGACACCAGGGCTCTAGCTGTAGAGTTGGCAACATTCAAACCCACCTGAGGGGAGGTCCTGGCTACTAATTCATCCTTTTTTACTAGTGCGAGAAATTCCTGCCTTGCATTATCTGGCAGTCAGTCTTTAAAATTTAATATGCTGTTCCAGAGACTGAAGTCATAATGCCCCAACAATGCCTGCTCATTAGCAATCTTAAACTGCAGACCTAGAATCGAACAAAGCTTTCTGTCAAAGAGATAAAGATTCTTTTAATCTTTCCCTTTCAGTGTAGATGCCTGCTCAGCCTGACACTCCCTCATTTTCAACTGAAACCACCAGGAGACCCAGGAGAGGGGTGACTGTAAAAATGTTCAAACCCCAGTGAGGGGACGTATCTTAATTCAGCCTTTTTCGCTATGGGAAGAAGAAAGATGGGTTTTACCATAGCACTTTACTGACCTTCAGGATCACTTAATTAATTCGAAACACCACTCAAACAGGTCCTATAGATGCTAAGATATCAACCAGTCTGCGAGACCTCTCTTGAACATCCTCCATCTGATACCCAGCGTAGAAGCCACCTTCTTTAAAAGGTCTTGATGAGCTCTGTAATCATCAGGGGAAGGAGAGGAACCCTCCAGTACTCATCAGGAGATGACAAGGAACAACACAAAACCAGCTGCAGCGGTATGAGTCTAGAGCCCTACTCCTATTCAGCCACGGTCCCTGCTTGATGGCCAAGATGGAGCCTCTGGAGAGTACCAAAGGTGGCAGGAGGTGGAAGGGGAAGGTGAGGAAAGTGCCTCAGCTGCAACCGATGTGTGCAAACCTTTAAGTCCAAACACTAATCAACCTCCTGTGACCAAGCGGGGCTGTTCCTGTCAGTAAGGAGGACTGAGGTGTGAAGCTCGGCCAAGTCAGTATCACTGAAATCATGGCCTGCTTCCCTCTGGATAATGCTGCATTGGGGAAGTGGGGGTGGGGAGGGGCCACATTGGTATCCAGAGGCACTCATGGTACCGCATCCTGGGACAAAGCTGATGGTAAGGTAACAACAGCAGCTATCAGTACTGGGCAAAAAGACTCTGGAGAAAACAAAGACTTGCTGAACAGATCACATGCTGCCACATAAACCTCCAGGGTTGGTGGCATCAGGATAGCGTCCTGATGCAATCAACTAGATGTAGCCACTTCAGTCTGGTCTCAACAGTGCCGATGCTGGCACAAGAGTTAATGGCCCTGCATGAGAGGAGGAGTGCCCTGGAGAAAGCCTTGGCCTCTAATAATCTCTAGCTTCATCTGCAGGCTTCTTGGACTTTGGTGCATGGGGTTCCCAACCTCCTGGATTCTGAGTCCCTAGACCTCACTTTCCAATGCCTCTTCCTTGGTACGGGGGAGGGCAATCGGCCTTGAGGCTCAGCCATACCTGGTGAAGCACTTTTCACTGATGCAGAAGCACTCAGTACCCGCTCTGAGCAGGCAGGTTCCGCAGATGGGCTGCCTCTATCAGCAGAAACTAAGCCTGGTTGCCCTGCAATCTTGATTGCGGGCTTAAAGTCCTGGCAATTTTGGCACCAATCCTGAATGTGAATCTCCCCGAGGCACTTCAGGCAAATGGAGTGTGGGTCACTCATAGACTCACAGACATTAAAGTCAGAAGGGACCATTATGATCATCTAGTCTGACCTCCTACACAATGCAGACCACAGAATCTTACCCACCCACTCCTGCAATAAACCTCTCACCTATGTCTGAGCTATTGAAGTCCTCAAATCATGGTTTAAAGCCTTCAAGGTGCAGAGAATCCTCCAGCAAGTGACCCGTGCCCCATGCTACAGAGGAAGGCAAAAAAACCCTAGGGCCTCTTCCAATCTGCCCTGGAGGAAAATTCCTTCCCGACCCCAAATATGGCCATCATCTAAACCCTGAGCATGTGGGCAAGATTCACCAGCCAGATACCCAGGAAAGAATTCTCTGTAGTAACTCAGATCCCACCCTACCTAACATCCCATCACAGGCCATTGGGCCTATTTACCATGAATAGTTAAAGATCAATTACTACTGACATCGGCTTTTTGCAGGAGTGACTGGGTTGGAAACCCAGCGACCAAGTATGTCCCAGTACCAATACAAGGACACAGCAATGGGAAACCAAAGTGTTCAGAACACTTTTAAAAGAAAACCTACTTCTCTAACTTTTAAAACTACTAAAGCTGTTAAAAGAGTACCAACTATATGAAGACCATAACTAGGGAAAACTTGCAATAGCAAGATGATGGCTCCAACAACCATCACAGGCCATAAAGAAGGAACTGGCAGCTCTGCCCTTTATATTACCAGACAGTAGTGCGAGGCAGCAGATTGCACGTGAGCTGCCCTGCTGAGTACTGCTAAGGGGAAAATCTCTGACAACAATACACAGAGTGCACACACACCTGAGGCGGAATGGACATGTGCAATCGCTTGAAGAATAACCTGTAAAAATAAATGCCGATGGGAAAAAGTGTAAAAGGGAGACAGACTGAACTAGTCCAAATAGAAAAACTTATTGATATATCTCAAAGCCTGCATTAAGATCATGCCTGGTAAACAAGAGAAGTGTGGGACCAGAAATTAAATTAAACAGAATTGGTGTGCTGGAAATTAGGCCTAACTGGTGAAAAAATAAGGACAGGATGGGCTATGTCACCCATCATTCCCTTTTGTGGTCCTTTATCAAAAAGAGACTTGGGGAAGGGGGAAATATGGAAGGATGGAAGTGAGCACAACAGCTGCTGACTGAAAGAAGGGGAAGGAGCCAGCTTCACCATCATGGTTGCCACCTCCATCGTCTCCTGGCACCCTATCTAATCCTTGTGCCTTTGTTTTCCTCATCTTGAATGGTGTCCTGACTAGATTCAGCCTGAGAGAGGGACCAGCTGACAACAATACATTTCAGGTGGTGCTTGGAATTTAGACATAACCGGTAAGATTTTTGTCCCTGTCCCCTCTCCCCTGTGTCCTTTTCCTTTCCCACTTTATTTTTTCTTTTTCCTATCCCTCTCCTTTTTCCTTCCATCTAATAAGAGTCTAGTTTATCCTGCCAAGACTGTATGTTTCACAACAATGCTGTAAGCTTCTGACTAGAAAGGCTGCTAAATGAAATGCCTTAAACAGCCCAATGCTGGTACAAGTTTGCCAGGTCTCAGAGTGGCTGATAAAACCATGTGCTGTGTTTGTGTTGTTCCAAAAGTGAGATTGCAAGTAAGAGTCAACACCTGAGACAGAAGCGGCATTATTTTTTTGTCTGTTCTTTTCTCTCTGCCTTTGTGTGTACTTGCCTTTCTTGGATTCTTGGAAATGGGATCGGACTTTAACCACAGCAGCAGTGACAGCTCCAGCCCATCTCAACTGACTTCTCTTTTCCCCAAAAGGACAGTTATTACCAGTTTTAATACCATCTAAAAAAGACCATCAAACAAGGAGTTTTTCCTTCTTAAAACTTTTTTTCACTAAAGAGAAGGGGAACACTGAGATATGGCTAACATGAAAACATTACTTAATACTTGACATTTCAAATGCTTTAACTGTTTTTCTTTTTTCCCTGTAACCATAACCCTTTTATTAAAAAGATTTTTAATGGATGTTTGACAAAGAACAAAGAAAGCTGAGGTCTCTGTATACAAATCCCTGACCTTTTTAAAAACCATTTAATGTTGCACAGGTTCAGGGTCATGTTTGACTCTTTAGGTCTATATATTCCAACAAAATTAATAGAGTCAGGAGGTGACTCCTTCCTGCTATAGTCTAAAGCCTATGAGGAAAAGGAATACTACTCTTCCAGTGGTGGAGCAGACTTGGCAGGAGTCTCAGGGCATGATCTGAATAGATCCCTTGCTGGCACCAAATATGTACCCGATACAGAGGATATGGTGGTGGTTGGTGCTACTGGGTGTATCTACAGAACATAAAATCAGTGACTCAGGGAGGGTGGATACCATTAGGTCTCCCAGTACAGTAAGTCTCAAAACCACGAGCAACAGTCGGCACTGGAATAGTTGGCGCTGATGGTGTTTGTACCGATAGAGTAGATACTGGTACAAAGAGCCCCAACACTGGGCTGAAACCTGAAGGCAGCATGATGCTACTTTTTAGTAGGTACCAAAGTATGAAGACAGGGGTCTTTTCGGGTGCCAGGCTTTGTGCTAGCATAAGCTGAAGTAAAGTGAAGCAACCTCTGCCCATTCTTCTTACTAGGTTCCTCAGACTGTGACTTCTGCTTGTGCTCCTTAGAAGAGGAGCACAAGCAGCTGATGATGTGGACTTCAGAGCATGAACAGCTGAGGAATGATTTGGAAAAGCAGGAGACTGGGAATCAGCCACAAAGCCAATGCTCACTGGGGCACTTCTGGTGGAAGACTGAACAGATCTGGATGTATCTTGTTTATCCTAATCAGAACCAAGACTCAGGGATTTCTCCAAAATAAAAAAAGTTCCAGGTAAGCCTCTCTTGCCTTGTGTCCATTAAGAAAATAAATGAAAAACTGAACATTTCTCCAGGATATATCTCTCACCAAAGCAAAATAAACAACTACAATGATTATCATCAAGGAGCACAGTAGCCTCAATATTTAAATCCTGGAGATTTTTGCTCAGCCATAAGGTACCAAACCTGGTACCAGGTAATCAAAAAAACCCAACCAACCAACCAACCAAACACCTGGAGAAAAAAATTACCCTAGGGGAAACCCAGTAAACCTACACTAACTATGAAAAATTCAATAAAGAATAACTATACACAATAACCTTTGTTTTAGGTACGCAAGTGTGTAAGAGCTAGAGATGCTACTTGCAGTTTCATATCATAGATACAGATGTTAGAAAGGAACTGAAGGATGGCTAGCCGCAGTCAGCCCTTTATGCCCTCAGAAGAGGGGCACATGGGTGCTCTGTGCGCAAGTGCAGCCCCAACAAACACTGCTGGCAAAAAGATTCTGAGCTCGAGTGCACCAAGAGCGGAATACATACGGGTAAACACTTGAACTGTAGATGCTGAGTGCTTTTGAAAATCACTGTCTTTAGAATCTAGGTGCCAGGATATTCAATATGTGTGTGGTTGCGACCCTGATTAAAAAAACATGTTTGGGCAGGTGATGTCCACAGTACAGCATGATGTATATGGAGATTATCCAGTCAATCTAAGGAGGATTTTTCATTTGAACTTCTAATATACCAGTGCAGATTTAAAAGCGATAAGCATTCAAAACAACCTACCACTATGGGTATGACTGTCTGAGCAGCTTATTTCTAGTGGCTACCCTCAGAGCTAGGTCACCCAAACATCATATCTGAAACATAGATGTTAATTAATCCACAAATTACATCTCTATACTATGTCCTCTTTTGCTTACTTCTGAAATTTAGGTGAGATATTCACTCTGCATAAGTTGTGTCTGATATGTTTTTTTTTTAGTTTTTACAACAGTCTTCAGGACTTTCAGAAATATTTAGGATATAAACAACAAAACCTATCATTTACATAACACTTCTCATTCATAGATCTCAAAGTACTCCGACAAAGAAGTACATTTCAGTGGGAAAATCTTAGGTTGCAGAGCGTTAATTACCTAATTAAAACAAAAAAATAGGAGGGGCTATGTTGGCTGATTGTTTTGCACGTATATTTATAATGCACAGTTCCATTAGTATACAAAAATAGGGTTACTGTTACTGAACAGAGACTAAATCTGCCAAAATACTCTAAATATTAAGGTCTATGTGACGTTGCACTCTATATGATTGTATGAAAATATGCTAATGAGTGTGAATATAATGTAACTGGAATATGCTTCCTACAAAAGGACTCTTGTAACGTATTACAAGGCTTATAATCTACAGAGTGTGGTCATCCTATTTGTATAAATGTATCACTCTTGTATCTGAAACTTGAAATATGAAATATAATTCTGAGGGCCTATCGTAATTATGCAAAGTGTGGGCCACTAATGGTGGTTTGGAATCTTAATGGCTCCCATTAACCAGGACAATTGACTGTAGAGGGCTCTATTTACTTGCAAGTCTTCCTGTATACCTGTGTGCTGGCAAGTGCATAATGAAGTCTTACAGTGACGTGATCATATCAGCTGCACAGGAATCCATCTTTAACCTGGGGCTTTTCCATTTAGAGGGAGGGGTGGGAACCCAGACAGAGACAAAGGATTCCCGCCTTGTGCAAAATATATCTAAGGGGGTGGAACAGAACAAAGGGGGCTGCAGTCATGAGAAATTCCCTACCTATCACCTCACCTGGAACAAGGGCTGTACGAGGAGAAAGAATTGTGCCCAGACTAGGAAGGCGTCCAGTCTGTGATAGAAACTTATTGAAACATCTCTGAGGGTGAGATTTTATCTGTGTTCAGTTTTCTTACTGTATTAGGCTTAGACTTGCGTGTTTTATTTTATTTTGCTTGGTAATTCACTTTGTTCTGTCTGTTATTACTTGGAACAACTTAAATCCTACTTTTTGTATTTAATAAAATCACTTTTTACTTATTAATTAACCCAGACTATGTATTAATACCTGGGCGGGGGGCAAACAGCTGTGCATCTCTCTCTATCAGTGCTATAGAGGGCAAACAATTTGAGTTTACCCTGTATACGCTTTATACAGGGTAAAACGGATTTATTGGGTTTTGGACCCCATTGGGAGCTGGGCAACTGAGTGTTGGAGACAGGAACACTTCTTAAGTGGTTTTCAGTTTAGCCTGCAGCTTTTGAGGGACGGAGTTCAAGTTTGTGTTTGTAGCAGGCAAGCGTGTCTGGCACAACCAGGCAGGGTTCTGAAATCCCAAGCTGCCAGGGAAAATGGGCTCAGAGGTGGTCTCAGCACATCAGTTGGCAGTCCCAAGGGGGTTTCTGTGATCCAACCCATCACAGTCTGTACTCTATTTTCCAAAGCTGAAGGCAGCAGAACTCTTGATTCTGTAAGGGAGGAGGAGGATAGATGATGCATAGAAGATGGCATTCTCTGAAGTTCTGCAAGGTTGGAAGTCTTAAGTTTTGATGTAAGGAAGGAGTAGAGTCACTCTCCTCCCTAGGTAGTGGATATATGCACATAAATTGCTGCAGCCTAAATCAGTAGCAGCTCAAGATCCAGGCCTGTCTCCATTTCTGTGATGGGGATTTTGTAGAGATGCTCGTAGCCTATCATTTGTATGGATTTTACAGGAGTCACGCTACTAGTTAAAAGAGGGAACAGGAGCATAGATTCCCATCCCCTTGATCTGTAGGTTTAGGAGGGCCACGTTCACCCTCAAAGCTGTCCCACCTACAGGGAGCATTTCAAGGTAAGTGCAACCTTTCTGGAGTGCCCACCTCCCTGTCCCAGCTTCTTTCTGAGGTGTCAAAGGGTATAATTTGGCCCTAAATTAATTTTATATATATTTTCAAAACTGTTTCTGCTTCACAGCCACTTATTTAAGTCATATTGCTACTATGAAAGAACGGTCTGTTCCTTTGTTTATATTCTTTTAGTTTTGTGCCTATAAAAGCAAATAGGCATTACTGCTTACAAGCAAGCATAGAGAATGAAAGAACTGAGTCTTTCTCAGAAAGAACTGCACAAAGTCTACCAGTTCACCTCATCTCAGCTCTAAAATTTGCTCATTTTAAGCAACTTGTATTAAGAAAAATTGCCTAACTCTTACTCTTTTTGGTTTTGTGCTCTTAAAACAAAAAAGGTTAGTTTTTAAATCCAAATTTTAGAAGTAGTAGGACAAGTTACACTTTGTAATACAAATATTTTTAAAACTAAAATTAAGGTACCTGTTACATACCCAGAAACAGAGGACAAATACATACTTATAAATTTGGAATACCATGTACTCAATACTCAAAGTACATTCACCAGCAAAAAACAACACACTTGTCTAATCTTTTTTATTATTAACATTTGATAGACATGCCTAATCTATTAAAAGTCCGATCAGAGATTTCTCTCAATTTCCCATTCATCACTAGAAATTGTGTCATGGATATTGTCATGATGCTTGCTCTGTCATATGGTAACACCATGTTAAATAGAGAGATCTATATTACTTTGTGGTACCTCTAAACCAGGGGTTCCCAAACTTGGTTTGCGGCTTGTTCAGGCTAAGCCCCTGGCGGGCCATGAGACACTTTGTTTACCTGAGCATCCACAGGTACGGCAGCTTGCAGCTCCCAGTGGCCGTGGTTCACTGTTCCCAGCGAATGGGAGCTGCGGGAAGCAGCACGGGACGGGCCACCACTTCCCGCAGCTCCCACTGGCAGGGAACGGTGAACAGTAGCCACTGGGAGCTGCGAGCGGCCGTACCTGCAGACGCTCAGGTAAACAAAGGTCTGGCAGCCTGCTAAGGGCTTACCTTGGACAAGCCGCGAACCAAGTTTGGGAACCCCTGCTCTAGTTTAACCCCCAGGCAAGATGCAGTCATTTGGGCAGGGTGATACCAATTTACATGCTCTATTTATTTTTGCATTAACTGGCATTTTCAGAATAATCCTCTGTACATAGATAAGAGAATAGATTCTATAAAGAAACCCACAAGGAAGGGTTTCCTCTACAGGTTTGTCTTAATCTTAATTTGTTAATGCATTTTTTCTAATGTATTACAATGGAAAATGAAGATACTAAATTAAATTCTGATTTCAGCACACAGATCTTGACAAATTCCTCTGAAACTGACCATATACATTATAATGGAATTCATTTAATAAATTATTTCAGAGAAAAATTAATTTCATTTGTCTGCTTTATAAAGACAGAAGAATATCAGAACTTGCCTGGATGTGACATATTTTTCATACATTTCCTCTCTAGTTTTTTTGGCATCCTCCAACTGAATCTGAAGTCTTTCAAGGCGATCTTCTTCATGGGCACAGCGAACACTGAGCTCCATGTTCTGACGATTAAGATAATCCTTATCCTTTTGCAGTAAATTAACAGACTGCTGTAAAGTTGCAACCTATAAAGAAAAATAAGATGGACATAAGACATTCTGTCTTGAATTTCAAGTTATTTTTTTAGATTTAATCATGTATACACACATTTCCATTATAAAAAGTAAACATTACTTTTTCCCTTTTAAACTAAAATTTAAAACACTCATTTCACATTTAAGCTTAATATGGACTTTCAAACTTGAAATGCAGCTCTACTTTAAGAAGGGACTCTAAAAATGGAACTGGTGTTTCACATTTATGGTGGCTTAATTTCCTGCTCAGATTTGCTTTAATTTGTAACTAGCTACCAACCCTGGAAGCTCAACCTGAGATCTGAAAAATCAAACTGAATCCTTTTACTTCATTGCATCATAAACAGTTAGATTCTTCAGGCCAAATTGTGCCCTCATTCCATCTATGCCACCACAATGCCTTTAATGAGATTGAACAAATTTAAGTGAAATTCAGTAAAACAATTTTATTTGGATGATGCACAAAAGGAATTCAGGTCTTTGTGCAGTACAAACAGGAATAAAAAGTAGAAAAAAGTTACTGTAATCACTAAGCAGATACATTTCTGAACATCACAAAGAATAGGTTCTTCTCAGTAAGAAGCAATTGTCATATAGTAATTTTTTAGAGTTGAATTCCATTTTAAATAGGTGAACCCTTTCCACTGACCCTAGGCCAGGGGCGGGCAAACTTTTTGCCCTGAGGGCTGTATCGGGTTTCTGAAATTGTATGGAGGGCCGGTTAGGGGAGGCTGTGTCTCCCGAGCAGCCAGGCATGGCCCACACCCCAACCCCATCTGACCCCCCCCCACTTCTCACCCCTTGACGGCGCCCCCGAGACTCCTGCCCCATCCAATCCCCCCCCCCACCGCTCTCGGTCCCCTGACCGCCCCCACATCCAACCCCTCCTCTCCTTTCTGACTGCCCCCCCCGGACCCCTGCCCCCATTCAACCCCCGTTCCCCACCCTCTGACTGCACTGACCCCTATCCACGCCCGTGCCCACCCCCCAAGCTCCCCTGCCCCCTTACTGCGCTGCCTGGAGCATCGGTGGCTGGCAGCACGGCTTCACCAGGACAGGCAGCCGCGCCACGCAGAGCACCGGGTCAAGCCGGGCTCTGCAGCCCTGTTGCCCAGAGCATTGCGCCGCACAGCAGCGTGGCTGCGGGGCCGGGGGGACAGCCTCCCGGGCCAGGAGCTCAGGGGACGGGTAGGACGGTCTTGTTTCTTCTAAGGTGCCTATTTTTTTAAGCTCTCATTTAAAAGTTTCGCCATCTTACCACAAAGTATGTGTAAGCAAGTTAGACTAAGTTCTTCTCATCAGAAAGCATCTCCTATTATATATTGGTAAAAAAACCTAGCACAATGGGGCCTTCATCCATGTTGACGCTTCTAAGTGAAAACACAGCAATGAAAACCACATGCCCAATTTGGTGAGCAAAACAAGAAGTTTTTGGCCTTTATTATTTCACAAATTAATATTTGGGATGGAAATATGAAGATAAGAATCACAGAATCATTTAATAGAATCATGGAATATTAGGGTTGGAAGAGACTTCAGGAGATTATCTAGTCCAATCCCCTGCTCAAAGCAGGACCAACACCAACTAAATCATCCCAGCCAGAGCTTTGTAAAGCCGGGCCTTAAAAACCTCCAAGGATGGAGATTCCACCACCTTCCTAGGTAACCCATTCCAGTGCTTCACCACTCTCCTAGTGAAAAAATGTTTCCTAATATCCAACCTAGACGTCTCCCACTGCAACTTGAGACCATATCTTTTTGTTCTGTCATCCACCAGCACTGAGAACAGCCTAGCACCATCTTCCTTGAAACCCCCCTTCAGGTAGTTGAAGGCTGCTATCAAATCCCCCATCACTCTTCTCTTCTGCAGACTAAATAACCCCAGTTCCCTCAGCCTCTCCTTGTAAGTCATGTGCCACAGCCCCCTAATCATTTTCGTAGCCCACCGCTGGACTCTGTCCAATTTGTCCACATCCCTTCTGTAGTGGGGGGGACCAAAACTGGATGCAATACTACAGGTGTCGCCTCACCAGTGCCGAATAGAGGGGAATAATCACTTCCCTCGATCTGCTGGCAATGCTCCTACTAATACAGCCCAATATGCAGTTGGCCTTCTTGGTAACAAGGGCACACTGCTGACTCATATCCCACTTCTTGTCCACTGTAATCCGCAGGTCCTTTTCTGAAGAGTGATTACTCATCCTACAGTAACTCATTCTTCAAAATGTGCTTTCCCCATGGATTCCACTTTTGATGTACATGCACCCTACACATGCAGGATCAGATTCTTTTAGCCAGCAGAGTCTTTTGGGGACCACACCTGCTCCCTAAGTGCCCTCACACACTACCTGCCCCATGTTTGGGCATAAAGTGCAAAGCTGACCCAACCATTCCTCCATCAATACAGAATCCCAGAGGAGAACAACTTCAAAGTCGCCAGGAAGGAGATCAGGTTGTGGAATGTGTGTGGAAAACGCATCTTTAAGAATCACAGTTCCTGTAGGAAGAAAAGGAGTACTTGTGGCACCTTAGAGACTAACAAATTTATTTGCATACTCCTTTTCTTTTTGCGTATACAGACTAACACGGCTGCTACTCTGAGTTCCTGTAGGGTTCATAAACATTATTCCTTCAAGTAACTGTCTACCCAGATTCTACCCTGGGTGACTAACACACAGTTGTCTATTTTTGCTTGACGGTCAGAAACAGGAGTCCTACTTAAACAATGACTGCAAGACATCACAAATAAAATAGGCATCCTGGAAACCTCTATTAAAGAACAGTGTCATGTAAATATGTGGATCAAGCTTCACATAGCGGGTCTACAAATTTTCTGGTACAGGGACATTCTTCAAACAGGCATCAGAGGCAGCCTGCGTACTAATGGAATAAACTCTAATGTGATGAGGTGGCTCTAACCTGCCAAACTCATAACATGTCCTCATATAGGTGGAGATCCAATTTGATAACCTCTTTGAGGATATAGGTTGCACATTAACTCTATCAGTAAAGGCCACAAAAAGTCTGGATGTGTTCCTGAATGATTTTAAGTAAAAAGACTGTGCCCTTATAATATCAAGTGTGTGAAGTGTGGCTTGCAATGAGGCTTGAGAAAGAAAACAGTGAGGTGACCGGATTGGTTAGTAAGAAACACTGGAAAAACTTTGGGCAGGAACTTGGGATAAGGCCTAAGCGTGACTCCGTTCTCCTGAAACATGGTACAAGGGCCAGAATCTCTTCTACACTTCAAGATGATGTAATAGCAGTCTTAATAGATAAGAAGGAAAGAGATAAGATAGATAAGGCTGCTAACAGCTCAAAGGGGGAAGCCGTCAATCCTGGTAATCCTAATACTGAGGTCCTATGAGTGGGCTCCCACACCAGAAGAAAAAGACCCTTCAGAAATCTTGCCACTGTAGGGTTCAAAACTTCAGTATAGACCTGGGTAAGATGGGAATATACAGATATTGCTGCTAGTTGGACCCTTATGAAGTCAATGGAAAACCCAGATTGTTTCTGGGTTAGCAAACGGTTCAACATTGCTGAAATGGGTGAATTGAAGGGAGAAAGCTGATGCCTAAATAACCAGACAGAAAGCCTCTTCCACGTAATGCTGAAAATAAGTCTATTTGAAGGTTTCTTGCTTTGTTCACCTTCTTTCAGTGGACATCATGTAGCCAGTACCCAGGCTGTCAGAAGTAAGGAAGCTGGATCCAAGTGTAGGATCCTACCATTGTTCTGTGAGAATACATCAGGCAGAAGAGGTAAGGTGATTGGGGGGAAGTGGCTGTGTGGATCAAATATCAGAACTGCCTGGCCCATGCTGGGACTATCATAATGATTAGTTCTGTGTCTTGCCTTATTTTCTTCAGTACCCTTAATATCATGAGAATTGTTGGAAAGGCATACATCAGTTCCAATGTTCACAGGCTGAAAACGGCATCTGACAGGAAGGATAAAAATATGCAGCCTGGATTAATTTGGGGGTGCAAACTGCACTTACCACAAACAGATCCTTTACTCAGCAGCTACATCAACATATCTTTAATAGATGAAATTGGTAAATCATATCCATAAGGACAAAAATACTATTAAAAACCCAAATCATTGAAAAAATGTATGCAGTTCCACAAAAGACACATACATACATACAACATAAAAGTCCCTAAAGTTGTCATACTCACAAACTTCCAGAGACCATTGAAAACACAGATAGAAGATAGCCAGTGGGGTATACAAAAAGTGGGATGTGACTCTTCAGCTTACTTGTCTTGTCAAGCCCAACATGCCAACTAGGGTTGGGTAAACAACTTCTTTATATTCCCTTTTCCCATTCCTCCCACACATGTCCAGGACCATATTTAATGAGATTTCAGCTCTCCTATCTGTGTGTGGTATTCCAGAGAACCTTGTTTGGTATTCCAGCTAACCATTATTAAACTTCCAAGGCTGGCATAAGTCATTAGCATTCACCCCTTTCCCAATGCTTTAGATACATCAATGCACTTAGCTCCATGGATACATGTACCCCCAAGCCTCCCTAGAACTGCTATTTTAACTTTTTACTTCTTTGAGATTTAGTTGTTTGTCACAAGCTGCATCTTACTAAATCTCATGACCTTGGGTCAAGTCCTCATCCTAAATGTTATGTTGCTAGGCCTCACTTAGGTCTCAGCCTCTTGCTAAGTCTACCTGAATAATATTCCTTATTTCATATGCTTCCCTACTTGTGTTTCAGCTATATTAATCTCACTTATAATTAATAAAGCAACTTAGCCAGCAGAAAATGAATTAAGCTTGCCTCATAACCTCCGTAGGGTTGGCTCATCTGTCAGCAAATGGTCATTATAAAAAATTAGATTTATTGATTTTTTCAATTTAAATTTATTATTTTTTATTTTTAAAATAAATCTTAAATTACATTTGACATTGAGGTCTACACTTATAATAATCTATTAAAATAATTTAAATTAAATACAAAAAATGTTAAGCAGTACATTTGCTGCCAAATTTTAAAGAAAGTCAAAGTCACTGAACTGGTGGAAGTTACTGGCTAAATAACTGGAACCTGAGATTACTGAAGTGCTAAACCAGCTTTTGACAACAGGAGTCTCTTTTGCAGCTGCAGAGACAATATTTTCTTCCTTACAGTTTATTCAGTGAGATCTGCTCAATGACTAGTTCATTCAAATGTTAAGAAATCAACTGGGAATTGAAAAAGCAGGAAAGCTTATTTTCGTCTACCAAGTCTCTAAACAAAAACTAAGTGCAAGATCTTCTAGTTCTAAAATCTTGAAGGACATGGTAATCAAAAATAATGAGTTGAGTTCACTGACTACAGATCAGTGTTCACCAACCGGTAGATCGTGATCGACTGGTCAATCACAGAGCCTCTGCCAGTCGATCACAGCCTCCGGCCACTAAAAGTCCGACAGTGCAGCGGGGCTAAGGTAGGCTCCCTGCCTGCCCTGGCCTTGCTCCCAGAAGCAGCTGGCATGTCCCTGCCTTGGAGGGGGGGAGAAGAAGAGGGTCTCCATGCGCTTCTTCTGCCTGTAGGCACCACCCCCGCAGCTCCCATTGGCTGGAAACGTGGAATTGCGGCCAACAGGAGCTGTGGGGGTAGTGCATAGAGCCATGTGCCCCCCCTCGGGGCTACAGGAACGTGCCGGCAGCTTCCGGGAGCGGTGCGGGGCCGGGACAGGCAGGGAGCCTGCCTTAGTCCTGCTGCGCCTCTGCCTGAGGTAAGCGCCGCCTGGCGGGAGCCTGCACCCCTGCCTCAACCCTGAGCCCCCTCCTGCCCCCAAACTTCCCCCCAGAGCCCGCATCCCAACCCCCTGCCCATCCTGGAGCCCCCTCCTGCACCCAAACTCCCTCCCAGACCTTGCATCCCCTCCTGCACTCCAACCCCTTGCCCCAGGCTCAGCCTGGAACCCCCTTCCACACTCCGAATCCCTCAGTCCCAGCCCAGAGCCCGCATCCCCTCCCACAACCAACCCCCCTGCCCCAGCCCAGTGAAAATGGGTGAGGGAGAGGAAGCGAGCGATGAGGCGGGGGGAATAGAGTGAACGGGGTGGGGCATTGGGGAAGGAGCAGGGCTTCGGGGAAGGGGCAGGGTAGACCCTGGGTTGCACTTAAATTCAAAAAGTGATTTGTGCTTAAAAAGGTTGGAGACCACTCTTATAGATAATATTTCTTTGTTTAATAAATTAGTTTTAAATGCAAAACGTGTATTGATAAACTTTTTTCCTATGTAATCAGCACATAAAGGTAGTTTTATTTACTAACAACGTTTAAAACGCTGTTTTTGAGCATTTTAAAATCAAATTTCACCCAAATATAGCTTGACACAAACTGTAACCAAAAATTAAGTATCTACCAAAAAGTTAAGCTATATAATTGCTTAAATAAATATATATAGATATAGTGTATCCTCCTGGTTAGCAAAAGGAATCTCCAAATTTAATGTAAAGGCTATACTGTATTTAATTTAACATATGTTGATTTTCAGAGTTACCAACCAATGAGAAATCAACCTTTCTTTAGGAAAATAATGAAAAAGTACAAATGCACAACATGACTGAAATTAATATTTAAAACAAAGGGTCCTGGCTTGCTGCTCTAAAACAAGATTAAAATGGGATTGATTTAAATCAATCCACTCTGGCATCTGATAGGGAACCTGGGCTTGAATCCTCTCTGGAATATAAAGTCTGATGCTTTTTCTGGTCTTTGACAAGCATATCTATTCCAAGGCATCCCCACTTGCAAAAGATGTCTGTAGGACTGAGCCTTTGACAGACCATTTGTGGTTGTTGGAGAACTGCCTACTGAATTGATCTGCCTAGGTGTTCTAAAGATGAGGAAGGTACAGAGCCACCAGTACCATTTAGTTCAGAAAGTACCAATTCCACAGTGGTATGGCTTCTTGACTAAGGGGGATGGTCTTCCTTCTCCTTGCACATTGACATAATGCACAGGAGTGTTGTCGTCTGTCAGCACTTGTACTGTGGATCCCTGAATAAGAGGCAAGCTCACTCTTATGCCAGACAGATGGCTCTGAGCTCTTAAACCTTTATATGGAGACAAAGTTCCTGAGGGGCGCGCAGTCCCACAATTTGAACACGTTTGTCATAGGATGTGGCTGTTCTTAGTGCCCCTTTCTATTCAAGAGTGGCCCCACTGACGCTCCTTGCTTCAGTTTCCTTCCCCGAGATGGATCACCTTGGCTTTCCACGTACAGATTAGTTCTGTACATATAGCTTGGTCCTCCAGCCAAGTCACAAACAACCTAATTCTTTCTGGCGGTAACAAGAGAACAATTAAAAGTCCCAGAGAACAAAGATTCTTCCATCCTTCAGAGGCTTCTCTTCACCCCTCCCTCTGGATCCTGTTTCTCAGCCACCTTTTGAGATACCTTTGAGTCTTTCTCCTGATCTGGTATAGCCCACTCAACCCCAGGTTGATTCCCCTGGAGTACCTGGCCTCCTGCAGACCCTAGTTCAGAGCCTCCCAAAAGAGCTTGTTTGCTTCCTGTGTCTCTAAATCTCAGCTAATTAATTATGGCACAGGTGGGGCTGACCCCATCTCCTTTAAAGGCTCCAGTCACCCTGTGACAGTGATTTCTTATTTGTATTACCATAACATCTAGAAAGCCCTGGTCATGGACCAAGACTCCACTGTGACAGGCACTGTACAAACACAGAACAGAAAGATGGTCCCTGTCCCAGAGAGATTAAATCTAAGTTTAAGACAAGAAACAAGAGATGGATACAGACAGATGTAAGAGTCCAAGGAAACAAAGAGACAATATTGGTCAGCATGATTGACAGAGGTTTAAGTATACAAGCAGCCTAATTGTTGTCTAGTTTTTTGTAGACATACCAGCAAAGGACAAAGTTTTGAAGAGGGTTTTGAAGGAGAACAACCAAAAGGCCTTGCAAGTGTTTAAAGAGAAATCCTTTCAAGCACAGAGATGCAACCTGGGAGAAAGCACAAAAGTGCTTGTTTGAAAATACAAAAAGTGGGTAAGAGTCAACCTCTTGATACCAATGAGAGATTATAGGTAAAGTGGGGAAAGGCCATGAAGGGCCTTGAAAATGAAAATAAGTATTTTATTTTTGGTGTGATATAGAATGAAAAGCGAGATGCAAAGAGAGGGGTGAGATGGTTAGAACAATGGGCTAGGAAAAATTATCTTTCGATAAGGACACAGGGAAATTCTTGAGATATAACATCTTGCACAAGCGACTCACCATAGATGCACACAGAGTGTTGATACTGTTCGATCAGACTGCACCCAAGGACATAACAGGGGTGCAGCGATTCTGGAGATTAGCCAATTTCTACAGGAGATTTACAGGATTCTACCTGGTTGCACCCCTAATGGTGCTCCTTCAAAAGGGGGCCCAATTTGCCTGATCCATAGAGGCTCAGTTGGCTTTCATCAACTGAAGAAGGCATTCACCTCAGCACTTATCCTGATTCTCTCAGATCCCCACTAAACCATTTATGACAGATACCAATGCCTCAAATTTTGCGATAGGTGCAGTACTATCTCAACATGCGGGTCCCCATAACCAGCTATACTCCTGTGACTTTTATTCTCAGAAGCTAACCCTGGCAGGAAAATATTACAATATCTAGAACAAGGAACTACTGGCTATTAAGGCAGCTTTCGAGTTGTAGCACCATCTCCTAGAAGAAGCCCAGTTCCTGGTCCAAATCCTGATGGACCACAAGAAACTGGAGTATCTACAGACTTCACACAAACACACAAATGCAAGGAGCCTGGGAAACAAGCAGGGAGAATTGGAAGTCCTGGCAGTCAAGGAATTATGATGTGATTGGAATAACAGAGACTTGGTGGGACAACTCACATGACTGGAGTATTGTCAAGGATGGATATAAACTGTTCAGGAAGGACAGGAAGGACAGAAAAGGTGGGGAAGTTGCATTGTATGTAAGGGAGCAGTATGACTGCTCAGAGCTCAAGTATGAAACTGCAGAAAAACTTGAGAGTCTCTGGATTAAGTTTAGAAGTGTGAGCAACAAGGGTGATGTCGTGGTGGGAGTCTGCTATAAACCACAGGACCAGGGGGATGAGGTGGATGAGGCTTTCTTCCAGCAACTCACGGAAGTTACTAGATCGCAGGCCCTGGTTCTCATGGGAGACTTCAATCACCCTGATATCTGCTGGGAGAGCAATACAGCGGTGCACAGACAATCCAGGAAGTTTTTGGAAAGTGTTGGGGACAATTTCCTGGTGCAAGTGCTGGAGGAACCAACTAGGGGCAGAGCTCTTCTTGACGGGCTGCTCACAAACCTGGAAGAATTAGTAGGGGAAGCAAAAGTGGATGGGAACCTGGGAGGCAGTGACCATGAGATGGTCGAGTTCAGGATCCTGACACAAGGAAGAAAGGAGAGCAGCAGAATACAGACCCTGGACTTCAGAAAAGCAGAATTTGACTCCCTCAGGGAACTGATGGGCAGGATCCCCTGGGAGAATAACATGAGGGGGAAAGGAGTCCAGAAGAGTTGGCTGTATTTTAAAGAATCCTTATTGAGGTTACAGGGACAAACCATCCCAATGTGTAGAAAGAATAGCAAATATGGCAGGCGACCAGCTTAACAGTGAAATCCTTGCTGATCTTAAACACAAAAAGGAAGCTTACAAGAAGTGAAAGATTGGACAAATAACCAGAGAAGAGTATAAAAATATTGCTTGGGCATGCAGGAGTGAAATCAGGAAGGCCAAATCACACCTGGAGTTGCAGCTAGCAAGAGATGTTAAGAGTAACATGAAGGGTTTCTTCAGGTATGTTAGCAACAAGAAGAAAGTCAAGGAAAGTTAAGTGGGCCCCTTACTGAATGAGGGAGGCAACCTAGTGACAGAGGATGTGGAAAAAGCTAATGTACTCAATGCTTTTTTTGCCTCTGTCTTCACGAACAAGGTCAGCTCTCAGACTACTGCACTAGGAGGAGGTGACCAGCCCTCTGTGGAGAAAGAAGTGGTTCGGGACTATTTAGAAAAGCTGAACGAGCACAAATCCGTAGGGCCGGATGCGCTGCATCCGAGAGTGCTAAAGGAGTTGGCGGATGTGATTGCAGAGCCATTGGCCATTATCTTTGAAAACTCATGGGGATCGGGGGAAGTCCCGGACGACTGGAAAAAGGCTAACGTAGTGCCCATCTTTAAAAAAGGGAAGAAGGAGGATTCTGGGAACTACAGGCCAGTCAGCCTCACCTCAGTCCCTGGAAAAATCATGGAGCAGGTCTTCAAGGAATCAATTCTGAAGCACTTAGAGGAGAGGAAAGTGATCAGGAACAGTTAGCATGGATTCACCAAGGGCAAGTCATGCCTGACTAATCTAATTGCCTTCTGTGATGAGATAACTGGCTCTGTGGATGAGGGGAAAGCAGTGGACATGTTGTTCCTTGACTTTAGTAAAGCTTTTGACACCATCTCCCACAGTATTCTTGCCAGCAAGTTAAAGCAGCATGGGCTGGATGAATGGACTATAAGGTGGATAGAAAGTTTGCTAGATTGTAGGGCTCAACGGGTAGTGATCAATGTCTCCATGTCTAGTTGGCAGCCGGTATCAAGTGGAGTGCCCCAAGTCCTCGGGCCGGTTTTGTTCAATATCTTCATAAATGATCTGGAGGATGGTGTGGATTGCACCCTCAGCAACTTTGCAGATGCCACTAAACTTGGAGGAGAGTTAGATACGCTGGAGGGTAGGGATAGGATATAGAGGGCCCTAGACAAATTAGAGGATTGGGCCAAAAGAAATCTGAGGAGGTTCAACAAGGACAAGTGCAGAGTCCTGCACTTAGGACAGAAGAATCCCATGCACCGCTACAGACTAGGGACCGAATGGCTTGGCAGCAGTTCTGCAGAAAAGGATCTAGGGTTACAGTGGACAAGAAGCTGGATATGAGTCAACAGTGTGCCCTTGTTGCCAAGAAGGCGAATGGCATTTTGGGATGTATAAGTAGGGGCATTGCCAGCAGATCAAGGGACGTGATTGTTCCCCTCTATTCGACATTGGTGAGGCCTCATCTGGAGTACTGTGTCCAGTTTTGGGCCCTACACTACAAGAAGGATGTGGAAAAATTGGAAAGAGTCCAGCGGAGGGCAATAAAAATCATTAGGGGACTGGAACACACGACTTATGAGGAGAGGCTGAGGGAACTGGCATTGTTTAGTCTGCGGAAGAGAAGAATTAGGGGGGATTTGATAGCTGCTTTCAACTACCTGAAAGGGAGTTCCAAAGAAGATGGATCTAGACTGTTCTCAGTGGCAGCAGATGACAGAACAAGGAGTAATGGTCTCAAGTTGCAGTGGGGGAGGTTTAGGTTGGATATTAGGAAAAACTTTTTCATTAGGAGGGTGGTGAAACACTGGAATGCGTTACCTAGAAAGGTGGTGGAATCTCCTTCCTTAGAAGTTTTTAAGGTCAGGCTTGACAAAGTCCTGGCTGGGATGATTTAGTTGGGGATTGGTCCTGCTTTGAGCAGAGGGTTGGACTAGATGACCTCTGGAGGTCCCTTTTAATTTTGATATTCTATGATTCTAGATGTTAGAATCAATGCCAGATCCACTGGTCTCTCTTTTTCACTTTCTTCACCTTTGTTGTAACCTATCGCCCAGGAGTAAGAAATAAGAAGGCAGAATCTCTATCCCACAAAGACAAATGTCTTGAACCTGGCAAAAATCTTTGTCACCATGCTCATGGCATTCAACTTTGTCAACAGGACAATCAACAGCAATCCAATGTCCTCCATCTGCTCTCTGATGACCCATTTGCAACCCAGATCCACCAGACCCTGAGCAATACAGATATGGCCTGACTGAGTTCTGACTAAAAATGGCCTCCTCTATTGCAAGGGATGTATTATGCTCTGGAAGGGCAACCTAGGCTTCAGGTATTGAAACTATAGCACAATTTGCCAGTTGCAGGTCATTTTGGTCAATTCAAGACCTGGAATCTGGTCTTCAGGAGCTCCTGGTGGCTAGGCCTATGAACTTACATCAAGAATTATGTAAGATCCTGTTACCCCTGTACCCACACCAAGAAGCCACGATCAAGATCAAGTCTCCTCCACTCTCTGCAGTTTTGGTCTACTATATCAATAGACTTCTTTGTAGAACTGTCACACTCCTAAGGACACACGCTAATCCTAGCAGTCTTCGACCGCTTAACACAGATGTCATACTGTATCCCATGTTCCTACAGCACGGGAGACAGCTTGGCTCTTCCTGAGAAATTTGTCCCACTGCCCTTGGGTAACCCATGGTATTTTATCAGAGCAGAATCTCCTGATTCTGGCAGAATTTCTCAGACTCTTTGGCATTCAGTCTCTCTCATCTGCCCATCACCCGAAGACTACTGGGCAAACAGAGAGGGTCAATCAAATCTTGGAGCAGTATCTTCGTGCTTTTTGAATTACCATCAGGATGACTGGTTTCCCCTGCTGTGCCACACCAAATTCACATATAACAATGCTATCCATGCCTCAACATTGCTCACACTTAGCAAACTATGGCTTTTACCCCTCTTCCACCCATACTTGCCTATAAGTTCCCCAGTACCGGCCACTGTGGATTCATCCTCAACCTGCATTAGGTGCATCGGGAGCCAAGTAACATCTGCAGTCTGCCAAAGAAGCCTACAAAACACCAAGCAGACCAAGACCAATCTGGCCATATGGGACAAGGTGTGGCTCTCTGCCCAGAACTTTATATCAAGCCACCCACCAGTCAAACTAGACTACCAATGCTTGGGCGCTTTCAAGATTGTAGAATGGGTGACCCAGTGGCTTTCAGGTAACAGCTGCTTGAGTCCCTGAAGATCCACCCCATCTTTTACATCCTAGTTTTAAAGCCCTATACCGAGAACCCATACCCAAACCTCTGTAACCAACTCTCCCCGTCACCCCACATACCATTCCATGGATAGAAGGAGTACTTGGTCCACCAAATCCACTGTCGGTGACTTAGGGGAAGGCTCCAGTATGTGGTGGATGGGGAAGGCTATGAATTGGATGAGCAGTCTGGGAACCAGTAGAGAATACCCCCACCCTGGACTTATTACAAGAGTTCTATCAGAAGTACCCCTGAGAACCCAAATGCTGAGGCCCCTAGGAAGCACCCTCAAGTGGAAGGAAGGGTACGGTCAGGAATCAGGGCCTGCACCAGTCTCTGAGCAACTTAACGAGTACAGTTGGTCATTAGAAGGCTGCTTGACTATTTGGCTGGAAGAGTCAGAAGCCCAGCAGCAGCAGTTGTTCAGCAGCTGCTCAAAGCATTCATCCGTGGCTGTGATAGCTCCTGTGCCTGTTTATTCTCAGCCTTGCCTCACACTAGTTAACCTGGTTCTGACTCCAAGCTCCAATTCCTCGCTACTGACTCCCGTTCCAACCACTAGGCCTGACTGTTCACATTCTGGTCATGTGACACAATATATGACAGAGAAGTCATAATTTATCCCGTTCCATTGCTAAACAAGTTGTTACCCTCATATGGGTGATCTTCTGTTGTTTTCTGGCCCAGAAGATCCCCAAGGACTGAGGGCAAACTTCCTCATGACTACTGCAGTGGCCAATGTGTACAATGCAGTTTTAAATGCATCCAGCATAGGCTGTAGTGATTTGCAGAAAATAAACTAAATCTGTCATGGCAGAAGGAATCTCCTTCTGGTGTTCTTAAATTGAGACAACATGGTTCAGTTTAAAAAATGATATTAAGAAAGGAAGGCATGATAGTTAGCTACCCTTATCTGAAAAGTGTATTAACTAGCTAAAGAGATCCCACTTCTCTGCGTGTTTTTTTCCTCAGTGTGAATTTATGAGGTCCCCAATGTTTTGATCTTTCCTGAACTGCTGCCACTACAAAAGAACCCAGTGTCAGATGCAAACAAAAATAAACAGTCAAATCCCTTAGCAGAGACCTGATATCTCCTTAGTTCTTTTTCTGATGTGGCCAAGATGAATGTAGTTTTGTGCAAGACTGTCTTTTGTAGGCTCCAGTAGACCATCATTAATGTGCAGGGCAAGCCTCTTTGGAGTGAAAGGATATAGCAGTGGAGGACAAGTACATCTCCTCTGAGTTGATTCTGAAGTTGGTGGTTTGGCTATCACCAACCTTACTCTTTCCAGGAAAAGTGACTATGGTATTTGGACATCTTCTGTGAATGGCTTAGGTGCAAAGACAGTCCGTGCCAAGGTAGTGGGTACCACAAAGGTAGTCAGAATCAAATGAAAGGTGCTGTGGCTATTTTCACAGAATCATTCTGTGACAAGGGTCCAGGTACCCAGGTTAGCATGCTCTATTTATTCAGAGGGTACTATATGTGCTGACTTGGAAAATGGTGATACTTCTGTCTCAATCTGTCATGCACCAGGGATGGTGACCTGAATCTGGGCTCATCTTTGAAACAGTGCTCCTTTCTGCCCCTACCAGACATTGATGCCGATGTAGTGGTCCAAACGAGGCCTCTGAACGTGGCTTGGGAGCTAGTAATGGAATCATGGCTCAATGGGACCTTAAAAAAGAGAGGCAGATCTGACGTCTAAAGGCCTGGCTGTAGCTCTGTTCAGTATATGAGGATGCTTGCATTAATTGCAACAGCAGAAATATTTCCAGACACACCTCCCTCGCTCCGAGTGTATTTGAAGAATGAACGAGATAGAACATTGCTCAAGGACGTGTCTTCCTCCAAGACAGAGAGAGCACTGGGAACGTCTGTTGTTAACAGACGGCACAGAATCACATGAGGAACATGTCTTAAACCCCAGTGACATAGCTTCTACTATAATGCTAGCATCTCCTATACAAAGGGGTGGGTGAGATTTCTAGACTAACTGAAACTTAATTATATCATTATCTATTTGCCAGGAGAAGAAGAAACTATATTAAAAATACTAGCAATGATAACTATACTAAATAATATGCACATGGCTAAGGAAAATGTCACTGATTAAATGGACACTGCATGGGGTTCCATTTCACTGCCATTGGCTGTAACAGGTAGAGACTGAGGAGGATTTGGGCCCACTTCACCCCTTATGTCCTCAGGTGAGAGAGCATAAAGGTACGTACTGTGCAGGCATGCCCCCAATGGACACTGCTTTTAAAAATAATCTTACTTCACACAGGAATAGAATCCATGCAGACAATCACTCAAAGAGCTACAAGTTTACCTCTTTTGATAAGTCATTTCTTTCTTTGGCTTGTGCTTTGTGCGACACTTCTAATATTTCATATTTTCTTCTGAGCTCTGACAATTCATGTTCAACTGTATCTCGTTCACTATTAAAACAAAACCAGAATATTATGAGATTCATTCAATGAAATGAAAATAAGTCCTCAGACCTCGTGTATCTCTTTATTTCATTCATCCTCTGTGTTCATCCAACATTGGCGTCTCTTTTCCTTCATTCAGTGTAGTCACTATTAATGCAAGTCCTTCACTTCTTCATTTCTTGTTATCTGGAACTGCTTTCTTGTGCCATCTAACCTTATTACTATTCAATTTTCAACTACTTTCATATTTCTCATCTGAAAACATATCTGTCCGGTCTACACTACATTTCTCTTCTCGCTCTTCTTTTGTATTTCTCAAATTTAACTTTGGGCCGTATTATTGTCTCCTTTTAACAATGGACAATGATAAAGCATCTATGCCTATTCTTTAAAAGAAAAGGAGTACTTGTGGCACCTTAGAGACTAACAAATTTATTTGAGCATAAGCTTTCGTGAGCTACAGCTCACGAAAGCTTATGCTCTAATAAATTTGTTAGTCTCTAAGGTGCCACAAGTACTCCTTTTCTTTTTGCGAATACAGATTAACACAGCTGCTACTCTGAAACCTTTCATTATGCCTATTCTTTAAATCTGTCAGAAGACTTTGATACACCCCAACATGACATTTGGTTGACTCTTTTGCAGACAGTTGCAGTAGTGAATGAAAATGCTTGAAAGACTTCATCCCCTTCTTTGAGAGAACCAAAAGGATTATTGTGAACAATTGTTCCTCTGTCCTGAAGGTTCTCTCTTCTAAAGTGGTACATGGAGCTATATCATCCTCTTGTTCAACATACTATATGTATGATATTGCTGGGAAAGTTAGTGAGGAGACATGGGTTATAATGCATTTAGCATGCCTATGATTCTCCAGGTCTACATTTCTATAATATCTGACCCAGTCAGAGCTGTGAAACAAGTTATTCAGTGCCAGCATGGGGCTGAGATAAAAACTAGCCAACTGTAATGTAACCCAAACAAGACTGACATAAAGTTGGCAAATAGGGTAAGGAGCCAGAAGACTTTGTAAAACTGATGTTCAATGTGGACACACAGTTAGACCATGTGCTACTCCTGGTTTCCTGGGTGGCACCCATGCCCAGAGTGCTTTTTTACCATCTGCATTTAGCAAGATGACTGCAACGTACTCTCCCAAATGGAAACTTTGCCACAATTATTTACACTTTTGCCACCTTGAGATTAGATTGTTATAATGCATCTGCATAGGGCAACACTCTAATCTTTTCAGAAGCTGAAGCTAGTACAAAATGATATGACTTGCTTATTAAATGGAGTTGCATATTAGAAGCACAGTAGATGAGTGATCCATGACATATATTGGTTTCCAATGAACTTTCAGGTAGAATTCAAATTGTTGGTTTTAATTTATAAGCCAAGAATGGTTCAAGACTTAGCTATTGGACAGATCAACTCTCTCAATGACATATTGCCACACTTAAGATCAGCAGAGGTGCCTGATCTTGCTCAATATAAACAAGACAAGAGAGGGGGTTGATGGCAAGTTGTTTTTTCTGTATGGAATCCTCAGTGTTGGAACTTAAGCCCCCACTGATCTTCAAGATTTTTTTAACCTTCTGGACACAGCAAAGCTCATCTGTGGACTAGGTTGAAATATATATATATTTTTGCATATTTTGCAATTGTAATTTACAGGATAGGCACTCACAGCATAAAATGAACAAACACCAGTAGTTACATTTTAGAAATAAGGGAAAAAATAGGTTCCTGAGTTTCCTATAAGGATCCCGTCACAATGAATCTTTTAAATCTGTGCGCACACCGGAACCCACAGGGGAACTCTATTTCCAAATCTGTGGATCCCTAGGCCTGCCCCTTTGCATTGGTTTGCAAGCATCTCTCCCTCTAGCAGCATGAAGGGGAGCACAAAGCCCTTTATTACTTAACTCTGTGAGGCATTCTGGGACTGTATTTTATTAAACTAATAAAAATATTAATATATGTTTAGCTGAAATGCAAATAAAACGAGCCCACTATGCTATGCAACACTAACTATATGGATTAAAGAAAACCAGGAAGGATTCTATCGTGTCCTTCAATAAATAGGAAAGAATCATGGGCCAACATTTTCTAGCCTGGATACCTAAAGCTAGGCTCCTAAAAAACATCATATTTAGGTACCTGAATAGAAGCAGGCCGATTTTTACAGGAGGGCCAGGCAACCCCAGGTCCCAGTGAAGATGACAAGAGCTGCACGTGCTGAATATCTTGGAAAAGTCAGAACACTTGAATAAATAGACCATTTCTGTTTAAGTGTCTAATTTTCCAAAACATTCAGCACCTGCAGCGCTTTTCTTCATTGGGAATGGTTTGCTTAGCCCTCCTGAAAAATCAGGCCACTTCAACTTTAGGCACCAAAATTTGAAAATTTTGTTCTGTGTTTCTTGAGGAACCAGACATAGCCATAAGCTGAACAATTTACTTATCAAGTTGAGGAATAATTCATGGACAATATATTTGTGAGCAGGCATGAGCCAAAAAACAAAATGGAGTTCACATTAAGGGCTATCACCTTGATTAACAAAAATATTGACATAATTTTCTATGAATATCATTGAGCATATGTACTCTGGAGATGCACTGACCGTTTTACTTTATCATAGTTCTCCTGCCTGTAGTCACCTTGCTGAATCATCTGTTTGGTATCTGCTAGTTCTAGCGTCAAACGTTGACATCTAACTTCTAGCTCTGAACGACTTCTTCGCTCATCTTCATAGCTCTAGAAGTAAAAACATGTTTTAAAATAATCAAAGCTCCACTGAGATTTACTTGACTTAACGATGAGGTAACTGTGAGAATAAAACCAAAAAATAATTTTGTTGCATTATCTGTAGTCTAGCTTTGCCCCAAATGATGGGGCTTCCACCTCTTCTCTTGGCAGACTACTTCACAACCTAATAGATGTTTTACTATAAAGAAATATTGAGCTATATATATTTGGCCTACATTTTTCCTCTTCTTATTTTAATTAGTTGATTAATGTGACTTCTTTCTCACTCACATTCTTCCCTGTTAGGTTTCGTAGATTCATAGCGTTTAAAGTCAGAGGGGGTCTTTAGATCATCTAGTCTGACCTCCTGTGTATCACAAGCCACTAAATTTCACTCCAATAACTTGGTCTGCCTAAAGCATAACTTCCTGAATGGTATTTCTAAGATTCTCTTAATCCTTTTGTCAATATTCATTCTGCATTTTTCCTGATCTTATTTTTTCTTAGCCCTTTAGAACACAATATATGGTAACACGCTGGTAGTCAGCAGATCACTAAATTAATCTTAAACTTCTTGCCTGAAGCTCAATATGTAGATCCTAAATGTTTCCATTATTCAAATAGTGCATGTCAGCCCTAGCTTCATTAAGCCACCTACTCCATTATATCTCGGTTCATAACATGTTTTTGTGGAACTTGCTTCATTTATAAGAAAGCATGCATACAGAATACATGCTACAGATTATCTAACCTGACTCACAGACAGCTACCAAACCTAAGAACATTCATTTATAGCTAGTCATATCAGAGTTGCTCAGGGGGAAATCCTTTTCCTTTGGCATTCCACTGTTTGATCTTTTGTCCTGTCAATATTTAACTTATTTGGCATTTCATCTCACCAGCCAGCTGCCTTACAATTTAAATATGGTGGTGTGGGTACAGGCAGTAAAATACGACATTCCTGATGCAACACAGACAGAATGCTGCTTTCTAATTACTGGCATAAAAGGAAAAACAATAGATTTCAAATCCCTGGGATGGTCAGTCAATAGCTAGAGAGATGCTGCCACCATGTGGTCAGGGGAAAACAAATCTAAGATGATAAAGGTTAAACCGATTACATCTGTTTTAATATCACTGCAGTTATTGTAACATATCCCATTTTTAGTAGCATTCATCTGAAATTGGATTACGTTTCAGAATTTTAACTGTATTAAAAAAAGGGATAATTTATTTCTAAGTAGCAGAATGGGTTAAATATTGGGAAAGAGCTTTCAAATTATGATTCCAGCACAAACAAAACATGTTTGGTTGTCATCACCTCTTATCCAACTAACGTCTGTCTCCATCATAAAACCATCACTCTTAATTCAGACCTGAGATGGGGTAAAAATTCCAAATTCATGGGTGATGTATATTCAGGTCAGATTTAAGGTGGTCAGAAAACAAGTCATTGTGAAATCTGTACCAATCTGGCATTTACTGCACATAAAATGAGTATAAGGATGTAGGAAAGGAAAAACCAAGTAACAGGGAGATGCAACTTAAACTTTTAACTTTATCATTCTTATCCCTTTATGGCAAAATTTAATTCACAGTTGAATTTGCCCCCATAAGTTGGAGTGTCTGTTCAAGCCAGGCCTTGAACTGAAACAGTATGATTCATAAAAAGAAAAGGAGTACTTGTGGCACCTTAGAGACTAACAAATTTATTTGAGCATAAGCTTTCGTGAGCTACAGCATCCAATGAAGTGAGCTATAGCTCACAAAAGCTTATGCTCAAATAAATTTGTTAGTCTCTAAGGTGCCACAAGTACTCCTTTTCTTTTTGCGAATACAGACTAACACAGCTGCTACTCTGAAACCCGTATGATTCATACAGATCATGACTGAGGTTAAATGTCTTAAATTAACTTCAATTTCCGTAACTGCTAAATTTTCTCCATAATTTAAACAAAGATTGAACTGCTGGTTTATAATGCGTCTAGTTAAACTAGAAGGAGAGAAAATATTTTACCGCCAGCAGAACCTTAAGAGACGTTTTTCATTTGCATGTTTATAATATCTAAACTCAGGAGAAAGTTAAACTATGGAAACACTACTAAATGATCATGAAAGGCATTATTTCATCTTTGTTTTAAGTTAAAAATTCACTAAAGAAATAGAATTAAGTCAAAAAAGTGAGATAAGAGCCTTCAGCATTTCACAGGATAAGGTCCTTAATTGGATATCATTATAAAAATTTTAGTCTTTCCCTTATCTCAAGGGTGTTTTAAACACTACTACATTTAAGTACCTACACCTATAATTATTTGAATGTGACTATATTAAGTACATAATGATGGATGTTCTTTAGGAAAAAAGCAGGCAGTTGCATTTTTTTTGAAGGGGAGGGAAGGTGAAGTAAGAGGGGGTAGAGAAACGCTGTGCATGCACAATACATTGTTATTTTCAAATCTCTTTGGAGTAATTTAAAACACAAATTTCTTCAAACAAGGTAGAAAAAACACTGGTTCACATGTCTATATCGCTGAAATTTTAAAAATCAATAATTTACAGCACAAAAGCCATTTTTAATGTCCATTTATAAAATAAAATAAGACACTGTGATAACTCAAGAACAGACAGAGCTTTAATTTTCCCAACACACACATTTATAGGCTGAGCCAGCCATGAAAAGTTTCAGGGGGAAAAGGTAAAATGAGTCAGCCTAAGCAACTATTATCAAGGATTTGGAAAAGAAAATATGTTGTTGCAATCTTAACTACAGCGATGCAATTATCTTAATTCCAGCTTTGTGCACAACAGGGTAAATCCTAGATGTATTCTTTAAAAAGAAATTTTATGATATTGAGTGCAGCCAATGTTTCAATATACTTTGGAAAAAAAAGATATTTCTGCTTTTTTTGTGTTTCTTCCCCTTCTTTACGAGAAGAAAGACGACAGGATTTAAAGTACATTTGAGTAACTTACTTCTTAATTGTAGTCACAGTCTTTTATTTATGGCATCACAATTAATTGCTATGGGGTCCAGTTTGATATCATAAGGATTATTATTTCAGTTGAGGAACAAATAGCAAGAGCAGGTGAACATCAAAGCACCACAATCCTGTTTTCAAGTCTTTAGCAATAAATAAAAATAGGGAAAGAATAAAACCAAGGAAATTAAAAAAAAATAATAAGAAGAGGTAAATGTGACAGTCCAGCAGATGTGTTTCCAAACAGAATATCTGTCAGTTTTCCATTAGGTTTTGGTTTCTACTTAACATTTTTTATTAAATATGCACCTGACTATAGTGATACAGATTTTCATTATTAGTACAAATATTAAGCAAATTAATATTGTGAGAAAACAATTGCTTTGCAAGTATTAAAAAAAATGAATGCCCCACTATTAAATCTCTAGTCTCCTACCTGATCTGAAAGGTAACTGGAACGGAAATGTACCCATTTGACAGAACAGGGTTATTTTACTGCTCATTTTCATAGCTGGGTTACAAAAGCATACAAACCTCCATCACACACTTCAACTGGGACTTGTAATAACTTAGGTCTTCTGATAAGCTCTCTTTTTTCATCTGTAGTTCATTTACTTCTTTTCTTAATGGATGGACTACTTCATAGAATCGAATCTAGAAAAGAAAGCAAACAACACTGTCACTCCTCAAAAATACAGATATTAAAAAAAAATGCAGATAAATTCTAGTAAGAGAACAATTAAAACATTTTATGCCACTAACTTAAAAATCTCATATTTGTTTTTCAAAAAAGTTAATATTTTCAATTAACACATACACTACTTACTATGTATCTTTTTACATGTACTACTCTATTACACTGGGCTAATCTACACTAACGCTGTGAGTCAATCTAAGTTACGCTATTTAAGTCACATAAGTTATGTAACTGAAGTTGATGTAACTTAGCAAAGTGTAGACACCGCTGTAAGTCAACCTATGTCAATGGGAGACGCTCTCCTGTCGACATAGCTTTCACCTCTCGGGGAGGTGGAGTACAGACTTCAATGGGAGAGTACTCTCCCATCGACTTAGCGTATGTTCACAGACCCACTAAATCAGTACCACTGCATTGATCGCAGCAGTGCCGATTTAGCCTGTCGTGTAGACATGGACACTGTTTGTATTCAATAGTCCTTCAGACTCAATTTTTTGTTCCTTATTTTTATTCTTTCCACACTAAGCATTCACACTAATTAGATGCAACAGATTAGAGTACCACAATAGTAGCTTCTCTTACTCATTTTATGTTCATTCAATCATTAAACACGCAACTAATATAAAGCGGTTGATGTCGCTCATGATTCTCACATATTCCCTTCATACTTCTAAAAATTATCTCACCAAGTTTAAAAATCAACATCACCCCTTCTCCCCCCACCACTTCTGAACAGAAACATTTTTATTCATCATGCCAGGTGAAGTCAATGAGGAGCAAAATCATAATCCCTGTCAGTCACACAATCACCAACACTGCTAAAAGCACTACTTTGTAGATGCACAGATGGTACATGAATTATCCTCCATTTCCTTCTGCTACAAGCGCGAGAGAAAGAAAGAGGACGACAACCAATCACTGTGGTGTTTATTGAAAGAAGTAAAATATCCAAAGTAAAATATTGACTCCCAAAATGTTGATGCTTATCTATTTAAATTTGAGAAAAGAAAGAAAAAGGGAAATTCAGCTTCCAAAGAAATAAGAATTCTAATGGTCTCTACTTTAGAATGAGCATTGTCAAGCATTTATAAGTAATTCTTCCAATCATCATAATGAGATCCATTTTTTTCCAGCTTCTCATTTATAACAGATACAAAATTAATTACACCCTGTAGTTTGTATTCTGACAAACACCTGCTTCTGTGGTGAATGGCCTTACCAGTGATCCTATTATAAAATTTAATTTTCAAAGATTTCTTATAGCAGGCTTTAAAAGCCCTTACTGAAATGGCTTTAGCCTAAGTCAAATAGGCTTTTTTAAAAGATATAGAAACATGAAAAGTTGAAATCATACAAAATATATTTTTAAAAAATGCACAAATCGGTATATATATAAATCTGTTTTACTATATCAATACGGCTGGGATCATAACTATGTGGTTTGAAAAACTACAAATTAAATATAGAGAATGGTGGAATGCACTATTCGCTTATGCAATGGCACACCATACATGTACAAGCACACACACAGGTTGGCACCACAGTTATTTAACTATCCACCTTCAGTCAAACTTTATTTCTCCCTTTCATTTTTAATGCTTTAAAACAGATCATTTCATATATCACCTCTGAAGTCCTGAAGTTCTTTTTATATTATACATACTATATATGATCTGTGAATAGTCTTTTTTTTTTAAAAAAAAAATAAATCCAACTTTAGAATTATATCTAATTATCAACAAACAAGTGGGGATTAAGACATGCCTGTATTTTTTTTTTAAGTCCTCCATGTGATGGTACATATAGTGTCAATAGAGCCATACTATAGACCTGCTGCAGACTAGAACTGGCCTCCTTGGGTCAAGTAAGTCACATTTATTATATTCCTTTTACCTTGTGAAGGTAAACAAGGCTAAATTCAAAAAGGAACTCAAGCACTTAACTGCTATTTTGGCACCTAAATCTGAGACTTAGGCTTTGTCTACACTGGCAAGTGAACGACAAAATTTTGTCATTCAGAGATGTTAAAAAAATACCCCCTCAGAAAGACAAAAGTTTTGTCGAGGAAAAGAGACGGTGTGAACAGCACTAGGTCGGCAGGAGCACACTCCTGCCAACAAAGCTACCGCCATTCATTGGGGGTGGAAGTTTTTTGTTGGCAGGAAAGCTCTCTCCCGGACAAACAGCGGCTACACTGCGCACCTTTTAGTGTACAGCCATGTTGCTAAAAGCTGCGTAGTGTAGACAAAGCCTTAGGCAGCTACTGATATTCACAAAATTCCTGCTCAAATGCCTCCTAACCCCACAGGTGCCTAAACTTGTTTGGTGCCTAAATTTCCCTAGGTACCAATGTTTCTGCCTCTAGGCATGCACACTCCAGCCTCGCTTTAGGTGGCTGGCTGCCTAAGCCCCAGAGCAAGTCACAAACTGGGGGAAGATAAGCCGAAGAATGCCTACCTTGCATGCAGGACTCAATCCAGTATGCATGCTCAAAGGCAGTCTCGCTCCATATGCAACAAGAGGAGGAGGAGGCACTCCCTCATAACTTTTAGCCTAGTGATTAGGGTACTCACCCAGGATGTGGAAGTCTACTGGTTTAGGCTAGCCCCATGCTGATGAGGAAAATGGATTTGAACAGGAGTCTGCCACTTCTCAGGTGAATGCCCTAACCACTGCGTTATGGGATATTCTCATGTGAGGCTCCCTCAATCGCTTCTCTTGAAACTGTTCCGCTGTATAGAACTACTTAATCACTGAGGCAGAGAGTGTGAGAATGACTCTAGCCTGGCAGGAAGGGCACTCACCTGGGAGGTGGGAAACTCAGGATTAGTCCCTCTGCTCCATTGTCTATTTATTTATTTATCTATCCAAAATGGAACAGGAGAGACGGAGGGAGTCCAACATCAGAATATTCTATAGCCCAGTCATTAGGGAACTCATGTGAGAGGAGGCAGAACACTGTTCACATTCCTTCTCCTCATCAGGCAGAGGGGGATTGAACCAGCTGACTCCCACACCCTGCGTGACTACATTAACCACTGGGCTGAAAGTCTACATTTCTCGTTGTCCCTGGCACAGAAATTTAGATGCATTTTATACTTTTCAAAATTTATTTTGCAGGGTAAGGGCAGGGGAAAGCCAACACAAAACTTTGAATGTCCAGGCTAGTCTCTGTGTTGGAAAAGCCACAAGATTCTCTTAAACTTCAGTTCGTCTCTGGAAAAAAAAAACAAACGGTATTATGGGGTTCACATTTACTGTGTTTCAGTTCCTTCTACATTAAATTTGCTCATTTTACAAATAAAAAGATGGTTTCGCTAGCTGCAGTCCTAGAAACTCAAGCTGTCACAAGCTGTGGGATGCCAGTTAAGACTGCATTTTTCCCTGTTCATATAATAAAAATTCTACATGAAAAGTTCTTCCCTTAGTTTATTCAAGTTCTGTGCAAACCCACTGAAGACAATGGGATTTCACAAGTGTAAGTGAGGAAATAATTCTGTTGACTGCGCATAAGGAACAGAAGTATGTAGTGATGACAAGAATAGCAAAATTTATATTTTAATCACTAAAGTAAGCACATAATACTCAGTACACACAAATTTTTGAAACACCAATGTAATTTATACATAGACACTTTTCAAAAGAAAAATGTAATTTAAGGTTTATGGGTTTTTTTCTCCTTGTTGATATTATTTTGTGTCTGGAAATACAGATTTGCTGGTACTTCTGTCCTGTCTGTACTTGATCCACAACGGGTGTCTATTACCTTTATAAAACTTTAGAAACTTCCATGCAATATCATGAATAAATGGGACTTACCTGACCTGTAGAGCCTGTAGTAAGGAGAGCACATAATTGTAAAGTTCCTTAATTCTTTTAGAACTATTTGCAAATTACATTTAAAATGTTGGTTACATGCTCTGTGCCACAGCAAAATATCACTTAGCACCACCTTGTGGAAAAAATGTGAACAGTAACCAAAACAAAACACTCAATTTACTAACTAAAGCAGTGGTTTTCAGACTATTTGTATTGGTGACCCCTTTCACACAGCAAGCCTTTAAGCATGACCCTCCTTATATATTAAAAACAGGGGTGGGGGGGAATTTAATGGGAGCTGTCAGCCCCACAGAGCGGACAGCCCATGACCCCCATGTAACCCCTTGTGAATCTGAGGGGTAATGATCCCACCAGTTTGAGAACTCCTGAGCTAATGTCTGCTATCTATATTAACCTATAAAATACTAGAAATTAAACTTGTGATATCCTTTAGTTCAAAATCTAGATAGAATAAACTTATCTAAAAGCTACTTTCTGCTGTAAACCTGGTACAGAAAATTTACTGACTAAAGACTATATCATATAAGAACGGCCACTCTGGGTCAGACCAATGGTCCATTTAGCCCAGTATCCTGCCTTATGACCATGGCCATTGCCCGGTGCTTCAGAGGGAATGAACAGAACAGGCAATCATCAATGATCCATCCCATATCATCCATTCCAAGCTTCTGGTAATCAACAGCTAGGGACACTCAGAACATGGTGTTCCATCCCTGCCCATCCTGGCTAATAGCCATTGATGGACCTATCCTCCAGGAACTTATCTAGTTCTTTTTTGAACCCTGTTATAGTTTTGGCCTTCACAACATCCCCTGGCAAAGAGTTCCACAGTTCTTATGGATCCAAGGAAAGATCCTTCATCTCTGCACTGTTTAGATTCTAACAGGGCGGAGTAACTGAATGAGGAACATGGATTGTTGTTCCAGGAAGTCTGTGTTTTTCAAACTCATATGCTCACTCTGTTCCTTCCTCTGCCATTTAACGTCCCTGCTGCCTACCATGCAAGTAAAACAAATCTCATCCACTTCTTGTTCTCATCATTTCAACCTACTAGGCATTAAAGACTAGGTTTTAAAAGGCTTCTTCTTTCTGCTTGAATGCCACTTTTAATGACTGAATTATATTAGGAAGAGGCCCAGCAATAGGAGTCTCATTTCTAGTGCAGGCGGCCTGGGGATGGTGATGGAAGAACCTGAGTTCTAAAGGCTTCTCCCTGCTTTCTTCACAGTTACACTGTGAGTCAGAAAGAGTGCATTAAGGTACTCATTATGACCTTTACAAACAGGTTACTAAACCATGATAATTTATATTTTGAATAGCGATACAGAACACAAAGTACTCACAGAAACATATTCAGGGATAGAAAGCTCATCTTCAGGGAGAGATTTCAGTTTCTCATAATAATCTTCTGTCAATTCCAAATCACGCAAGCTGCGACGGATATCTCCAGCCCGCTCCCTTAACTGATGATTTGTTTCTTCTAGTTGTTTTTGCCTCATTAAAATGGTTTCCATTTCCTGTTTCATTAGCTCTTGATGTTTTCTACGAAAATGTATCAGAAAATTATGATAAACATGTCTAAATATCAATAAATCCTCACAATACTTGAGCTAGGCAAATAATTATTATCCTAATTTTCAGATGAGAGCAAGAGTTCACAATTAATTTAATCCTACCAAAAAAAAAATACCCAAAAAAACCACTTTGTTAACTAGAATTAAGATTGCACAAGCATATTGCCTTTCAAACACAAACTGTAAGAAAATAAGGCTTTGTCTACATTACCTCGCTTTTAGCTTTTGTGCCACCACAGCCGTGCTGCTAAAAGGAACGCAGTGTAACTGCTGTTTGTCAGCAGGAGAAATCTCTCCTAACGATAAAAAGACTTCCACCCCCCATGAGCAGCAGCAGCTTTGTCGACAGGAAAAAGTGCTGTTCACATCGACACTTTTCATCAGTAAAACTTTTGTCATTTGGGGAGGAGGGAGTTAAATACCCTTAAAAGACAAAAGTTTTGCCGACGAAGTTCCAGTATAGACAAAGCCTAAAACATCTCTAGTTAAAGCAACATTAACATCCAAACAACTTCAATTCACACCTTATCATTCAAATATAATCACACTCACAGAGACAACCTCCACAACAGACTGCGTCTCACTTCCAACATACAGCCATCATAATACACTCATCAAGGTTCTTAGAAATCACACTCAAACAAGGAACTTTAACGCCAATCTCCATAAATGTTAATATGCTACTAATAGACTTTCTAAAATGTTTCTACCTAAAGCTAGGTAGACTGATCATGAATGATGAAGGATTATACAGCATTGGCTGAATCCCTTAACTGCTCCCTTCCAAACATTTGAACACTGAAAGAGTTCGTTTGTTTGTTTTTGTATGTTTTTGTAGATCCACAATTGTTGTAAAGAAAGCCTACTTCTTTTGTATATTGGTTGAACTCCATTGAAAAACACTTTCAATCTAAATTGTTCTTTCAGGAAGGGTTTTATTTGGGGGGGGGGGAAGAGGAGGAACTACCCTGTTTTGTTTTTTAAACAAGCACCCAAAAAGTTTTAATTGGGTTGGTGTACAAGGTTTCAGGATAAATCTTGATCCAACATATTTTTTGAGGTTCACCAAAGCAGGTCTACTCCACAAAAGGGATATGTTCTAAAGAAAGATAAGCAAGTTATTGATGGGCAGGATATAAAGGTAGCAGACAGAGGAGGATAGAAGAAAGAGTATTTTTCCACTGTGGATAAGCATCTAAGTCACTCAGCTGTTTAGTCTCTGGCCCTAATAATTTGTACAGTACGTAGCACTTTTTCATCTGTATAGATGCCAAAGCACTTGACAAAAGTTAGATAAGCATAAGATGGCACAATTAAGCACACAACTGGAAGACATTTTTCCAAGAGTGACTGTGCTCTTAAATCTGAGACCAGTTCTACCACAAATTACTCCTGGGGAATTCTGCACTACTGCACACGTGCATAATTAATGAGCTCTGCAGATTTCAAATTTTTTGTGCCGAAAAAAGCTTCTGCCAAAATGTTGCTGCAGTTCCACTTTTCACCCACCAGAGGACCTGTGGCGATAGAAAAAAGTGGCAGCTCACAGCCAGATAAGGAAGAGAAAGCCTGCCTTCTTCACAGAGCCTGTGGCCAGGTCAGGAAACAAGGGTTATGGGGAGACAGACAGTGTAGGATGCTGCGGAGCACGGGGTGTCAGACAGGGGCACATAAGGGCTAGTGGGAGAGGACAGACTGGAGCAGGGGCAGAATGGGAGTGGAGGCACAAGACCACAGGGAGAAGGCAGGTGCAGACACACATGGGGACAGAGGGAGGGGTGCAGGGCTACATAGGGCTGGGTGAGGGCACAGAGACACATGGGGACACGGGCAGATGTGTCTGACTGAATGGGAGAGGCTAGGGATCAGCCAGGGTCTGCATGGGAGAAGCTTCCTAACAATCCCTCCCCACCCCCACAAAAAACCTGTTCCATACTTCTCTCACCCATACCCAACAACCCTCCAAGTTCACACCCTGGTTCCTTCCCAGCAATTTACTTCCCTCTCCATTGGCTCCTCTGTTACCCATGTTTTCCCCAAGCCTTTTCACTGTTTCTGAGGGGTGAGGAAATACTAATCTGTATTCTAGTTTAAATGAATTATTGCTCAAGAGTTCTGTATTAATATGCCTAGTAAGGAATCTATTTGTCAAAAAACATTTCCTGAATCGTTTTTGTTTTCTATATTGTTACAGACATATTTGCTGACCGATATTTTGAAATAAATGACCAAAAATAATTGAGACTGGTGTGATTATATTGTGTTATTTTGACAAATAAAATATGCAGAATTTTAAAATATTGTGCACAAGATGTTTAATTTTTGATACCAGGAGTATCAAATCTTTTACAGAAAGAGACTTGTAGAAAGTCACAACTTCTCTGTGCTTGAGTTTATGTATCTCCTGCTGTGATGCGAGACTTCACTAAATAAGATACCACACTTCACAATCCTTCTTAAGACCAGTCAGTAGAATTGAGAACAGAACTCCTTAATGACGTATTTTGTCAACAGCACGTTACCAGACTTAGCTTTAGGTTCTAGACAATTGTAATGTTTCAGAAGACTCAAGTCAAAATCAATATTTACCCAAACACTAGAAGCACTTCTGCTCAATTAAGGCTCTTTCAGGGCCAAATGACAGTTTTCTAAACTGTCATTCCCTCCCATCTCCCCAAGCCATTCAGGATATAGAATAATTAAAAAAGAGTTGCAAATGTATTATTTTTTAAGTGGAGAAAGTATTACTCCTAATCGAGCCCTTTGTTCACAAAACAGCAGAGATTATTACTTATATTAAAGTTTCAAGTACAATTTAGGTTCAGTCAGGGCTAGTAGTGAAAGTTTCAGCAAGTTACAGTTAGCAGTTTTAAGTGAAGGTGTAGAATGGAAAGCTTATACAACCTATAATAAAGCTGCTCTTCCAGTAACCTACATCCCATCATGTTTTATTTCCTACCACTGCATTTAGATCAATAGTACATATTAATACTGAAGTTGATTTGTTTATTCTCGTACCTGGCATCTTCTTGCTGTAATGCCAACTGGTTGTCTAGTCGTAAAGATAACAGCTGCTTCTGGTGGATTGTATCATTAAGCTTCTCTTCTAGCTCTTCAATCTAAAAGCAATTAAAGAGAAAAGAGAAAAATGACTTACCTTGCTAACTTCTCCTGAAACATTTTCTGACAAAAGCAATACCCTATACTACCTTTCACTAAAAGAATTAAGAAAAATAGCAGAGGTCTGAATTAGTCAGGAGACTGCTATTCTGATTGTTTTAAGAAAATCCAAAAATGTTCTAGACACCTGCCAAAAGAAATAAAGAAATTATACCTGTCCCAAAGTACCTACAAAGTAAAGCTCCAATTCTATAATTGGATTCACAAAGGCCAAGGCATCTGCTTGCTCAGATTCGATTGCTGGACTTGACCTAAATTCAACTTACAGACAAGTGCAAGTTATAAACAGATATCAACAGAAGAGACTGAGCCCTGGTTTACGCTATGAACTTATGTCGGTATAACTACAGTTGCTCAGGGATGTGGAAAATCCACACCCCTGAGTGATGCAGCTATCCTGACCAAACTCCCTTCATAGACAGGGCTTCTCTCATCAACACACCTACTGCCTCACAGAAAGGTGAAGTACCTACGCCGATGGGAGAAGCTCTCCCGTCAGCATAAGTAGCATCTTCATTAAGTGCTACAGTGGCACACTTGTACAAGTGCAGCTGCACCGCTGTAAGCGTAGACAAGTTCTAGGATAAAGGTAACAATAATAAAACTATACACTACTGTAGTAAGGCATTATTGCACTTCCCCCTACCTCAGCTTTCCTCCCCATACTTCTTGTAAATGAGATGGGACAAGATATAGACTCTCTCGCTTCAAAGTCAGTCCACATTTCCACAGACAAGCTGTTCCCATTTGACCACCACTCAAAGGTCTACAATTCAGTGTTTCTCAACCTTTTCAGGCTGGTGATCCCTTAACTCCCTTACATTTTTTATTCTTCTGTAGTAAATGCATCAGTGATAACCCTCTGTAGTGTGTGTCTGTGTGTTTTGAGAGGCTGACAAAGAATTCTTGACTTTGAATGGTAAGAGTGCCTGGGGACTAGTATTTTCTTTGGTTTAGACTTGTAACAAGCACAAAACTAAAGTAAAAAGAAAAGGAGTATTTGAGGCACCTTAGAGACTAACAAATGTATTTGAGCACAAGCTTTCGTGAGCTACAGCTCACTTCATCGGATGCATGCAAAATATATCCTCAGGAAGTCAAATAATTCCTTCATGTCTCAATTTTCCCATCTTTTACCTTCTATAAAAAACAGGGAAGATATTTTGGTACCTACCCTACAGGAATATTATAGAAAATTGAAGTTTGTACAGTACTCTTGTCATAAATATAAAGGGAAGGGTAAACACCTTTAAATCCCTGTTGGCCAGAGGCAAAACCCTTTCACCTGTAAAGGGTTAAGAAGCTAAGATAACCTCACTGGCACCTGACCAAAATGACCAATGAGGAGACAAGATACTTTCAAAGCAGGGGGGGACACAAAATGTTCTCTCTGTCTGTGTGTTGCTTTTGCCAGGAATAGAGCAGGAATGCAGGTCAGAACTACCTAAACAGTTAATAAGCAATCTAGTTAGATATACGTTACATTCTGTTTTGTTTAAATGGCTGATAAAATAAGTTGTGCTGAATGAAATGTATATTCTTGTTTTTGTGTCTTTTTGTAACTTAAGGTTTTGCCTAAAGGGATTCTCTATGTTTTGAATCTGATTACCCTATAAGGTATTTACCATCCTGATTTTACAGAGGTGATTCTTTTAATTAAAATTCTTCTTTTAAGAACCTGATTGCTTTTTCATTGTTCTTAAGATCCAAGGGTTTGGGTCTGTGTTCACCTATGCAAATTGGTGAGGATTTTTATCAAGCCTTCCCAAGGAAAAGGGGTGCAGGGCTTGTGGGGATTTTGGGGGGAAAGACATTTCCAAGTAGGCTCTTTCCCTGTTATTTTTGTTAGATGCTTGGTGGTGGCAGCAGTAAGATCCAGGGACAAAAGGTAAAACAGTTTGTACCTTGGGGAATTTTTAACCTAAGCTGGTAAAAATAAACTTAGGGGGTTTTTCATGCAGGTCCCCACATCTGTACCCTAGAGTTCAGAGTGGGGAAGGAACCTTGACAACTCTGAAAGTGCTAAGAAGTATTAAGTCAAGAATGAAAGTGAACTCTTACATCTAGAAATTTCCACAGGGCTGAAACACATTGCATAAGAAAGCTCACATTTTCACCTCTGTACCTTTCACCTGATTTCAGTTAGAGCAACTGAAGTTGATTTGTATATTGAAGTTATTCAAGAACCATGAATGAGGTAGTATATAAAGTACTTTTCTAGATTTAAGCACTTGTTGTGGAATAGGGCACACATATACATAATCAGATAGTCCTTACTTTGGTCAGATATTCCACTTTCAAGTTGTCAATCATTAAGTTTTTCTGAGATAACTCTATTTTCAGCAATTGTAGATTATGAAGCAATTCCTTCCGCTCAATCAGTTGCCTAGTGATTTTGGTGGTACCTTCTCTCTCTTCAGAAGAGGAAATGTCATCCGTAGGTATTGTAGTCTCTAAACTAATATCTTCAGACTCCAGGGAGCTGGAGATATTTGCTTTCTTGGTTTCCTTGGAGCCCTTCCGTGACATTTTTCTTTTTATTTGAAGAGGTTTTTATGGTTATAATTTGATCTGAGCACCCTGTACAGTGAAATGCAAAAGTCAGAACAATTAAGAGAAATGGTATTAAAAGATTATGAAAAACTATGAACCAACACTTTAGATTTCCTGCGCAATGTTTGGCCTAAAGAAAAGGAGTACTTGTGGCACCTTAGAGACTAACAAATTTATTAGAGCATAAGCTTTCGTGAGCTACAGCTCACTTCATCGGATGCATTTGAAGTGAGCTGTAGCTCATGAAAGCTTATGCTCTAATAAATTTGTTAGTCTCTAAGGTGCCACAAGTACTCCTTTTCTTTTTGCAAATACAGACTAACACGGCTGCTACTCTGAAACAATGTTTGGCCTGTAAGAGATGTTTGTAGGATGCTGTAAAATAAAATCTTTCCCCAGAACTCTGTTTCTGGGGCTTCCTACCTTCTACAATAGCAATGGCCTTCTCTCCAGAAGGACATTCTAGGCTCATCATTAACAATGGGAGGTGTCACCAGTGCTAGAATGAGCTACATATGGGTTATCACAGTGGGATTTCACCTTGCTCAGTCTCAACATAGTGCCTGACCCCCTCATTTAATCACATGCCTTGCACTGCCTATGCAGCACTGCAAAAAGACACCATGGGTTTTTGGTTCAGTCTCTCCCACATTTCTCTCATTCAATCTCCCTCTTTCCCAGAGGCATGGAACATAATATATGGCAGCGATCCAAATGAGGGACATATTTATTATTCATGCAACAAACTTAAATGGCATGGGAAAGATTCCTTAAGCTTCCATAAATAACTTTCTATCCCATATAGGTTCTTATACCATCCTCTCTACCATACTATCTGAACGCCTCCCAGTAGTGCCTGAAGGAAACTGAGCCCACCGCTATCAAATGTGTTTTGTTCTCTCTCTCAGCCTCTCCCCAGAAGAGTAATCCCATACAACGTGCATCCCATACAATGTTTTTTTTGGAGCGGGGGATGACATCCACACTTGACCCTGTGTTTATGTTAGGAAAGGGAGGCCAAAGAATGGTGCCTTGCACCTGCAGTGGGGAAGCTCCAGGCGGACCCTTACTTTAGAGTCTTCCTTGCATCCACAAAGCCGAGCTCGCTCTCCACCACAGCCCGTGCCCTGCCCCTTCATCCCTAATGAACAGCCTGTTTAAATACAGAAGTGGGGAGGATCAAGCCACCATCCCTCAGACTGAGGGACGGTGGAGAGGCCTGACCACAGGGGCAGGGTCACAGCAGGAGGACTGGAAGTCACCCCAGGGCAGGCGTGGCTCCTGGTCCCAATGAACAGCAGCGGAGCCTGGCCTGCCCAGCCTGTGCCATCCCGGACCTCATTCGGGCTTCCCTCCTGAATGACCCCGGGCACATCGCCTACCGGCCCCGAACCGCCCAAACTCCTGCGGGCAGCGAGGGGCTGGCGTGTTTGAACGTGTCATCACATATCTGCATATAGCCCCGCACGAACCATTACCGGGGCGAGCGGCAAAACGAGGCTGCCCCGTGAGAGCCCCCAGGGCGGATCCCCGTGGCGCAGGCAGGTACATTTCGGGAGGGGACCCTCCCAGCAGCCCTTCCCCGTGCACTGCCCGGCTAGGCGGGAGAGGCCCCTACAGCCGGACTCACCTCCCGCAACTACCGACCAACAGCTCAGGCTTCGCACCGGAAAGGGCGGAGCTGTCAGATGCCGTCGCCAGGACAACAGCACTCGCGCTAAAACGAAAGAACGAAGGGGGCCGCGTCAACCGACCCGCTCTAGTCGCAACGCATGCTGGGACCCGCATCCCCTACCATCCCAACGGCCCAAACAGCACAACGGGCACCCGAAGTGTTTCCGGCGCATGCCGCAGGGCATGCTGGGAGCTGTAGTCTCCGGTTCCGCCAGCCGTTCCGGTTCCGGCCGGGGTGAGTTGCTTGCCGGGAGCCTCTCGCCTGCGGCTGCTTCTTCCCCGGCGTACTGGCCGGCGCTACTGCGGGCAGGATGTTGACCTCGCGCACGTTCCTGAAGCGCACGCGGGCGGGTGCGGTGATGAAAGTGGTGCGCGAGCACTACCTGCGCGAGGACATCGCGTGCGGGGCGGCCGCCTGTGAGCAGTGCGGGCGGCAGCCCGGGGAGCCCCGCCTCGAGGCCCAGCCCAGCGGGGCCGCCAGCAGCCTCTGCCCCGCCCCCCACTACTTGCTGCCGGACACCAACGTGCTGCTGCACCAGGTACCAACCCCCGCCCACGCCCGAGGGTGAGGGAGCTGTGCGCGCGGGGCGCGGGGCCTCACGCCGGAGTCACCATTGCTCTATGCAGTGTAGCCGTAGCCGTGCGGGTCCCGGGATATGGGAGACAGGATCCCTCACCCGTCTTCTCTCAGCATTCGCTGGTCAGGCCTCCAGCAATCCGAGATCCGGTCAAACGTCATGAGACTTAAACCTCATAAATGCGGTTTTCTCTTCGTTGGCCTGGCAGTGTCTGCTTTGCAGTGCTTTCTGGCCGCGGTTTCAAGCATTTCCCCACAGCCCCGGGGATACCCACCTTCTCTTTCTGAAACCCTGAGCCTCGCTTCCCTCGTCGCTTGTCTCCAGGAGCTGGGACTTAAAGAAAAACACCAAGTATTGTGAGACATGCAATCAAATCAAGAGAGTGGCAGCACCACCTCCATCGCTTTTGGGATTCCCTGTCCTTCGGGCCAATGCTGAATTTGGCTTCCTTGATGATACGGGGGGTCAGGGCTGCCACTGCTGGGAGCTGAAGTGAATCTCTTCTCTCTACCTAATCAAATTCATGGATGACAGCTTTTGAAAATCCCATCCAAAGTCTCCAGGCAGGGTCTGGGGACAGCTCCTTAGGGGCTAGAATTTCCACCTTCTGCTCCCCAGCAGCCAGGGTGAGGCAGGTCTGGGCATCTCATCATTCATTTTATCTTCTGGCAGTCATGTGTCAGGGTCAGGTAAACACTTCAATCTCTGTTATCAGTTATAAATAAACAATAACTTGGATTCTTTTTTGTTTCACAGATTGATATACTTGAAGATCCTGTTATTTCAAATGTAATTGTGCTTCAGACAGTTTTACAAGAAGTGAGGAAACGGAGTGCACCAGTGTACAAGCGAATTAGAGATGTGATTGCCAATCCTGAAAAACATTTCTATTCCTTCACTAATGAACATCATCGGTAAGGTATAGCTTAGGGTACAGCAAACTTCAGAATATACCACATAGGTAACTGGATACAACTGACATTTTTGGGGTAATGATGATGACAATATGACAACTGTAGTAGTAAAATTCAAGTGCTTTGAAGTTTCATCAACAGACATGACATAATGCACTTTTAGGGTGGCCAATTGTGAGACAATTGCAGGTGCTTGAAAAGGAATATGCCTGAAAGTCAAATGCCTTCAGACACTTCAAAATACATTCACCTCAAAATATCCACGTGCACTGGAAAATGATTTTGCATTCAGAAAAAAATAACTTTTTAATTTAGGAACTATTGAAGCTAAGGGTTTGCATGCATTTGTTGTCAATAATTACATGAATTGGTCTCTTGGCAATTGGATTGGTCCCTTAGTCTGGATCACTGTGTGAAAAGCTTCATGCATGATTCTCCTGTGTTAGTTGCTCTTGTTCTACTGGAGGTAAACCACTGCCCCAAACCACTTTCACCTGCTGCTCTGACTCACTTCTGCACCTTGTCCCAAACCTAAATTTTTCAGTATTGTTGCAAAAGACACATGATTTAAAATATATTAGCAACTTGAACCAAAATTTAATTTCTTTGCTATTTTTTCTTAATCGCAAGCATGTATTGGTTTGTTGGTGTGGAAATTGCTGCTGGACCAGATCTCTGGTGTGTCTAGTTGAGATCTTATCTCCAGCAGTGGCTTTTAGTAGATTTCTCAAAGGAAGGCAAACCTTCACTCAACCACGCATACTAATGCGTCTGGACAATTGTGCATTGTTAAATCATTGGAGAATTTGTGAAGGCCTACATTGTGGTTTGCTAATGCCAGGAAGTATGCAAGATTTGTAACTCTTGTGTTATTGTTGGTGTGTTCTGTTAAACAGTTACTACATTTCACTCTTGTGGTGATCACTTTTCACATTAGTGAAATGCAAACTGCACAAGTGAATATCATGATATCAGTCTGGATAAAAGACAATATATTAATGTAAATTGTCATTAGCCTCAGTCATCTAGGGTTTGATCCAAAGCTCATTGAAATCAGTAGAAAGACACTCTCTTTGACTTCAGTAGGCTTTGGATCAGGCCGCTAACTTTTCTGAAGGCTTGTCTACACTACAAAATTAAGTTGATTTAAGTCCACTTACAGCCACCACCGTAATTGAAGTGGTGATTCATGTCCACTCTTGCTCCTCCTGTCTGTAGTGCATGTTCTTACCTGAAGTGGGGCATTGCGGGACACTGACACTAGAGCCCAGCAGCTCTGGGCTGACAGCCTCAGCTGTAATCATGGAGCTCACAGCCCCCCGCAACTGTCAGCTGGGCACTGGGCTCATAGCTGTGGCCCCCCCGCCAGCCCCCGTGCTGACAGCCAGAGCTGTCAGCCAGGCACTGGGCTCACAACTGTGATCCCCACCCTACAACCCAGGGACTGACAGAGCTGTGAACCCACGCAGGGCTCAGTTTCACAGCAGGGAACTACTAGCAATGAAATTGACATTCTTGTCAGGTTCACAGCTGCTATTCTTTCACTTTTCAGCTTTGGCTGTCAGCCGGTGGGGGCTCCATGAACCCCCGTACCAGGTCTGACAGCCCAAGCTGTCAGCACCATGTGGGCTTATTGCTGGAATCCCCGGGCTACAGGACTGACAACCGAAGCCAAAATGTGAAATAATAGCAGCTGTGAACCTGACAAGAATGTTAGTTTCATTGCTGGTAGGCTCCCTGCTGTGAAATCGAGCCTTTCAGGCTCACAGCTGGGGCAGCTGCCATCTTCCAGTGAGGGATTGGGGTGTGGGGGAGAAGAGCCCAAGCCCGGGCAGTAGCTTAGCTCCTGCTCTCCTCTACTCCACACCCCCAAATCCCTCACCAGGAGGCAGTAGTGGGGCTCTGGGCTCTTAGTGCTGGGGGGATGACTCCGCTGTCAGCCCGGCTTGGGGTTGACAGCCAACAGCTGATGTAAATAATGCAGCATCTACACAGACGCTGTGTTGCCCTAACTACATTGACATATGCTCTGCGCCTTTCATGAAAGTGGAGTTATTGTATTGAAGGGAACATTTACTTCATTGGAAGCAGCATTCTAATGTAGATACCGACATAGTTATGTCAACATAAACTGTCTTATGTCAACCTAACTCTGTAGTGTAGACGAAGCCTGAATCTTGCTAAGTAACTTGACTCAGTAATGTAGTGCTGATTTCCATACCTCACATTTAAAAGATAAAATAAATTGCAAAAAGTTTAAGACAAATAAAAGGAAGTAATTACGTATAATTTCGATAAGAAATTGTTAATGATAGTGCCAAACATAATGAGTGTATAAATCATTTTGTATTATGGTAGTACCCAGAGGGACCCGGGCAAGTTGGGGACCCTATTGTGCTAGGCACTGTACAAACATATAGTAGGAGATAGCCCTTGCCCTGAGGTTGACAAACAAAAGCTGGGACAAGGGACTATTATTCCCATGCAGAGGAACGGATATATTAAACAACTTTGTCCAGGGACACACACAAGATCCAGCAGAGCTGGAAACTGAACCCAGATCTCCTGACTACCAGTCCATTTCCCAAACTGCAAGACCATTTTTCCTCTGACCAACCCCTTTCATTCCAAAGTAAATACTCCTATTATTTTTATTATCATCTTGTAGAACTCACCCCTAATATCTCTTAAGTTTTATTTCCCTTCAGGCTCTCTTCTGTTTCTGTTGTGTGGGTTTATTTTTTAAATGAGGTGAGTGAAACACTGAATACATACATATTGACCAGTAGCCTCATCTAGACATCCACAGAGACAACAGTCTCTCTTAGGGAAGGTTTACTGGGGTTGTTTGTTTGGTCAACAGACCTTGTGGTTTAGTCCTCCAACTCTGGTCTCTCTTTCAGTTGAGTGTGTCCTGGACCCCTGAATGGGTCTCAGCTAGGTCGGCTTCCTTGATGGTAACACCTATGGCTTGGGGAGGGGAATCTGGGAGGGAAGCAGACCTGGGCCGCCTTGCTCTACGAGATCCCAGCCCAGGGCCCTGAAAGTGTAACAGCCTGGGGTGGCCTAAGTTTGGCCCACCTCCCAGTCACCTTCTCCTGAGCCACTTCCTACCACACCTGATGTCTCCATTTGGGACATGTCTGCTGTTAAGTAAATCTCGTTGGCTTTAAACCCGCAATTTAGGGGCCAATGCAGGTAACTCTCTGGTGTTCCTGCACACAGTTCTCCCTCCTTTGTTATTGTTGAAGGTAAAGGGGTAGGGGCTGCATTTTCTACTGCTGTAGAGCAGTACTTCTCTCTTTCCTCACCCCTGCTGGAGCTTTCTTTATACTGGTCCTTTCCCCAGGACCATGCTAGGCATTGCCTGAGGGCAAAGTTTTCTGCCCCAGTACTGCTCCAGCCCTTCCCTTTTTCTCAGAATTGGTGTGGGGTCTGTAAACTCCATCACAGAAGATAACTAATTTTGATTTGTTGGTGCATGCAAGTAACTTCTATTATTGTTTCTGTAGTGCATTATGTTTGTCCTTGTGTTGCTCAATTAACTAAATTCATTAAGTCCCTCTGGAGTGTCTCACATCCTCCCTAATCTTCAATAATAAGTTCTATGTTGGAAATAGAATTTTCTCACTATCTTTCCTTATTCCCCTAACTTTTAGATTGTTGTTGTATATATTTAAACATCAGTAGCATCACACTTTTAATCTTGCTTGAGGATTTTCTGTTGATTTCAGAGAAACTTATATAGAACAAGAGCAAGGAGAAACTGCTAATGACCGCAACGATAAAGCCATCCGAGTAGCAGCAAAATGGTATGATGAACACTTGAAGAAAATAAACAATGAGGAGACCATCCAAGTTATTTTACTAACAAATGACAGAAATAATAAAGAGAAGGCTGTGGAAGAGGGGTTAACTGCTTATACATGTAAGTTTGATATGAAGTATTTGACTTATTGCTAACATGTAAAAATCTCCTAGTGTCTCCATACTTATCTTGTAAATAAATAATCTTCTGCCTGTGTTTTTATAGGTGAAGAGTATATAAAGAGCTTGATAGCGAATCCTGATCTTATAGATCGGCTTGCTTGTGTATCTGATGAAGGGGTATGTTTTCTTTTATTTATTTTTTGTTCCAGCTCTTCAAAAGAAATATAAATCATTTGCAATATGGTGATATTGGTCTTTATGTGCATTCTAAACTTATCAAAGTTTCGTGACAGTATTGTTTTGCTGCTGCTGGAGAAATGAAATGCTGCGCGGAATGCACTGTTTATGCAGTTATTAGAGAACAGTTACAAGTTACATGCAGAAGTCACCATTACGGTAGATAGCTCCTCATTCAGTGTCAGGTGAAAACAATATCTATTGAACCAAAAATGTAGATCCATAGCCATAGAATAACTGGAATAAACAAACATTGCCTAAAACTGGATTGTGGACCAATTAGGTCTTTGGTTGTTCCTGTTTTAGCGCTCACATTAATGTAATATTTTTCATGAGCATTTTCTGTCAAATTTTTATTTAATATGATTTACTTGTATAAACAATTTAGGTATTTCAAATACCTACATACTCATATAATTACCAATGATTTAATATGGGAGAAAATATTTTCTGATTTATTAAATATATTAGAGTTGATGTGATTCCAAGGCTCTCACTTTGCTCAATATTTCTCTTAAAATTGTGGTTTTAGTATATGCTTTAAATCACTCTAATTTGGTTGTGATTTTAAAGGTTTAGGATTTGGCGGGGGGCGAGGGGCTACATGGAATATTGAGAAATATTGTCTTGGGAGCGTTTTTCCCTCATACAAACTTGATGCTGTCCTGATAACTTCTGAACAAATATAAATGCACTTGACATTCACACAGTATATGGCTATGGTGTGCAGCTGCAGGCAGAAGAAAATAACTCCCAGTATGTGATGCTTCCAGGGTCCTTGTACGGCTGTGAAACCTTTTCAGACAGTAATCCACTTCCTGTTAGCAGTAGCCTGCACATTTTATATACTCTTATTGATACCTAAACAAATGGTTATACCTCTGATTTTTGCATTGGAGTTCGGTAGACTGAATTTGATGTCAGTGAGCTTAGTTTTAGGATAGTTATGAATGCAATGAATCAACTACCAATTTTAACTTTTTTAACAGAAAGAAATAGAAAGTGGAAGGATAATTTTTTCAGAGCATCTTCCCCTTAGCAAATTGCAGCAAGGCATAAAATCTGGAATCTACTTTCAAGGAACCTTCAGAGCCAACAGAGATAATTATCTTGAAGCTACAGTATGGGTTCATGGAGATGCTGAAGAGAACAAAGAAGTGAGTTTTGCATTTGGTTTCATGTCTTGAAAAACATCCAGTGTGTTTTTATGAATAACTTATGGGTTTCTAAGGATTTATGTAGATGAGCCACATGACCTCTTACTGTTTTGAAATGTTGCTATAATGTCCCAGCTTCAGGTCTTCCAATTGGTGGAAACTTTGATAATACAATGTCTTTGAAAATGGGTCAAGTTGGGTATCATTTGAAAGTCCTGTCTGTCACAAACACAGTGATACCAAACACGAGAAACCTAGAACAATTGTGTAAATATATAGTTGAGAACATTCTTAAAAATCAGTTTTTTGGTTTTTTTTTAGTTTAACCCAGGGATGCATTGCTTATATAAAAAGGACTTCGATCTTTGATAAATCCTGGGGGAGTTAGCCCTGACATGTAGGACTGAAAACATTAATTCATCAAGTCAGCATCAGAGTCATCTCTGTCTAGCCAAATTGCCACTCTTGCATATCTCCGTACAAGGCACACTGTTAGCCAAACCTTTGTAGGGTGTTGAGTATCTAGTCTGTTCATACCATCATTTGATTACCTGAAGGATTGATTCGGGCGCACATGGTATTTTACATGTCACTGGCGTGTGATAAACCTTCTTCCAAGACCCATCCATGCTCAGGAGGAGAGGGTTGTTTTTGGATATGCTTGATCATCCCCAGAACCATTCCATTGCTTGATGATTTGCCCTGTTGATGCCAGATATAAATGCACCTCTTGTTGGTGGCAGTTTTTTCCATTTGTCTGCTTCTTGGAAAGCATCCACCAACAAAGCTCTGCAAGTATAATAATGTTGGTCTTCAGATGGTAAACTCAGCATATAAACATGTCCAGTGCATTTATTACCTTATCAGTGACTGTCTCAGCTGTTGTGAGCACCTTCAGAGTAAGGAGAGAGTCATCAGAGGTTGAATAAAATGCCTCCCATTAAGATAATTTGGTTATTCCAGCCAGCCTTCCAGTAGTATCACATCCAGAAACCAGGCATTGTAGCAACTTTTTAATGGTCCAAGTGATAGGAATGCATCTCAGAGGGATATACAACAATTCTGTTCCACAACAGCAGTCACAGAAACAGAATCTTGCAGAAATCTTGGGTGTAATGTCTCACAGAGAGCACTAGAACATCTGTGTCTTGTGCAAAAATCCAGAGTTTAGTAGCACCTCTCTGGCATTGAGAGCATACAAGATAACTTTAGTGTCAGCCGCCGTATGGGACCTACCAAGAAACTCCTCTGGACTGGGTGATGTTAGGGGGCTTATTCCTTCACCCACTTACTTCCCTGGTTCTTCTCGCATGAACAGAGAGCAACAATACCCGAAGTCCAAAGGTGCAAACAATTCAAAGTTTATTGGGGTGAACTTCCAGCAAGCATGATTCCAGTTTCCTTTCTTAGTGTCCCCATTCCCAGCTCTAACACCACAGAGCCTTACACCTTTGTTCCTGTTCCCATTCCTGCCCTTAGCCAAACATGATTCCCATTTCCCCACACACCCACCCACTTCCTGATTGACTGCAGACTATATACTAAAACTTGAGTTCTGCTTAGCTATACCTTAACCAATCATTTTCCTGAAATTTACCTAACCAATCCTAACATATTGTAACATGATTAGCTAACCAATTATATCCCACCACCTTAATTAGTTTACACCCAGCAAAATTAATTGTACAGCAGACAGGAACAATCACAGAACCAGACAGCGATTATACAGACAAACAATAGCAAAGTGGGAACTATAATGACAAAACAATACAGAAGTGAGGATTTCACATCCCAGCTATTGATAAGTGAGTTCTTGCCAGACAGGATGCTATCAAACTAAGTTTCCTTTTACATTTTCTAGGCACTTCCCTTTCTCTGGAGGCAATAGGCGTTATCAGGACACGATTCAGAGTAGCAGCCCTGTTAGTCTGTATTCGCAAAAGGAAAAGGAGTACTTGTGGCACCTTAGAGACTAACAAATTTATTAGAGCATAAGCTTCGTGAGCTACAGCTCACTTCATCGGTATTCCTAACAGCCCAATAGCACCTTATTTCAATTTAACTAGTTTGGAATGTGAGGATGTGACCAGTCGCTTCCCAGCTTATAGCTGCCTCTGTTGCTTAGCCAAAGGCCTTAGCCTAAGAACAGGGCTTCAGACCGTCACAGTAAGAGACGGCTCTTACACCGGCAGACAGTGATTCTGATTTTCTTTTATACATCTATAACTAGCCAAGTGATAAGAATACACCTAAATTCTTAGAGTATACCCCTTTACAGACAGACCTGAATATCTATATCCTAACAGGTGAGGCAGTAGCTTCATTACATCATGTAACAAGGATAATTCTTTGAGCAATTCTTTGCATGCTGAAATGTTTTTCCTGCAAGGTATACAGTTAACTCGTACAAGTATGAGATAGTAGTTTCTTCATCACGATATGGGAGATGTTTGTGGAATCAGTGGTTTTGTATTGGACTGTGCAATACCATAGAGTCTCTTCTTTTCTGGTAATATTTTTAATTGATTCCTCTGCATACATGTGAAACATGAAGTGGTGTGTTCTATATCTGTAATTAGATTTTACTAACCCAGTAACAGATGTGAACTCCAGGATCACTGTTACAGTTTTACCATTGACTCACAGGCAGTCCCCTTAGACTCTCTGGTCTATCTGGCCACTCAGGCAAGCTGTACGTAGTGACAAATGGTCACTTACACCAACAGTCACAAAATATTCAGGTAGCTTCCGGTCCCAAGAGACCACTCACTTACTCCAGATCAGTTGGTACCCTAGACCTTATACCAAGTAGCACTTCTGTAGCCACTCCTGTAATAAGCTATCTAAAGGTTTATTAACCTTTATTAGGAAAAAGAAATGAGTTATTTTACAGAGTAAAGCAAGCAAACATGCTCACATTGAGTTACCATCTGTGATTCCTAAAGATGACAGAGATGTGGTAATAATCTGTCCGTTCAAAATGTCTTTCAGGGCAGACTCAGGTCAACCCTGGGGAGCTCTGCTTTAGTTTAGTGTCTTTGACTCTGTGAGAGATCAAACCACAAAGAGAGATGAATAGTTTTTCTTTTGACCCTTTTTTTTATTTTTTACTTTTGGCTTTCCAGTCCATGAGAGGAGCTCTCTTGCATGTAGCACTTCTAAGGTGTGATAAGGCCATTATCAGTCCTTTTGTATAGTGATGTCCCATAATGATCCATTTAATTTTGAAAGACGTTCTTAATGGGTGGGTGGGACAATTCCCCACTTGTGTTCACAAGTTCAGAGCAAACATTTTCAAGATCATAAAGCAAAACTTACATATTTCCTTATAGCATGGGATACAGACCTTACAAGTGAGATTAACGCACATAGCAACTTACAAACATTTCATAGTCTAAACACTAAATACAGTCTTATAATAATAATAATTAATAATACCTATTATTACAAATATGCTGGTTTGGTTTGCAGCTATGAGTCTTAGCTAATGCCTACAGTTTTGGTCAGAACTGGCACTTGGTTTACCAGTGTCACAAGGGAAACATATGAAAGATCACATTTGTGCTTTAATAAAGTTTCTTGTACATTTAAGATAAATTTTAAATCAGTTGAATCAAAGATTAACAATAAAAGGAGATAACTCTTGGATTTTCCAAGTTCAGTCTGAGTTAAAATCTGAAAAATGTGTGGTTAGTGAGAGTGAGAATACTAGAAAAGTATTTTTAGTACTGAAAGAGACCTGGGATGGAAAAAATAGTTATTGCTAGCTCTTAATGACTGTGCAAGCTCTTTGGGACAGGGACTGCTGCTTCTATTGTATGTGTGTACTGTGCCTAGCACAATAAGGCCTCTGGGGGACTACTGTACAATTTTGTAATTTTAATATCTAAAACATTGCTTTCTTAAACAGATAATTATACAAGGGCTTAATAATTTAAACAGAGCAGTTCATGAAGATCTAGTAGCTGTGGAACTGTTGGCAGAAGACCAGTGGGTTGCACCATCCTCTGTGGTTTTGCAAGATGAGGGTCAAAATGAAGATGATGATGAAAACGAAGAAGAGAGAGAAAATTCTGTATGATATAAATTACAGGTTTCTGATTCAGTCCTATTTGTGTTCATGTGTTGTCTCCTTTCTTCTCGTTGCCTGGCAACCTGGAGAAAGATCTATTTCAGCTCTTGAAAGATGAGTTCAATAGGTCTAGTTAAAAATTTCCAAAATTTATAGTATTGACAAAATGGATAAAATTTTGTAACAATGATACCCAATTTTTTTCATCCAGTTCTAGTGGTGAGAGATGTGAAATCAGGAATGCCAGTGTAACCAGGTCATACTTGGATACAGACTTTCTTACCTCTCACTCTTTTCTCCGTGTGATTTGTATTTTTTGAATTTTTTTTTGAAATTTCCTTCAAAACAAGATGTATCCTCCAGTTTACCTGCTGCTCTTATTTTTTATTTTATTTTTAAGGGGATGATAATTTATTGAGAACTTAACTTTTTATGCCTAGACCAAGAAAGTAAAGATAACATTGATGATACGTGTACTTATGAGCAGCTTAAGGGGGTGTCAATAAAATACCTTACAAAAACATTAGTTATTTAAAACAAAAACCCCACAACATCAGGAAATTCACATGTAAGGTTAAATTTCACATCTTTTCAAAGATTTATATTTCTTTTAAATACATAGAAAAGATGCCTATGCTGTTTTAAACACTGCCTTTAGTCATTTCTGAGAAAAATCAGAAACTTCTCCATCCTTTTGTTTTTGATTACAAATAACAATTTGTAACATTTATTTTTTAGTTATTATTATGTATTATTATTATTTCTTATTATTAGTGACCACAAAATGATGCATCCGATGAAGTGAGCTGTAGCTCACGAAAGCTTATGCTCAAATAAATTTGTTAGCCTCTAAAGTGCCACAAGTACTCCTTTTCTTTTTTTCAAATACAGACTAACACGGCTGCTACTCTGAAACCACAAAAACTTGGATGCCTTAATCTTAATTACACAATTTTCCTGCCAACTCCTGCCTTTATTATAGACATATAGATGTACTAAATGTGCACAGATATGTAAAAAAGATGCACTGTATGAGTTTCTAATTAGAAAAATAGCATACTGGGGGTGATCAGTCCCTGCTCATAAATGGTCCTGCTCCTGGAATGTATGGAAGGTCTTACGTGATTACCTTCTGATTCCATGTATGAGCAGTTATTAGACACGGAGCTAGGTCCAGATTACAGCTCTTGCATGAAAAGAGCAAAGGTTAAGTGTGATGACAAACCATTAGCCTTCAGTGGGGTCATGTATATAGGGAACCATTTATAAAACATTCTATGGCACGTATTTGTGATACTCCATTCACAGAAAGAGACAGGAAGATAGTGTTTCTGTGGGGGTGGAGTTCAGATACAGTGGGCACCTTAATTTCCAAATAGTCAAATGCCTGTTACATTAACTTTGAATTTCCTGGCTTTTAAATTGTTGTCTTAAAATAAGCACCCCTCCGCCCCATTCACGTCCCCGAGTAACAAGACACTTTTCTTAAGAGGTTTACAGAACAGCAAAAGTGGAGGAGAGTTGGGGGATTGTGTGGGCAGCAGAACAAGACAACATTCCTCTCACACACACAGATTTGAGGTCATTGGGGATAATCAACTGAACATGAGCTCCCAGTTCGACCAAAAAAGCTCTTGTGGCCAAAAGAGCTAATGTGATGTTGGGATGCGTAAACAGGGTGATCTCAAGTAGGAGCAGAGAGGTTATTTTACATCTGTATTTATCACTGGTGTGATGACTGCTGGAATACTGTGTCTGGTTGTGGTGTCCACAATTCAGGAAGGATGTTTATAAATTAGAGTTCAGAGAAGAGCTATGAGAATGATTTAAAGGATTAGAAAACCTGCCTTATGGTGATACACTGATCTCTTTAAGTCTACTTACCTTAACAAAGAGACGATTAAGGGGTGACTTGATCAGTTATAAGTACATACATGGGGAACAAATATTCAATAATGGGCTCTTTATCTAGCAGAGAAAGGTATACCTGATCCAAATGCTGGAAGATGAAAATAAGGCGTACATTTTTAACAGCAAGAAAATTTAAGCATTGGACGTTTAAGCATTGGAACAGTTTACTAAGGGTCAGGGTGGAGTCTCCATCACTGACCAATTTTTAAATCAAGATTGGATGTTTTTCAAAAAGATCTCTAGGGTTATTTTGGGAGCAGTTCTGGGGCCGGTGTATGCAGGAAGTCAGACTAGATGATCACGTCATCCCTTCTGGCCTTGGAATCTATGGACCCTTTTTGCAAATTTTTTTTCTCCACTGTGGTGTTCTTATGTAATATATCTGTACATTTAGGGTTAAAACCAGTTTAATCTAAATCAAAGCAGCTGATGTCACACCTTGCAGACATTAAAAGTGGTGTAAAGGATATGGGAGGATGGGAGAGTCATGGTCCTATTTATGATGTCATAATATAGTTTGACCATTACAGTGAAGGATAAAATTTGTGTCCTTAAAGCACAAGTTAGATTATTTGCTATATTAGCTATGTTTAAAATAATGAACTCAAATACTGTTTGTGTTTAAATCCTAGCTAAAGTCATCCGTAAGCAAGAACATGTTGAGACCATCAGGAAGAGTAGTAGGTATTATAAAAAGAAATTGGAGACCATTTTGTGGCATGCTTTCCAAATCACAGATAAAAGAGGTAAGCAAATATTCTGTTTGTTGTAAATGTTTAAAAAAAAATTAAAAAAAAGAGGGGGAAGGTGAAAAGTTATTTCTTCTCCTTTTCTCTTTCAACAGGCCAGACGGCATTTGTTTACACCAGCTGATCGCAGAATCCCTCGAATTCGAATAGAAACCAGACAAGCTTCCGCATTAGAGGGACAAAGAATTATTGTTGCTATTGATGGTTGGCCTAGAAATTCCAGATATCCTAATGTAAGTTTTTTTAAAATAAAAATTTCATTATAATATATCTGAGGATAGTCATTTTTAATTAAGCTAGGTGACTTAAAACTTCCTTGTGTTACATGTTTTGAGTACCTTTAGCAATGCTGAGGAAGTTCCCAAAATAATGATATAATTGAATAACATTTGAGGTCACGGCTCTCAAACTTGAGTGTCTAAAGTGGCCCCACTTTTTTTCTTTTTTTTTTCCCCCAGAGGTGCTGAGCATCCATAGCTGCTGCTTACTCTCCGCTCTTGTATTTAGGCTTTGAAAGTCTGGACCTAAAGTTCTGAAATGAAATATTTCTGAACTGATTCTGGTGTTTTTACTTATATAGGCCAGGGAATGCTGTGTTTTCCTTTTTCCTGTATAGTATTGCATACACTGACAGTCTTCAAAAATAATAAGCAGGGCTTGAAGTTAACCTCTGTGAAGCACATTATGAGACTTCGAAATGAAAGAAGAACTTTATATTTCTGACAATCTGGGAAAACAAATCAGTATAAAAAGAGTATTATAATCTGAAATGTGGAGAGAGTATAACTGTGGAGAGAATACCATCTCTCTCAAGAAGGGCATTGGGGCTCCAAAGGGGGAAATAAGGAGTGGGTAAAATCTTGGAACTTAAATATCTTTGGCTAGAACAGTTCTTAGGGAATGTGTGGGCCACAAAAAAACAATGGACCTCCAAGATGAGGAAGTACCTAAGGGGAGAGTGTACTGTATAGTGTATAGTTTAGCTCAGTAACAGCCTAAGGGATTGTAATGTTAAGTATTTGATTGTCAAACAGCCCTGTGTCAAGATGTTGCTTAAATATCTCTCTCTCTCGTTTCTTAGGGTCACTTTGTAAAGAATTTAGGAACTGCTGGAGATAAAGAGACTGAGACAGAAGTTCTGCTTCTTGAACATGATGTTCCCCATCAGGCTTTCTCCCAGGCTGTTCTTAGCTTCTTACCAAAAATGCCATGGAGCATTACAGAAGAGGTAAATTAAAAACACATGTAACAGAGTGGCTGCCACCTGAGCACCCCCTTGTAGCACTCTACCTCTGCTTCCCCTTTTCAGGGCTCTGTACAGTCTTTCTCTCTATTCAGTAATACCCCTCCTTAGGGACAGGTTTTATTGGCATATGGTTCAAAATAAACACGTGCACACAAAAAATCTATCTCCTGCCTGAAGCTGGGCACAGCTCCTCCTCTCTGAGGTACTATCTCAAAATACACATATTCATTTGCAACTTTTTTTTTAAATTGGAAAACTGAGACAGAGAGGTTATATGATTTCTCCTAAACCACAAAATTTTCCATGTACTCCAAGTCAGCATGAGCTGTGCAAAGGATCAGGAGCCAAGAAATACTGTCTATGACACTCGGAAGGACTGAGTGTCAGAACCACTATTTCTTAGCTCCTGATCATTTGCTAACTCCATACTGACTCGGTTCATGAAAAGCTTATGTCTTTTTTTTTTTCTTCTGTTTGCCAGTAAATAGCAAATGCTTTAAACATTTCTTTCATAGTTCTTCTGTCCATCACTGTAGTACCTGTACACTTTGACCTAACTGTATACAAGAGAGAAGCTCTTCTATTACCGAAAGTCGATGTGACTTGTGCTCCTAACTCACTTAGGTGCTTTTTAAAATCTTACCCCAAAGTACATTCCGCTAATGACATTTTGTAGTTTGGTTTCTACAATATGTTTGAAAAACTTGTTTAAAATTTCAGGACATGAAATTTAGAGAAGACTTAAGGTATCTGTGTGTTTGTAGCGTGGATCCTCCAGGCTGTACTGATATTGATGATGCATTACATTGCAGAAAACTGGAAAATGGAAATCTAGAGGTATTTTGTTCCCTTATTTTCTTATCTATGGGTCATTTATTTGTTCTCCCTCCCACCTTTCCTCAAACAACAATGTAATGGCAGGAGGAACTGAAATGGGATTTCTTTAATGTGCAGCGCTAGAAAATGTTTTTGTCTTCACCAATTGCAGTAATGGCCACTGATGTCAGCACATAAAATGAAATATGATTGGGTGGACAAAGAGGATTTTTAAAAAATTTTCTTGAGATTAAGTTTCACTTTCCAAGAAAGTCACAAAAAAGATTTGTTGTTTTTTTTTTTAATTTTGAAGTGGGTGTGCGATATGCAATGTCACTCAGCATTTAGGGAAAATGCTGTGAGAGGGCTTGTCTACACTGGCACTTCACAGCACTGCAACTTTCTCACTCGGGTGTGAAAAAATACCCCCCTGAGCACCGTAAGTTTCAGCGCTGTAAAGTGCCAATGTAGACAGTGCACCAGCGGCTCCCAGCACTAGTAACTATTCCTCTCATGGAGATGCGTGACTACACAGCCATATAAAGTGCTGCTGGGGCAATGCTTTAATGTTGCTAGTGAAGACATGCGTTTAGACTGCTTCAGCGGGTCTCTTAGGCCTGGTCTACACTAGAAAATTAAGTCAGTTTAACTGTCAGTCGGGTGTGAAAAGTCCATTATCTCTGAATGGCATTGTTAAGCTGACCTAAATCCTCATGCACACAGCACTCGGTCGACAGAAAAATTCTTGAGTCTAGCTACCACCTCTCAGGGAGGTGGATTACTTACTCTGACAGGAGAACGCGTCCTGTCAGCGTAGGAAGTGTCTACACTTAAAACGCTATAGTAGTGCAGCTACAACAACGCATCTGTGCCACTGTGGCATTTTAAGTGGAGACAAGTCCTTAAAGTGGTTGCTCAGAAAAGACATTTCTAGGCTATAAAACATATTTAACTATAATCCCCAGTTCTCACTCATAATTTTCCCAATAATCCTGCTCTTGGCTTGAAATCTTCCAAGTATGCTGTCTGCCCAAAGATCTTACATCTGCGGCTTCCTTTTTTTTTTTTTTTTTTGACACATTTGTGTTTGGCTATTCTTTAAGTTTTGCACAGATGGAATAACTAGTTAATGGAAATTTGACATACTTAGCATGGAATTAAGTCTCACTGAGGTCTAGGACTAGATGTGAAAAACGTTGGTTTTCAGTTACTGAAGATATGACCATTTGATATTAGTTGTTTTGCACATGCATTTTAATACTTCCAATGTGTAGTAGTAGGCCCTGATCCTGCATTCAGAATCCCACAGGAGGACTCCTATGAGGTGATTTGTGCCCTTTTTAGTTTCCAGCACTGATCCTTTTGTAGGGTGAGGGTCATAATACAGATGCATGTACATATGTGTATAGCTTTCCATGTTATCTGAGACTGTGCTTATGTCCAGGTAGCACATGTTAACTAGTGAACTCTGGTGTCTATTTAAAAAAAGAAAAAAAAAGTGGAATAGTAATACTAATTAACATTTAATGTTGAGAAACCAAGCTTGTAGTTCAGGAAATTTGAAAAGTTAATTTTTACCACAACGTCGTGCATGCATAGTATTTGCTATTCCCATTTTCCATGTGTTATAGTCAAACCAGTAGCCCAGTCTAGGAGTCTAAGGTATTTTTACAAAGGTTGGGAAGGTGGGGGTTGTTTGGTTTTTTTAAGTTACTCATAAAACACCTTTCTGCACCTCACAACTCATTGTATTGTGTGTTTTATGTATATTAGCTTGTGACAATAATAGCACATAACACCAAAATTGTAGAGCTAGCAAACACAGAGGAAGACCACCTAAATTGCAGTTTGGCTTGGAGAGGGATTAGAGCAGTGGAGGCTGCAAGCAATAAGGAGAGTTACCATCCCAATAAATGTAAAGTCTGTCACCTGGACAATAGATGTGCACCCCTATGTTGCATCTACTGTAAACATCACTTTAAAGTGAAATTAAATTAAGGTTACTTGTTCATGTAATCAATCGCAGTAGTTGCTGCAGGGAAATGGGATTGTGAGGAGAGATGAAAACATAGACAGTCTTTCATATTGTGAATCTCTGCTTAAGATAATTCAAGAACCACTGCTTCAATCCATAAAATGCATACAGTGTGATATGCTGAAAATCATGTTTTTATTTCTTTCAAAGGTTGGTGTACATATTGCAGACGTCAGCCATTTTATTCGACCAGGAAATGCTTTGGACCAAGAGTCAGCAAAAAGAGGGACAACCGTATATCTATGTGAAAAAGTAAATGTTCTTTTCATAGAGCTTTCTTGTTTTGGTGGAATGTTGTTGGTAACATTTTATTTGGAGGAGACGAAGACATATCATTATCTCCAAGCTGAACAAAAGGGAGGCCTTTAGACTGCACTTAATTTGGATAATGTGTTAAAGTAAACATACATTGTATCAGGAGTCAGCCAATAGAGCAGGACTGTAGATCATTCTAAAGGTTCTCTCTAAATCACAATAAGAAATACATCACTTTAGAAGTATGTTGCATATACTGTATATCCCAAGTAGCAGGATTAAGAGCGGTATTCTACATACTTCTGACTCTGGAGTATTAAACTCATTGTAATTTGCAGATCACTGTTAAAGATCAGAGTTATAGTCCCTTCACTTACTGGTCATCAGTCAGCCAGAGTAGAGCTGACACAGTAAGTGGTAGTTACAGTAGAACAATTGGCACAAGTACGGAATCCTAAAGTAAATACAGTGATGTGACATTCATAGGCAACAAGATAGTCAAAGCTATGGAGTCTGCTCAATTAAATATAGTAACATCTGATTGGCTTTTCTCATTGCAGAATCTCTTGTAGCCTAGAAAGGCTCCATCACACAGATGTCTGTGCCCGATTCAGCTCCATTTGTTTTGTCTAACTCACAGCAGTATATTTCTTATGGACCACCATTTCTTTTCAATAATAGCTACTGTAGAAAGAGCCGTTACAAAAACTTACACCTGGTAGATCCCACTCAGAAGCAATAAGCTTCTTCTGAAGTTGTGTATTCCTTTTTCTTATAAATCTGAAAACCTATTTTATATTTTTCATGATGAGATTAATGCCAGCTGGAAGAGCCACTTAATAAAAGCTTAGAACTAATATTTTCTTGCTGTTAAATATTTTATTGTCATATGATTTGGGATTGAAAGAAGTCTCTAACTAATTTAGATAAAACTGTATGTATTGCTAAATAGTTTGTTTATCCCTTGTCTTACAGAGGATTGATATGGTTCCAGAATTACTTAGCTCCAATTTATGCTCCTTGAGATCTAACGTGGACAGGTATTTGTACCTAATCTATATTTAGATCTTGTCCAAGTAGCTCCAGATTTTTTTTCCATGTTTTTAACTTCGGTTGATTCTTTTTTTTTTAGGTTTGCATTTTCATGTATATGGGAAATGAACCACAACGCTGAAATTTTAAAAACCAAATTTACCAAGAGTGTTGTTAATTCCAAGGTTAGTTATGTGTATTAAAATATTATTTTAATGCTTATAAAAACAACCTGGAAAAACTGTACAGGAAACTGAATGTCCTAAGGATCCAGAGACTCAATATATAGGAGTTTTTCCTTCTTTTCATTACTCCTTTTCTTTTTTCTAGACGTTAAGGCAATTAAACAAGAGGTTACATTTCTCTTCCTATACTTTTTGGCCTGATATTTACATTCATTTATGAACATATAATGGGCCTGATTTTCAGATGTGTCCTGCACCCATAACTTCTTGTACAATCAAGGGGAGCTGCAAGTGCTCATCAAATCTGAAAATCGTATGAAAACATATGTCAGACACAAAAAGTACAGTGTAAAAGCCAATTTTTGTACATCTGTATATGTGTTTTCTGTTAGTCTCAGAACACTTGAGGATGATGAGGTAAATTCAGTGTCGAGTGGTAGTCTTAGGGATTATGATTTCCTTGTTTGTACTGGTTTTCAGCATACTTTGACAATGAACTATGGCTTGTATTTCCAACAAAGGGAAGAACATTTTGCTGTTCAATGCTCAGTTGTATGTGGTATTGTCACGTTGTTTGTTTTTCTTTTCAAGGCATCCCTTACATACGCGGAGGCACAGATGAGAATTGATTCCTCAAGCATGAAAGATGATATTACTACTAGTTTGCGTGGACTAAATAAATTAGCAAAAATTCTGAAGAAGAGAAGAATTGATAATGGGTAAATTTGTTCAAATTGGTTTTAATGTCATGGTCTCATCTGTTTAGTTTTAAATTTGTCCAACTATATCATGCCGCTTGGGGTTAGTCTGCACCAGCCAATATAACATTTCGAAGATCAGTGTTAGATTGCCATTAGAAAATAATATAGACTATGTATAAGGTAGTTATTTTAAGTTCTCCAACTATACTTAACCTTTTAATTTTCTTTTGTAAGTTTGCGATAGATATTTGTAATAAGATTTGCATAGCAGGACAATTATATTTTAAACCTAACCACTTTGCAAAACTTACTGTTTATACTTGGTTTTGAGTTAAAGGAGTGCCAGAAAGTTTCTATAGAGCAGGAGGGAAGACCATTTAGAGAATTGAGGTTCTAACTAAAACTGAAACAACCTGAGCTGTAGCAGAACTGCTAGGTATCATTTGAAATACTTTACTATACAAGAAATATATAAAGAAGAGTTTTTGTTTTCAGCTTTCATCTTACAATATTCAGTCATCTCAAGTAGATGCGTATTTAGGAACGTTAACTTTTCTTTATCTCTGAAAGAGGAAGTAGAAAATTATATCTCCTAAAAGTACAAACACAGGATATGTGTATACTTCAAGCTGAGGGTGTAATTCCTAGTTTGAGGAGACCTACTTGTGGTAGCTTGCCACGGTAGAAGGGGTTAGCTTCCCCGAGTTTGTACTAGCATCTCTGATGGGCACACGCTTGGGGCTGCTAACCCCTTCCACTGCTGTAGCTACATCCTATCTTTAGCACACTAGCATGAGTGTGTCTCCTTAAATTGGAAATTACAGCCCTAGATTGAAGTGTAGACATACCCATAGAAGTGCAGTAACATTTTGGTTTGGGAATTCAGGGGCTGATCCTCAGAGATGCCAAGCACCCCTAACTCCTGTTAATAGAAATGATTTACACTTGCTTGACCTATATCACAGTCAAGCAGTATAATTGTTCAGATTACTTAAACTGAGCCTTCCAGTACTTTTTGCTGTAATACATGATTATTTTGTTCTGTTTATTGTCTTTCAGGGCTTTAACACTTTCTTCACCCGAAGTTCGTTTCCATATAGATAGTGAAACTCATGATCCTATTGATTTGCAGACCAAAGAGCTTAAGTATGTGTTATGGGTTTCTGGTGGGAAGAGTTGTTGTTTTGTTTAATGAATAGTGCATTTGTAGAGTCCACTTACATTTGGTCAGTTAATCCTAGATAGATGCATGATTTCTATGAATTTCCTAATAAGTCTATGAAGTATGTAAATCAGGGAAGGTCCATAGTAATATTTCAAATTGAGATATTACTTTTTATCAGCGTAGACCAAAATGTTCAAATCCTGAGTGCCTAACGTTAGTGTTAATGACAGGCTCAACATGCCCTCTCAATCTCCTGTGGGGCTACCTAACAGTTAATGAACATAGATAAGAGCTCAGTTCACCAGCTGAAAGGCAGAGGCAATACCAGCTGAAAGGCAGCGAGCAGGGGAATGAGAGGGTAGAGTCCAGCTTCCATCCTGCTTGCTGCACATACAGGAAGCAAATGGAGAATCCCTTCCCCAGAAGCCTGGAGCACATGGGGATGAGGCAGAGGGATCCTTACCAACTCCCTCCTGGGGATGAGGACAAACACTGCCTGTTGGAAACACTGGACCTGAAGTTTGGAGGCCAAGGGAGGACAGCATCGGGTGGGGCACACTGGGAGACAGAGATCTGGGTAGACACACAGCATTTATATACATGCACAACGATCCCGAGATACTTTATGTTAATATAGGACATAGTGCTACCGAGGGACTTTCAAGAAGAGAGGAACTAAGCTTATCTGTGTAGCCAGCTCCTTTAAGCCCAGCCCAACTTTTAAGTCAAAATTTTTTTGACTCCATTAGATCCTCTCAACTTTATCTGGCATATGTGCACATATGTGCAAATGAGTTCTTTTATATAGAGTGTGCTTTAATATTAGAACAATTATACTAGACTATTTAAGAAAATGTAAAGTGGCTCATCCCGTGATTTTCCTTCTGAATAAGTGCTGAATAAACTAGTGCCATGTGATCTGATTTACAGACTTTTTATTGTGATTTTGTCCCCATTTTTCCCCTCCAGATAAATTGTAAGATTGATTTAGTGTAACTTTTTGCTTCTGTCTCTATCTCCTTTTTGGACCCATGTAAATATATAGGTTTGTCTTTACATATTTTAAAATGTTGTCTACTTATGTTTGTATAAATGTTCTAAATTGCTAGTTTACTAGCAGACAAGACTTCTTTATTGAGTGCTTAAGCAAATCAAAAATTGAATATTTTTCTAACGGTGCAAAATGTTTCCTGTTGACAGAGAAACTAATTCCATGGTTGAAGAGTTTATGTTGCTTGCCAATATCTCCGTAGCAAAAAAAATTCATGAGGAATTCTCAGAATATGCCTTGCTCCGGAAACACCCGGCTCCTCCTCCATCAAATTATGATATCCTTGTGAAGGCAGCAAAGTCCAAGGCAAGTTTTAACATTTTAGAATAAAGTAATTCTAAATAAAGGGCTATTCTTTGCTGTTCTGCTGTGTAGACCTTTCTCTCCACTTAAATTCCATTTCTACCCATTATTTTGTGTATTGTGTTCCATTTTGTTTTTAAATCCAACTTGGCCTTACACCATTTAGTCTATGCTTTGAGAAACTCCACCAACCCATTTGTCAAATACCTGTTTTTGAATGAAGGAAGCAATACAACCTTAAATCTTTTATATCTTGTGGAAGGCTGTTTTTCCCCTCTCCAGTTTTAAGAGCTTTCTTTTTAAGGTAATTGTGTTGGCTTCTATATCATTTATGCTGGTTAATGTATTTTGCATTTACTTAAAGGGAGGATCACTGACCTGTAGTTAATAGGTTCTGAAAACAAATATTGCTGTTGGAATCTAGAAATAAGCATAGTATTTCAGACATGACCAATCAGTGGTTTAACATAAACTAAGGTGGAAATAAATGCCAAGACAACTAACCTTAAAGTTACATATTTTTGTATAACACTTAGATCAGAGGGATGAGTTTAAGATAGGCAAAATAACTTTTTAGTTAATTCCATTCATTAAAGGGAAGTTGAACTTCAATCTTTTTCTGTCTGTCTATCTTAGGAACATCTTTGTGCCCCTTTTGAGTTGAACTTCTTAAAATTATTACTTTCTAGAGGCCGTGCACAATTTCTTTCAGCTTTGCTTTCTTTTCCGCTATTATTCTCGTGCATGGAGCAGAGTGTTATGATGAAAGTTCTGCCCCTGACTTGGCTTCTTGGATAAGTCGCTCCTTAGCTGTAACATTGAGATGATGATTTGTGTGTCTCTAATCTGAAAAGTGACTGTCAAAATATCATTTTTCCCAATGGATTTGGTCCCTGTGTGTATTGAGAGTCCTGTTTATCTAGTATAATAGCTACAATTTTAAACTACTGTTGCCTGGTAAAACCAGTAGTGCAATGGAAAAATGAACTGGAATTTATAAGGACTTGTATCATCAACGCTCATGTTTACAAAGATCCAGTTACAGCATCACTACTGAGGACATAATTTGACCTGGAGAATCTTTTAGTGGTGATGATGTTCCAGAAGGAAAGAGCCCCCCCTTTGATTGGGGTAGCTGGTTGAATTTGTAGGGTTGGCACTTGAAGAAACTTTAACTTTAAAACTGAGCAGACTTATTTTTCTCCTGTTCTTTTCTTTTCTTTTTTTTCGGCATCTCACCTTCAATTCATTGCTCAATGAAGAAATGAAAACTCAAAGTGCAGCCCAAAGAACTCATACAATTATTAATTTTAACAAAGTCATTTCCTTCACCCTCCCTCTGCTACCCTGCTAATTAGATCTGACATTTTGCTGAATTTTTAGAATGTTAGCTTTTAGCTCTTTGCTGCTGGCCCATCAAAGTCCATGTGCAGAACTATACTGTTCTTTAAGGTACTGACATTCTATCAGATTGTCAGCACTTCTAAGGTGATTTATCAGATATGACAGAAGTTCTTAAACTCGGGGAAGGGGTGGGGGGAATGTGTTCTGGGTGTGTGAGAGAAGCTTTAGGAAAAAAGAAAACTTACTGCACAGATTCAGCGGTGGGTAGCCAGAGAGTGGCAGCTGCTGGTTGGGCACCCAGCTCTGAAGGCAGCGCTGCCGCCTGCAGCAGGGGAGAAGTAGGGATGGCAATACTATACTGTGTCATCCTTCGGAGCTGGGCGCCCGGCCAGCAGCCGCAACTCTCTGCTCTGCCTTCAGAGCTGGGTGGCCAGAGAGCAGCGGCTGCTGGTCGCTGCTTGGGGACTGGGAGGGGCGGGGGGGGGGCGTAAAATACTACAGACACAAGGAAAGGGGGCATGATCAAATAACTTTTGAGAACCACTGAGATGCAGTATGTGGGGCAGCACGTATCTGATAAGTTTGGAAGTGCTGAGATGGTGCAGTTAATTTCCTGCATATGGCTTTGAAAATTTTTAAGGATTTGACAATAATATAACTCTGGCCTTTTTTCTTACAGAATTTGGAAATTAAGACTGATTCAGCAAAGGCTCTAGCTGACACTTTAGACAAAGCTGAATCTCCTGATTTCCCATATCTAAATACGCTGTTGCGAATCTTGGCCACTCGCTGCATGATGCAAGCTGTCTATTTTTGCTCTGGAATGGATAATGATTTTCATCACTATGGCTTAGCATCACCTATTTATACACATTTTACTTCACCCATCAGAAGGTAATTTACTTTATGGAACTTTCAAAGGAAAGAAGAGAGTGATGAATGCATTAAAACTACTTTACATACTGCATCTTGCCTTGTAATTAACAAAATTTCATGATAGTTCTTTTGATTTATATTTGAAAAGGATGACTTGTGCAGTGCTCCTGTCATCTTGGTCTGACTCCTGTGTTCCTAGGTTTGCTGTAACTCTTTCCCATGACATCAGGCTCAGTATTCTGATTTCAGTCATACATTTCATAAAATAGGTCTGTTTCTGTATTTTAAGTGGAAAGCAGTACATCCTTAATGTATAATTCTGTTGCATAAAAGCACATTTTTGGGATCCATTTAGGATGAGACACTCCAAACAGAACCTACAGCAGAATCTGGCAAATCGTTACCGTGTAGGAGCTCTGCTGCAGAATTTGAGTGTAAAATAATATTTTAGGGGGGGAATTAATTTACATATATAAAATGTAGCCTTAATTTAACATTAACTTAGTAAATGACATTTCATCTGTATGTTTCACAGGGAAGAAAATATCTTTGGGGGGAGGGATAGCTTAGTGGTTTTAGCATTGGCCAGCTAAACCCAGGGTTATGAGTTCAATCCTTGAGGGGGCCATTTAGGGATATGGGGAAAAATTGGGGATTGATCCTGCTTTGAGCAGGGGGTTGGACTAGATGACCTCCTGAGGTCCCTTCCAACCCTGATATTCTATGAAGTAATTTACTATTGACTTGAGTGAGAATGCGATGTGGAAACCAAGTGTACATGTAAAGGGTAATTTCAATGTATATGTTTTAAAATAGGGCTTATTTTTACGTTTTCCCTGATATACTGGTTTCAGAATAGCAGCCGTGTTAGTCTGCATTCGCAAAAAGAAAAGGTGTACTTGTGGCACCTTAGAGACTAACAAATTTATTAGAGCATAAGCTTTCATGAGCTACAGCACACTTCATCGGATGCATTTGGTGGAAAAAAAAAAAAAACCTGATATACTGGTAGATCTAAGTTTTATGGAAACTACCTGTGCTTATCTTTACTCCTTAGATGTATCTTTAAGGCAAATGTATTGTATATGGATCATTGAAATTCTGTGGAATACATATGTATAACTGTTGGTAAATTGTAGAACTGTTAACAGTCCAAGGATAATATGTCAGTAGACAAACTGGATATCTTTTTTGAGTTAAGCAAAAGTTATTGTCCTGCCATAGTTTCATATGTAATCAAGTTCAGTTATGCTCTGAAAATTGTTAAAAATTGCATGGGCATTCCACGCTGAATCATTCATTCGATATTTAAATTTGCTCAATTGACAAGGGAAAAAACTATGGCTCAACTGCCAGTGTGCAAACTCCCCCTTGAATTTGAAAGTCTAACTGTGTTTCTTCTGGTTTACGCATCATTAATGATAAAAAGTCTGCAGGTGGAACATAGTAAGGAATTCTGTTGATGTTGTAGAAATCAGAAAGTAATTCAGTTCACTCTTGCATCACTGTGCTGGCTCTGTGGCAGATTTTTTTTTTGTCACTAAAATAAGCAAATATAATCTTGAATTCACACAGGGAACAGTTCTTTTCAGTAAAATGTCTTTTTTTTATAGAGTTGCTTATTGACTTTCACCGCGTGCTACCATAATACCAGTTAAATAAAGTCCCTTGTCTGGGATAAGCTTTTTTAAAAAAAATTGAATAATTTCATTCATAAAAATAAAATGATATTCAGAAACTTCCAAAAAATGAGTACATTCCGATATGTTGGCTCAGCCTTCTGTTAGTAATTTTTATCTCATCCGTGCAGGTATGCTGATATAATAGTACATCGACTATTGGCAGTGGCTATACAGGCAGACAGTACTTACCCAGAACTTACAGATAAACATAAACTAGCAGATCTGTGTAAAAATCTCAACTACCGACATAAAATGGCTCAGTACGCACAAAGAGCATCAGTTGCATTCCATACCCAGGTAAGTAGTTCTGAGATGAGGTCATGCTTTTCAAACTGTAGGAAAGAGTGAACTTTTGTAATAAGAGCTACATCGGTGTAGGTAATATTCTGGTATACTGTGCAGTGCAATAACATATAAGTCAAGTCTGAAGCATGTAAGGAATGGTTAAAGTTTTCAGCATTAGAGTGCTGCTTCTAAAGAACATATTAATTTTAGCTAGGATAATAGATAAGGTATCTACAGGACTCCCTTGTACTACTTTTGTTTTTAAAAAAAGACCATATATACTACAAACAAAAATGTGTTTTTTTTTTAAAAAGCTTATAAATAATACATTTTAAATTTAAAATACCTTGACATTGAGCCCAGGATTATCTGAACCCCACTACAGCAGCTAAATAGCAAAAAGTTGTGAACTATAGCCAGATAGAATATCAGGGTTGGAAGGGACCTCAGGAGGTCATCTAGTCCAACCCTGTGCTCAAAGCAGGACCAATCCCCAACTAAATCATCCCAGACAGGGCTTTGTCAAGCCTGACCTTAAAAACTTCTAAGGAAGGAGATTCTACCACCTCCCTAGGTAATGCAGTCCAGTTTTTCACCATCCTCCTAGTGAAAAACTTTTTTCTAATATCCAACCTAAACCTCCCACACTGCAAACTTGAGATACCATTACTCCTTGTTCTGTCATCTGCTACCACTGAGAACAGTCTAGATCCATCCTCTTTGGAACCCCTTTCAGGTAGATGAAAGTAGCTATCAAATCCCCCCTCATTCTTCTCTTCCGCAAATTAAACAATCCCAATTCCCTCAGCGTCTCCTCATAAATCGTGTGTTCCAGTCCTCTAATCATTTTTGTTGCCCTCTGCTGGACGTTTTCCAATTTTTCCACATCCTTCTTGTAGTGTAGGGCCCAAAACTGGACACAGTACTCCAGATGAGGCCTCAATGTCGAATAGAGGGGAACGATCACATCCCTTGATCTGCTGGCAATACCCCTACTTATACATCCCAAAATGCCATTGGCCTTCCTGGTAACAAGGGCACACTGTTGACTCATATCCAGCTTCTCGTCTACTGTAACCTCTAGGTCCTTTTCTGCAGAACTACTGCCTAGCCATTCGGCCTCTAGTCTGTAGCAGTGCATGGGATTCTTCCATCCTAAGTGCAGGACTCTGCACTTGTCCTTGTTGAACCTCATCAGATTACTTTTGGCCCAATCCTCTAATTTGTCTAGGGCCCTCTGTATCCTATCCCTACCCTCCAGCGTATCTACCTCTCCTCCCAGTTTTGTGGCATCTGCAAACTAGCTGAGGGTGCAATTCATACCATCCTTCAGATCATTAATGAAGATATTGAACAAAATTGGCCCCAGAACCGACCCTGGGGGCACTCCATTTGATACCGGCTGCCAACTAGACATGGAGCCATTGATCACTACCCTTTGAGCCAACTTTCTATCCACCTTATAGTCCATTCATCCAGCCCATACTTCTTTAACTTGCTGGCAAGAATACTGTGGGAGACCATGTCAAAAGCTTTGCTGAAGCCAAGGAACAACACGTCCACTCCTTTCCCCTCATCCACAGAGCCAGTTATCTCATCATAGAAGGCAATTAGATAAGTCAGGCATGACTTGCCCTTGGTGAATCCATGCTGAGTGTTCCTGATCACTTTCCTCTCCTTCAGAAGTGCTTCAGAATTGATTCCTTGAGGACCTGCTCCGTAATTTTTCCAGGGACTGAGGTGACGTTGACTGGGCTGTAGTTCCAGTATCCTCCTCCTTCCCTTTTTTTAAAGATGGGCACTACGTTAGCCTTTTTCCAGTTGTCCGGGACCTCCCCTGATCGCCATGAGTTTTCAAAGATAATGGCCAATGGCTCTGCAATCACATCCGCCAACTCCTTTAGCACTCTCGGATGCAACGCATCCGGCCCTATGGACTTGTACTCGTCCAGCTTTTCTAAATAGTCCCAAACCACTTCTTTCTTCACAGAGGGCTGGTCACCACCTCCCCATGCTGTGCTGCCCAGTGCAGCAGTCTGAGAGCTGACCTTGTTCGTGAAGACAGAGACAAAAAAAGCATTAAGTACATTAGCTTTTTCCACATCCTCTCTCACTAGGTTGCCTCCCTCATTCAGTGAGGGCCTCACACTTTCCTTGGCTTTCTTCTTGTTGCTAACTTACCTGAAGAAACCCTTCTTGTTACTCTTAACATTTCTTGCTAGCTGCAACTCCAGGTGTGATTTGGCCTTCCTGATTTCACTCCTGCATACCCGAGCAATATTTTTATACCCTTCCCTGGTCATTTGTCCAATCTTCCACTTCTTGTAAGCTTCTTCTTTGTGCTTAAGATCAGCAAGGATTTCACTGTTAAGCCAAGCTGGTCGCGTGCCATATTCTTTCTACACATTGGGATGGTTTGTCCCTGTAACCTCAATAAGGGTTCTTTAAAATACAGATACTTTAATACACTAATTACAATGTCTGAATGAATAGTATGAACAGGCTTTACTTGTGATTTGTTTGATAATTGTCTTCATAACAAACCATAATATCAGTTTTTAGCAAATCTTTTCGTTGCCTAAACATTTGTTTTTATCCTCATGATTCATCTCTCTTACAGTTATTCTTCAAAAACAAAGGAGTAGTGAATGAGGAGGCGTATATCTTATTTGTAAGAAAGAATGCAGTTGTGGTTCTAATTCCCAAATATGGTTTAGAAGGAACAGTCTTCTTTGAAGAAAAAGACAAACCAAAGCCAAATCTCAATTACAATGATGAGGTACAATATTTAAGGGGATTTTATTCTTATTTTGGCTTTTCATTTGATAATGGGGCACAATGATTAAAATCAGTATTCTAGTGGTTAGATGCAGGGAATGGCATAATATATTGTATCCTTGAGGTTATAAACTAATCTATAGTAACAGCAATTCATCTTCATGCTCCTTGTTTGAAAGTTTTTAAATACAGAAGGTTCTGAGGGAGAACAGCATTCATTCATTCTTAATGAAATCCAGCTACAGCATAATACAGCATCATTTTTGATTTTATACAGTATATTATTTTTATTATATAAAAATAATTTAGTTGATACTTTGGACAGTCAGTGTTCTCTCAATTGGCATTTTTAGGCTTGTCAAGAAATATTAAAACTACAGGGAAACTCGTTGATGCGTGTAATTTGTATGAGCATTAGGAGTTGTGAATGGTGCCTGTTATAAACTGGGAAAATACATAGCTGGTAGCAAAAATAATAGATACAAGATGTTGGGAATGAATTGTAAGCCTCAAGTATTCAGATATAAAGTTCCATGTTGGGGGAAAAAAACTTAAAAATATTGACACGTTCCAGGTACCCTCGCTTACAGTAGAGAAAACAACATTTTGTACGTTTGACAAGGTTAAAGTGAACATCATGTTAGATGCTTCCAACATCCAACACCAGAAAATTCGTATGGCGCTGGTAGAACCCAAGGTAAGGTACAGGCTTTACAGTGCAAAGCAATATATCATTCAGTTGTCTTAAAACTATTGTATAGTAAACTTCATATTTAACTTTTAAAAAAAACATTATTTCTATTTATTAGGAGATTGCAGTAACACAAATCGCATCTGCTTTTAACAAAAACATCTGACTTCAGTGACAGTGTTTTTTAAAAAAAAAAATCAAAGTGGCTTCTACATGCTGTGGGAGCCATATATTTTTAAAATGTAGATATTTAAGAAGATGGGGTTCCTAAAGTAAATTTCACTTCCACAAAGCATGTTTTCCCACCAGTGGAAATTCCACTTGTGGATCAGAAGTAATGTATGATTTGAAATTCAAAGCTCCAGCTCGCAGACCATAAACTTGTAATTGACTCTCTAAAAGAGATGCAGTTAACATGCCTGTTGACATTAGTTTGAGGGTCTTTTTCCAGGTAGAGAAATATTACTACGTAAATACAATGTTAATTTAAAATTCTATGGGCAAAAGGATAAGTTTACCTCATGCAACTATTGGTTTACTAAGAATCATAAACTTGATATAAAAATGGCTGTTCCTTTTCACAGCAACTTCTGTATATGCCCAGCTATCTTTGCCTAGAATAAATTTTGTAAGTATTGCACAACTATAAGCTAGTACTAGCAGATAGCATCAAGACTATGGATCTTGGCCTCTTCCCCTCTGCATCAAAGACACCTATATTATACCTCTTTGTATCTCAGGTTAGCTGACAAATTTTACATGATGACAGGAAACCACCAGTAAGGGATTGTGTATTTGCATTCAGCTATTTACAATTTTTAGAAATTTAAGTAATAAATAGTAGACAAATGTGAATTAAAAACAATATAGTAAATGTTAATTGGAGTCTTTTTTCGTTCCTGAGTATATAATCATTTATGTTTTTGATTTTAGGAAAATGTTGAATCTGTTTCTAAAATATTAATTAGCCTGATCTTTGAACTCTGCCAAGACAAGACTTTATAATTATTTTTAGTCCTAGTCTTTGTCCTTGCTCTTAATAATTTCCACCTCACTTTGCATTGTGATTGCTATAGCAACATCATGACATTTTATATGGTGGCTTAAACTTATCTTGATACCTACTGTCAGAGATACTTATTTCACTGAAATGTCAGGTGTGGTCTACATACATACCTGCATGTAACTTTTGTTGTTTGTTTTAGAGTCATCTCCTCTCCCATTATTATTTTTGACAAGAAAGCAAAAACTAAATGTTTCCTTTAACCTTTTTTCGATATTTTTTTCTCCCTTTTTGATAGATACTGGGAAGTGATGTTCCAAATCAGACTACAGAGCTGAGCACTAACAGTGAACCAAAGAAGAAGAAGCTGAAAAAATAGCTGCATTCAAGCACCTAATAAATAAATCAAGTTTACCTATTTTGTATTTTGAGTTTGAAGAGGGAAATTTGTAAATTCTGAGATTTCATACAAACTTTTAAATCTACTTGTAAAATTTTTTTTAATAATTTTAAAACTGTTTGCATTTTTATTTCATCTCTTGCGCACCCAAGTGTTTGTAATAGTTTTTAAAACTAATATTTCGATGTTTTCATCTTGCAGGTAAAAATAAATACTCATGTAAAATGAAGGAACATTCCCAGCAGCAGTTCATTATTGTACCAGAAGTTGGAAATCAAAGGACAGAAACTTGTAGCGATTTGATAAAGTAAATTATTGTACTGTACAGAAATTTTAGTTTGTTTTCTTAATCACCTGGTCCTCTGAATATTATTTCTAATATTTCTGATCACATTGGTAGGGTATTGGTACAGCTCCATTCAGGAGGAGTCTGTAGAAGTACAAGATCTAAATTTATGCTATTACAGTTACACCAATGCAACAACGTTGCACTTCAAATTGAAATGCTTTTACTGTCCAGTAACAGGAGAGGATTGAAAGATTCTTTAAACAAAGTTTAGTGGTATTTTTGGAAAATCCTTACTTTCCAGATCAGGATTTCCCCTATTAGTATGGCCAAAAAGGTTGAGAAAAATAACTAAAATTGGTGAGTTGCTAGGACCCAGCAATAGCCCAGGTACAAGGGAGGAGGAAATATTCTCTTCTGTCTCCTCCTGCCGTGTATTAACACTAATCCATGTCCCCTTCCTCCCCTACTTCCGAGCACAAAGGGCTAAAAGGGAAGTTAGTGTTGCAACGCTAACTGCTAGCCTGTCGCCCAGTGGAATCCTCAGTCCCAAGTTAGACACTCAGGCTTCCCATGCATTGTATGGAAAGAGTTAGTTGCCTCAGAAAGGGGTTCACAGAAGCCATCAAGATGAGCAGGGAGCCACCTAAGCTAGTCAGTAAGAAGTGCTGAGGCAGAAGGTAGGGTCTCAGACCCATTCTTCAAAGGTAGTTATACAGCTTACTCTGTGCTGCGGCAAGGTACCTCCCTCTAGAATTCTCAACCATGAACCTTCTTTGGACTGCTAGGCTTAAGCTAGCTGAAGAGAGGAGTTGGCCTAATCCTGACCCCTCAAAGATAACTAGGTGCCTATTTCTCATCAGGATTCACAGTGGTGAATCCTCTCCTGGAGTTAGGCACTTAAGTCACAGCAGTGGTGTCTCCTGAACCCCCACCCCATTATAGCTAATAGCCCATTTAGAGTCTGTCCTCTGCCTGTGTTAGAGCAAGGACTTGAATCTTCCATATCCAAGGCAGTACGCTAACCAGGGGTCCATAAAGTCACAATAACCCCAATGTGTGTTTAGTTATTTATACAGGGAGGCATCTGTAATTGTTAGGTCATCCCTACACTTGAACTAAGCCCTTGGTACTTTGCACTGTTGCTTGTTGAAAGAGGCACAAACTGATGGATTGACCCCAACTTGGATCCTCTACTAACGGAAAGCCACGGGATAGAAGAGTTAGGTACCTCTCCCCTAGAGCCACTGACTCCTTGCAGAATGGTTGAAATCCAGGACTTTCTTGTTTGTGGCAATCTAGAGTATTGCTGTTTGTTGTCATAACTCTTGATCCATAGCAGCAAACTAGCCAACCCACTTTATGGCTCACAGTTTAAGAATATTTGTTCCACTATGTACTAAATTATAGGTCTCCCCACCACCTCCAATATCAATTAGACATACCTGTGATGGCAAGAGTGCTGAAAGAAACTAACTTTAAAAAAAAAAGTTTCCACAGTAACTGGTGTTTGAAGACTTCTGAATGGATAAGTCAAGATTCCCCATTGTTTTCAATAGTGGAGGTGGCATATGCCACCATAGGTACTTTTTTGTCCCCTATTCCTCCCCCTTTGTGTGTGTGTAGTATTTTTTCCTACCCTAGCAACTCTGTAAGGGGATATACAACTTTTTTCAAACTAAATCTTTCTTTAGATTAACTTTTAATATCACCACAAATTTAGTCTTTCTGCTGCCTACCAATCACACAAGTCTCTGATATATGGGAAACTCCTTGCATCTTCAATTCAGTGTTGCAGCACAGCTGGTGCTACCCACCCTCTTCTCCAGCTTAGTGCCCAAATTGCTGCCACAGTAGCAGCTAGTAGTGATGGAGTTGCTTTATTCCCAACTATTTCCTGTAGCAGCTTTACTTTTAATTTGTTTTTCATGATGCAGCAAGCAATTTATAATCTTTCTTCCTCTCCCTCCAGGTAAGTGGAAACATGGTGATCTCAGCCATCCAGCCCCATCCTTGCAGTACTTCCCTTCTAGGAATCATTTGCCCTCGCTTACATAACATCAAAGTGCTTCCACAAATAACAGGGTACTTCAAAGCAGTAGTGTGTACATAAGGCAACAGTTAGGCTTCAGAGGGTAAAATAATGCTGTGTGTGCACAGGCAACCATTGTGCAAACCCATAGGTTTGAGTGTCAGACTCTTGCCCCAAGAAGCTGCAACTCCTATGTAGAAAAGCCCAATCAGGATCGTCTAAGCCAGATAAGAGCCATCCAGCTAGCTCAGTGGTAAATCCCACAAAAGATCCATGTCCAAAGGAAAAACTCAAAGTACCCACAGTCCCTCTCAGCTACTGAAGTGTGTCCTCAAAACCTTGAGGGAAAGAACCAGGATTTGTACACAGTCCTCCTTGTTCCCACAACCAGAAGAACCCAGAGTGAGACATAAGTGGAAGGCACAAGGTTCAGCAAAAAGGGCCAAGAAATCACAGCTGCACAAGCCAACTGATTCCAGCTCTGAGCAGGCAAGGTGGAAAAACAGTCTTCCTCCCCCTCCCCCAGAAAAATGATACTATGTGCCCAAAAATGGCATTTATCCTATAGATCCCCTCAGAGAACTCATTAGTTAAGAAGCCTAAGGGCAAATCCTTACATAAGACAGCAATTTTATTGCACCCCTCCAGTGATGATGCAATCCTGACCAGGGAAAGCATAGAAGCAGGAAAGCACTTAATACTCTCAGTCAGCATTTCTCAAACTGGGGTCTGTGGACCCCCAAGGATACAGCAGGGGGTCTGTGAGCCCCATTGATCAACTCCTCCCCCTCCCTCCCAGTGCCTCCTACATGCTAAACAGGAGATTTTAGGTGCTAAAAGTCAGGCAGTGCAGCGGGGCTAAGGCAGGCTTCCTCTCTGCCCTGGCTCCGCACGGCTCCCAGAAGTGGCCAGCACATCCCTGCAGTCCCAACTCCACAGCTCCCATTGGCCGGGAACTGTGGCCAATGGGAGCTGCAGGGGTGGTGCCTGTAGACAGTGGCAGCGTGTGGGCACCCCCTCAACTCCCTGTCTAGGAGCCACTGCCAGAGGCAGAGGTTGGTCACTTTTGGGAGCCACCTGAGGTAAGTGTTGCCCAGGCAGAGCCTGCACCCTTCACCCCAATCCCCTGCCCAGTCCAGAGCCTGCACCCCAACCCTCTGCCCCAGCCTGGTGAAAGTGAGTGGGGGTGGGGGAGAGTGAGCAACAGAGGATGGGGAGATGGAGTGAGCAGGGGCATGGCCTCAGAGAACGGGCAGGGGAAGGGCTGAACAGGGGAGCTTGGGCGGTCCCCAAATTTTTTTTAAATCAGAAGGGGGCCTTGGGTTGCTAAAGATTGAGAACTGCTGCTCTAGGATGCAAGAGCCCAAAAATGCCATCACAGAAATACAAAAAGGTGGATGCTATGGTAGTATCATTAGCAAAAGGATACAATAATCCCATTGGAAAGGATATTTTTGTGAAGGAAAATCCAACTGGCAGAAAAACAGAGCAGCCCTGGGCCCTAGCTGCTTTGCAAGAGCTACAACTCTGATGGCTAAACCATATAAAGGCCTGGATGGCAAGAGCCAGTCTGAGTGCAAGTCTATCCTTAAGAAAACAACACTAGCAACACCTTTCACCACAGATGCCACAAAGGATGCAAAGAAATTCTCAGCCAGGGCCATGAATGCAGTAGCCAGGTACCACACCTGGTTACACGCCTGTACTGGGAATGCCCACTCCAAAACAAATCCTGAACTCATCCAAATTCCCAATCTCCTGGTTGGAGAAAAATTGGATAAGATAGGGGCAGACATATCTAAACTGAGGCAATCCCTCCCATCTCTCTACACAGTGCCCAGTGAAAGGACTACAAACCCAACAAGAGGTTGTCTATTGTCATCACAGAAGTACCTAGGGAAAGACAGTATGTATATCAGAGGAAAACCCTGGGGGCAGGGAGCAAAACCTGATTTGGCAACAATACTTTTAAGAGCTCACTATGACAACAAAAGACTGCCTCCAGCCCAATTTTAATCTAGGAGGCACAATTTTCCATTTCTCAGAAGAATGGGATCGCTCGAGCATGTACAAGTAGGAAACAGTTTTGGTTACTCCTTCAAACTAAGGGCTTGACCCCATCCCTGCTTCATTCAATCACTGATACCAAGAACCCTATCAAACACTAGCCCCTGCTGAATGAGATCTTTTACATTCCAGACATAGAACTAATATAATCGGTACCCTCAGAAGAAAGGTTTTAGGACCATAATGGCCTTCATATCCAAAAGCACACTGTGGCAGAGGACTTCAAATTGATGAACACATGGATGAAGTTGAGATGCCCTATGGAGACCCTAGTCTTGACAGTAACATACTGGTACCAAGCGGATTTCCTTGCCTCAGCAGACCTAGCAGATGCTTATCTACATATCCCCATATGTCCATGTCACAGTCATTTGAGTTGTATATGGCACAGCTCACTATAGGTACAAAACACTGCCATTTGGCCTTCCATCAGCCTCCAGTGTTTACTAAGATGCTCTTTCAGTGCCACAGCTCTTACACTGAGGTTGCTTCAAGCAGATAGGTTTGTGAAACAGCAGGGAAAGCTCGATCCCTTCCACAAAGATAGCTTGCCTGATAGTGGATATAGACACATCTGTGGCCAAAATCTATTCCTTACTGAACAGATTTTAAAAAAATCCAGAACCATGCTCACATTCATGCTCACAAGGAACCAAAGACAATCTACAGTCTGCAGTTAAGACTTCCAGTTTCATGGGCAAGATTCCACATCAGGTGTTTCCAGAAGTTTCTGTTGAAGGTATGGAACCATTCATCAGAATGCATGCTACACTGGGCACTGGTTCCAAACCAGGGACAGAATCCCCCAAATGGTGGATAGTCCCAGTGAACATCCACAGGCATCTTCCTGATCCACGGACTTTCAGGTACTTGCAATTGATGCCCACCTAAAATGTTCTATTCTAAATAGGCTTATATACCACACAGACTGTAGAATGTGTGCTTTCCAAAAGTGCCTAGCATCAGCCTAACACCTGTCATGTGTTTGTTCTCTCATCTTCTTCCCTAGGGAGAAGTGTATGCAGTGGAGTGTCTTGTTTCCTGTTTTACAGGGACAAACACACCACTATATGGTGGTTAGAAAAAGCAGAGTCAAAGAAATGAGCCTTGCAATGGAGCAGAAGGTGATTAGGTTTGTGACTGTCCTTGGTTCCTGGAGGAGTTCATTCCAATCTTGTTCTGGCCCCCATGAAAGCTCCATCGCCTGAACAAACGAGCTTTACCCTTATTGTAAAGTTCCATTTTGCCAAAGGAAGAAAGTCGGTGATCCTGGGGTTCATTACAGATCTTTATGCAATCTGGACCATAGGCTGACCATCACTGAGCTCACTGAAGATCAGGACCAAGATATTAAACAGGACTAGAGCAGTGTTCCCTCTAATTTTTTCCATCCAGGTGTGGAATGAATTTTGTTATGTGCACCATATCAAGGTAATGTGCAGATGTGAGCCACCAGTAGAAACCAAAAAGCTAAATATGTTTTTAGAAAGTTATCATAGCAATAATCATTCCAGCCAGGACAGGTTGGGCATTTTAGAACTCACTACTCAAAGAATTAAATTTAAGCATAAGAGAGAAATAAAAATTATGAAATGCATAGACCAGTCCAAAAACTCAAACAACACACTTTAAAAGAAGCATCAACCATACAAGTATGCGTTAGGAGGTGAGTGTGAAAGAGAGACAGACATGTGTTGCCCCTTTAAGTACGCTGACCACACTGTAAGTATGCTGCCCTTTTAAGTAGATCAGCAAGTTCAGAAACAGCAGCACCTGCCAGCAAGTGGCCTCTGTCCTGAGCCCTGTCATGTTCCCTACCCCTCCCCCCCCCCGGCTCTGTGGAGATGGAGTATAGGGGGGAGGGGGGCACCCTGACATCAGCACCCCTCTCCTCCGCTCTACACAGGAGGCAGGAGGCTCCTGGGAGCAGCTCCAAGGCAGACAGTAGGAGCAGCATGGCAGTAGGTGGAGGGACACCTGACCTGCATGGCACTCGATAGCCTGCTGGGCAGCCGCAGAGCTTACAGGGAACTTAGCCAGAGGGTGAACTGATCCTTGTGATATGGGGGAGTATATCTGGAATACAGAACAGCATAGGAAATGCATTGCTTTGTAGACAGGAACGAAACCATCAGTCTCTTGGAACTCAGAGCAACAAAGCTATCCCTCTGCAGGTTCCAGAGCCACCTCAAAGGCAACCACATCCTTCTCAACCTGAACACCATCACAACAATGGTGTATCTCAAAACCAAGAAGGAACTTGAAACTCAACCCTACATTGGGAAGCAATAGGAATAACGAAATGGGTGGAGGAGAATCTGGTTTCTGTAAGAACAATACACAAAGGGAGAACCACATCAGAAGGCAGATTAGCTCAGCAGATGTGCAGCCAAAAAATTCAAAATGGTGTCTGGGTCAGGTAGTCCTCAACATGATCTCACAGAAATTTGGTATTTCAGTTGTCAGTCTGCATCACAAAGACAGAATAGTGCCAAAATACTTTGTCAGGGAAGAAGATCCAAGGTCAGTAGATATGGATACTCTTGTACATAGGTGGAGAAAGGGCTGCTTTCCCATGACTTCCACTTCTAAGGAAAGAAGCTCAGGAGATAAGGCAAGACAAAGCAAAGGGAATAGTTCTACATTGCACAAGGAGACCATGGTTTTGAGACCCAAAAGCCTTATTAAAGTTTGGTGTGACTGCAACTCTTTCCTAAGTGGAATCTACCGCTGGTCCTAACGGCCCTAACCAACCAACCCCTTGAACAGCTGCCATTCTGCTTCTTGGTCACTAACATGTCTGCTAGATGAGTAAATTAGAAGCCCTATCCATGCAGGAACCATATGCTGTATTACACAAGAACATGGTTCTAAGGGGTCCAGACTCTTTTAGCAACAGTTTAATCCTCTTTCTGTGCTTTGAAGAAAGTGATCTTCCCATCATTCTTTCCAAGTCCACAGCATCCTACTGAAAAACTGTAGCATAATCTGGATTTATGTAGCGCACTAAAGAGCTGCCTCGAGCAAAGATCTGCCTCAACAAGATCAGGTTCATCCGTGTTTGTGTCCTTTTAGCCAAAGTGTCAAGGTCTTTGGGCATCCAAACTAACACTGGCCAGATAGATTAAGTTATGCATTGTAGAGGTGCATACAACATAGGCCTGAGATTTACTTTCTATTCAGGCACTTATTTTCAACAAAAGATTTCTCAGTATCAGTCTATTCTTTATCCTTCCCGGCTTAATGTTTACTGCTCACTACTTCCCATAGAACACAAAATTGTGTGGAACAATGGGCTGCAGAAGGCACATAGGGCACATGTGCACTTCAAGGAGAGTAGCTGTAGGGATACTACTCATTCTATGAGAAATTTCTTATCCAGTAGTTTCATTTCTGCTAGCAGCATCTCCCACAATTCTACCCTCCTTTGTTTCAGAGTAGCAGCCGTGCTAGTCTGTATTCGCAAAAAGAAAAGCAGTACTTGTGGCACCTTAGAGACTAACAAATTTATTAGAGCATAAGCTTTCGTGAGCTGAGCTGTAGCTCACGAAAGCTTATGCTCTAATAAATTTGTTAGTCTCTAAGGTGCCACAAGTACTGCTTTTCTTTTTACCCTCCTTTGTATGACATTTAATTTGTCTAGTTTGTGGGCTAGTTAGACGACTGAACATAGTTCACCGGTTGGCATTAAGGTTATCACTAATTATATTTAAATTTCTACACAGCTTTGGAATTAATCTTCTGGCAGCAAGCCAGAGATGTGAGCATGGCCAGCAGAAGGCTATGCTGTAACACTGAACTACCTCCAGAACCACAGAAAGGAGGGGAATATCCTATACAATCACAGAATTGTGGGAGATGCGGTTAGCAGAAAGGAAGTTATCCTGGTAAGAAATTTGTCTTTCCATACCCATTAAAGACAGGAACAAGTAAAGGCAGCAGTAGTATCCAAGAGTTAGTAAAGGATAATGCTGCATATTTGCATACATTCGTGGAGATGGAAGGAAGAGAATTTGGAGGAGTGACAGTAAGTGACATACACTTCTGCAGTAGGGAAGCAAACTTGTGAACACAAGTGCTAACAAAAAGAGATAAGCAGCAACAGGCAAGGAAAAGATGAAACGAGGAGCCTGCTGCTACTAAGCAAAGCTGTTGACTCATGGCATTGCTCAGATCAAATATCCTGAAAAGGCAATACAAGGGTTTTGCCACCTACTTAAGTTAACCTGTGGCTCCGGTCTCCTCTTCTCTACTTATGATTCTTCCCAATGGCAAAAAAATATGGCTATTGCTTTATGCTTAAAAAAAGCTTTTTCTTTCTCATACACAAAACCACTGCCACTTAGCACCAGTACTCAGAGTAGCAGCCGTGTTAGTCTGTATTCACAAAAAGAAAAGGAGTACCCGTGGCACCTTAGAGACTAACAAATTTATTAGAGCATAAGCTTTCGTGAGCTACAGCTCACTTCATCGGATGCATTTGGTGGAAAATGTTTTGTTTTCCACCAAATGCATCCGATGAAGTGAGCTGTAGCTCACGAAAGCTTATGCTCTAATAAATTTGTTAGTCTCTAAGGTGCCACGGGTACTCCTTTTCTTTTAGCACCAGTAGTTTTCCACATACTTGAAGTCATAAGTCACCTCCCTCTCTCCATTCTACTCCCTCTTAGTTCATTTTTTCAAAACTTCCTCATAAATTCAAAAATAGTCAGATAATACTGAAAAGGGACCACTACCATTTGACTCAACTTGTGCACAGTCTGCTCTATTAGATAATTTATAACTGACACTATACTCTTCAACTTACAATGAGCAGCACAGGTCATAGTGTTGAAGCATCAAAATTAGGGCTGTCGATTAATCACAGTTAACTCATGCAATTAACTCAAAAAATTAATGACAATCAGTTTTAATTGCACTATTAATAGAATACCAATTGAAATTTATTAAATATTTTTGGATGGGGGTTTTTTACGTTCAAATATATTGATTTCAATTACAACACACAAGTGTTGTACAAAGTATACAGTGCTCACTTTATATTTTTATTACAAATATTTGCACTGTAAAATTAAACAAATGAAATTTTTCAGTTCACCTCATAAAAGTACTGTAGTGCAACTTTTTTCTCGTGAAAGTGCAACTTACAAATGTAGACTTTTTGTTTGTTACCTAACTGCACTCAAAAATTCAACAAAATAACTTTAGAGCCTACAAGGCCACTCAGTCCTACTTCTTGTTCAGCCAATTGCTAAGACAAACAAGTTTGTTTACATTTAAGGGAGATAATGCTACCCGCTTCTTATTTATAATGTTACCAGAAAGTGAGAACAGGTAGTTCACATGACACTTTTGTAGCTAGCATTGCAAATTATTTACCCGCCAGATATGCTAAACATTCGTATGTGCCTTCATGCTTCAGCCACTATTCCAGAGGACATGCTTCCAGGCTGATGATGCTCGTTAAAAAAAAAAAAAAGCATTAATTAAATTTGTGACTGAGCTCCTTGGGGGAGAATTGTATGTCTCCTCCTCTGCCCCCATTCTGCCATATATTTCATGTTACAGCAGTCTCAGATGAGGACCCAGAACACTTTATTCGTTTTAAGAACACTTTTACTGCAGATTTGAAAAAAATGCAGAGAAGGTACCAATGTGAGATTTTTAAAGACAGCTACAGTACTCGACCCAAGGGTTTAAGAATCTGAAGTGCCTTCCAAAATCTGAGTGCAACGAGGTATGGAGCATACTTTCAGAAATCTTGAAAGTGCAACACTCTGATGCAGAAACTACACAACCTGAACCACCAAAATGGAAAATCAACCTTCTGCTGGTGGCATCCGACTCAAATGATGAAAATGAACATGCGTCAGACTGCAGTGCTCTGGATCGTTATCGAGCAGAACCAGTCATCAGCATGGACGCATGTCCTCTGGAATGGTGGTTGAAGCATGAAGAGACATCTGAATCTTTAGTGCATCTGGCACATAAGTATCTTCCACTGCTGGCTACAACCGTGCCATGCAAATGGCTGTTCTCATGTTTAGGTGACATTGTAAAGAAGCGGGCAGCATTATCTCCTACAAATATAAACAAACTTGTTTGAGCAATTGTCTGAACAAGAAGTAGGACTTCTAGGCTCTAAAGTTTTATATTGTTTTGGTTTTTAATAGATTTTTTTGTACATAACTACAGTTGTAATTCAACTTCAATGATCGAGATTGCACTATAGTACTTGTATAAGGTAAATTGAAAAAGACTATTCTTTTGTTTTTCACTTTGTAAATATCTGTAATAAAAATAAATATAAAGAGCACTGTACACTTTGTAGTCTGTTGTAATTGAAATCATATTTGAAAATGTAGAAAACAAAAATTTAAATGGTATTCTATTATTGTTTAACAGCACAATTAATCTTTTTAATCATGCGATTAATTGCAATTATTTTTTAAATTGTGCAATTAATCAGGATTAATTTTTTTAATTGCTTCACAGCCCTAATCAAAATCAAAACCTTCAACACCAGACTTACCTCACAATAAAATCAGCTTTAGTCCGAGTTGTTTCCTGCCCCACTTGAAAGAAGAGAAGTATCTTAATGTCCTTAGTCTGGCACGATACTAAAAACAAAACTATCCAAAACAATCTAGGGTGTGAGGGAGAAACAATCAGTCTTTATTACATTAAATCGCTTAAAATTATACAATAATTTTCAATATAAAAAACCCTTGTTAAAACAATATAAATTGTTTTCTTTAAATGTAAACAGTGACCATTTTGTGCAATATGTGCCAACTGAATTAAGTAAAACTAGATAAATGTGATGGTCAAAAGGGCACTGTAATTCATTAGTACAGTAGGTTTTCTAAACATAATTAAAAATATTTGTTTTTCTTATGTCAAAATAAATAGTTGGTTGCTTCTTGGCACACTCTATTTGAAGAGAGAAAAGAAGATAGACAATACATACAAAAACTTTTATACAATTCACTATTTTCACATTCATCCAGTTGTGCTATTCATTTTTTGCCTTATCTATGAAAAAGCTTATTTTACACAGGGAGCAATTAAACAATTCTAGTGATTACTTTACTTGTGACTAATTTGAAAACTCTGATCATTGAACATGCAGCTCTGAAGAATCCAACTAAATTTAATTTTAAAATGATAAACTACATTTAATCTCACATTTCAACCAAATGAGTCCAGAAGCTCCACTGATACTACAGGGATTATTTTCATTACTGGTACAGGGCAAATTCTTTGAAAAAAATGTATTGTCTCAGAAATACTTGTACTGGTCTACCAATGTGCTTCTAGCATAATCAGGTCACAAGATCCAACCTTACATTCACATAAAATTCTGATTACCATATTGCTTTCCCTCTTCTTCCCCCCACCTTACATTGGCATAATATTAGCATCCATTATATGTTGGTTATCATAAAAAAATAAAACCCCAAACATTCCTTATTACCCTCTGGAAGTCTGAAATCCTTGCCTCCAAATGGCATAAAGCATTAAATTATCTCTTTTGCTAGAAAGTGGCTACTTAAATCATGCCAATACAAGCAGGAAGCAGAAAAGGGGAAGCAGGATGACAATGTTTTTTTTAATTTCTGATCTCATGACATGCCAGAAAACAGAATACTTTGCACACCATTAGAAAGCAGCATGTTCAGCTTCTAATGGTATAAAGTTATTTTTATAGCCCTGATGGCTTGTGAGATCACACCCAAGTATACAGTTCAGGACATAAATGCACTGTAAATTTTTAATCCCTGTATTATTAAAGTGGACCTAAAACAATACAGAAACATAGTGTCAAATCTAGTTGATAGTTATATCTCCTATTTCAAGGGTTTATCATCACAATTAAATAATGAAGTGTGACATCCTCCTTAGCATAGAGACTATGGCAGGGACCAACCTTTATTTATGCCAAGAAGCTTAAACTGACAGGTGAAGAAGGACAAAGTTTAACACAAAAAAAACAGCACCTCAGAAAAGTATGTTAATTTGTTGATTACACAATTTAAATGAATCACAAATTTCGATTTTTTTTTTACAATACTTAAGTTTGAAGAAACTGAAAATTAATAATATTTTATTAGTGATATAGAAGTCTCCCTGTTAGTTTCAATGTACATTTTCTCCAGAGTGGTCATTGCTGAGGTAAGGATAACAAACATACAGAGGTTTGTGATTTGACAAAATTTCACAAGCTATTTTGCCTTTCAAGTAACAATTCAGATGACTTGTTTTTTAAGTGCCATACAAATCGTTCTCACATTTTATCTTCAAAAGTGTTCAAAATGTAGTTCAAAATGCAATTGAGACAGTTCCCTCCAAACTATAACACAACTGATTCCGTTTGCAAAAGTCATATGTGCCAAAGGCTATTTGTCAGCCTTGGTCTAATCACTTTGATAGAGGCATTTCTTCAGGTTATTGCATAGAATGACAGGCAGACTTTCCATCCAATATCTTGGGACTGTTTGTCCTTACTATAATAGAAAAGGAAAGAAAAAGCTTAACTGAAAGAATTTGATAATGGGACAAACATGCATTATACAGCTTCTAAGATTAGGTTATCCACAAAGGTAGAGTGCCAAGTTCCAATATCTGTGTCTCCAACAGCTAGGCTGGTTCAGACACAGCTGAACTATATATTCAATGTATAGTTTTTTCAAGTTTTTAAGTCCAATGGTTTCTGTAAACTTGGCTAGTCAAAACTGACATGTTATTTTTGCCAGTTTGCACCACTAACTTAAACAAATCCAACAATAGCAAAATTAAGGATATATAATAGTGTTTTTCTGTTGAATATCTATTTTCAGTGTTGACAAATCATTCCGGAAGCTTTCCTAGAAAAAAAAAATATTTTGAGAAATATTCTCTTATTGAGTTTCTCCACATTCTCTCATTTAGGGTTTGTCCTATACAGCGATGGCCACCGTTTATTTTCCTGAATCAGACTTTTCTTAGGTCAGTCTTGATTTTTTTCCCTGATACAGTATGACTACAGCAACTTTTTGTATAGCATCTTTCATGCAAACTGTATCTCCAACTGCTTTTCAGAGTTAAATTACAAAGCACAAAGTAGAGGCAAAATAGAAGAGAATTAGGCAGATATGGGAAGACTGTTCCAAATATCAGAAACTGTAAAGGAGGTACCAGCAATGTAGATATTATATGGAGGGCCACAGGTCAGTGGTTGTAAGCAAATGGTGTAAGAAAATATTTGAGTGGTTAGGGCAAGTCCATGGAAAGTTTTTAAAAACAACCTGCTCTTTGTATTGAAATTGATAAAGAGCTAGTTGAGTTGATTGAGATGGAGATGATTTATTCCTTAGAACAGACAGGAAGTTATTGTGCAAATACGATAGTCCACAGAGGTGGGATTTGGGAATTACCACTAAAAGGGAAGCTGAAAAAGTGAAATCCTAGCTAAGAATGTCAGTGTATATGGAAGTAAGAATATGAACAATATTGCAGAGAGGTTGACAAGCCAATCTATGAACTTAGGAAAATGTGAGAAGAGGAGCAAGAAAATTAAGATCACAAGTTATATTCTGAGGACAGTGAAGGAAAATGAAATAGATGAAGAGGAATTTGGTAAAAAAGAATGAATATGGGAAAAGATCCTTGTGGAACTCCATAAAGGAGAAGCCTTTGTGTAGAGGAAGTATCAACAGGGAAAGAAAACTATCAGATACAAGCGAGAATGCAACTAGACACCTGCATAGCTATTGAAGTTGGGCAGGAGAATGGGGTAGTTAAGTTTCAAATACTCAGCAGATTTCAAGGAGAAAGAGGAGGGAGAGAGCACCAGCAAAGACAGTTAACTAGGAAGAAAGGAGTGGCTTCTGTAGAATGGCCAAAAATAAAACTAATATTTTCATATTGAAACTCCAAGATACTATTCTCCTGAAAAGTGTTTAAGCAATGAGGTTAGAAACTGAAGACAAAAATTGGTCACTGTGTACTCTCAAGAACTGGTAAAAGTAAAAGGAATGGTTGACAATTGTCCACTAGAGTGGGCAGATGACAAGCAAGGGCAGGGGATAAGGAGGTAAAGTTTTTGGTAAATAACTAGGTATCAAAGAAGTCCCAGAGGAGTCCTTCACTGCTACTTCTGTGCCTAAATCCATTGGACCACACTCAAAAGAGAAGTTTTCTTTTGCACATTCAGGAAAAGATTATAAGGGAAGTGTGAGCTAGTTATGGAGTGCACAATAAATAAATAAGGATTACCAATACTGTAGTTATGGAAGTAGAACTATATTGTGTGCTCCACACCACCATCTGGCAATTTCACAGCAGATATTTTGATGTAACATGCACTTTTTCCCCCCTTGAGATGTTAACTAAGCATTTGAGAGCCCATACCTGGAAGAAATATTGGTGGATGAAAACTAGAGGTGCTGATCAGGGCAAACTTGTTCATGGGCAACGTCTAGGTTATATGTATACTAAATGGCTGTGTTGCAAAATCTAATCTACTTTTTGCTTTCTTTAGAGAACAGTGAATTTACAGAGATTGTTGAATATAATATCATCCCCAGAATATCTTCCAATAGCTCAAACTGGTTTCTTGTGAATTAGGGCTGTCAAGCTATTAAAAAAATTAATCACGATTAATCACACTGTTAAATAATAGAATACCATTTATTCAAACATTTTTGGATGTTTTCTACATTTTCAAATATATTGATTTCAATTACAACACAGAATGCAAAGTGTACAGCGCTCACTTTATATTTATTTTTGATTACAAGTATTTGCTCTGTAAAAAAAGAAACAGTATTTTTAAATTCATCTTATACAAGTACTGTAGTGCAATCTCTTTATCATGAAAGTTGAACTTACAAATGTAGAATTACATACAGAAAATATCTGCATTCAAAAATAAAACAAAGTCCACTCAGTCTTACTTCTTGTTTAGCCAATCACTCAGACAAACAAGTTTGTTTATACTTGCAGGAGATAATGCTGCCCGCTTCTTGTTTACAATGTCACCTGAAAATGAGAACAGGCGTTCTCATGGCACTGTTGTAGCCGGTGTGGCAAGATATTTATGTGCCAGATGTGCTAAAGATTCATATGTCTCTTCATGCTTCAACCACCATTCCAGTGGATATACGTCCATGCTGATGGCAGGCTGTGATCAATAATGATCTGACGCATGTTCATTTTCATTATCTGAGTCAGTTTCCTCATCGGAATGTTGCTCTTTTAACACTTTTGAAAGCATGCTCCACACCTCATCCCTCTCAGATTTTGGAAGGCACTTCAGATTCTTAAACCTTGGGTCGAGTGCTGAAGCTATCTTTCGAAATCTCACATTAGTACCTTCTTTGTGTTTTGTCAAATTTGCAGTGAAAGTGTTCTTAAAATGAACAACATGTGCTGGGTCATCGTCCGAGACTGCTATAACATGAAATATATGGCAGAATGTGGGTAAAACAAAGCAGGGGACATAAAATTCTCCACCAAGGAGTTCAGTCACAAATTTAATTAACGCATTATTCTTTTAACAAGCATCATCAGCATGACCTCTGGAATGGTGGCCAAAGCATTAAGGTGCATACGAATGTTTAGCATATCTGGCATGTAAATACCTTGCAATGCTGGCTACAGAAGTGCCATGCAAATGCCTGTTTTTACTTTCTGTTGACATTGTAAATATGAAGTGGGCAGCACTATCTCCTGTAAATGTAAACAAACTTGTTTGTCATAGTGATTGGCTGAACAAGAAGTAGGACTGAGTGGACTTGTAGGCTTTGAAGTTTTACATTGTTTTGTTTTTGAGTGCAGTTATGTAACAAAAAAATTCTACATTTGTAAATTGCACTTTCACGACTGATAGATTGCACTACAGTACTTACATGAAGTGAACTGAAAAATAGTATTTATTTTGTTTATCTTTCACAGTGCAAATATTTGTAATCAAAATAATAAACACTAATTTCAATTACACACAGAATACATATATATATAAAAATGTAGAAAAACATTCAAAATATTTAATAAATTTATATTGGTATTTTATTGTTTAAACAGTGCGATTAATCATGATTAATTTTTTTTCAGTTAATTGCATGAGTTAACTGCGATTAATTGAGAGTCCTAATGTGAATGTTGTCTGGTGTCCAAACATAGAAACATTAGTTTAAGAAACTGCTAAATATTCACCCATTCTAAGGTTGCTAAAATGTAGAGTGTATTTCTATTGAAGCTAGTACAGCTAAGATTTTGGAACAATTTGACACCTCTAGAAACCTGCCACTAGTGTTCACAGAAACAGCTCAAAAGAAAAAATGCTATCAATTTTTGTTTCAATTCCAGCTCACAGCCTCCCTAATTTTCCATGTCCAGTGGATGTGGGTTAGGAGAACCTGTATACATTGCTGCTTCCCAGCTCCCTATAATACATATGAAACAAGCAGCAAGGTAACAGTTTGGTCTGCTACCTGAACTCAGTTGTAGTATTACTGTGCTCATCATTCTTCAAGTCCTACAAGATAAATTATTAACAGGTACCAGCCAATAGCATTTTAAGTTCTCCATAAAAATCCACATACCATTTTTGTGTAATCCCTGAATCTGATGTTCGTTGGTATGTTTCCAAGTAGAAAAGTTGCAAGTTGCATTTTGACTGAATAATGTATTGTATGTTTTTACTTTATGGAAACATGGTTGAATCTCTGGAGACTTTGCTCTCAACAGCTGATTGTCTTTATGGTTTAAAACAGGAAACTCCTAGGTTTGTAAACAAATTTATTTTATTATCATTCTTTCAAAAATCCTCATTTCAATAAGTTAACAATTCAGACCTCACTTCATTTGAATCAGTCCATGCTATAAAGGGTGCTGATCTCAGGATATTATAGAAACAAGATGGTTGAGGCAACTTTTATTGGACCAACTTCTGATTATGAAAGAGCCTACACAGATGCTGTAGAAGAACTCTGTGCAAGCTAGGAAGCTGGTCTCTTTCACCACCAGAAGTTGGTCCAATAAAATATATTATCTCAACCATCTTGTCTCCTTGTTATAAAGGATCATTTTGGGGGTTAAGTCACTGGAAGTTTCAGATCACCAGTATAAAACAGTTATCTTCATCCCTTCCTGAAAATTAACACAACAGAAATAAAAAACAGCTACTTCCCCTATAGTAACTATGGTTCTTAGAGGTGTTGTCCACTTCTGGTGCACATGCACCCTGTGTGAGTGAGATCGGATACTTTTGGCCTGCAGTGTCCATTGGGGGAGAAGCATGCCCTGATTGCTCTTGTGTGTCGTCATTTCCCTCTCGCCGCAAGGGCATAAAGGGCGGAGCAGAGCCAGCTGCTCCTCAGTTCCTGCACAAATACAGATTTGGGGTATAAGGGGACTCTGTAGTAGTGGGAATGGAAGACAGATCAGGGAATACACATAGACAATATCTCAAAGTTACAATTCGCTTTCATGTGATTCTCCATACATATTTCACTGCTGACGATTCTCAAGCTTTGACCTGATGTATAGAATGTACTTGTTCAGTATCTACTCAAATATCAACTGCAGGACCACTCTGCCAAAACGGGTATTAGATCTTGATGCCTCAACTGGGGAATAATGTCATGTAAATATATGACCAGATCCCCAGGTCACTGAAGACCTTCAGATTTCAGAGATGGTTACAGGGACAAATTATTTTGCACATCCTGCAACGTTGTTCTCAACCATGACTGATGGTCTGTAATTGTGGATCATTTTGCATTTAAAAAACAAAAACAAAACCCCCACATTATTTTGACAAATAACATATGCAGACTTTTAAAATGTTGTGTGCAGAATTTTTAATTCTTTGGCACAGAATTCCCCCAGGAGTAGCCTTTGCTGTCATCAGAACACGTGAATTTTAAAATTAGGATTTTCAGTATATTTTTCTTTATTTTAGAGATCCATGTTTTTAATCTAATACTTGACACTAAGACCAAATAAATTTGCTGTCTACAAGTTCCCACAAGTTCTTAGAAACAATCTGTCAAACCCCTGACTAGCAGGGAGTGGTGTGAAGGAAGGCTGGGAGGAAACAAGGAATGGATATTGAAAATGGAAAAACATATTTTATGCATTTCCTACCTTAGTTTTGGAAAGCTGAGATTTGTTCTGAGCCTCATAAGAATGTACATTATTGTCTCTGCAATTGTTCTCAGCCCCAACTGTATCCATAATGCTGCTTCCACATGTCTGTGTATTATAGCCACTGTCCACCTAGGAACAAAAGCCAGGAATTAATATCCTATGTACTCTGTTCCAGATAAGCTCCCCTATTTCTTGTGCATTACTTAATTTAATTTACATTTGCATTGCCCCTACTTCATAATCCTTTCATATTGTATTTATAAACTTAATCTATCATACAAGCTATACATATCACTGATTAAAATATGAACCACTGAAATACAGCCACCTCTAAAGGGGATATCTGGCAATTGTTTAACAATGCATGCATAGAGTCACTTCTATCCTAAACTATCCATTATCTGATTGAAACTTCAGGGAAAGTCAAATAGGCAAATTGGAAATACTTGTGAGTTCGAGTACATACCCGTTGGACATTTAATGGTTACAACTCAGAACTTTTTCAAATATTAAGGTGTCAGCATCTTTAGCAGGACAGTTCCTACTACTATCATAGTTTCTTCACTACCTTCAAAAACCAGGACTTCTTTGGAGACCTCCTATACAAGGCGATATGGCTAGATGTGTGTGGCTTGCATATTTTACAAGATAATACAATTTCAGGCTTAAATAAAATTGACAATCTATTTGTGACTTAAAAAGCAAAAGGTGGCTGCATTATGTAACAACTTAGTTAACTGCAGCAGATTCATTAGAAATAAGAGGAGATGGTAAATTGGTCAACCAGAATCGAAGTAGTTTGGGATTAATCCAAATTTACTTACTGTGTTAGCATAAGAAATATTTCCTTGAATTTCTGTGTTGCCAGTCAGATAGAAAAAACTTTAAGACACAGTGCTTACACCCCATCAGATAAGAGGCGACAGAAAGTATATCCAGAATGGTAGAGGGACAAATGTGAAAACAGAGATTAAACTTGGAGTATGATTTACTAAATTATTTAAATAAAACAAAAACCCTTACCTGAATACTACTGCTGTCACAAGGAATTACACTGCTTTCTGCAAGAGGTGATATGCACATGTGAGAGCTTTCAATACTGAAAGTAATTCCTGTCATGAAGCTGGTCATTGGCATACTGCTATTACCAACACATTCCTTAACCCAAGTGTTCTCATCTGACACCTCAACTGGATCAACCATATCAACAGTATTTTCTTTTAAACCTTCTATATCCTGCAACGATGCTAGTCCTTGTTCACAAGCTTCAGAGTGATCTGGTGAAATAGATACAGTCGCCACAACTAGATGTGTACCACGTGCAAAAGTATCACCATCCTGCTGCTGTAAATTTACTCCAGTGTCCATCTGTGGTAACAGAACTTCTGCAGGTAGGGCATTCTCTTTGTCTTCTGCCTCTTCGTTGTGATTTTCAAGGGTAAATGGTATCCTAATAAGGGAAGTTTGATACTGTGCAGTCCCTCTGCATGCTCCAAGTCTCATAGGAGAGCAATTTTTAATTGGAGAACAGCCATCTATAAAAGGACTTCTAGTACTTGTGGGTGTCATTCTGTTTGAGACTGGTGCAGAAGGAACTTCCGGAGAACGAAAAGTCAACTTTCTTTGTTCTGTCCATAGTAAAAACAGAATAATTCAATTCATTAGATATCAGATGGAGGAAAAGCTAACAGTCTGAATCCCAGGACCAGAAGTCACTAGAACAATTACAGCCACACTAGGTGGTGATTCCCTTGAGTATTATCTCCTGGCACTAAAGGCATTTGATACAACTATTTTTAAAAGTTCTACTTGTTACACACATGTTTAGCCATCATACTTTCAAATTTTAATCCTGCTTACCTAAAGCTTTCCTTTCTCTGAAAGGTCTGCTACAGCAGAGACCAGGTCAGGGATCGGCAACCTTTGGCACATAGCCCGCCAAGATAAGCCCAGTGGTGGGCCGCTTTGTTTACTTGCTGCATCTGCAGGTTCGGCCGAGCGCAACTCCCATTGGCTGCGGTTCGCCGCTCCAGGCCAATGGGGGCTGCGGCAGCCAGCACATCCCTCAGCCCGCACTGCTTCCCGCAGCCCTCATTGGCCTGGAGCGGCGAACCACGGCTAGTGGGAGCTGCGATCGGCTGAACCTGTGGACATGGCAGGTAAACAAACCAGCCCAGCCTGCCAAGGGGTTTACCCTGGCGGGCCGCGTGCCAAAGGTTGCCGATGCCTGGACCAGATTTTCAAATGGCAGTACCAAATTGTGTCAAAATGAACAGTCCCTTACCCCAAAATGCTTCCAGTCCAGTAACCTAAAATCCATACTAGGCAAGTACTGTAGATTTCTTAGAACACATTAGTTCTACAAAAGCTTTTTGAGGGCAGAACTTTATACAATCAGGCACAGAGTGGAAAGTAGCTATTCAATCTTTATACATAACTTTGCAGAAGTATCTCATAGCAGGTTCTGACTGAATCAGCTATGTAAACAGACTAAGCTTTTACAGAACACAGACTACCAATACTGCCAAATTGCAACAAATTATGGAGTCTGATATGGATAAGCATCCACTAGGTTTCTAAACTTGTGAATTCATTTAATCTCAACTTAATCTAGTTATGGGGATCAGGGCTCAAATGTAAGACACTAACCCTATCAAAATAGTTTTTCCTATAACAATTCTGACTGCTCATATTATTTTTGATGCATAACTTCGAACAAAACCCTCCTCCTCAGATCATATTGCTCCCCTTTACTTTATGTCATACTATGAGTTTTCATGATTCCTTTTTCCACTTTTTCCCCCACTAAAATTTTTTTTTATGCACTTTAAGTAATTCTGTTCAGGTAAACATTTTATACATTTACATTGACGACACTTTACTGTTCAACACGCCATGTGCCATACTAGATGAGACCACTGGACTATCAAGCCAAGTACCTGCCTCTAAATGGATCCTTTTTTCATCACAAGACATACAAGCTGTATGAAAGGAGACTGTATATAAAAAAGTCATACCATACCTGATAATGGTGTCTTTCTTATCTGAAAAGCAATTGGAGAAAAAGTAGGGGAAGCAATATTTGCAGGAGACCTCTCTGGAAACGTGGGACTGGTAATGCTTCCCAGACTGTATGCCCTTGTACCTCCCTGAATGGGACTGGAGGAAAACTGACCCTTTAACAACAAAGAGTAAGAGTTAGCTTTTACATAATACAAATGTATAGACCGATGTACAAATTTGTAGACTTGAAAGTACAGTGCTACTGGGAAAATAATTCTATTCCTGATTCACTGACATTCTCAATCAAGCATTTCACTGCTTGAATATTCCATTTGAAATTCTCCAGTTGGATTTTATGATGCCTCATAGGAAATCCAATGCTTACAAAGAAGAGTATTAATTAAGACTATGTTATCAATCATATTAAAACTAACAGGAGCCAGCCTACTGAATAAGGATTTTCCTAATCAACAGCCAAATTACTGTTTAGCATTTGTATTATTGTTACGCCTACAACGTTTCATCTCCCAAATGGCAGACACCCCAAAGCAGAATGGAACGTTGCCACCAATGCAGTGACAGATTAAGTAGACTGCACACTGACACCGTTGGATATTTTAACAGAATCCACGCTATCTGAAGGACATAACTTTGAAATCAACCAAAACAGACCTTTCATTTGAAAGAGTCAAAAGAAGCTGTGCTCCTACCTCAGGCCAAGTCTACAGTAGGAACAGTTTGCTGTCATAGGTATAACCCATATATTGTATTGGTAAAGTAGTAATTGTGTGGACACAGAGTTTACTGGCAAAACTGAGGTTTTGCCAAAATAGTTTATTCAAGCCCCCTAACAAAATAAGTTCTACTGGAAAAAGCACAGTACATAACTCAATGTTTTTGCCAACACAGTTATAATGGTCAGAGACCACATACATTACACCTCTGACTAACATAACTATGCCAGCAAAAGTCTTGTTTAGACCTATCCTCAACAGGAAGTAGCAATTTGAACGTCATCAGAAAATGTGAGGTGGAGCTAAGAAAAACCAATGTTCAGACATTTGTGCCTTAGTTGTGATCTTGTTTTCATCTAATACAATATGCTCCTGGCTGATTGAATGTCTCATTTAAAGTGAGTTTGTGTTGGAAACTGATGGCTCAAGAAATTGATGATAGTTCACTTTAAGGGACTTCCAATTCACCTGTATATTATAGCATGCCAGAGGTGCATCTGTATTTTACATTCCTAGATCTGAGAGTTCTGAACAAAGATCACAAATGACTAAATAGCACTGTAAACATGGCAGTTCTGTAATACAATATCTTTTCAAGGAAAATACATATTTTACTTTGAAGTGTAAAAAAAAATGCCTTTTTTGCTTTATTATGTATAGGGCTTCTGATTTTTGGTTTTATCCATAAACACCCTTGATACAAATGAGCAGGGGAGGGAAGAGAAATTGGAGTTCATCCACTGAACACCAGAAAACCACCACAAATGGTTACTTGTATCTAAGGCTTGTTTACACAGAGAAGTAATGCAGACTACAGGGGAGAGATTTCTAAAGTGCACTAAACATGCTGCATGTTAATTGGTCCATGAAGATCCCGCTGGTGTGCACTTAAGGTTCCCTATGGTGCTCTGAAGTCATGTTGTTTGAAACATTATGTGTTAAAGCACTCTAGGGAACATTACAGTGAGATTACTCATTACAGTATACATAAACAGAAAGCCCCTATATTTTAATATACATTATATACCTGCCTATATTTTATATATCTACATAAATCTTGAAAATTGCTACAAATAACCCCAAAAAACAAAAGCCCTAACTACATATAAATAGCTGTAAAGTTTTCCTCAGACATTACGCTTTTCTTTTCTTTTTAATTAAAAATCATGTTTTGCCTACTTTCCCCAGAAATACTATGGATTACTAGAGAATTAGTAAGTTTAGGATATACACCAAGCAAACAAGCAAACCCTGGTTGAGAAGGGATGTGATTTTTATTCAGATTTGTTAACAAAAAATTAACTATTGTTTAGAGAATGAATCTTTAACATTCAACACTTCCCTTTCAATTAAGGGTTAAAGAAAGTCCACAACTTCACTCAGACCATGGAGTTCTCCGCAAACTCAGGGAAGACCAGATTTTACGTTCCCAATATTTCCAAAGAGTTTTTTTTTTTTTTTTTTTTAAATCAAGCACAGAATAACCCCCTTTTAGGTACATTGGGTCATTTATACCATTCCTAGAAATAAGTAAGTAAGTAAGTAAGCAAGCAAGCAAGCAAGCAAGCAAGCAAATAAAGGGAGCATAAATCTTTCTTCTTTGCAGATCAACTTTAAGGGAAAGCAACTAGAGCAATCATATACACCAAATGGTGTTTTAGGTACTAATCAAGCTGAAGACTAACATGATATTTTTGATATGCAAACTTAATAAGTTTACGAAGGCACGGCTGCAATATGATCTCAGCCAATAAAGTCTTTCTGAAAGTGCATCCTATATTGAAAGATCAAAGAGACTTCACAAGCTATTCATATTCGAATCATTCCCTCTCATTCTCTTATGTCAATATCATTCAGACACAAATAACATTGGGCAGAGAAAATGGCAGCTCTTCAACAGTGATTATCAGGACTACACAACAATTTGATAGGGAAAGAAAAGCACAACATTTAAATTAAAAAACATGAAGTTTTAGTTAGATACAATTTAGTTCCAAAATTGGAATTAGACCTTGGTACTAACACCACTCTTTAATTACTTCAGTTGTGTAGACTATTCAAAAACGCCACTTCAGCTGGTGAAATCTAATCAGACAAAATCAGAAGTGGTTCTGCTGCTTTAGAATCAGAGTAGCCGCCTTGCTAGTCTGCATCCACAAAAACAACGAGGAGTCCGGTGGCACCTTCAAGGCTAACAGATTTATTTGGGCATAAGCTTTTGTGGGTAAAAAACATTGCATCTGAAGAAGTGGGTTTTTTACCCACAAAAGCTTATGCCCAAATAAATCTGTTAACCTTGAAGGTGCCACTGGACTCCTTGTTATTTTTGCTGCTTCAGAGAATTTCACGTGTACCAGCTAAATCAGTACATACACAAAGAAAATGAAAAGGCTTCTTACTGAACTAGATGTTTCCACAGGGCTTCTGCACCGGGCTGGAGAAATATCTATTGAACACAGCACTCCAAGTGATGCTGGTGGATTATTACAAGGGCTTTGTGGAGAAAGAGACAAACACTCAGATACACTTCCATTCTCATCTAAAAACAGCTTTCTTCTCAGTGATGAGGAGCTTAGGCTTTCCTGAGACTGGTCTGCAAATTCTTCTGTTTTAAAATATTCACCTAAAGAAAAAAGAAAGTTTGTTGGCAAGTTTAATTAGCCAGTCTTGTCTTATTTCTCCTGTCTACAGAAAAAGTATGGGGGAAACAAAGGGGACAAGGACTCAGTCTGCACAGTCATAAACAGCCATTGAATTCTGTAACTGTTGAAATTGTTAATAATATTTTAGCCATGCTGTGAGCATTAGACGAAGCAGCATTATAACAAGGTTAATATAAAATCAGTGCTTTCCCCCCCCATAAATGCTGGGTTTATTAAAATTTGCCGTAATGTGATTTTTCCCACACATGGATCAACCCCAGTTCAGTCATGACAATGTTGAATAGTTTGTTAAATTATTCTGCTTGTGTAGACAAGGCTTTTCGGACAGCTGCCATTCCAAGTGATCATGCTTACAGAACTCCCATAGAATCATAGGACCGGAAGGGACCTCGAGAGGTCCTCTAGTCCAGTCTCCTGCACTTATGGCAGGACTTAGTATTATCTAGATCATTCCTGATTGTTCAATCTGTATGCAGTGGAATGCACATTCTGGCCACCTTACCCAAGAAAAGATGTACAGGCAGGAAGTATCCAGCCAGAAGGCTGGAAACTCTTCTGAACGGAAGACTGAATCAAGTCTGTCTAATAGAAGTATCATTAAGGATGCAATCCGTATTTTTCTCCCTACTATCATGTTCTAGTGCAGGGCTTCTCAAACTGGGGGTCGGGACTTCTCAGGGGCCTGCAAGGTTATTCCAGCGGGGGTTGTGAGCTGTCGGCCTCCACCCGAAACCCTGCTTTGCCTCCAGCATTTATAATGGTGTTAAATATATAAAAAGTGTTTTTGATTTGTAAAGGAGGGAGGGGTCGCATTCAGAGGCTTGCTATGTGAAAGGGGTCACCAGTAAAAAAGTTTGAGAACCACTGAAGTGCAAAGCAGAGGTGGTGACAGATAAAATTTAAGAGTCACTTTGTGGAGTTCTATCAGGGATAGAAAATGGTTTATCAGGCTCATGTTCTCAAAAGAGAAGGGTAAGTCCCACCCCATCCACCAATGTAGTTCAGCGATGGGATGGAGTCACAAAACCACAGTAGGGATAGAGACTGGTAATTTTATTTGTAGTAAGTTGAAAATTCTAAATATTCCATCCAGCGTGTTGCTATGGGTTGAAAGCCCCACCACCATATGACAGACTGAAAGAAACATTCTGCACCTATAAGCTGGCTCCTCCCCCTGCTCCTTGGGTCCTGCAACATCTCTCCTTGCAGTGGCTGGGTCATGCTTTGTAGCAACGCCAAAGGAAAAACGGTTACTCACCTTCTCGTAACTGTTGTTCTTCAAGATGTGTTGTTCACGTCCATTCCAAATCAGGTGTGCGCACGCCACGTGCATGGTCACTGAAAAGTTTTCCCCTAGCAGCTCCCGTCGAGTCAGCTGGGGATCCCCTTCATGGCACTCAATATATGACCCTGCCGACCCGACCCCCTTCAGTTCCTTCTTACCGTCCGTCACGGCTGTTGGAACTGTGGCTCGCTTGCTTTGCAAGTGCTCCCTTAGTGCAGTTATCTAGCCTAGTTGTTCTTGTTTTGTAGTTGTTTGTTGATAGTATAGTTATAGTTAGTATAAGTGTTTGTGAGAGGGATCTTTCCCTATCCCCTCACCCCTTCTTGGATTCTGGGGCATGCCGCAAGGCTTTAAGTCTTGCAGCGCATGCCACAAGCCCATGCCAAATAATGGCCTCCCGGACTCTCACCTGAGGTGTCTGTGCGTGCACACCTGATTGGAATCGACGTGAACAAGCACTCGAAGCACTTCATCTGTAAAAGTCAGGATGCTGGGATGAGGTTGAGTTGCATTTTTTTGTTGTGCTGTTTCTCACTTACTTTTTCCCTATGAGCTGTTTGTGTCAGTCACACAGTGGATGTGACTAGAAAGTAGTAACTCGTGAATTATGTGGCCCCAACTAGAGGTAAAGGGAATAAGATGGACTGGTCTAGAATAGCTTATTGAGCTCTTCCTACCCAAGTTATGTAACAGAACTCCTGCTTTTTAAGTATTTCACAAAAAGCAAACATTTCCTTTAGATAGATCAGGGTGCAGTGCAGATAGTATGCAGAGTCTTCCTAGTCTGTGTAGCCTAGAAAATCATGGATATTTTCTTTATATTCAAGACCTGTGGTCTTCCATTATAACAATGATAAACATGAGGTTACTGTATGCAGTTTTTAAATTCCTGCAAAATGGTCATGCAAACCCAATCTAGCAATTGAGACTATTAGGCTTCCATAGCTAACTTCCAAGCCAGCCTACATTATGAACGCTGGCCCATACTTTAACATACTATCTTTTAAAATATAACAATACAATGTTTATGTACACTTATCATTGTCCTACCATTCACCATCCCTCCACCTTTTGTTTCTTGTCCTCCCTTGCTGAGCCATGTCTAAACTAGAGCAGGAACTCCACAGGACAAGGAGCCGTTATCTGTCCAAAACAACATTTGTACTTCGGGCAATTCTATGAATACTCAATTTTGATTCACACTAGGTTTCTAGTGCATTGTACCTCCATTCCTAATCAGCATGCAAAATAGATTTTCAATTTAGACATTCATACATAAAGTACAATACATGACATACCTAATATTTTTTCTAAGTTAAAATCCACAGGCAAAGACAATACTGTCTGACAAGCAGCTGCAATGAATAAAAACAACGAAATTAGCCCACAGTAACTTAGTCAACTAGTGCAAGTAAAAGGTTTAACTTTAAAATGTATTTAACACATAGCTAGTTAAATTAGTGAAACACAACGTGTTGTCATGAGGAAAAGGGAAAAACTTATAGGCCTGGGGTCCTGAATTGGCTACAGTGTATGGAGCAAATCAGGCTCAGGGATAAGTGAAAAGGGTTGTTACACATAAGCTCTCCAGATGGCACCATATCCAGCCATACCTTAGCTGGGGGAAAGGCCTTTAAAAAAAAAAAAAAAAAAAAAATACAAGCAAGAAAAATCAATGGAATTCCCTGAAAATTGTGCATTTATGTATAGATTTCAGAAAATAGTTTCTGTGACCTCATACAAAATAGAGGGTAGAGTATGTCAAAGAATCTTTATATTATAATGTATTAAGTTAGTATGCAATTTGGGCTTCAAAGCATAAACAGAACTTTACGTGTAATACTACATGTAGTCCAAGAACACAGTTATTCCTAGACAAATAGTAACAAATACCTTGCTGAATTGGGGCCTAAATACATTAATAACTTTAAGCACTAAGTTGTCCCATTGAATGAGACTACTCATGTGCTAAAAGTTAGGTAAGTGCTCAAGCACCCTGGCAGTATTGAAGCCAAACAAACTTGTTTTTAAAAAGGAGTTCAGTTAGCTTAAATAAAAACTTCTTATATTCCTTTGAGTGCATATTCATTTTGTCAATTGATACTGTTTTATACCAACCATTGCTTTTTCCAGGTTGCACAGTTAGCTGTCTTCCAATCGGTGAAATGTTATTTAAATCTATACCTGTAAAGCATCATTGAGATAAATTCAGTTAAAACTTAAATTAAAGCTTTTTACCATTCTGAAACATAACAGCAGTAAAGTGAAAATAGTTAATCCGATTGTATTGAGGAACTTCTCAAAAATAGTTAGCTACAATAAAATATTGTAATACTTTATCTTACATCAAAACAAAATATTTTCAGAGAATAAAACTAGAACATGATTTTTGCAACTAAGTTTGGGACATATTAAAAAAAAAAAAAAACCTAGAGAGAGACAAGTGTCAGAGAAGCCAGAGAGAGGTTATATCAGTTTTTCTGACCAGCTCACGTAAGTTTTCCATCACAAAATGCAATTCAATTGGAATCTAAAAGTTTTTAAAATTATGTTGATATTGCCAACATATTGTTATTGGGGGGGGGGGCGGGGGGGGGAAGGGGACACAAGTGAAAAAGTTATTATAGTGTTAAAAGGCCATTCATGACATTTTGGGAATGAAAAGCTTCAATTTTTCTTTTCAAATTGATGGTTTTGAAATTTAGTTTGGATTATGTTATATTAAAAAAAATATCAAAACTAAACACGTTGATCATTTTTTTAAAATTACTCAATTCTAAAAAATTTGGTGTTCAATAAAATATAAGAGTCTGTTCAATTTTCCTAGTCAATATAATTATGCTTGTTTTGTGAAAGGGAGAAAGAAGCAAAAAGGTAATTCCAATTATTACAGTGGAATTTAGGTAATGAGAATATAATTGAGACAAAGTATTACCATGAGATCAGAGCTAGGATTAAGTTCACAGGAACTGAAAAATACGTGAAGCCTAACTTATTAGGCAAAATCCTGGCCCCACTTAAGTGAGTGTTCCCATCTAGTCACGCTGTCTATAACTTTAAAAAAGTTAAACATATACATATTAAACATACAAAACAGCTGATTTCTAAATTTAAGATACTAAAAGACACCTTTAGAGACATACACAACTTACATTTAGTGGAATGAAACTGGGAAACTTGCTTCCCTTCATGATCAGTCCAAGGAGAGGGAACAATAAGACTTTTGGTGAAAAACTAGAGGAAAAAATATAACAATTAGATACTCCCAAACATTAATACTACCTACTTAATTTTATAGATATGTATTTGCAACCAACTAGTTGTAAAATCTTGAGTTTTGATTCTTATGGGCATGTTTAACATAGCCAAGATTAAATCAAAATTCACTTTGGAACAGCTTTCTATCAGATTTCTTCAGCCACTTATTTTCGAATTCCCTCTCTGAGATACAGCCCAAAACACCACAGTTTCAGTTCAAATTAGTATGGCAGGAAGATATTTTAAAAAAAAACCATCCACTGTTACAGAAAGGTTAACATTTTGAAGAGCCCCATCATCTTTTTCGAATTCCACAAGTATACTGGTACGTGAAACTGATACTGGTAAGCTTTCTTCGCACATCTGTATTAACATACAGAATGCTGGTGTCTCAAACATGTCTCATTACTCCAGCAGAGGTTGAGGAAGAGTGACTAGATTTTAAGAGGTCCCATGTACTTTGCAGCAAGCTGGAACTAAGTTCTGAGGCAATATAGTGCAGCAGAATAGAAATCACATTTTCAGTACACCACAGTTTTGTACTGACAATTCAGATGCTTTGTAGAAGCAATCAAGAGGAAGTTGGAGTTGTTATTGAAGATGAATATGTGGTGACTGTTGGGACTTTTGGCACCTTGGAAGACATTTAGGATCATAGAAATAAGCATATTTATGATAAGTTCCTGCTAAAAGTTAACAGTAATTGACACTCAAATCATCACCGTTAGGTTTGGATTTTGGAAATGCTCAGATATAAAAAGTGATGAAGGTCATTATAAAAACCTGGATAAACAAGGGAGAAATCCTTCCACCCTAACTAATCCTAGCAAGACCCAAAACACAGTCAAAAGGAAAACTGGAGTAACTGGACTTCTTTGAGATGTGCTGACCGTATATTCCATTGACAGTGAACATGCACTCAAGATTGGAATCTTTTGGCCAGCAGTGTCCATTGTGGCATATACCCTAAGTGTCCTCATTTCCCAACCCATAAAGAGCAAAGAGGGACAACTGCCACTTTGTTCCGTTAACACTATGGAACTTGATGGATATAGGACTCCAAACCAGAAGGGAAGAAAAATAAGTTGTGAAACATGGATGACATCTCAAATAATTCCAGTTACAGCACAGGTAAGTACCTTTTATTTTCCCTTTGAATGACTGTCATATATTCATTCAACTTATATTGACTCACAAACAATGAATCAAAGCAATGGGGGTGGGGGCTCGGAGTTTAGGAACATAAAGATTGGAATAGAGTTTTCCCACCTGTAGTTATCAGATCTCGAGGCTTCAGCGACAGAATAGTGCTTCACAAATGTGTGAACAGATATCCAGCTTTACATATGTCTAAAACAAAACATTTTTCAAAGATGCTGCGGAGGTTGAAAGAAAGAAGTAGGAGGATCTACTTTCGCCACCTCATAAAAGTCAGGTATCTATCTAGATCAGTGGTTCCCAAACTTGTTCCGCCGCTTGTGCAGGGAAAGCCCCTGGCAGGCCGGGCTGGTTTGTTTACCTGCCGCGTCTGCACGTTTGGCTGATCGTGGCTCCCAGTGGCCGCAGTTCATTGCTCCAGACCAATGGGAGCTGCTGGAAGCAGCACGGGCTGAGGGACGTATTGGTGCCGCTTTGAGTAGATCTCTGAAAGGTTTAATCTTTTGCTAGTATTCAGAGTAGCAGCCGTGTTAGTCTGTATTCGCAAAAAGAAAAGGAGTACTTGTGGCACCTTAGAGACTAACAAATTTATTAGAGCATAAGCTTTCGTGAGCTACAGCTCACTTCATCGGATGCATTTGGTGGAAAAAACAGAGGAGAGATTTATATACACACACACAGAGAACATGAAACAATGGGTTTATCATACACACTGTAAGGAGAGTGATCACTTAAGATAAGCCATCACCAACAGCAGGGGGGGGAAAGGAGGAAAACCTTTCATGGTGACAAGCAGGTAGGCTAATTCCAGCAGTTAACAAGAATATCAGAGGAACAGTGGGGGGTGGGGTGGGAGGGAGAAATACCATGGGGAAATAGTTTTACTTTGTGTAATGACTCATCCATTCCCAGTCTCTATTCAAGCCTAAGTTAATTGTATCCAGTTTGCAAATTAATTCCAATTCAGCAGTCTCTCGTTGGAGTCTGTGAAGCTTTTTTGTTGAAGTATAGCCACTCTTAGGTCTGTGATCGAGTGACCAGAGAGACTGAAGTGTTCTCCAACTGGTTTTTGAATGTTATAATTCTTGACGTCTGCTAGTAGAATGCCAATGCCCTGAGACATCCAAATATGAAACACAGCCTCTCTCTTAGAAGAGCGTAGCTTAGGGGGGAAAATATGGGCAAATGAATCTCTTGGTTCAGATGAAAATTCATAGTAATTTCAGGAAGAAACTTGGGATGCATCCTGAGGGATATTTCATCTGGATAGAAAACTGTATAAGGTGAGTCCACCATCAAGGTGTGGATTTTACCAACTCTTCTCAAAGATGTAATCACATTCAAAGATGCCATTTCCGTGGACAGATGCAACAACAAACTGCCTTGGACTTAAAAGGTGGGTGCATTAGGACAGATAAGACCTAATTAAGGTCCCCTATAGAGGGATTCTTTTTGGAAAATACCCTGATAAGATCAATCACAAACCTTATAATACTCATGTGAGAAAAAATTGTCTCCCCCTCTACAGGAGAGGGATGCACAGAGGTGAACACTGATGAAACTTATTGAAAGATGTTTTAGGTCAAGTATGTATTATAAAACATCATGAATCAGGATCCTGTGGAATTAGAGATCTCGGCTGCTACCAAGGGGGAAAAATCTCTTCCATTTCGATGAGCAGGATGAACTTGTAGAATCTTTTCCACTGTTTAATATGTTGTTGGGATTTTTTGGTGTGTGTATGTGTGTTAAAGCAGATGTACAACAAGACTTTTCTAAGTCTAACCTCCATCCAGCAGACAGGTGATGAAATGGAGATACTCTAAGTCCAGTTCCTTCGTGTTGCATCAGCAGGTATGGAATTAGAGATAACATCTTTGGTTGGTAGACTGAAAGATTCAGCATGCTGGGGTACCAAAATCATCTCAGCCATGCTGATGCAATTAAGATAATTTTCGCTGAGTCCTGTTGGATCTTGCGTCAGACTGTTGGGATCAACAGAACTGGTGGGTATGCATAAATTATAGTCCACAACCACAAAAATCAGAAAAGGAGTACTTGTGGCACCTTAGAGACTAAGTCTCTAAGGTGCCACAAATACTCCTTTTCTTTTTGAAAAATCAGAAAGATATCTGAAAGTGAGCCTGAGGTAATGTCAGGACTTCAGTTCAAGAGGGGATACTTGTTGCTTCTATCTGTTGCAAACAGGTCTACCAAACGATAACCCCATCCCAAGATGATGTTGCAAAGGACCGAGTCCTTGATCTCCTACATGTGATGGGAGAGTTGCCTGCCAAGAGGAAGATTCAATGTCTGATACACCAATTCTATAACCTGATTGCCTCTTGGCATAATGGGGGAGATTTCCCCCTGGCCCCCTTTCTCTGGTTATGTAAACATGGTTGTAATGCCAATCATAATTTGGACTGATTGGTCTTCTTGAATGTTACAAAAGCACACAAGCCTTTGTCAAATATGTCCAAGCAGCACAGGACATGCTCTTACTGTGGTGTTTAGATTCAATTTTATCCAGAGATATTAAAGCAGACATGTTCTCGAACCTATCTTGAGATAGACACTATGGCCTTTATGGAGTCTAGGATTGGTCATATGAGCTCCACTCTTGGAATTGGTATTAACTTGCATTTCTCCATGCTGAATTTTGGACCAAGAGTGGTTAATGGCTCAAGAACACAATGAATCGCATCTCTCACCTTAAAAGTTTTTTTTCAAACTAACCACTTGTCTAGGTATGGATTGACTATTATATTTCTTAAGTGCACTGGAACCACAGCCAACACTTGGTAAAAACTCTCAGCACTGCAGAGCATCCAAAGGGTGAAAACACGATAATGAACGTGTTCCTGACCACTAGGAATCTTAAGTACTTCATATGAGTAGAATTATTGAAATATGGACGTTCGTGTCCTGTGAGTCAAGGGATAAAAATCAAGTCCCCAGGGTTTAGAGGGGAAATTATGGAAGCTAGCGTGGTCATCCTGAACTTTATTTTGTTAATTAAGATGTTTAATTTTCATAAATTTAAGATAGGATGCCATCTTCTTTTCTTTTCTGGAATGAAGTAGTATTTGAAATAGAGTCCCTTTTCTTGATATTGAGATGGAACTCCTTTTACTGGTGCGAGAGATAGAAGTGAGGGGGCTTCCTGCTGTAACAGTCTCTTGTGAGATATGTTCCTCAAGAAGACTAGAGGTAGGCACAGGGTGGAACTTGATATCCTGTGTAACTGTCTAGTACCCATTGGTCTGAAATTACAGAAGACCACATGTGCCTGAAGGAACTCAAATTGTTTATGAAAGTAGGAGTAGAAAGTTCTGGGTCTTTGGAAGCAATTTCATGTTCCTCAACTAACTTGTCAAAACAAGTGATTCAGGCCAGATGTAGACAGTTACAAATGTGCAGTGACAAACATGGAGAATAGTCTCTTTATGTAAATGCTGCCTCTTGTTACATAGTTCTTCTGTTTTTTTTTTCATCAGAAACATTCAGTAATGGTACACATATCCATAAAGAGCAACTATTGTCTCACATGCTTCTTCTTAAGGGCCTGAGTATAGATCTTAAGGGAGTATGAAGGGCTTTGATTAAGTCCTGCTCCTCAAAGCACAGATTCCCTATAGCAGGCTGAACCTCCAGTGGGAAGCCAGACTTTTGAAGCCACGAGGCTCTTCTCATTACCACAGCTATGGCCATGAATCTTAAGGCACATCTACTGCGTCAAGTTCAGCTTTCAGATGAGTCCTGGCCATTAACTGACCTTCAGTCACCAGGGAAGAAAATTCTTCCCCAACATCCGGAGGGAGTTTACTTACAAACATCAAGATCTTTTCTTAATTCAAGAAATCATAACTGGCCAACAGGACCTGGTAATTTCAATTACAAATTGCAAGATAGCTGATAAATACAATTTAAGACTGACTAAATCTAGAGGGTTTTTTTCAGTTTACTTTCTTTTGTTGTTGTATATTTTGTGTTCTCGATTTCCCAGTTGTGGGTGTAACCACTAGTGACCCTGGTACAGGATGTGAACAGAAAAATAGAGCCCCCAGGGAAGGGACATGGCATTTCTCACCTGCTTTTTTGGGATGCAAGGACTTCTGTAGCAGGAATGTTATTCTCACTAGGTCCATTACAACCTCATTAATTGGGAGGGTTACTTTCTCTCAGGTAGAGGACTGAAGAATGTTAATTAGTGGTGGATTACTGCACCTCCTCAACAGATTTCTGTAAAGAGCCAGCTACCCTTGCAAGAAGGTCCTGAAACCCTTTAAAATTGTCCATATATCATGTGATAGGTGGGTCTACAGTCTCATTCAGAGATAAGGAAAAAATGGTAGGTCCCGGTATGTCAGCTGAATTTGGTGGATGCTACTCACTTCGTTCCTCAGTTTGAGCAGATTGAGATGATTGCTGCATCAGAGCAGCCGAGATATAGGAAGATCTCTCATAAGTAGGTGATCTTCCTGGATGATGTTCCAGCCTATATGGCCCCCAAGGATTCCAGTATGACCACATATGTATTTAAGACAAAGTCCTGGCAGCCCTGGGACAGAGAGTCATGGTCCATGTCCAGAATGGTATTTGCCATAGGATCTAATCATAGGATGAGTTTCTAGATTCCCTGCATGACCCATACAAAGTACGATAAGGTATTCTTGGTGAATACAGGCTGCAAAGTCTCCGCATCTCGAATGGTGCAAGGAAGAGTCTCTCTTCCAGGGAGGATATTTATTAGAGATCTATCTAACTGTCTCCAAACTGAATTTTCTTCAAAAAAAGTTTATCAGATTTTCTTCAGATTGGAGCTGGTCTTGTCTGATGGGACTCAGGTGATGTAGGCTCCATGCTGTCAGCAGCACTTCTGGAAACAGGCATGTCACGTACAGTGGTTCAGATACACCAAGGTCTAAAGCCAGTCTCATTGATTTAATCCATTAAAAAAAAATTTAGAAACAAACTTTTTTGGATTTTAACATCCTTTTTTTAAAAGAACTGATATATTGCATATTTGCTAGGGATGTGCAATTCCCCCCAAGTAAAAACAAAAATAAAAATGACATCTAGTGTGCCAGCCATTAATGGGCCTAACACTCTCACATGAAGAAAAGGAGTACTTGTGGCACCTTAGAGACTAACAAATTTATTTGAGCATAAGCTTTCGTGAGCTACAACTCACTTCAGAAGCAGTGGGGGCAAAAGTCCTATCTGGCTTTAAGATTAGACTCGATAAGTTTATGGAGGAGATGTTATGATGGATAACATGATTTTGGCTATTAATTGATCTTTAAACTACTCACGTAAATAGGCCCAATGGCCTGTGATGGGATGCTAGATGGGGTGGGATCTGAGTTACTATAGAGAATTCTTTCCTGGGTATCTGGCTGGTGAATCTTGCCCACATGCTCAGGGTTCAGCTGATCGTCATATTTGGGGTCGGGAAGAAATTTTCCTCCAGGGCAAATTGGAAAAGGTCCTGGAGGTTTTTCGCCTTCCTCTGTAACATGGGGTACGGGTCACTTGCTGGAGAATTCTCTGCTCCTTGAAGTCTTTAAACCACAATTTGAGGACTTCAATAACTCAGACATAAGTGAGAGGTTTTTCGCAGGAGTGGGTGGGTGAGTTTCTGTGGCCTGCCTTGTGCAGGAGGTCAGACTAGATGATCATAATGGTCCCTTCTAACCTTAATATCTCTGAATCATTACTCTCACATGAGGGGCAGTATTTGAATCCAGGGATTAGAATTAGCCATCCTTAAATTCCAGTATCAGGGGAAAATATATATGTTATATGCATATTAATTATATAAATTTCCTGGTTAAAAGAGAAGGCTATAAAAAACCCTTTGCCAGTGAGCAAACAACCAAACTATAAACTAGCTGGGATAGGAATATATACACAGGGAAAAAGAGCCAGCAGTTTGTGAAGAATGGACAGCAAGCAGTTCAATCTCAAAACCAGAGGTGTTGAGAAGGAACTGAGTGGCAATTGGTTTGATCCATCCTTTATACCCTCAGTGTGAGATACAAGAACATTCAGGGTGCATTCACAGCCACAATAGATTCCTATCTCAAACAAATGAGGTGTATGTGTACCATAAGTGGAACGTGTGAACAATAATTCAAAGAAGAATCAACCATTATTAACAAAAACTAACCACTAATGTCAAACACCCAACCAACAAAGCTATTATTTGAGGCTCTTCAACTCAGCAAGACCACAGTCCACAAGCTTACACAATTTATGTTTCAAAGGTAATTCCATCGGAAGGGCTAGATTTCATTTTTTTTAAATAAAAGCTTAGACTGGAACACAATTCCATAGCAATAGATGCATTCCATGGCAAATTTTCTGAGTGACAAAGCCCCTGTTTTTACTTAAAGGAAAAAAAAACAAAAATTCATTCAATACAATATTGTAGGGAAGGGCAATAACAGTAACAAGCACCCCCTTTTTTAGAATCTTAATTTTTTAAATCTTTAGTGTTAGACAGAAGAACCATACCCCTCTGTGACCTTAAAGAACCCCTCAATGCCAATTGGCAGAGCACTCACCACACTGTAACTTATCAGGCTTGATATACTCTAACTTTAAACACACCATTGTCAAAATATGTATCTAAGAGTTGCCAAGTAAAGTATCATATGTAAATGCTGGTCCAGAAAATCATTGTGTAATATATGCAAAGACATACAAGGGTTGCGTACAAAGAATTCTGATGTTTTGGAAACACGTTATTAAAATGTGTTTGGGAGGCAGTACATAAGCCTGACTGGTTTGACTGCAGGCAAAGAACAATGCAAGTACATTTACACAAGGTAAACATAGCAATCAAGTTAACAGCTTAATGAGCACACCAGTGTCTAAGCCTGCACCCCCAAGAAGTCTTTGTTTCTTCAGGCAAAGACAGTGGACTTCGGGGAACTACAAGAGGAGCAAAAAGACATTCTAGTTATCCATCATTTAGGAAATGGCACCTTGCGATTCTGTGAAAGTTGGATCCCCTCACCTCGAGGGCTAGAGATGCTGGCAAGTTGATTTAAGTGAGGAAACTGCTACGCAACGATTGTAACTTGCTAGAATTATACTGTAGTCACCAGAAAGCGTGTTTTATTTGTAACCATACCCATCTATTTTCTTGTACTTAATAGGACTTAAATCTGTGTTTTTTTTATTAATAAAAATATTCTTAGTTGTACTATAAACCATCACAGCTGTTATTTTGATGTACAGAGTGAGTCCTCAGATAATTTAATAGGCTGGTGTATATACTGTCTCTTTGGAGGCAGCAAACAATTTCTGTGAGTTTCCAGTGAGAGGGACTGGACACTGCAGAGAGATGTTTCTGGTGGAACTCAGGACTCAGTTTAGACTGGCAGAGCCTGAAGGAGTTTGCTGATGAAGAGGACAGACTGATGGGCAGACAGCTGACACAGTCTAATCTCCAGCAAAGCTCTCACTTGCGGAAGCAGAGGGGTAACCCAGAGCCTTTGAACAGAATGTCACGCCCTTTTCCTCAGGCTACCAAAGCACAGCTAAGTGGGTTTTGTTTGATTGCTTTACTTTACCTAATAATCCCCAAGACACTCCTCGGTCCTACCTACAATTCCCATTGTGCTCAGAAGCCATCAGTATGTTGGCTTCCATTGCCTCTAGTGTGATTTCATTTGGAAATGCCAAAGTAAGTAAGGAACCATACTATCAAAACAGGTAACCCACCCCGCCTCAACTTCCTCTATAGACTAGCATGAAGTAAGGTCAAACGAGATAAGAACAGAAAGGTTGGCTTTTTGGAGAAGCAAAAAGCAAAGAACTGCATTATTACAAATGAATGGAAACCTCACCAAAGGAGATATATACTAGGAGCCTGCTTCTTCTTTCAGACCAGCTCTGCACTGTTGCAAATCCACTGCTTCACTGGCTTTTGAACATTTGTACAAAGACCCAGACAGAAGCATTACAACAGCATCTTTAATCAGGAAATGCATTTGATTGTACCTCTCAAAACAAGGCAGCCAAACTACCTTAACTGCCCCACAGGACCCTACTGCTCATAGTTTTGATACATGTTCACCACAGAAATCAGCTTTACACATACATGACTTATTACATACGCTTCTTTGTCACTACTCTAAGCTTTTCCCTTTTCATGAAAATGTTCTAATAAGATATAGGCATATGAAGTTTGTATGTGGATATATACTAGCTGTGCTTACTGACACTTGGACAACTGGCCGCCACATGGAACTAGAGTCTGATCCTGCCTTAATAAGGAACAGGAATTTATCTTTGGCATACTATTTATCTAATCAGTTTATAAAAGTCATTTATGCATACTATGTATGGTCATAAAGAAAGCAGTAAAGCAGTCATTATCAATGGATTCTTGGGGGTTTTTTTGGTCACTGAAAAATTAAACTCGTAGAAGTTAACGTAATGTGGCTTTCTTATTTGCTCATCTGTAGCTGTGCTGTGGAGTGTTAAGGCAGTTTGAGTTGTCTGAAATACAAACTCAGTTCTGCATTTCCTGGTTCTCCAATGTTTAATTAATTTATTTTTTTAAACTTGGATGTTACTTAAATTGGATGTTACTTAAATGTACCTACAACCTTAATTTCCTCTTAACAAAGGTGCTTTGAGGAAAGGTGCTTTGAGGAGGAATACAAGGGTTTAAGCACTTAAAGTTAAGTGCCTAACATGGAAAAATTATTAGAAAAATGAATTACTTGCTCTTTTCCCTCCCATAACCGAGTTCAAGAGACTATGAAAACAGAGTTTCCAGAAGTACTGATACTTAAAAGCTGTACATTACAGCCAGCATTGAGGTGCAGAGGTAAGTTGCACCAATGCACTGAAGCAAGCTCTGGGGGGGAGGCAGAAGGACTGCAGGACCCAAAAGGGCAAGGAAACTGGAGTTTAGTAATAATTCTGGCCAAGGAAGACCTTGACAGAAAGAAATAAAAAAATCACCACACACACAAGCAGATTTGACTGGAAGCTAGAAAACATTAAAGAAAGAATACCCAAAGCAGGATGAAGGTGGACAGGTTGGAGAAATCTGCTCCCATGGGGAGCTCTTTCACTGACTAGAGCAGGGATCAGCAAGGCTCCAGGTCCAGGCTAATAGGGGCTGCGGGAAGTGGCATGGGCTGAGGGAAAGAGAACTGAATTTCTTCAGTCAGAATTTTATTATCTTGTAGAGATGTATTTTTAGATCCTAACCGTGACGGCACATGATCTTATGAAGTGTCTTATTGCATACCAGTCAATCGTCCAAGGTAAGTACCTATGAGGTGTTAGTACACTTCATGAAGAAAAAAAAAAAAAGAATTATGAGAAGGACAAGTTATGCTTAGAGGGTACATTTAAATCGGCAGACTTGCAGTACTTTTTCACGCTGTTGGTGCAGTAGAGCAGGGCTAGACAACACGGTGGGGAAAAAAAAGCATAATCTACACTAACTCTTCCACCATTCCTACAACCAGCACTAGTTCAATAATGGGAAGAGTACTAGTGTAGGCAACCCCACAAAAAGCAGTTCTCTCCTCCATACCTCTAAGGTGAGATTCTGGTAGAAACTCCTTTAGCTACGTTTTTGGCCCCATGACATTTGTGGCACAGAGTTGCCCATCTACCGGTGACAATTACTGAACAGATGACTGTTTAAATTCTCTTTTAAAAAAAGCAATTCAGGTCAGAAGTAACAGGCCAGCCAACTTTCCAATAAGATTTTTCCCCTCAGTGAAAAAGCAAAGATTGCTAGGCACCATTATAACTGCAAGCAGGACTTAGAAACATGGAGATTCAACCCCTGGGTATTTTGAAAACCGTCATCTGTTCAGGACATCTTTGGAGAGTTTATATCACAGGTGATATTTTTGTGAAGTGCTCTAAAAGACTTATGCCACATTTCAGGTCTAGATAACATGAAAGTTACAAAGTCTGCTTCTTTGGCCTAAAATTGTAGGGTGGAGGAAATCAAATAAAAGCCACAAATAAGGATTCCCATTCTAAAACTACAAGAGATAAGCACTAAACTGCATGATCTTCTACTAACCATTAAAATACCACATGCTCTTGGTGAAGAGCTCCCTCATACTTTGTAAAGTTAAGTTGCTTTGCAAAGATGCTAGATAACACTGAAAATTTACTTTTTACTATGGTTCCTTTTACCCATATACACAATATTAATATCTGATTTAATATCAATAACAATTTTAATTACCTCTTCAATGGCTTTCTGTCTTTTGTCTTCCATCTCTTTATCTATTCTAAACAATGCAAATGAAAAAAAAAAACAAATTACCAATGCCGTTACTGAATTTGATGGTTCAAGTAAATGAAAAGTACAATTTTTATAGAAGATTAAGATTAGCTGCCTTTTAAAATAAATCACAATTTACTCTATGTATAATATTCGTAATGTGCTGTGTGCAATTCCTTTGTATTCAAAATTGATAAGTGTGTACTGTACTCAGACAATTAGCAACTTTAAAGAAGGAGTTCCCACCCTGGGCAATTTTGTAATAACATTTTACACAGCAAGTGATTTACTTTGTAATCTTTTGTATATCCCTTTTACTATTATGAAAGATTTCTATTTGAATGAAATCTGTCTTGCTCAGAATACAGCTTCTCTTTCCACCTAAATCTCTGATTTTGAATGCTTCTATAAGCAACTTTTAAAATTACTATAAAATAGACTTAAAGAGAAACTCACTCTAGGATCAAGCAGGACAAGGAATTTGACCATAAGGAAGAAAGCTCTTTAAACAGAAAAAAAGTAAAACCAAAATGGAAAACAAATGAAGGAAGTTGTATAGATTTATTTGACATTATCTACTTCTTCCCCAATGAAAGGTTCCCTCTTCAAGTGGCTTATAAACCCATATTATCCCAGCCCAACGCAATAATCACATCAAATATCCGAGTTAAGATTTTTTTTATTTACAATCTCTAACACAAAATAGGCAATTCCAAAAGTAAGCTTGTATTAAATGGTATTTCCCCTAGTTCAAATATTTCTCACCCATATTCAAGTGATTTGTTCAGCTGTGCACAAATGGTACAGTTTCCTTTTTGCGTCACCATAACTGATAAAGCTTCACTATACCAGTCATTAGGAGGCTTACAAATGACAACCAACGAAATTCATACTAATAACTTTTGAAGAACAGCAGAGGCATAAAAATATTTATATGGAAGTTATATGTGAATAATCTCTTCAGACTACATAAATTACATATTTGGAAAGGACTGGGTACAGCATTTGGATAACTGATAGAATTATTAATTAGTATAAAATTCATAGAGGTCCTGATGATACCTCTTTCCCCCCCCCCCAAGAGGGGTCAGTCATGGCTCGGACTAGACTTGCAATATGTCAATATACAAAAGGTACCATCTACAACTAAGAGCTTATGATACTGCTAAGTTGTTATAGTGCACAAGTCCAGAATTAAGATAACATAGCAAAAGAACAGACCAGGCACCTTCACATGTCATTTATTTGTAAGTACAAATGATCACAAAAACAAATATCCCTGCAGGTCAGACTGCAAAGCCGAAACATGGGGACTGAAAAGGCAGCATCTAGTTAAGAAAAGAGTGAAATTCATAACATTCAGTGCAAGAGTAAGTGCTTTTTCTTTGGGCAGTGAGTTTGGCAAGTGCAAAGGCAAAAACAACATATGTAGTTGGCACCTAAAATATGAATCCTGTATGCATCTTTAAGCCATGGTCAAAATGCTACCCTGGCATAGTATTCATGTTGCTATGTGGCTTTTTGAACAACAGATACTTCATTCCATATCATCTAATCTGAAAACATCCTGCTTCTACTAGCGAAAAAAGAAGAGGAAAAAAAAGCCAGGAGACTTGCCTAGGACACCCCAAGCAAAAGAACATTTTGTACCAAATATACAGTAAAAATTACAAGAGACAAACAAGTGTGTTCTGGGTCTTTCAGCTTGAACTCATCAGCTGATCGAATACTACAGTGGAATTTGGGAATAGTTGAAGTTGCTAATACTGATTTCACAAACCTGTAATAAGTTGCCATTTATGCACGGAATAGGCAAATGTGTCCATGCTTACTTGAAAGTTTCCTTTCTTTGAGTAATAACGTCTACATATTTGTTACAATGGTACTTTAGCCTTCTCGCAGCTTGGAGACAAAACCACACCAGTCAGTCACTGGCAGCAGAGGATTATGTTAACTATGCTGTGAGGAAAAAGGACAGTTTCTCTTGATACAGCATATTCAACCTAACAAGAAACAAATTCTTGAATGTCAAATTCCATCTTTCTTCTGGATGATCCATTTGTCTCCAGATTGAGTAATTAGTAAGTCCACAGATCTGGACCAAAGAAAGGAAATTTCAAGAAAAAGGTTAAGGTTCCCTATTCTTCGTCAGGCTAAGATTCAAAGATGTGGTACAGTAGGATTGTCATAGCAGTGAGCCTCCAGGGTAAGAGGCAGGATCAGTCTTTAAATATGGGGATCCAAAACAAGGTAAATTTATATGATATTCTCCACCTTCCCCTGGGCTCAAAGGCATGGAGAAGGTTTTTGCCAAAAGAAAGGAAGTTGCATCAGCTAATATTGGACAACCACTATTATTCCTGGGGGAAAATACGTTCTGCAGGAAAGACAATGCAGTTACATCTTTCACCCACCAGGGGCTGCTGTAGCACCAGAAGAGAGGGCAGCTGGCTCATGGTCCTGAGCAGCCAGCTGTGGACAAGGAGGGCCTGAGGCCGCATTTCTCACAGCAACATGCCTGCAGGGCCAGATGAGAAGGCACGGGCTATTTGGGGGGAAGGGGGAGGATGGAGGGAGGAGAGGAGAGAGTGGACAGAGCAGAGTACAAAGGGTCAGGGGTTCAGAAGGGCAAGTGGGGGGGGGAAACAGACGGGGGAAGGGGCATAGGAGCTAGTGTGGTGAAAGCACTGAGCCAGGGGCTGAATGGGAAAGGGGTGAAGGGCCACATGGGACAGAGAGGGGGTGACTGAGTGGAGGTGCAGGGCCACATGGGGACAAGGGCAGATGTGCCTGACAATGGGAGAGGCTAGGGGTCAGCCAGGGTTTGCATGGGGAAGGGTCCCCAATTCCTTAACACTCCCCTCAACCCAAAAAACCCAAACTGTGCCATACTTCTCCCACCCACACCCAACAACCCTCCAGGTTCATTCCCAGGCTCCTTCCCAGCAATTACTTCCCTGTACCTCAGCTCCTCCCTTACTCTTGATTCCTCCAAGCCTTTGCACTGCTTCTGAGGGGTGCAGGAAATACATTTCTATATTGTAGTTTAAATGAATTATTACTCAAAGTTCTGTAGTAATATGCCTAGTAAGGAATCTAGTTGTCAAAAAAACATTTCCTGAACTTTTTGTTGTATGTATTGTAACAGACATGCCTGCTGACAGGTATTTTGAAATAAATTACCAAAATAATTGAAACTGGTGTGATTATATTTTTATTTTGACAAATAAAATATGCAGAATTTTAAAATACAGTGCACAGAATTTTTAATTTTTTGGCACAGAATTCCCCCAGGAGCACAATATGCTATTCTGAAAAGAGACTGTCAGTGCTCCTAAGAACTGGACTTTGACACTTAAGATGGAATATTTATTGAATTTACTCAAGAGAACAAAAACTGACCGACAATTGCAAGGACTCATTTTCATCATCATCACTCCTATAACCACATTGGTCGTTGGGGCACCATCACTGATGAGCAATCAACCAACTGTCTCCACCCCTGACAAATGCATGTCACAGCTTGAGTCTCCGCGCAGTCCATTCCTGTCCACTCTTATGTTGTCAATCCATCTTTTCTTCTGTCTACCTCTTTTTCTCTTCCCCTGTAGTGTCCCTTGGAAGTGTCCCTTGGATAGGCCAGATGATCTCATTACATGGCCACATCACTTTAGCTTGTGCTTCTTCATGGTCATCAGGCAGTCTTCATATGACCCAGCACATTGGGTGATGATATTGTGGACCTCTTTATTAGTGACATGATCGAAGTAGGAGATGCCCAGGATTTTACGGAAGCATCTCATCTCTACCACTCGTATTTTCTGTTCAAGTTATGCAGTAAGGATTCATGTTTCTCACGCACACAGAAAAAGGAAGATGACCAGTGCGTGCAGCAGTTTCAGTTTGGATTCCAGGGAGATGTTCTTATTCCTCCAAATTGGCTTTTGCTTTGCCACTGCTGCTGCTGTTTGCGCAGTTCTTGCCCAAATTTCTACCTTGGATCCTTCATCAGTGATGATTGACCCCAAATACTTGAACTGTTTCACCGTCTCCAGCTCTTGTCCACCGACAGCAATATGCGAACTGATCCCATCACGTTTGTCTGTCATCAGCTTAGTTTTCTCTGCACTGATTTCCATGACATTTTTTGCAGAGGTTTCATCCAATCATTTCAGAAGGTTGGCAAGTTCATCTTTGCTGCCTGCCAGGCCATCAATGTCATCAGCGAACCGAAGATATGAGATTGCTCACCCCCCATCCAATGCTGACTGTGCATATGTGATCTTCCAGGGCATCAGTCATTATGCACTCAAGTAGATGTTGAACAGTGTGGGCGAAAGAAGGGAGCCTTGCCAGACTCCAACAGCGGTGCAAAACCATTCTCCTATTGTGCCATTGATGAAAACTGCACTGCTAGCGTTGGCATACAGTTGTTTAATGGTAAGAATAAGCTTACGACCAACATTGTACTTTTTCATGGTTGCCCAGAAAGCTTCATGCCATATTCCGTCAAATGCCTTCTTGAAGTCAACAAAGATGTGGTAGCTATCCTGCTGGTATTGTAAGTACTTCTCACATTGTGCACGAAGGTTGAAAATCTGTTCTGTGGTACTTCTTCCAGCACAAAAAAGTCAGCCTGTTCTTCAGCGATGATATTGTCTGCTTGTGGCTTCAAATTGTTCAATATGACTTTCAACATCACTTTGCTGGGATGGCTAATTAAGCTTATGGTCCAGTAATTTTGACACAATTGCAGGCTGCCTCTCTTTGGCAGAGTGATGATTAGTGACTGTGCCCATGTGGGGGGGGGGCCCCACTCACCGGTCTGGTGAGTACATCTATTACTATTTCTCCTCTTAATTTCATCAGTTCGGCTGGGATATTGTCAATATCTGTAGCCTTTCTGTTCTTGAGCGATTTCATAGCTATCTCCACTTCTTTACATATAGTATTGGAAAGTTATCCTCCTCTGTTGAATTTGGGCTGTCTAAGACACTAGGATCTCCCTTTGTATGGTGGTTGTATAGATCAGAGCAGTAGTTTATCCACCCATTGATGATGTTGCTTTCTTCTGTAAGACTGTTCCCCTCTTTGTCTTGAATTGCGTTAGCTTTGGCCCATGTTTCCTTCGTCAGATCTTTTACAACTTGAAAGCCTTGTTTGCTATTTTTATCATTGATACACTTCAATTTTAGAGCATTGTTTTTCAATCCACATCTCCTTGGCCACCTTCATTCCTTTCTTGATCTTTCTGCCAATCCCTCTATATTTATCAGCTCCCTCAGTGCTGTTCTTGTCTTAAGTTTTCTTCTAATGTCACACATTTGTAGTATTTCATTTGTGACCCATGGTTTTGTCTTCTTTTGATGTTTCCCAAGGATGTCCATTGCTGACTCATTCATTACAGTGTTGAAATCGTTGATCATTGTTTCTATGTCTTCCTCTAGAGCAAGCAGAGGGGCAAATTTTCCACCGATCATTGCTTGGAATGACTCTGTAATGTTTTGGTCTCCAAGTCTAAGTCAAACTTGGTTCTTGTGAATTTTGGCCTGATGATTTTTCTTAGCCACAGCCAAAATTTAGCATGATAAGGTTGTGATCACTTCCAATATCAGCATCAGGGAAGCTCCTTGTTTTAGCTCTGTTAATCCCAGAACGAAATCGGTTTTGCACCATGATGTAGTCGTTCTGGCTGTGATGTAGACCATTAAGTGCATGCCATGTTGATTGTCTGGATGCTTTATGTGCTCCTAATGCGTTTGCAAGAACCAGATTGTTATAGTTGGCAAACTCCAAAAGTCTCAATCCTCTCTCATTGGTTACCGCATTACAGAAAGGGCCACAATAATCTCTCCAATCTGCTTGTTCATCAGTACCCACTTTAGCATTCCGATCTCCTTGTACCATCAGGATATCTTTCTTGTGTACCTTATTGGTGTCTTGGAGCTGATTGTAAAAATCTTCAAATTTGCTCATCATCATAGTCAGCCGTAGGGGCGTAGACTTGTACCACTGTGATATTAAACAGTACTGCCTTTAGATGGATGGAAATAAGCCTGCTGGACATTGGGTGGCATCCTAATACTGAATTCTTGATATCTTTATGCACAAGAAATCCTACGCCATTGACATGTTTGTCCTCCCCCACTGTAATAGAGTGCATGACCTTCTATTAGTACCTCTCCAAAGTTCTTCCATCTGACCTCAGAGATTCCTAGGAGGTGACAGGTGTATTATTCCATTTCATACGCAAGTTCTTTCAACCTCCCTGTTTGTCTCAATATCCTTACATTCCATGTGGCTATGATGATGATCTCTCTTCCACGAATCCTCTTTGTTGGGGTTACACCAATAGTTTACTTGTTGCGTCTGCCCTGATGGGAGACAGATGGCGTGGTCATTATTAACCCAGACTACAATCAATCCGATATGGACATCGACTTCATCATATGGTGCGTCTTGGGCAAATTTCTAACCTGGCAGAGCTCATCCCAGTCCAGGCAGTCCCCTTTTAGTTGCCGCTTACGAAATGTAGGAGCAGTGAGCCTATTCTGTCCCTGGACCTACAAGGCATTTGTGAGGACTACTTGTCTGAATTAAAAGTATAGTACTGGGTTTCAGTGAAAAAGGTTTCCGTTTTCAAATTTAAAAAAACCACCTCACCTTCATCTGACTGGAGCTAAATAACCTTTCAGAAGCCTACCTAATGGACAAGGAGTATAACACCACCTGCTGCAAGGGATTCAATCTGGGAAGTGCTGTAAGAAGCAGAATGAGGTTCCCAGGTTGTGTTCTATGACTTTACAGAGCTGGAATTAGGTTAATTCTCTAAGGAACTATTTAATGTTGGGATTTGTTCAAAGAAAGGAAGTTTTGTACATATTAAGAACATTTCACTATGGAGACGTGACCTTTTTGCATTGACAATCATACATCCAAATTAAGGACCTTCTGAAGGAATCCAAGGTTATGTTTCACATGTTAAACCATGGCTTTACACCAAAGAACAGAATAGCTGTATTTCCCCCCCCCCCTTTTTCTTCTCTTTTGGGGTCCAGGAAAGCAATAATCACTTTATCCATGTATTCATTTTAAACCTATCTGGTCCCAGATGGAGAACTGGTTTTGCAGTAGCTCCAGTGAGATACTGGATCTTCTAATGTCTCTGCTAGGTTAATGAAGTTTGAGAGCCATAGACTCTTTACCCAGAAAGGCATAAGCAATAACACTTCTGCTCCTTCACTCTGAGGCAGCTCTGGAAAGATGTATAGGAGGAACCTTACTCAGCTTTGAGATATCTTTCACTACTTTACATCCCAGTTCCTTATACTCAAAGGGCACTTTTGCATCTGAAAACAGTAAAAGGGCTGACCTGGACCAGCCCACCAAATTGACTTATAATAGTAAGATATTTCTATGTATAGTAGCTATTCTGATAATCCGACTATGGAGTTGACCTAAACGTGTTTTCCCAAAGAGAAAACCCCTATCAAACACATATACTATTGCAAACAGAAGAGGCCCATTATCCATGGTAGGAGCAGACCTTAATCAATCGTTGTGCTCCTGGATGATGTCCTCCTTTTCTGATGCCCATTCCCTGAACTAAATCAGGAAGTTCTCTTAAAAAAAAAAAAAATCTCTGCATTTACCAGTGTGGGGAGTGGAAAATATATGACACAAGCTAGCTCTGTCAATAGATGAGACAAGGCAAGATGTGGAGGGGATACCTGGAATTACTGGATAGGTATATGAACTCTGAATCATTGAGACATGCCAGTGTATGAAACCAGAATTCTCAACAAGCTCCAATAAGTACTGGATATTTGTTTTTTGACACTACTTTCTTTCCATTATGACCATCATCTTCTGTTAAAATTGTTCCAAAGCGAGAACTTGTACCTGTGATAGTACTCGTCCTCAGTCCAGGCTTACGACTGATTTCCCGGCACCATGGTCTTTGTCCTAAACCCAAGATACTCCAGAAACCATATCACTCTGTATTTGTTTTATCTTTGTCTCTACAGAGTGATATGGTTTCTGGAGTATCTTGGGTTTAGGACAAAGACCACGGTGCCCGGGAAGTCAGTTGTAGGCTTGGGCTGAGAGTGAGTACTATCACAGGTACAAATTCTCGCTTTGGAATAATTTTAACAGAAGATGATGGTCTGATCAGAAAACTGTCTAGAAAAAGATTAGTGAATTTCTGCCATCCCTAAAGCCAATATTATTCTTAACATTATCCTGTTAAGATAACGGTAATGGCTGAAATCGAAATGGTAGTGACTGAAGCTGGGAACAGAAAAGGGCTGCCATTCATTTGCAAACCGTAAGAATTGTCTGGGAATTGTAAAATGGGAACGCTTTGAAGACAAACCTTTTTTAGGAACTTATTTAGATGTTTCAGACATAGTGCTGCTTTGCTTGTCCCTGATTCTTTGAAGTTAGAAATAGGATGGGGAGCAGGTTGCAATTCTCCAATCCAAAGTAGATGATTAATAATTTCATTCATGTTTGGGGCTTTCCATGAGTTACTGAGATTGAGAAAAGACAAAATTGTTCTTGTAAGTCTTGCACAGCTCCACAACGTCCAGTGCCCTCCTTTGATTAAAGCTACAAGTAGCCTTTTTGCTCCCAAATGGCTAGAGTCTGGCACCAAATCAAAGGTCTAACTCCTGACAGGGCTGGCTGTGAGATCTGAAAGCAGCTCTGACGCAACGAAGGGCAGCTACCGACCCTCCACGAGCTACTCCTTGCTAAGGGCATTTTCTTCTGTTGTACTTTCTTCACTGATTCAGCTTGTCATATGACCTGTGTTCCTTTCTGTAGAGTCTAGCAGGAGCCAGATTCTGAACAGACTTTTCTGATGATTCTGAAATAGTCTCACCTTTTAATAGCTCTCCACTGTATCACTAAGATAGTTGGGAACTGATTTGTCTGGATATCTGATTCCAAGTATGAAACAGATTTGAATCCTGCCTCTTTTTCAGGGAGAAGCCTCCATCTAGGCTGCATGATATTTATGTTGAGAGGGACCATACTTGCAACACTCTCCATACATTATTAGCATCACTTCTGAAAGGATCCCAGGGGCACTCCAGGTGCCAGACAGCAGTTAATATTACTTTTATTTATTTTTGTAAACCTGATTCCACCTGAGTTTTCATGTCCATAGGAAGGTGCTGAGACAATGCCTGCCTGGATTTGGCTGCTTGTAGAGTGTTTGTATAGCGAGACCATGCTGAGGTAAAAATCTCCACCAGTTATTAGAAAGGCAGAGTTCCTGATCACCTGGAAAAACCATCCCCTTTACCTTAGGAGTAACACCAGGTTAGACTTAGATTGGTCCATGCTGAGGAATCTACTAGCCTTATAAAATGGAGGCCAGGATAAGCCTCTGACTGCAATAAGGGTATATCTACATCGCATGCTTCTTACATACATACGTACGTACATACCTGCATAGCTGGCCTAGAACAGGTACAAATAGCAGTGTAGCTGGTGAGGCAGGGCTTAGGCAAGTAGAATAAAGACACATCTGAAGGGTGTGGGTCTGTATTTGAGTGCATACCCTACACACACTATTTGCTCATGCCATGCCTCTCCTTTTGCATTGCTATTTTCAACAGTACAGTGCCTTGGTGCCTCCCCACTACTAGAGTTTCTCTCCTCCATAGGAAAAAAAACTCTCCCAAAGAGAAAAGGCTCTGGCAGGGGATGGCAGTAGGGAAAGGATCCACCAATTCCCCGCTGCTGGAGTATTTCTCCTCTTCAGAGAAAGGCTTTGGAAGAGTCTCTCTCTTTGCCATAGTGAAAGGCTCCCACAGCAGCAACTTGCTGAAGCCTTTCTCTGCTGCCTCCCCTCAGCCAGAGCCTTTCACTGACACATATAACACATAGCAGTAGGGATGCAATCTGCTTTCCACTGTGGGGTATAGCTACGTGCCAACACTAGTGGTATGTGGTGTAGATGTAAGATGAAACAGGAAATGCAAACACATCCTTTGCCCCTGGCTTTTCTTGGCTCCCTAAAGCTTTTAGAGGCACCAGACATTGCAAAAGCCTCAGAAAGGGAAGGGAAGTGAGGGGACAATCTGCCCAAAAAGGCAAACACAGCTCTGGGCCAGAATTGAAATTATTAAGCTAAACTGTTAGTATGAAAGCTGAAATAAAAGTCTGACTTTTTGCCTCACAAAAGCTCTGCCAGAGGGGGTGTAGCCTCTGGCCGCTCCGGAGGCAGAAAAAAAAAAAAAAAAAGGAAGGAACTTTGAGAAAGAGGCAGGGGGTGGATGGGAGGGGAAGCAGAGAGAAAGCCCTTTCCCTCCAGTTAGTGACTGACAGGCCTGGTTTAGCCCCTAAGGGGCCAGCTGGCTAAAGTACCATTGTAACAGATCTGTGAACCTTTTCACAAGGAAGAATGAAGTAACAGCCTCACTTAAGTATTATGCCACAGCACATAGACATGAAAGCCAACTTAAAAACAAAATTCTAGATAAAAGCAACCTTATACGGACAATAGCTTAATACAAGATAATGTTTATTAGATTGGGGTGGCCAACCTGAACCTGAGAAGGAGCCAGAATTTACCAATGTACACTGCCAAAGAGCCACAGTAATATGTCAGTAGCCCTCCCATTAGCTCCCCCACCCCCAGGGCCTCCCACCCACTGGCAGCCCTGCCTATCAGCACCTCCCCCCCCCCCAATCAGCAGTTTTGTGGCATGCAGAAGGCTGGGGGGATGGGTGAGGGGAGCAAGGGCACTGCAGGCTCAGGGGAGGGTGCGGGAAGGGGTACAGTGGGGGCAGGGCCTGTGGCAGAGCCAGGGGTTGAGCAGTGAGCATCCCCTGGCACATTGGAAAGTTGGCACCTGTAGCCCCAGCCCTGAAGTCGGTGCCTGTACAAGGAGCTGCATATTAAACTTCTGAGGAGCCGCATGTGGCACCGGAGCCACAGGTTGGCCACCCCTGTATTAGATAAAGAATATTGAATATTTATATGAACATGAATAAAACAGCCATGCACATAAGGACAGCTTTCAAGTATTCAAATATCAGTTCAGTTCATTGCATAAAATAAAAAGCAACTTACCTGGCATGACTTAAATACATTGCCTGACGCCGAATATCTTCAGAGTCAATTTCAACAGGATTTATTAAAGCAAGTTGATCAATAGACCACCTAAATTTTCCTGGAGTCTGAGAAAGGAATGAACATCACAGTGAAGTATGTGGGGCTTACTATTCTAAACAGACAGAATCAAAAACACAGAACACACATCTTTAAAAAGAAGCCACATTGGAGCCAAAACCTCCTTATATAAATGAGCTAAAACAACAGTCATTGTTTCAGTCAGCTAAGTGAGCTACTTAAACTTTAAACTACAGAATCAGACCAATTGACCTTGTAATCTATTTTTGTTTAATGGTCATTAATAGATTGCAATTATATGTAACATGAAACAAAGCATAGCATATTTAGCATTTATAGAGTGCTTTGCATCTTAAAAGCACTTTATAAACATTAAAACCTCAAAAAACCTCCATAAGAAAAGTACTATCGCACTTTTACTGATGGGAAAATTGAGGAAGAGAATGTATGTGATATCACTCGTCGAAGATCACACAGAGTTAGTGTCAGAGCAAGGATTAAAACGGAGTGCCTATTTTCTAGACCCATGCTCAGTCCACTAGATCAAATTGCCTCCCAGTGCTCAAGCCTTCTACCACCTCTTCCTATAAGGAGATTTAAAAAGTAGAATAAAGCTTGGCCAATATTTGGATGGAAAACCTCAAATTGTTATAGAAATGAATGTAGGGATTCAGAAGGCATGGTCCTTCCAGAAATTCAGCATGATGTTTAAAGGTTCTATACTGCTAGCAATGCATTCTTTAAGATACATGTAAAACGGAGATCCAGATCCCCTGTGGTAAGAAATTCATCATACAGCCACATCCATACAATTGTGGGTAATATCCCCAAGGACCTGGTCACATTCCAGTTTGGGAAATTACATTCAATCTACCTAAATTTTTTTTGTGTTTCAATGGACTAAAGTTTTCTTCACTGCATGTCAAACTAATACTGCTTCTGCAAAGTGATGATTTTACTCCAGTGTCCTGGAATTTATGGACAAATGATCCAGATAAACCAGAGAATGGGAAAGTGCAATGCTACTGCACCATATAGCAGCCACAAGAGAGCTAGCCCCCTTTCTGGATATGTGCACGCTGGTTGTCAAGAAGAGCCAAATAACGGAGTGTTGGATCAACAGGGTTCTACTGTATATAGATATAAACAATTTACACAGGACTCCAAGGCCTTCACATGATAAAAGTGCTATATAATAAAAAGAGGAATGTAAAATATCATCTAAAGATTTTGTATCCAACCTGCTGGTGTCACAAGCCTAGAACAAGAATTGCTCCAGACAGAGCACCTATTTAGACCACAACGAACTCTAACAAGTGGTCTTCATTCCTCCCTTTCTCAAGAATTTGATTAGCATCAAATAGCTACAAATAGTTTTTACTAGAATTTAAGCAAGACTAAGTAGCATAGTTTCTTACAACCTTCTTAATACTTAAGGAAACCTACTGCTACAACTCAGATGTTACTTAGCAGTATGACTTTGTTTTTAAAATATTAATGATAACATTGCGTTAACATATATACTAAATGCAAAAAACTATCTACACATTTAAGAAATGACAAATTAGTATTTGGAAGTATTAATATTGCCTCTGTCACACTGTACTAGACATTAAATCTTACTGATGAGGATTTTGTTGATTTAAAGACGGAAGGACTGGAAACAATCTGCTCCTGCAGACTATAGTAATCACTTGGACTTTCAAAGGGGTTTAGGACAATGGCCCGTCCTGGAGTCTTTGGTGTTATTTGCATTTTAGTTTCTTTTGCATCTCCCATAGCACAGAGCTTCACCTAGAAGAAAACAATTTTTTAGTTACAATTTAAGAAGTTACATTTTTCATTTTGAGTCACCCTTAGTTTTGGGAAGACATTTTTCGGTTTGTCAAGCGATTATAAAAATTAATCATGTTTAATCTCTCGATTAAAAATAAATCGTGATTAATTATGCAATTAATCATGCTGTTAAACAATAATAGAATACCATTTATTTAAATATTTTTGGATGTTTTCTACATTAAATATATTGATTTCAATTACAACACAAAATACAGTGTACAGTGCTTACTTTATATTTATTTTTTATTACAAATATTTACCATGTAAAAAAACAAAAGAAACAGTATTTTTCAATTCACTTAAGTACTGTATTGCAATCTCTTTATCATGAAAGTTGAACTTACAAATGTAGAATTATGTACAAAAAGTAAGTGCATTCAAAAATAAAACAATGTAAAACTTTAGAGTCTACAAGTCCACTCAGTCCTACTTCTTGTGCAGCCAATCGCTAAGACAAACAAGTTTGTTTACATTTGCAGGAGATAATGCTGCCTGCTTCTTGTTTACAATATCACCTGAAAATGAGACCAGGCATTCACATAGCACTGTTGTAGCCAGCGTCACAAGATCTTTACATGCCAGATGAGCTAAAGATTCATATGTCCCTTCATGCTTCAACCATCATTCCAAAGGACATGCTTCCATGCTGAAGACGGGTTCTGCTCAATAATGATCCAAAGCAGTGCAGCCTGACCATTTTCATCATCTGAGTTAGATGCCACCAGCAGAAGGCTGATTTTCTGTTTTGGTGGTTGGGGTTCTGTAGTTTTCTCTTTTAAGACTTCCGAAAGCCATGCTCCACACCTCATCCGTCTCAGATTTTGGAAGGCAATTCAGGTTCTTAAACCTTGGGTCAAGTGCTTTAGGTATCTTTCGGAATCTCACATTGGTACATTCTTTGAGTTCTGTCAAATCTGAAGTGAAAGTTTTCTTAAAACTAACAACATGAGCTGGGTACTTATCCAAGCTATAACATGAAATAAATGGCAGAATGCCGGTAAAAGAGAGGAAGAGACATACAATTCTCCCCCAAAGAGTTCAGCCACAAATTTAACTAACGCATTACTTTTTTAAAAGAGCATCATCGGCCTGGAAGCATGTCCTCTGGAATGGTGACCAAAGCATGAAGGAGCATACTAATGTTTAACATATCTGGCACGTAAACATCTTGCAATGTCAGCTACAAAAGTGCCATGAGAACACCTGTTCTCACTTTCTGGTGACACTGTAAAGAAGAAGCAGGCAGCATTATCTCCTGTAGATATAAACAAATTTGTTTGTCTTAGCGATTGGCTGAACAAGAAGTAGGACAGAGTAGATTTGTAGGCTCTAAAGTTTTACATTGTTTTGTTTTTGAGTGCAAATAGGTAACAAAAAAATAATTTACATTTGTAAGTTGCACTTTCACGACAAAGGGATTGGACTACAGTACTTGTATAAGATGAATTGAAAAATACTATTTCTTTTGTTCATCATTTTTACAATGCATAGATTTGTAATAAAAATAATATAAAGTGAGCACTGTACACTTTGTATTCTGTGTTGTAACTGAAATCAATATTTGAAAATGTAGAAAAACAATCAAAAATATTTATACATTTCAATGGGTATTCTATTGTTTAACTGTGGTGATATTAATTAAATTAATTAATTAATTCTTTTAATCACAATTATTTTTTTTTAGTTAATTGCATGACTTAACTGTGATTGATCAACAGTCCTTATAATTATTGAAGAAGCGCTAACGTCCCACAGTCTAGTCAGGTTGAAAAAAGTCTGAGAAGTAGTTTCAGATTTGAGGTATCAAGCTCAGCTATGAGAGGCAGACACACAGAGGTACAGGGAAGTGCGAGGAAGATAAGATGAAGAGCAAAAACTTAGTACCTATCAAAATGAAAGTTAATGAGTACAAAGTCAAGAGAAAAGACAGCGATAGAAAGGAGAGATCAAGTTTCAAAAGACAGCTCTTATTTTACTGAAGGTTTCAGAGTAGCAGTCCTGTTAGTCTGTATTTGGAAAAAAAAAAAAAGTACTTGTGGCACCTTAGAGACTAACAAAGGTATCTGAGCATAAGCTTTCGTGAGCTACAGCTCACTGCATCCTATGAAGTGAGCTGTAGCTCACAAAAGCTTATGCTCAAATAAATTTGTTAGTCTCTAAGGTGCCACAAGTACTCCTTTTCTATTTTACTGAAGTGTTTCCGAAGGCATTAAGAATTTGGAGCCATTACCCAAAAAGTTGCTTCACACAAAGAAAATCATCTTAAAAAGGTACTGCTCAATGTAACTGAATATTTTTTAGGATTAAGTGAAGGAGACACGTAAGCCACCTGAAAGAGACAGATGTCTGTTTGGTGCGTGAAGTTTCAGAAAAAGGAAAATAATCAGAACAGTGGAAACAGGAGGGAGTAGCAGGAAAGTAGAGCAAGACAGACAGCAGGAGTTGGTAGCAGAGGTTTTAGACAGCCAACTGGATACTCATCTGTTACAGAAGATTAATTAAAAAAAGAAAAAGGAGTACTTGTGGCACCTTAGAGACTAACAAATTTATTTGAGCATAAGCTTTCGTGAACTACAGCTCTCTTCATCGGATGCATTTGGTGGAAAAAAGAGGAGAGATTTATATACACACACAGAGAACATGAAACAATGGGTTTTATCATACACACTGTAAGGACATAAAACCCATTGTTTCATGCTCTCTGTGTGAGTATATATATCTCCCCACTGAATTTTCCACCGAATGCATCCCACGAAGTGAGCTGTAGCTCACGAAAGCTTATGCTCACATAAATTTGTTAGTCTCTAAGGTGCCACAAGTACTCCTTTTCTTTTTGCGAATACAGACTAACGCGGCTGCTACTCTGAAACCTGTCATTATAGAAGATTAAATAAGCACTTGAATGATTTACCAAATATCTACAGGGAGCGGGGGGCCTTACTCACTAAGCACCCCTACAAGAAACTGGCGATGCTGACTTTCCTACCAGGGATTTACTTTTGTTCAGCAGCCATGTGATCTCCTGGAAGGATCTTGCCGGGCCAGGGGATGCGAAGCCCCCACTGGTATCCACACTGCCTGGTTCCTCAAGGTTATTTATTGTCATTTTGGGGGTAGAACTGAGGCAAAAGAAGTTTCCTAGAGTCTAAGGCCATTCGATCATCTAGTCCAACCCCCCCGCCTACCACCAGCCATTAGTCTGAGGAAAGTCTCTTTACTCTTTCTCCCAACAACTCCCTGCTCCCGCGCCCCCCTCCCCCCGCGAAGAGGCCGGGCTATTGTAAGAGCCGCAGCGGGAAACTCACAGCCTTGGCCGCTCAGCTCCGTCGCCGGTTCCTTGTGAAAGCAGCCGCCTGGCGGAGCCCGCCCGGCGAGCCGCGAACGCCAGCAGAGGCACCGCGCTCCCCGCGGCCTCGGGGCCCAGCTTCTCCTCAGCCGCAGTTTCGGCGCTTGCGGGACTGGGTCTGTCAGAGCCTCGCGGGAGCGGGTAGCTGCCTCCGCCGTTGGGTACCTGTTCAGCCACCGTTGAGCTGGGGCGGGCAGCACCGGGCGCCCCCTCGCCGCTTTCACTCCGGCGGCTGCATCGCTTGCTTGGCTACTGCTTCCTCACGCGTCCGCGCCAGCCCGGGAGGCTCTTTAACTGCCACGCCCCCTTTCCCCGTGGCTGCCCAATCGCCGCGCGTCGATTCTCATGCCGGGCCAATCGCGGCTCGCCGTCGCTCTCGAACGGACCAATCAACACTGGGCCGCTTCACAAATTCGAACGGGTTCCTCCTCCCCCCTCTCCTGTTGTTAAGCGGGCAGGCTCTATTCAAACTAATACGGCGGGTGGGGCGGGGCGTGAGGGCGACAGAGGGAGGTCAGGCGAGGACGGGCAACCGCGCGTGCGTGGGTGAGACTTTTCGGGGCGGGAATGTTTGAACACCAGGGGGCGGGTGTCTGTTTCCGGGTTAGAGGTCTCGCGCTGCGTAGTCCTCTGTCGCCATGGCGAGCGGCGCCGCCAATTTAAACGCGGTGAGAGAGACCATGGATGGTGAGTCCTAGGAGGCCGCTTAAGGGGTCTCGTTGCGGTCGTCTCGGGTGTCCGGTCCGCGCAGCTACTGTGGGGGTGACCTCGGTGGGTGGCGGCGGCGGCGGCGCTCCCGGGCCTCAGGAGATCCCCGCGGCGCCGCCGTGAAGGACCGCTACGAGCGGGCGGGAGGCTGTACTGAGCCGGCCGCGGAGCCAAGCGCGGCAGTGACAGGGAGCTCGCGCCCGTGCTCTCCGCTCTCTGCGGGTCGCTGCTGAGAGAAGAAGAAACCCACGTTCACGTGGGGAGGGGGGAGAAATCAGCGTTAATCTCCGGAGAGCCAGGGGCTTCTCCGAGGGAGGCTTCCCGCCGGCGCCCCTGCTGTGTGTGTGACAGGGCGAGGCTGTCGCTGCCTGGATTTTATTTGCTCTCTTAATGGCATGATGCACAAGTCGACTCTGCCATGCAAGCCGTCAGGAGTTGTCAGATGTTGGCGGCTGCGGCTTGCTCACCTTCAGAGCAGTTTGGTTGTGAGAATTTGACAAGGAAAAATGGCATTTTCTAGCTCCGTTATTTGCATGTTGTGTGTTCAGTTATGTCTGCTCGCTAGTGACAATAATGCATTTTTTTTCTACCCTAGCCCTGCAGAGCCCACAAAAGAGAATCTGATTTGGGTTCTGTTCCTTTTTACCCAGCAGGATTATTTTCAAACTCAGTTTTGAAGGATTTTACGTGCAATATGATTATTGTCGATCAGGCCCAAATTTTATACACATTTAACTCTATAAAACTGCAGTTACTAGCTTTGTGTAATTTGGTGATAATTACACCAAAGTGGGACAGAACATGATTGAACTTTAGTTCTGTTCCCTGGCTGTACTTTTAGGGATGAAAGAAAATGTATCCTTCTAGATCTAGCTAAGTAATCAAATAATTGAGGCACAATAAATGTAGGACCTGAAGATGGTTGGTTTGTTTTGTTTTTTTTGCACAAAATCACTTTTCAAAGTAGAACTAGAATTGAAGGTTGCACTTATGCTCACACTTCTAATAAAACTACTTCCCCCCACCCCCCCATCAGGAGTAAGTACAGAAACTCAGCGATGCCCATCTTGGGGAATCCAGAGCCCTCGGCTCTCCTGTGTGAGTCCTAAAAGGAGACTGATTCATTTCCAGTAGCCAACCTTCAGTCATGATCAGTTGCTCCTCGTCCATCCTTTGTCTCTTTCCCAGGTCTCCACCTCTCGTTTTGTTCTCAAGCTGGCTCTTGCAGAGGATGGGGCCCTGGCTATCAGTTGCCAGGGTACAGTGTCAGTTGTTGTCTGGGCCCAGCAGCCAGATGGCAGTTACACCTGTGCTCTAGGGATCTGCAACAATCACACACACACCCTTGTACCATCACCTAGATGCATAGGGGAAATTGAGGAACACACACAGTATTCAGACAAAACATTAAGAACATTCCCAGTTCATCACAGAGGGCATATATCTTTTTGCATTCCCATTTATGAATGGACTACAGATTGTCAAATATAAATGGTCACAATTGGCATTATTTTCTCCTCTGTATTCTTCATATAAACAATTAAGTGTGGTCAGGTTTAACTAGTTTTGTGTTGAATGTGCATGACTAAGAATATTTTACTAATTTTAAATCTTAATTTATTAAAAGAATAATTGAAAGTGAGGAAATGCATAATTAACACTCTTCAAACATCCTTTACTCTGCTACTATATGTAGAGCTCTGCGTGGATACAAATTTATACCTGTGAATGCAGATATAAATCGGTATCCGCGGAACTGCAGGGCTCTCCCAGGAACCACAGTGGCGAAAGGAGCAGAACATGGGGGCGCCGCTCCCAGGAGCCAGCTCCCTGCACCAGCAGCTCCTCCGGCATGGCTTTACTGCCCCCAGCCCCACCCATTGGGGCAGGCACCAGGCTCGCCGGCCGCCGTCCCTTGTTGTGCTCTTGTTCAACCGGCATGCACATCCTCAGACAGGAGATGCTGACAGCTGGGGGGAAGGGACGGGAGCAGGCCTGGGGGTAATACAGCTGCGTTGGAGGAGCTGCTGGCGCAGGGCACTGGCTCCTGGGAGCGGCGGCTCAATGTTCTGCTCCTTTTGCTGCTATGGTTCCTGGGAGAGCCATGCAGTTTCGTGGATATCAATTTATATCTGTGGATATACATTTGTATCCACGCAGGGTTCTAGCTATATGCCTGATGACCTTCAACCTAAAGACCAGAAGTTCTAGCATCTACACAACATTGTCGATCATTTACACCTGTATATAATATAAGCAAGAAAAAAATCACAAGAGCCACAATTATACCAGATACCTGAGAGCTGTGTGTGTGTTGTATGTCATAAAGCAGAGTGACTTAACTGCATTTATCAGATGGGCAGCCTGGTTCAACTACTACACATGGGTTAATAATTTTGGACAATCAAATTAATTTAAAAAATTAATTGTAAGAACAGTTAGTAAAGTTCCTTTAAAAAACATCTCTCAAATTGGGGAAAGTACTATATTCCTAATATTCAGTAGCTTGCATTAACTTACACAGGTCAGTGTGCAGTAGCTGAAAGAGACAAGTGATTTTAGCTCAGGGGTGGGCAAACTACAGCCCGTGAAATGTTTTTATCTGGCCCTTGAGCTCCCATTGGGTAGCAGGGTCGGGAGTTGCCACGCTCTGCCTGGCACTCCCTTTGGGTAGTAAGGTCGGGGGCTTGCTGTGCTCCACCTGACTCAGTGATGAGCAGTTTGAGCACCATCTTCCTGGAAGATTCTTCTGGCACACAGAAGAGCCACATTGCGCAGGTGCGACTTCACCACCCCTATGCAGCAGCACACCAAATCCCCCCCCCCCCGTCTCCTACGGCACTATCCTTGAGAGCCTCAAGTGGAGGGAAACCACCCAGGGGCTGCAGTTGCACCCTTCCTCACTCGGGTGCCTCCACAAGTGGCACAGCTGCTTCGGTGTCACACTGCCAGCAGTGCCCCTAGGAGTCCCTGGTACTACCCTGTAGAGCCCCCCCCCCCACGTGCCACACCTCATGAGTCCTCTTGCCCCACCTCAGTAACATCCCTTACTATATACACACTTTTAATGAATGCAACAGTGCAAACACAATTCAAAGTACAACAGTAAGAACATTTTTGGGGGGAGACTGGGGCATAAAGTTACAGGTGAGTTTACACATGCTTCTGCCTCTTGTCCACATGGGTTGTGGGATAGAGTGCCATGGCATAAAACTGTCAGGGGCACTGATGCCCAACAATTCCAGGCTAGAGAGAGGGCCCAGTTTTTTCACAGTGCGTGCCATCTTGTAAAACAGCGGTTTGAAATAAGGGCAGCAGTTACGATTTTCTTTTCCCTTTCAAAAATGAGTGCTGCCAAAAAAAAGAAAAATGGACGGTGAGTGTCAGTTTTTCAACAAAAAATTGAATGCAAAATAGTTTTTCACAAACGTGGACTCAAACGCTGTACACCTGATTTGTCAGGAGAGCATCGCAGTGTTCAAGGAATACAATTTGAATTGTTATTTTTCAACGAAACATTCTAATTATGGCAGCAGTTTAACAAGTGAGGGCATGAAAAGCTGAGAAACTCACCATAAACTTAAAAACTCAGCAAAATATATATGTACAACAAGGAAGCCACTACAAAGGCAAGTTATGTTCTGGTGTTTAAAATTGCTAAACAAAATAAGCCTTTTGCTGAATGGGAATATTTGAAAGAATGCATGGTTGATTTTGCTGGCATGCTGTGCCTGGAATACCAAAACAAATTTGAGAACATTAGTTTGTCACGAAGAACTGTTACTCGTCGTGTAGAAGTGATTGATGAACATTTGGCTTCTACGTTGAACAAAAAAGCACAGGGCTTTACATTGTTTTTGTTAGCTCTCGATGACAGCACTGACATTAAGGACACAGTACAGTTACTGATTTTTGTCAGAGGAATTGACGACAAATTTGAAATCAGAGAAATTTTTATCAATGGAATAAATGAAAGGCACAACAAAGGGATCGGATTTATACGAGAGGTGTCTGACTGCCTTGAACATCTGAAGCTCCCCTGGAGTGAACTGGCAAAGGTAACCACAGATGGATCGCCAAATTTAACCGGGAAAAACGTAGAACTTTTAAAAAGAATTCAGGACAAAATAAAAGAAGATGACCCTGATAAAGAGGTGATTTTTCTGCATTGTATATACATCAGGAGGCCCTCTGCAAAAATGTCCTGGACATTGATCATGTTGATCACACAGTAGTGAAAATAGTCAACTACATAAGAGCAAGGGGACTTTAATCATCGCAATTCATTTCCCATCTTGAAGACACTGACACTGAATACTAGGATTTACTTTATCATACAAATGCCCACCGGCTCAGCCTAGGAAAGGTATTGCAGTGAGTGTGGGATCTCAGAGATAAAATTTGCAGTTTCTGGAGATGTAGGGGAAAGAAAATAATTTCCCTGAATTAAAGAATTCAAACTGACCTTGCTTTTGGTGTAGATATCTTGGCACATTTAAATGAACTTAATGGAAAGCTACAAGGAAAGAATGTGTGTTTGTACACAAATTGTATTCTAGTGTGACAGCTTTCAAAGCCAAGTTAGTCTTCAAACCAAATTAAGGACAAAGTGTTCGCTTACTTTCCAACAGTGAAATACTTGGAAGTGTCACCAGAGCAGACAGAAAAGTACAGCAAATCTTTGTGTGACTTGCATGGAGAATTTTCTTGTCGTTTCTCTGACTTTGAGAAGATAGAGAAGACACTGGAGCTGGTGTCATGCCCACAGTCACTTGACTAAAGAAAGCCCTGCAAGAATTACAACTGGTACTCATTGATCTCCACTATGATTCCACCTTGAAGAAGAAGTACAATTCAGAAAAACTGAACAAGTTTTATGCCTCCTTGAGTGAAACAAAGTTCGTAAAAATGTCCACAAGGTGGCACAGAAAATCCTTGTTTTATTCGGCTCCACCTAGCGAACAGACATTTTCCCTGCTGAATTACAGCAAATCTCGCTACAGATCCCAGTTAACTGACCAGCATCTCAGCTCGGTATTGCAGATTTCCACAACAAGAACGACACTGGACTTCGATGCCAGTGTAAAGAATGGTGACCAGCTGCATTGTTCACATTAATCAAAGAGGCCGTAGAAAGGGGTTAAGTTTGGTTTAATTACAGTAACTCTTCACTTAACGTTGTAGTTATATTCCTGAAAAATGCAACTTTAAGTGAAACGATGTTAAACTAATCCAATTTTCCCGTAAGATTTGATGTAAATATGGGTGGGTTAGGTTCCAAGGAAATTTTTTGGGAGCAGAGACAAGGCATTATGTATTGTACTGTACTGTGGTTGGGAAGTGCCCCAGACTTACTCCACACAGGTACAGCCTGCTGCAGGCAAGGACACTAGGAAGCACCTTCGCAGCAGCAATGGCAGCTTACCCAGAGAAGAACAGGTGCAGACTTTGCCAGAGGATGCTCTAGGCCCCCCTCTTTCCACCTGCACTCCACCTCCTCTTCTGAGCATGCCGCATCCCTGCTCCTTCCCCGTCCCCAGAAAGCCCTAAGCCCGCCAAACAGTTTGGCGGGCTTAGGGCTTTCTGGGAGGGAGGGGGAGGAGTGGAGACGTGGCACTTCCCTGCTCCCCCTCCCTCCCAGAAAGTCCTGAGCGCTGCCAAACAGCTGTTGGCGGTGGGGGAAGCGCTGGGAGGGAGGGGGAGGAGACGGAGAAAAGGAACTTGTACAATGCTCCCTTGTAAAGTCGCTGCTCTTCCACAAAATCTTAAATGCAGTGCACAGAGCAGGCAGCCAAATGACATTATAAGGGAGCATTGCTTTAAATGCTTTGCTATAACTTTAAACAAGCATGTTCTCTAATTAGCAGCGACTTAATTTTGAAACAACGTTAAGTGGGAGGACGTTAAGTGAGAAGTTACTGTATTGTAATACGTTGTTATGATTGTATATTTATAATAGTAAGTAAGGTTTTATGTTTATTTCCACTAAAATGTATTTTTATTAAATAGAGTTTACTTGAATATCTCTGAATTGTTAATTTCGGGAGCATTCATGGCCCGCCATACAATTTCCATGCCCAGACGCGGCCCTCTGTCCAAAAAGTTTGCCATTCCCTGTTTTAGCTGCTGTTATACACAGAAACAACCATTGGCTAGTTTATATAATATCAGAGTCTTAAAATCTCGACTATATAAATAGTGTTTTTCCCTTACTTTGGCTAATCTAAATCTTGTTAACAGTGAAATTAACATTAACTGTCATGAAGTGGCATGACAGTAGGTGGCGATCAACTGAAAATGATTACTTATTGTTTTCAGCTTCTGCCTGCTGAGCTGTACAAAATGCTACTTCTAAAAAAACCCTGCAGATTTATGAGCGAAAAGTGCCTAAAGTTTAGTCTTTCAAAATCTATAATACTCGTATTTCCCCTCTGATGTATTCAATGATTTCTGGGAGGACCCATTTACTGATATGTCCAGGTTTGTATAGTTATGCCTGGTACCTGCACAGTTAGAATCATTAGCATCCAGTCAAATTCTTCTTTTGATAATACTTGCTAATACAAAATGAAGTGACATTCACCCCACTTCATACAGTCAGCATAAGACTTAAGTGGTACCTAAGTCTTATGCTGGCCTTTCTCACAGAGGTGAATTTCACCCATTATTACTACATTTTAAAAAAAAAATGGCATGCGCCTCAAAAGTTGTCTAAAATTATTAAATAGCATCTAGCTAGTTATATATCCAATATTTAGATCACTGTATGCCAGTTTGCTGTTTCAAAGGCCTTTCATTGAGCATTAAATATCCATATATTCATTAGTCCCCTTTTGATCTTAAGTGCTGTTTTATGTGCTTACAGCTGTCATTTCCTTGCCTCATCAGCAAAATAATAACTATACTTTTTACCACTCTGGCTTTTGAGAGTAAGTCTGTGTCCACACTACAGATCTTGCAGTGGCATAGCTCTACTGCTGCAGCTGCACTGCTGTAAGATCTCCATGTAGCCAATCTATGCCAACAGGAGAGAGCTCTCCCATCAGCATAATTAAACGACCCCTCCAACGAGCAGCAGTAGCTATGTCGGTGGGAGAGAATCTCCTGCTGACATAAAACTGTCAACACCAGCACTTCTGTTGGTAAAATTTAGATCGGTCAGGGGTTGTTTTTTTCACACCCCTGAGTGACATAAGTTATACCAACATAAGTGGTAGTGTAGACATAAACTAAGGCTATCTTGACAGTAGCTTTGATTTGGCCTTTTAGAATGTGTCCGAAAGCATTTGAAAGAAGAAAATAAAATTATATAGCTGAATTTGGAGAGAGAGAGAGAGAGAGAGTGTTCCTGCCCCAAAAAATCATACCATGGTCAAAATAAAGTAAAATTAGAGCAACTATTAATGAGAGATTAAGAAAAAAAATAGTTATAAAAGTTGCGAATATGTGAAAAAAATTATAGTAGAACCTCAGAGTTACGAACACCAGAGTTACAAACTGACCACTTAACCATCTCATTTGGAATCGGAAGTAAGCAATCTGGCAGCAGCAGAGACAAGATGGGAAAAAAATAACAAATACAGTATTGTTTTAAATGTAAATTACTAAAAGAAAAGGGGGTGTGGGACTAAAAAAAATTGACAAGGTAAGGAAACTTTCTGTGCTTGTTTAAATTAAGATGGTTAAAAGCAGCATTTTTCTTCTGCATAGTAAAGTTTCACAGCTGTATGAAGTCAATGTTCAGTTGTAAACTTATGAAAGAAAAACCACAATGTTTTGTTCAGTGTTGTGAAGATTTCTGAGTTACGAACAACCTCCATTCCCAAGATGTTCGTCTTTCAATGGGAGGTATTTGGTACGTAAAATAGTGGAGTTTTCAAAATGCCTAACAACCTAAGTGCCTAATCTCCCAGTGATTTCAATCATGAACACTAGAGTCATCTTTTGAGGCTCCTGAATCACTTAACCATCTTTGAAAAATCTAGCCTTAGTCTCTCTCTGCCTCAGTTCCCATGTTTGAAAAAGAGGTGAATAGTACTTTCTTATCTCATAGGGCTGTTGAGGATAAATACATTAAGATTGTGAGGTGCATGGGTACTATGCTAATAGAGGCCATATAAGTACCATAGAGAGATTCTACCCTGTGGTACATTATAATAGCTAAAGAAACAAGGAAAACAAATCAACATTAGACTTTATAAGGGTATTACTGAGATTTGAAATTCTAAATTATGCTGTATCTTGTTTAATTTCATAAAAGTAAAAGTTATGTGCGTAAATGAACTAACCTTAGGCTGGAATGTAAGATATCTTTCCATAAAACCCCATTACCAAGTGCTAATAAAAGAGAAATTCTGCAGAGAATAGGAGCTGAAATTAGTCACTGAAAAGCTGTGCAATTCTCTGCCTCAAACTATCAAACACTACTTTTCCATTGGAAAAAAAAATCCATTAGAACAAAGTAATCAGAAATGTATATGCCCAGGAAATGTATACTAAAAGCTCATTTAAAAAGTTAAATGTATTGTTCTGACTTCAAAATATACTGTGTTAATATAAAGAAAAGGAGTACTTGTGATACCTTAGAGACTAACAAATTTATTTGAGCATAAGCTTTCGTGAGCTACAGCTCACTTCATCGGATGCATTCGGTGGAAAATTCAGTGGGGAGATTTATATACACACACAGAGAACATGAAACAATGGGTTTTATGTCCTTACAGTGTGTATGATAAAACCCATTGTTTCATGTTCTCTGTGTGTGTATATAAATCTCCCCACTGAATTTTCCACCGAATGCATCCGATGAAGTGAGCTGTAGCTCACGAAAGCTTATGCTCAAATAAATTTGTTAGTCTCTAAGGTGCCACAAGTACTCTTTTTCTTTTTGCGAATACAGACTAACACGGCTGCTACTCTGAAACCTGTGTTAATATAATTGCAGTATTTTCAAGGTATTATGAGAGAATTACAGCCACCTTTAGTTAAGCAGGGAGAACTTATTCAATAGAACTCACAGTTCAAAAGTGCTGAACACTTGTCAGCTCCCTCTGACTTCGTTGGGCTCTTCTGGGTGCTTAGCACTTCTGAAAAGTAGGCCACTTACCTAGGTGCCTAATTATGGACATAGATTCCTAACTTTAGGCACCCATTTTTGAACATCTGGGTCTGGCCTATATGTTGTGGGTGATCTTATTTTTTTTAAAGCTATACTTCAGTATACCGTAAATTTATACTGCAGTAAAACATTTTTAGTATTTGTAAACTATATATCTTGTCAATATTAGCACATTAGGTATCAGAACAGCCATCTGTTGTCCGAGTGTAATGGTGAAAGGAATGAAGTAGCATTTCTATTTCAAATTTTGGAAAGCTTTGTTTCTTTGCGATTATAGAAACTTTATGAGTGATATTTCTTAATATAAATAAATCACTGTTGTCAGGGAGTCTTGCTGAAGACTGTACCTTGTACTGCTCTACAATAATGAAAGCTTTTCAGAAGATTCAAAATGGAGTAGTATCTAGTCAAAGGATGCCATTTGCTCACAAACATGCTTGGATGAAGATGCTTGCAGTGGAATGAGCAGTTCAGTGATTGTTAGCAGATGAGAAGCATGTAAGGCAAAAGGGTAATGATGGTAGGAAAAACTAGCCAGTAAAAATCTAGAACAAGTATCTTGAGTCACTGAATCAAGTGATAGCCATTCTTGTAACACATGGCATTGTATTGTCAAAGGGAGAGCCAGGTATAGATGTAGGAGTGAGGGCCTAGGACAGTAGTTCTCAACCCAGGGTTCACATACCCTAGGGGATGCACAGAGATGTTTCCAGTCAACTCATCTAGATATTTGTCTAGTTTTACAACAGGCTACATAAAAATACTAGAGAAATCAATACAAACTAAAATTTCATACAGATAATGACTTGTTTATACTGCTCTATCTACTGTACACAGAAATGTAAGTACAATATTTATATTCTAATTGATTTATTTTATCATTATATGATAAAAAGGAGAAGTTAAGCAATTTTCCAGTAATAGTGTGCTGTGACACTTTCATATTTTTATGTCTGATTTTGTTAGCAAGTAGTTTTTAAGTGAGGTGAAACTTGGGAATATGCAAGACAAATCAGACCCCTGAAAGGGGTACAGTAGTCTGGAAAGGTTGAGAACCACTGGTCTAGGACACTTTTTAAAAGCTTAAGTTAATGTTTGCTTTTGAGAGCAAATAAAATTTAATATTTATATCTGTATTTTCAGACAAAACTTTAATATTGAGTAAAATTGATAATTAAATATGCAGTAATACAAAACAATATTATAATGTTGTAATAATTAATTAAAATGCTCCTGTTTTCTTTCTGACTTTCCATTTAATGGGCAAAATACGAATTATCATTACAATTTTAGAATTTTTTTAAATCAGTGTCTACAAATAAAAGGTTACTACATTCTGTAGGCATGTTGACTATTCTTCCTATCACAACAGTAAACAAGTTTCAGAGTAGCAGCCGTGTTAGTCTGTATTCGCAAAAAGAAAAGGAGTACCCGTGGCACCTTAGAGACTAACAAATTTATTAGAGCATAAGCTTTCGTGAGCTACAGCTCACTTCATCGGATGCATTTGGTGGAAAAAAGCACTTTTGTTAGTCTCTAAGGTGCCCCGGGTACTCCTTTTCTTTTTGCGAACAGTAAACAAGTAATATCCTGGTTCAGTGAATGGCGAACACTAGAGTAGAGAATGTAAGTGTGGATCTGAGTTTGGAGTCTGGGGCTTCTGACTCACATAGGGAAGGTAATTATGAATGTTACAAGTGGGCTTCACCCGGGGGGTGGATAGGTAGTGTTTCCATTGTCACCATCCACAGAGGTTCAGCTTTTGAAAATCCCACCCTTAAGAAATAAATTATTTTAAAGAGAAATGTCAATAATCTCCTTTTAACTTTAACAAAAACTAATTTTAATTTTTTAAAAATTGTTGCAGTTCTGCTTGAGATTTCAAGAATATTAAACACTGGTTTGGATATGGAAACGCTGTCTATTTGTGTGCGGTTGTGTGAGCAAGGTATAAATCCAGAGGCCTTATCCTCAGTAATTAAAGAGCTACGCAAGGCTACAGAAGCGCTAAAGGTAAGGCAGTTTATGAAAAACATGCAGAGTTTGTTTTTTAAAAAAAATTAAAGCAAATCAAAGTTCAAATTTCTGCACTTTCAGCTTTTCATACAAAATTGTACCTTTTCCTTGCATTTTAAATAAAATAAAAATAATAAGCTTTAGGAAACAAATCCTGTTGCCTTCATCCTGTATTGCTAATAGGATTTGGTCCAAAGCATAGAAACTGCAGATAGCAAACCTTACAAATTTTTACTTGCTTTTTTCTCCTTACTTTGAATGAGTAACATATTTTGATGGACCAATAAAATTATTAACTTTCTTTATTATCACAGTAGTAAAAAATAGGCAAGTGGGCCTTTTTGTTGTTTGAATGAACAGGTACACTTCCATGACAGTTTTGCAAAGCTATAAATAATGTAGAGCCAGAGACTGGATTCTCTAACAATTTGTTTATCAGATTCTCAAATTCTATCAACAGATCCACACTTAGGCTCAATTCCCATCCACCTATATATCAAATACAAGCTCCTTGGTTTTTTATCTTTAAGGCTCTTCATATTTGAGCCCTACACATTCTAGCTGCTTTAGTAATCTTTCTCTCTCCTTCAAATCCCAATTTAAAAAAAAAAATCTACATAAATGTAGACAAATACATGTAACTGAGAAGGCAGTATCAGTTCTTCCCCACATTAACTTTCTTGTATGTCATATCCGCATTCCCTGCGTTTGTCTGTAGAGTCTTTCAGGGCAAGGGTATCTCTTCTGTGTTTATCCAGCATCCAGTGATACCATTATATAAATATTTACTGCTGCTGCTGCTACTATTACTACTACTATTAAAATGATTTGTATAACTCACTGTAGTGTTACTTATGAGTTATGCCAGTGTCCCAAATTCATGCAGATAAAATGTTTGCTACACCATATGTATTTCATATCATATAATAAAAATATGGAAAAGACAAGAATAAGGATTCATATACATTTCACACATTTTTTGTTTTGGTTTGGTTTACCGTTTAACAAGTAGGTGCGACTGCATGACTATATGTGGGTCTGTAGTAAAACATGCCCTAATCTGAACACCACCTGCATGAGTCAGTGCGAAAAGACCAGGTACAGCTCCTTGTTAGAATTATACACTTGGCTTCCCTGTGTCAAATTTTGTCAAGTAATGGCTAAATTAATAAAGGAAGGATAGTGGGAATCAAAAATATTGTGAAAATGAAAATAATCCATGAAAGAGCCTTTTAAGCAGCATATTAAGATTACATATCACATGATTTATGATCTGTAAACTATTTCAACATTCGCAAAAAGAAAAGGAGTACTTGTGGCACCTTAGAGACTAACAAATTTATTAGAGCATAAGTTTTCGTGAGCTACAGCTCACTTCATCGGAGCTGTAGCTCACGAAAGCCTATGCTCTAATAAATTTGTTAGTCTCTAAGGTGCCACAAGTACTCCTTTTCTTTTTGCGAATACAGACTAACACGGCTGCTACTCTGAAATATTTCAACATTGTTGACCAAATAAAAGTAGTTGCAAGAAATGATCATAAGTGTTCTAGCTGATCTATATCTCCACAGTGTTTATTTTCAGTGGGTTCATTATAATGAATTGTATTTCTCTTTCTAGGCTGCTGAAAATATGACAAGTTGACTTCATGAGAGAAGATCTCTTGATGAGATAAATGTCGAGTTAGCAAAGGGTTTGAAGACTGGTTTTATTCAGAAATATAGAATGAAGTTACTGTATGTCAGGTTTCAAAACATTTCTGTAATCTTCTTTAAAAAGAAAAGGATGAGATGTAAAAGTGTAAAGCTTTATAGAAAAGTGGGGTGAAAAAGGCATATTGATGGAATTATCTAATAATTATTCATTGCTTACTTTTTTCCTTGTTTTTTGTAGACTGTAGTACTTTGGAAATAGCATGATTATTATATGTATTCCTTATAAATCTGAGCTTTAGTTTTATAAACAGTCTGTCAAATATTGCACGTTCACTGAATCTACCTAAAAGTTTAGTGAAACTTAATCACACCAATATAGTAGATATAACTTGTTGAGAGTTTTATATATAAACTCTTAATTTTGAATGGCTGATGCATAATGGATTTATTAGTTTATTTTCTTCTGTATGAAACTTGGCATTCAACTTCAGATGCACTTTTTTATGTACAAACTATAATTTAAATCCATTCTGGGTTTTGTTTTTAATCAGAGAGCAGGGGAAAATAGTGAGAGTTTGCTTGCTTCTTAAAAAAAAAAAAAAAAAAAAAAAAAAAGCTTAAAATTTCAAAATGAAACTTATCATTTTGCTAGTTTTTTTTCCCCCAGAACTGAATAATGTTTATTTAAAAAAAAAAAAGCCCAAGACTTTTCTAACAAGCTGACCTAAGTCTGCAAGCAGTTACCGTACATACAAATTTATATATACTTAAATTCTATAGCATCTTTTATGGATTATATGGAATATCCTATTGACTTCAGTAGTGCTTTAATTAGGTTTATATCCTGTCCATTACAGATCACAAGCATTCTAATGGAATATTTGTTATCTTCATCCTAGTCGAAGTGTAGACCAGAGATGTCAAACTGATTAGGAAAGAGCGAAATTCCATTTTTAATTATGGTCAGTGAGTTTGGGTATAAGACTGTTTACTCCCCTCAGTTAACAGTGGAATATCCACTGATGTCTAAAAAGTTTGCATAGGAATCCATGGTAGAATATACAGTAAGTACATTTTTTGGTATCATTTTAGCATTCATTATCACTCAAAGGGAAAATACACTTACATTCAGGAGAATTGCTATTTCTCCCCTTTTGTTTCTCTCTCCATCCTCCTTTCTTTATTTCCTTCCTTCTCCCTGTTTCTCTATGTCTCCAATAATTCCCACCCATTCCCCGTTTTATCTATTGAAATAATTAGTGCTGATGAGTAGTTGTCATTACTGGGTTTAAAGCAGTGGTGGGGCTGCATGCGGCCCGTGAGTTGCAGGTTGCCTACCACTGGTTTAACATCACCCCAACACAGATTAATAGGAAGCAGAGATCACACTTCTGATTTATTGTTTTAGGTTGTATGCAGACTCGAGAAGATAACGCTGTAATGACTTACATTTGGAAAGCTATCTTTGCAGCCTGGAGACAGAAACACTTTTTTAAAAAATGTAATCTTAGATTCTGTATAATCTAAGTAGGACATGAGGACCACAGAAATGCATCAAGCAGGCCTAATGATTGACACCCCTCTTATAGACAATAGGTAAAATATACATTCATTTTAATGGTGATTTGCATAGTTTTATGTTTATTTTGTTACCTGGTAACATGATCTTTTTGGTTTGCTGTTTTACATATATGAAATAACACACTTTAGTATCAAACCTGGGAAATTTAACTTTAGTGATGTATGCTAATTATCATGGTACATTAGTGGCACCATAATGAAAGTTGACACATTTTAATTAGTGCTTTTCTGACTTGAATATTTGTGGGGGAGCATAATGAAAATTATAAATGCGAACATGTTTGAATTGTCTAAAGTATTTTTGGTTCCCAAGGTACCTTCAAAACAGTTTTTCATATTTTTACAGTGTGTAGGGTTTTTGGTGATGAGTGGCAAGAAGAAAGTTTAAAAAAAAAACCAACAACAGTTGAATATTGGGGTGGGGGCACAGAAAATTAATAGTTAACTAGTTTGCGTAATTGAGTGGTGTCAAATCAGTTTACAACAATATAGCAAAAAATGACAAAAGATTGAAGAGCATGCTGGTAATATCGACTTGCTCATCTCTTTGCGTTTTCTTGTCTAGTTTCCTAACCATAGCTTCCAGGGATGAGCCGTCTTCCCTGAGGATATGCTGATTTTTGTTCCATTTGCAAAGAGTAGGATATAGTGGTGCTACCTAGAGGCAGCCTCACTTCCTCTTGCAAAAGCTCTAGGGAAGTGCCAGCCATTGCTGAGGTTTATCTGTGGCTTCATTCCCTTTGGATACTTGCATCAAAGGCCACATTTAGAGCTGTCTGGGTATGCCCTTGGTGACTGTAGTTGAGTACAGCAGATCTGTAGGGAGTGGACTACGTGCTTTTAGGTCTGTAGGTGTGAACAGAACTTTACTCTGTGTTTTCTGCTTTTTGTGAATTTGGCATTATTGTTCCTGAAAGACCTTAAGAAGTTTTCAAAATGTTTGTTTGAAGATACTACTATACAATTCGTACGTATTAATCTATAACATTGCTTATACATGAAGGAAGGATACAAATACAAGGATATATTTAGGAATTAGGTTCCAGTCCTGCAAACACTGAAATATGTGCATACTTTCATTCATGTGAATATTGCCAAAAAGGTCAGTGGGGCTATTCAGATGGGTAAAGTTATACAAGTTTGTAAATATTTGCAGGATCAAGGCCTGACTTAACACTAAGTATTATTATTATTACTACAGATCTTGCCAAATTTAGTCTTGATAGCATGATTTGATTTCATAACTTGTGAGAAACCTGTGCTTGAGGGGAAGAAACATGCTTTGATTTAAGGGTGGTTTGTTCTGGTATAATTACATTCCAAATACTGAACTAACAATGTCAGAGGGAGCAAGAACTGATTTGTTAATAATTGATAGGAAATAGAGAGAGGACATCTCTCATATAAAGTACGTTATTTTTAATATGTAAGTGGCACACAAAGCATGCTAGACATTCTAAAACAAGTAATATACATCCTGAAATCTCAACTTTTTTGTTGAATTTTGTTAATAGGGTAAATTATTACTTAGAGTTTAATCTTCTCTCCATTACTTCCACTTGTTTGTGTATGGAATTTGAAAGACAAAGGATAAAGAATATAAGAGGGTACATACGGAAGGATTGATGGAAAATTGGTAAGGTACTGGTAAGGATAGGAATTGAGGGCTGGGCAATGTTTGGGGAGAAGGCAAGAGAGAGTAGGATAAGTGCATATAGCTTGATTAGACATAATGATATTATGAACAGCAAATGCAAGATTATAGCAATGGCAGTATGGATGAAACAAAATAATGGCAACAGTTTCCTGGTTCCAGTGTGAAGGTCAGGAGTCTTTTGTTCACAGCCACCAAGATTTGCACAACTCTGTGTGTGATACTTTATGCAAATTATGTAAAGCTAATTTGCATATGGTCAACTTCATTTTACTGTCAATGTAGCTTTCTCCAAGCAGAGGTAGGGATAGGACATGGAGCTGCATAAAAATTGGCAACTATGAGGCTGGGGCACGTGGGGCAGTTAAATGTCTAAGAGTGCTATTGTGTGTTCAGAGCGCTTGAGCTGATGGATGCTGATGGGTATCTCAGGATGCTGAAGTGACTGGCTGTTGCTGTCAAGGAATGAGTGGGAGAGATATGGGTTCTGTTTGTAGACTGGAGTGGGCAGGGGTCTCTTGAGAGATTGTGGGAGTGGAGTTTCTGGAGACTGGCATCTGTGGTGTATCTTGATGGTCTCTAACATGAAGAAATTACATCTAGATTGGAAGAGTCTAATCCTACAGAATGTGTTAAATTTAAATACCTGATTTTCCACTGTCTCCACATCAATTCTAATCTGAACAGCTTCTGTCTGCCCACTTCAGGAGACTGACTTCAGAATCTGATCCCAATCTTCCAATGAACCTCTTTCCTTCTTGTGAGAGAGTGAACAGATAGCCAAGGGGAACCCAGTGCACAAAACACCCAGTGCTGGGTGACCTTGGGCAAGTCACTTCACCTCTCTACCCCAGTTTTCCCCATCTGTAAAATTAGGATGATGTTGACCTCCTTCATAAAGGACTTCAAGATCTATAGACAAAAAGTGCAATATCAGAGGTAGATATTGTTAACTTAACAAAAAACAAGTTAATTTAAAATAAAACAATTGAAATATGAACTTGCTGAGAATCAGCATTCAAACGTGTTTTTCCATATTGGTATTCAATCAAATTCACAGTTAATTCCACTAAAGAGCACAACTCTGAACCTAAACCTCTGAACAACTCAGGGCTAAACATGTGATTGCATTTTTATAAGTATTGTCTACATTTAATATATTCTCAAAAATATTTCTCTGGGTTTGATTTTTATATATTTTTCTTTATGAATATTTGATAGAACATTTGATAGAAACATTTGATAGAAAAAACACTGTTTGTTTCGAACAGCCCCAATAGGTGCCCACCAAACTTTAAACTTTTTGTTATGAGAAGACAAGTTGATCTTTAATAAATTATCAGATTGCAAACATATGCTTATGTAATTTAATGGATAAACTTAGTTCCTTCAAAACTGAATTTAACAACTGTGACACTCTGTGGCTTATACTCTCACAGGCTTCTCTCAAAAAATGGCATCATGCCCAAAATACCAGCTCTAATAGGTCTGCAGTCAGGAATGGAGAGGACAAGTGCTTTCCAGCACCTTCCTGCAAGATTACTTCATCCCCAGGTCCCACAGGGCAGCAGAGCCATGTAATAGTATCTCATTCAAATTGCATTTCTATAATTCTAGATATATATTGTGACAGATATGGCAATTTCCTACACTGTGCTTAAAAACCTTCTTGAATTAAGTTTAAGTATCTTTGTAATTCATTGTTTAAATGAAAAGGTTATGTATTATTAAGGGCCTAGATGATCAAAGGACAATATTGAACAGTATGGCAGACACAAATAGTATTTTGGGAGAATATGTATGAAGTGGATTTCCTGGGGAATATCTAAGGGGAGGTGAATGAAAATTCCTTCTTTCCCCCAGTTATGCAAAAACCCAGCCTTTTGAAGCTGGGCCCTGAAGAGGGGACCTTTGTTGTTCACCTGTTACATGAGTCAGATCAAAGGCCTAAGCTGTCTAAAGGAAAGACTGGACTATTGGTGATTGGTTGTTCTGAGCTAATGCTGTTATGAACTTATGTGTTATGAACCACAGAAAAACACCTTTAGGGGTTTGAAGGACTGATCCCTAGCAGAGCCGTTGGTGACTTTGTGGGTGATTCTCTTATGAGAATGCATGTAGGTTCTTTTAAACAGGTATTCTTTATAACATTTTCATCTTAAGAATAAAGAGTTTATAAAGAGCTGTGTGTTAAATCATAACTGTTAGTAATTATATTGCTTTCTCTTCTCCATCTATGAACAAAGTACAGAGGCTGGCTTGTTCGGGCTGCGTGGCTTGTTGGGAATGTCACTGTGTTGGTAGGGAACTGTGTAACCTGGAAAAACCCAGTCAGGAGAGAGAGAGAGAGAGACAAAGGCCTCTGCCTAAGAGAAGTGACAGCTGAGGAGCGGGGATTGGGTGCTCTTAGTGGACCACAGAGGGAGAAATACAAGTGAGATGCAGTTTTCCTGAATTGTGACATATGTATTGCACATAAAACTGCCATTACCAGTGAGATAAAAAAAGACCTTTTAATCATTGTGTGTCCCTAGCCTGCTTAAAATCAAACAATACATTTATAAATGTAATATGAACAATCTAAATGCAATTTAGTTCATACATATATTTTCGGACATTTCAGTCCATGGGAGTTGCAGCTGTATTGTTGTCTTTCTCCATCTTTATTATGCCAAGTTCTGTGACCAGTACAAAGTTCCTCACATCTACAACTAAAAGTACAACATTGTATGAGTGACAGTCATGAGGATCAGTTTGATGTTCAAAATCCCAATATGAGCAGTGCATTTTTAATTTTATAATCTACAAATGCTTTTCTCCATTTAAGCAGAGTTGAACAACAATATTAATTATACTTAGTGTTTTACATTTCCAAAAGCACTTCGTAGACATCAGGGACCATATTTATGAGGTAGCACTCACTCCAGTTATTCAGACTAGGATTTTCCCTGTGTTGCTGGTAGCGCCCCAGCAAAGTGGGCTCCTAGCTTCAGCTGGGCAGGGAAGAGAGCGGACTTTTCCCTCCCCTGCACAGCTGCTCTGTGGGGAGAGACACCACTTCCGGGTGCCTCCCTCAGCTGCAGGACATTCTGGGACTGGGAAGCAGCCTCAGAGGTTCCTACAGCTGGAGGAGTGCTTGTGGAGTTGTCAGATCTTTCCTGTGCTGCTGGGAGCGCCCCAGCAAATGGGGCTCCTAGCTCTGGCTGGGCAGGGGAGGAACAATCTAGCTCTGAAGGGAGCACAGAAGTAACCGTGACAATGCACATGCACATGTTAGACACCTTCCCCCACTTTTGGGGACAATGTATACCTTCAAATCAGCGGCACTGCAATGGGTACCCGCATGGCCCCACAGTATGCCAACATTTTTATGGCTGACTTAGAACAATGCTTCCTCAGCTCTCGTCCCCTAATGCCCCTACTCTACTTGCTGTCATCTTGATGACATCTTCATCATCTGGACCCATGGAAAAGAAGCCCTTGAGGAATTCCACCAGGATTTCAACAATTGCCATCCCACCATCAACCTCAGCCTGGACCAGTCCACACAAGAGATCCACTTCCTAGACACTACGGTGCTAATAAGCGATGGTCACATAAACACCACCCTATCTGGGAAACCTACTGACCGCTATTCCTACCTACATGCCTCTAGCTTTCATCCAGATCATACCACATGATTCATTGTCTACAGCCAAGCTCTACAATATAACTGCATTTGCTCCAACCCCTCAGACAGAGACAAACACCTACAAGATCTCTATCATGCATTCTTACAACTACAATACCCACCTGCTGAAGTGAGAAACAGATTGACAGAGCTAGAAGAGTACCCAGAAGTCACCTACTACTACAGGACAGGCCCAACAAAGAAAATAACAGAACGCCACTTGCCATCACCTTCAGCCCCCAACTGAAACCTCTCCAACGCTTCATCAAGGATCTACAACCTATCCTGAAGGACGACCCATCACTCTCACAGATCTTGGGAGACAGGCCAGTCCTTGCTTACAGACAGCCCCCCAACCTGAAGCAAATACTCACCAGCAACCACACACCACACAACAGAACCACTAACCCAGGAAACTATCCTTGCAACAAAGCCCGTTGCCAACTCTGTCCACATATCTATTCAGGGAACACCATCATAGGGCCTAATCACATCAGCCACACTATCAGAGGCTCCTTCACCTGCGCATCTACCAATGTGATATATGCCATCATGTGTCAACAATGCCCCTCTGCCATGTACATTGGTCAAACTGGACAGTCTCTACGTAAAAGAATAAATGGACACAAATCAGACGTCAAGAATTATAACATTCAAAAACCAGTCGGAGAACACTTCAGTCTCTCCGGTCACTTGATTATAGACCTGAGGGTGGCTATCCTTCAACAAAAAAACTTCAGAAACAGACTCCAACAAGAGACTGCTGAATTGGAATTAATTTGCAAACTGGATACAATTAATTTAGGCTTGAATAGAGACTGGGCATGGATGAGTCATTACACAAAGTAAAACTATTTCCCCATGTTATTTCTACCCCCCACCCCACCCCCCACTGTTCCTCAGATGTTCTTGCTAACTGCTGGAAATGGCCTACCTTGCTTGTCACCATGAAAGGTTTTCCTCCTTCCTCCCTCCCCCCCCCCCCCCGCTGCTGGTGATGGCTTATCTTAAGTGATCACTCTCCTTACAGTGTGTATGATAAAACCCATTGTTTCATGTTCTCTGTGTGTGTATATAAATCTCCCCATTGTATTTTCCACCGAATGCATCCGATGAAGTGAGCTGTAGCTCACGAAAGCTTATGCTCAAATAAATTTGTTAGTCTCTAAGGTGCCTTTTCTTTTTGCGAATACAGACTAACGTGGCTGCTACTCTGAAACCTTCCCCCACAGAATCCCCTTTTGAGTCAGGACTCCCACGGTTACAACACTGTGAAATTTCTGATTTAAACATCTGAAAACATGAAATTTACCAATTTTCAAAGCCTATGGCTATGTAATTGGTCATAATGGACTGTGTATTTGGTAGGGCCCTACTCATAACATGGTTCCCTGTAAGTCCCTGACTCTCCTCTTCTTGCTGAAATGAAATTAACCATTGCAGAATACACTATGTAGCCCCCATATACATTCGTTCGCCTCAGTCCTCTCTGTTCGATGGACCTATACCGACTCCACTGTCAGGAAACCAGGGTAGGTAAAACTGATTTTTTTAGAAGCCAAAATATCACAATTTTAATTTTAAAAATAAATAGAGAGCATAATGATCAAATTTGTGGATGATACAAAGCTGCGAGGTGGGGGGGATGCCAACACTTTGGAGGAGAGAGCTAAAATTCAGAGGGATCTTGATAAATTGGAGAACTGGACTATAGACAGTAAATTCAACAAAGCCAAATGTAAGGTACAACACTTAGGGAAGAAAAAAAAAAGAGAGATTAAGATTCAAATAGTTGAAAGGCTGCCATAAAAAAGATGGAGGAAAGTTCTCTCTTGCCACAGAGGGTAGTATAAGAGGCAACTACAGCATAACAGATTTAGATAAAATCTCAGGAAAACTGAAGAACATTAGGACAATGGAACAGACTGCCTTGGGAGGTTGTAGAAGCTCCTTCACTGGAGTCTTTCAAAAGGAGGCTGGATAGCCATCTGTCTTGAATGGTTTAGATACAACAAATCCTGCATCTTGCCTGGCGGTTAAACTAGAGCAGGGGTTCCCAAACTTGGTTCATGGCTTGTTCAAGGTAAGCCCTTAGCGGGCCGCCAGACACTTTGTTTACCTGAGCGTCTGCAGGTATGGCCGCTCACAGCTCCCAGTGGCCACGGTTCACCGTTCCCTGCCAATGGGAGCTGCGGGAAGTGGTGGCCCAGCCTGCGCTGCTTCCCACAGCTCCCATTGGCCGGGAACGGCAAACTGCGGCCACAGGGAGCTGCGAGTGGCCGTACCTGCGGACGCTCAGGTAAACAAAGCATCTCACGGCCCGTCAGGGGCTTACCCTGAACAAGCCGCAACCAAGTTTGGGAATCCCTGAACCAGAGAACCCTCATGGTCCCTTCTAACCCTATGCAGCCAGGTTTCAATCATACTAGGTGCTGTGCATCCTTAACATCCATTGAAACCAGTGGGAATTGAGTGTGCTCAGCAGCTTGCAGGCTTCAGCCCCCATAGTTGAGGGGCTGGATTTACTCCTTAGCTGAGTTCTACCACATCCCAGTGTAATAAATTATCACTATTTCCTATTTATTTTTGTTTTAAAGTTACGAAATTTTAGGCCTACAAAGTCTTATGTGTGTGTTTGTTTATACAGAATGTTGATTTCAATGTTAAGCCTCTGCAGGATTGGTGGCCTTCAATGCTCTGACCCTTTACCAAAGAATTTATTCTAAATATAAAAAAGGAACACAAATGATGGAGTCCCAGCAAACACTTCAAACGTTATATACTGTGATCTTATTTAAAAGACAGAATGCACAATGAATTCCAGTTTTAAGAAAACATTTTGTAATATCATCTCCTATTCACATAATTACAAAACACAGCAAAACAAGGAATAATATAAAGGTTCTCAAGCCCTTACTCTTTATTTTCATTGTAGACTTTTTCTAAATTCACAAGTGTTTGTCTGCATGTGGCTTTTGTAAAGATAAGCAGCATCCAGTCTTTGTTGATAAAGTATGGCTAAATACAGTGCTACATTGTGATGTTACAGTTTCAGATACATACATTGAGTATCTTGTTTAGTATAACATATCTCATCTGTCCAAAGTGTTTCACCATTTTAGTGATACTAATTCAAACTGATAGAGAACTTTCATTTTGTTACAAGAGGAAATAATCCATGGTGAAAAATGCCTGCTCAGGTACTGGGATAAAGGTATTTCCTGATGGGACAACTGAAGGATAGTTATAGGCTTTTCTGGTCAAGAGGTTGTAAATCCATTCCCTGTCATAAAAAAAGCTGTTGCTGCATAAAGTTCTCAAGTATTACACTTTTTTATGTCTCTTTTGCACTAAATAAGGATTCTGTAAGTGATACAAGCTTTTTGAAGAACATTAAAAGAGGGGTTAGCGTGGGAGAAACCTAAGTTCAGTTCTGGATTCATCAAATCAGCAGGTCTGGATAACTTGCATCCATGAGTTTTTAAAGAGCTGGTTGAGGAGCTCACTGAACCATTAAGTTGATTTTCAATAAGTCTTGGAACACTGAGGAAGTTCCAGAAGACTGGAAGAGAGCTAATGTTTGCCAATATTTAAAAAAGGTAAACGGGATAATTGTGTCAATATAGGCCTGTCAGTCTCATATGGATCCCAGGCAAGATAATGGAGTGCTTGATACAGGACTCCATTAATAAAGAATTAAAGGAGGGTAATATAATTAATGTCAATCAACATCAGTTTATGGAAAATGGATCTTGTAATCTCATTACAAATCAAGTTAATTTGACTTTTTTTTTTTATATTACAAGTTTGGTTGATAAAGTTAGTAATGTTGACATACTATACTTGGACTTCTCTAGGGTGTTTGATTTGGTATTGGACAACATTTTGATTGAAAAACTAGAACTATATAAAATTAAGATAGCACACATTAAATGGATTGCAAATTTGCTAACTGATAGGTCTCAAAATGTAGCTATAAACAGGGAATCACTGAGTGGATGTGTTTCTAGTGGGGTCCGACAGCGATCTGTTCTTGGCCCTATGCTATTTAACATTTTTATCAATGTCCTGTGGGGGAAAAACACTGATAAGGTTTGCAGATGACACAAAACTTGGCATGGTAAATAATGAAGAGGACAGCTCACTAATATAGAGGGATTGAGATTGCTTGGTAAACCAGGCATAAGCAAATAATACACAATTTAATAGCGCTCAATATAAATGCATGAATCTAGGAGCAAAGAATGTAGGCCATACTTACACAATGTAGGACTCTAGCCTCGAAAGCAGTGACTCTAAAAAAAGATTAGGGGCCATAATGGATAGTCAGCTAAACATGAGCTCCCATACAATGCTATGGTCAAAAGGGCTAATGCGATCCCTGCATGCATAAATAAGGGAATCTTGAGTAGAAGTGGAGATGTTATTTTACCTCTGTGTTTGGCACAGGTGCGACCACTGCTGGAATACTGTGTCCAGTTCTGGTGTCTGCAATTCATGAAAGATGTTGTAAAATTGGACAAGGTTCAGAGAAGAGCCACCAGAATGACTAGAGAATTAGAGAAGATGCTGTATGCCTGAGATATGCCTCACCCCATACTAAACCAGCCTTGGGTGAAACTCCAGGATTTCACCACTAAAATTAAGGGAAAAAATGCTCCACTGCTGCGAAGGTGCCCCCACCTCAGGAATGCCCCTAACAAGAGTTATAACACCAAGGGTAGTAAAGTAGAGACATGCCAGCGCTGGGAAGTTTAGGGAGGAAACAGGAAGACCCCAAGAATTGGTAAAATAGATAAGATAAGCTCTGACTAGTGAATATATGCTAAACAAACTCTGACCCCTCTGCACGACCGTGACATGCAGAGGCATCGCCGGAAACCCCCAGACGAGAGGATTGTCTGGCCATCAGGTGAATTTTGTCTGTATATTGGGAGTGGTGAGCATAAAAGATTTGCTTGGTATACGTATTCTGTGTGTGTTGTTAATAAATAGATGTTGTTAGGTTGACAGCTGTGTTAGGCTCTCTCACTAGGAAAAGGTTCCTCAGACCTGTACAGCTCTGAACCCTGTGGGAAACAGCAGATACCTAAATTGACCAGGTCATGCCTTGAGCCCTTGGTAGGGTATAAGTGGGGTGCCCTACATTTTTTTGCGGTTAACAATGCCTTATAGTGAGAGACATTAGCTGAGGTATACCCGCTAGCTCTCCCCACCCCCTTAGAGACTCTGGCACAAATCAGCTCATTGAGGGGAAAGGAAGGAGTGCCAATTGTCTGCATTCCCCAGCTCCAGGGATTTAACCTGGAGTATGGGCCATGTGGAGCCTCTTTTGGCTCTATTCCAGCAACTTACTCACCAATCCCACAGCAGCAGTTGTGGTCAGGATGCAGAGGAGTTAAAGTTAAGGATTCTGGGGCCATTCTTTCCACAGGTATCAGGTCTGCCTCAGCGGGGGAAGGGAAGGAGGTGTCTCTGCCCCACTGCAGGGGTCAGATCCCAGTCCCACAGCATGGGGGCTCTGCCCACTACCAGAGGATGACCTCCTTAGAGAGGGATTTCATGCTGGTTCCCTCCCCCCACCTTCCCTGCTCAAGGTGAGAGAGGCAGAGGACACATGGTGCTGCTGCGGTAGCCATGATGAGTCAGGGCAAGACTTTCAGGGTTGCATCTGTCACCACTGTCCCACCCCGCCCCCCTGCTTGGGAAAGGGGATGTCATGGAAGTGCTGCAGCTGCCAGAGAAGTTCATGGCTCCTTATGTCCTTCTATGCCTCCCTCCTCATCCCACTTCAGGAGAGGGAAGGGGAAGGCTCGTGTGGCTTCAGCTAAGAGTACAACCAGCAGGTCTGTGGGTGCCTGCACCAGGACTCACTCTGAGAAAGTGAGACAGAACACCTAATCCCTTCCCCTCCCCTGCGGTTAGACAGTGGGGGTCAGGGTATGAAGTGCTAAGGTTGTCCTCCAGCAGGCATTAGAGGGACCTAGCCCTGCCCTACTGGAGGTATTGAGAGAGGTGGTCTTAGAGGTGGGTGATGCTTCATTCAGGCAGCTTTGCCCAGGAATTCTGAGTGTGGGGTTGTTGCCCCTTGGGGAAGGATGTCCTCAGTCTTCTCAGAAGTAGAGATCAGGGAGGATCAATGATCTGAAACTGATGTGAAAGAAGAGTCGCAGGACAAGGGGAGCAGAGGGGTGGGATTCAGGACCTTGACTAGGACATTTCACTTTGCGGTTGGTGATGTCAGAGAAGTCCATTCCTCTCTGATGGGATCTTGAACCTTGTACAGGAGGTCTCTGGGAGGCACAAAAAGGGTGAGTTTGAGTCCTGGTCTATACTACAAACTAGGGCTGTCAAGTGATTAAAAAAATTAATTGTGCGATTAATCACGCTGTTAAACAATAATAGAATACCATTTATTTAAATATTTTGGATGTTTTCTACATTTTAAAATATTGATTTCAATTACAACACAGAATACAAAGTGTACAATACTCACTTTATATTTATTTTTGATTACAAATATTTGCACTGTAAAATACAAAAGAAATAGTATTTTTCAATTCACCTTATGCAAGTACTGTAATGCAATCTCAAATGTAGAATTAGGTAAAAAAAACCCCTGCATTCAAAAATAAAACAATGCCAAACTTTAGAACCTACAAGTCCAATCAGTTCTACTTCTTCTTCAGCCAATCGCTCAGACAAACACATTTGTTTACATTTGCAGAAGATAATGCTGCCTGTTTCTTGTTTACAATGTCACCTGAAAGTGAGAACAGGCGTTCACATGGCACTGTTGTAGCTGACATCAAAGATATTTATATGCCAGATGCGCTAAAGATTCATATGTCCCTTGATGCTTCAACCACCATTCCAGAGGACATGCGTCCATGCTGATGATGGGTTCTGCTCGATAATGATCCAAAACAATGTGGACTGATGCATGTTCATTTTCATCATCTGAGTCAGATGCCACCAGCAGAAGGTTGATTTTATTTTTTGGTGGTTTTGGTTCTGTAGTTTCTGCATCAGAGTGTTGCTCTTTTAAGATTTCAGAAAGCATGCTCCACACCTCATCCCTCTCAGATTTTGGAAGTCACTTCGGATTCTTAAGTCTTGGGTTGAGTACTGTAGCTATCTTTAGAAATTTCACATTGGTATCTTCTTCACATTTTGTCAAATCTGCAGTGAAAGTGTTCTTAAAACAAACAACGTGCTGGATCCTCATCTGAAACTGCTATAACATGAAATATATGACAGAATGCAGGTAAAACAGAGCAGGAGACATACAATTCTCCCCCAAGGAGTTCAGTCACAAATTTAATTAATGCATTATTTTTTTTAAAAGAGCATCATTAGCAAGGAAGTATGTCCTCTGGAACGGTGGCCAAAGTATGAAGAGGCATATGAATCTTTAGCGCATCTGGCACATAAATATCTTGCAACGCCAGCTACAACAGTGTCATGTGAATGCCTATTCTCACTTTCAGGTGACATTGTAATTAAGAAGTGGGCAGTATTATATCTCGTAAATGTAAACAAACTTCTTTCTCTTAGTGATTGGCTGAGCAAGAGGTAGGACTGTGTGGACTTGGAGGCTATAAAGTTTTACATTGTTTTGTTTTTGAGTGCAGTTATGTAACAAAAAAATCTACATTTGTAAGTTGCATTTTCATGATAAAGAGATTGCACTATATGAGGGGAATTGAAAAATACTATTTCTTTTGTTTATCATTTTAAAGAGTGCAAATATTTGTAATAAAAAATAATATAAAGTGAGCACTAAACACTATTTTGTGTGGTATTTGAAATCGATAAATTTTAAAATGTAGAAAAAATCCAAAATATTTAATAAATTTCAACTGGTATTGTATTGTTTAGCAGTGCAATTAACCACAATAATTTTTTTTAAAATTGCGATTAATTTTTTTTAGTTAATCATGTGAATTAACTGAGATTAATTTACAGCCCTACTACAAATTTATGTTGGTATAACTCCATTGCTCAGGGGCATGGAAAATCCACACTGCAGAGCAACGCAGTTATGCCTACCTAACTCCCCGTGTAGATAGCGCTATTTGAATGGGAGGGTTGTGCCACCACTTCAGTGCTGTAAGTGTAAAGAAGCCCTAATAAGGTGATCAGAGGGCAAGTGTGAAAAATCGGGACATAGGGTCGGGGGTAATTGGTGCCTATATAAGACAAAGCCCTGAATATTGGGACTGTCCCTATAAAATTGGACATCTGGTCACCCTAAACCCAGAGGATAGCAAGGGACAGAGTCTTATCGAGGTGGACAAGGATAATGAGTGAGTGATAGTCCCTGGGCCTAGGCCTCATTCCCATAATCCATCAAGAATCCAGTGCGTCTCCTTGGGATATGGCCATGGTGTTTGCCAGTGGCCCGAGATAACGAAGGAGGAGATTGCAAGCACTGGTGCTCATGGGCAAGGTCAGCTGCCCAGGTCGCTCATCTCTCTTATACCCCCCTTCCAGGGATGTGGGGTGACTTAGCAATTGGTGGCACACAGTGTCAGGGGACCACATTGTAGGCAGTCAGGCCAAATGTGAGAGCCAAGAGTCGAGATAGTGTCAGAACCAGTATCCAGGACCAAAGGTCAGAATCGAAGTTGGAGTCCAAATGCAAGAGCCATGGGTCAAGACAGAGTCAGAGTCAGGAATCAGAGCCGAGGGTCAGAACTGTCAGGCAACCTAGCTGACTCATTAGGGTGTCGAGTACTGAGCAGCCTTAGTCCTGACATATAGGCTGGGAAGCCTGCCTGAGAAAGCAAGTGCTTCAGACAAAGGGGTAGCACTGTCACAGTTTTGGGGCAGGATTGATAACTCACAAAGGGATACACAGCTATCAGGGAGGAGCCCCCTGTTGCCAGGCAGCATCATTCCTAAGGAGACACAGGTGAGAGATACTGCAGCTAAACCCCTGGGAGATCATACATGGGATCCAATCAGCCCCTCAAGAATGATCTGTCTGAAGGGGTTAAGGAAACAATTTGGAAGGGGGAGTTCATGGATTTACTTACCTTGCTGTTTAGGGAAGAGCAGACAGAAGAAGGGGACTAAAAGAACAGAAAAGACGAGGACAAACTCTGCTGCAAACTCTTGAGGACTAGTCCACAGCCTATTGCATTTATGCAAATATAATTTGTGGGAGAAGCCCCAAGAGGTGTACTCAAGAGGTGTATTTCATTGTTCAAGTACAAGGATTTAATAGCAACAGCTTATGCTACAAATGGTAGGGTAGCATAGTTAAGGTATTGCAGAGAATTTAGACAAAGGGCAGCAGAGGATCCTGGGGTGAAACGGACCAGGAACTTTAGCTGGTGTATATGACTCCTTATATCCCCACCCAGCTGACATTCACAGACAGCAGGTTGCCTGTGCTAAAACCTCGGTTTCAAAATGTGGATATAAAAGTGAATGTTAGTTTTGCAGTTAACAATGGGAAATGTTGTCACTCCCAATGCAAGTATAAACACTGCAGTATGAGATGCAGGGATCAGCATAGTGCCCTCTCTTATCATGGGGGCAAAGGATGATTCCAACAGGGCAGTAGGAAAGTGAGTCAGCAAGGACGCAGTGCTTCAAGAGATGCTACAGGGGTAGACAGTAATCATGGGATGGGCTCCTGCTCCAATTAAGATACAAGTGTTATGGAATTTGTTATTGAACTACCCCCAACAAAAAAGATGCCGTTTATTTATGGAATGGATTTTCAGCCCGTTTTCAAATCCCATATGAGGGAGTGAGGTGCCATTTCTGTGCAGAGAACTTAGTCTATTAAAGGCTTCAAGCATATAGTGAAGGCAAAGATCACCATGGAAGTGGCAACAGGGATAGTGGCAATCCCCGTCCCCTGCCTTCCGATGACAGAATTACATTTATCTCCTCTGGGTGAGGTACCAAAGAAGGTGAAATGGTAATACAAGCTTATCCATCACTTGTCCTATTTTTGGGGCTCCTTGGTAAATGACTCTATTGACCCCCTAGCTGTGTTCAGAGAGATATTCCTCATTTGATGTTGAGGTAGCCATGGTTCAGAAGTATGACCCTGGGCCGATGTTAGCTAGCTGCAACATCAGGTCTGCATTCTAGTCACTCCCAGTGTATGCCAGGAATTTTTAACTTGGTTGGGTTTCAGTTTGAGGGCCACTACTATTAGATAAAGCCATGCCCATAGGATGCTCAGTGTCACGTGCTGCTCGTGAAAGATTCAGCTCCATATTGGAGTGGGCGATTGTGTGTAAGCCTGGCCCGCATCATGCGCGGCACTATCTTGATGACTTATTGCAGGAAAATTAGGGATAAGTAACTGTGTGTACTTGCTTCAGGCATTCCAGAACCTAGCTGAGTGCCTCAGCCTCACCCCCCCCCCCCCCGGCAATGGAGAAGACAGAAGGCTCTACCCAAAATTTAACATACCTGAGCATTGAACTGGACGCAGTTCAGCATTTTTCTAGGTTACTTGCAGAGAAGCTGAACTCAGTCAGGGGACTCAAAGGGGAAAAGAAAATTAAATAGAGGGACCTACTAGTGGTCATGGGACACTTAAACTTTTCATGCAGGTCAGTGACTCCCAGTTGGCCATTCAGTGCCCCATCTTGTGTTGGGCTCTGTAGTAAGATGAGGCCCTGAAACATAAACCCTTAGTATCAGAGGCCTGGTATGAGACCTAAGGCCTGAGCTAAAGTAATGGTCAAGACTTTGCTAACATAAAGCAAAGTTAAGCTGTGAGCCAGAGGCAGGCCCTGCTCACAGAAGCTGGCAAGGAAAAGACTGATGTTGCATAAACATATATCAAAAGTGTATTGGATACCAGAACTGTGTGCAAATGGTACAAGAACATTCTTATATCATCTACATAGATAACAAGGACAGGGGCAAAAGGCTAGTATGATGGATAGAGTTGTTTTGTTCGAAACAACATGTACAAGGTGAGAGATGGCACCTCACTACGTAGAAGGGTGATGCATAGTTACGTAAAGGGGTTGCACTTCAATACGTCAGGAGCGTTATGTAACTTGTTTGTACCTGTGTATAAGAATGCATCCCTGGGGTGGTGTCTTTGTCCGGCCTAGGAGGCAGTGGAAAGTCCTGCCACTGACTGAGCTGAGTCCATTGCCAGGGAGCACAAATTCGTAGTATGCTCTGTAGAGTCTATAGGGAACTATCACTGTGCTTCCTTTGAGCAATAAACTTGGCCAATGTGCCTTTGTACCTTACTAGAGTCTGTGGTCATTGGGATTCTCTCAGGGTCTGCTGTGTTAGTTATCTGCGCAGAGCTGGGACAGCAAACAGAGGGAACATGCACGCAGCCGACTCTTATCATCACAACACAAACACAAGCAGAGCACCACACCGGTAGCGTCTGACAACAGCCTCCTCTGGAGTGCAAAAACCTTACCACATTATGAGCATGATAAGAGAAATGAGGGAAGATTCAGAAGTGTGGGAAAGATTCCTGGGAGTTTAATGAAGTTTCAATATGGAGTTTAGACTAGTCATTCAAGACTCACTTGCAGGCACAGTCTGACATCTCAGAGACATAGGTTTTGGGGTTTACTTTCAATGTGAAGGGTATGCACAGAGATAACCAGAAAACTAGGTGGCTCAGTGAACTGCAAGGGATATCACCTTCCATGATTCCCCTTCCTGCCCTATTCTGGTGGCAGTCACTATTTCGGGAGAAAACTTTCAGAACAAAAAAGTCTGTTTCTGGTGCAACAACTAATCCATATTGTAAATAGACAGCCGGCTAAGACTACTTGGGTAATGAAACTGGTGAAGGTCTTCGTTTGACATCCTTCTTCATGCAGTGCCTGTCCTGGGAGTGTATAATGGTGTTGCTGGTGCTCAACAGATTCAGGACAACAGATTCTGGGAACTTGGCCGCTTGCCAGCAGAGATTTGTGGGTGATGCCCCAACAACTCAGGGATCTTGACTCATGAGAGCTGAGGGACAAATCTAGGATTTGGTTGCCCTGGGGACTCTGAGGTCCTATAAAACAGCCTTACAATATTCATGGAAAGTAAGGCACAGGGAGGGCTTTGTTGTGAGTGGTCCATACCTACATACCAGATCATGTGATATGCGGTGTCTTTGACCCACTGTGGGTTGACTCCATCCACTATCTCTGACTGGCTATTGAGCCTGTCCTATGGGATTAGGTTGGTGGGTTTTCCAGACCCATGCAGGCATTTTGTAGTACAGAAGCTTTTAGGAGGATAACCCAGGAGGGGTGATTGCAGGAGGGACAACAGGTTACCCCTAACAGTGGAAACCCTTACAGGATTATTAAAGGCTTTACTGTGGGTATGCAGCTGTGGGAGGGAGGCCATTTTATTCAGGGCAGCATTCATTGTTGCCTTCTTTGGTGCTTTTACAGTGAATGAGTTGTATTTGGCAGCCATGAACAGGTCCCATCCATATTGAACTTAATAAATGCTGCCCTAAGGTGTCCCTGCACTTTTTATTTCAGTAACTTATTTAAACTACAATACAATGGATGGAGAATGGGACTTGGGAGCATTGGAGGAAATCCCCAAACCCCTTTGCCAAATGGTAATGTAGGTAGGTTTGACCCTTTATTTCTAGTTATTAGTCAACAAATATATCCAGCCATATGCTTGATATTACATCATAAATATGGCTGCATTTATGTCACGGAGGTCATGGAAGTCAGGGAATCTGTGACTTCCAGAGACTTCTGTGACAGTCTCTTCTTCAGCCCCAGGGGCTGCAGGACTCTGGAGCTGGCAGCCAGCGGGACCCTGGCAGGGTTCCAGTGACAAGCAATGGGGGCCCCCCTGCAAAGTTCTAGTGACAGATGACAGACTGCTCAGGGGGTCCTCCTCAGGATTCCAGTGACAGGCAACAGCCTTCTATATGGAGAGCGGGATGCCACAGGCAAGTGCCTGGGGTATCCCATTTTCTCTTTGGGAAATATGGTCACCCTGCAGCTCCCAGCCACCTTGTCAGAGGGGGGACCCCACAGCTCCCAGCCACCATGGTGGTTGGGGGAAACCATGGAGTCTCAGCAGCAAAAGTCACAGACAGGTCATGGCTTCCCTTAATTTTTGTTTATTTCCCATGACCTGTCCATGACTTTTACTAAAAATAACCATGACAAAATCTTAGCCTTAATCCTAAACAACTGACGAGCAAGTGAGGTCTGGGGAATTAAACTGACACTTTATATTGGCTACTGACTGTCTCCAGAAAGGTCAGTAGCAAATAGTTCATGGAGCACATTTTGATAGGAAATTTTGTCAGTCCAAAAATTTAGACCAGTTTTAATCATTAAAGCATTTATAAGGCCATACTGTCCTTTACACCACTTTGGCAATGTAAAGGAGCCTTAACACTTTTACACTTGTTTTATACTCCTGGGGGAATTCACCAAGGCAATGGGAACAATTCACTAAGGAGGCAGGCTGCCTGAGGGGACAAAGCCTATCCCATGCCTACTCCTTAGAAACACCCTGAAACCTTGCCCTTCCATGCCGAGCGTGCTGCAATAGTGAGTGTCTCTTTCTCACACACACATGACTGCCCAGCTCCCTCCCCCTGCCCGGCGGTGATTTAATCTCAGCCAGCTGCTCCAGGTGCCTGAACCAACCTGCCAGCACTGCCGGGGAGGGGTGCATGACTGCTCTTGCGGCTTCCTTTGCTTCCCAGTCAGAAGGCATTTTTCTGCAGGGAAACCTACAAATCTGTGGGGGACATGAATTCTGCGCATGTGCAGTGACACAGAATTCCCCCAGGAGTAAATTAAGGTAGATTAAAATAGCCCAGAAGGAAATGGGGGGAGGGTTATGTGATGTGGAAGGAATGTGCATATGAACGTGCCCATAAAGGCAGTAACAGACTTACTAGAAATCCAGGGCCACAGCCAGGCCTGCTGTTCATTCATGGTGATGGCAGCTTCTTGATGAGGTATCTATTCACAGTGGTACTGAGAGAAACCTTGCACTACTGCAATCTTGATCTGGGTAAATTTGGAATTTATTCTTTCAGGATTGGGAAAGCATTGTCAGTGTCAGCAGAGTTTTTGGCCCATGGAAGGTGCAGGCAATAGGGTGCTGGATATCAAGGTTTACAGGATCTAAGTCCATACCTAGGGAAACATCCTAGAAATCCTAGAAATGTAGGAATGAAAGGGACCTTGATAGGTCATCTAGTCAGTCCACTCCACTGAGACAGGACTAAGGATTATCTAGACCATTCCTGACAGATTTTTGTCTAACCTGTTCTTACAGATGAAGGGAATGGTAAAATGTAACTTACCCAGTGTTTTTTGTTTCAGTATACTCAATATTTGGATTTGCAGGTACTTTAGTGCATTGGATCCCCAAAAGGGTGGCCAAGAGGGCAGGTGGATCTCAGCTGGGCTTCAGGGCCAAAGCTGTTGGCAGCCAGTGGTTTGACGGAAGAGGCATTCAGTGGGATCAGGTCATGACACTTCTGGACTCATTGACGAACAATGCAGACCTAACTCACATCCTGGTTATTCAACTCAAGGAGAACCATCTCAAGGGCTGCACAGGAATTAACGTAAGGGGTAGAATCCAGAGGGATGTTGGCTTGATCTGTTCCCAGGGAATACACATGGCATAAAGTTATTCCCAAGGTGTAAAGCTTCCCCTGAAGTTGCTCTATACTAGTGGTGGGCAACCTGCGGACTGTGGGCAGCCCATCAAGGTAATCTGCTGGCAGGCCTCCAGGCAGTTTGTTTACATTTGCACAGCTGCCTACAGCTCCCTGTTGCTGCGGTTTGCTGTTCCCGGCCAATGGGAGCTGCAGGAAGTGGCATGGGCCGGCAGCCCCATGGATCACTCCCCCACTTCCAGCGCCTCCCGTCCACCGCAATCAGCTGTTCAGAGGCATGCAGGAGGTGCTGGGGTAGAGGGGAAGGAGCAGTGGCAGGAAGAGGCGGGGCAGGAGTGGGAAGGGGTGGGAGTTTGGGGGAAGGATGGAGTGTGGGGGCAGGGCTTGAGACGAACGGGGGTCCAGCACCCCTGGGAAAATCACAAAGTTGGCACCTCTGTGAAATTAGACACCCATGGCTGTCCTGTGCCAGCTGACTTGGATTCTCAGGGGTCAGGCTCAATCTGCAACCTAAGCTCTTGGACCTTCCCATCTTGCAGGGTCCTAGAGCCCAGGCTCCAGCCTGAGGCCAAACATCTATACTGCAATTAAACAGCCCCTTAGCCTGAGCCCCATGAGCCTGAGTCAGCTGACCTGGGCCAGCTACGGGTTTTTAATTGCAGTGTAGACATACATTTAGATTGCTGTCCCTTCAGTATACCAGCACCACAGAGTGCAAGTGGCGGAGCTCTGTCCCCTAAGAGGGCTTCTCTGTCCCCCTTCTATTGACAGTATAGATTAGGGCTGAGAGTGCACAAGCTATTAGGCTGCCTGTTCAGTTCCCCTTTGAGCGACTTCACGGAAGAGCTCCCCAAAGTACACAACTGGGGAAAGCTGAAGGAGAGGGAGTGAAGAGCTGGCCAGTTTGTGACTTCAAGGAGGCAACAGGTAAGGGCCTCAGAGGAAAGAGGGAGCAGAAGGGTCTCTGTCCTGGCAAGGGGTGTGTGAAGTAGGGGCTCAGCGGAATGGGGTCTGTCTGCTTATTTTCAGGAGGTATATGGGAGCAGTGGCTGGAGTTACAGCAGAGGAGTTATGGGGGGGGGAAGGGGTTGGGAAATATCCCCAAATTGTTTATTTTATCTCTTTTACCTGGAAGATCAAAAATGATTGTGTGTGCGTGTGGACAAGTGGTGACAGATTTTTGTGCTTGTGGGTTTCTCATCATCATCATCATCATCATCACTGGAAATCTCACAGGGATGTAGCCTCCTTGTAGCTCTAGTGCCACCTGGATCGGTCTGTAGCTAGGTTCTTAGGGTTCTGGCTGGATATTCAGTTTGTAGCCATCATTAGCAATCTTATCATGCCACCAAAGCCTTTGGCGACTATTCAAGGTGCACATTCAAGTCATGAGGGTGTTTATACTGAAGCCAACCACCCGAGACAATCTAGTGAATTGACCTTGTAGCTGAAATGGACAGACGCTTCTCTGCCCCTGAGGTTAAAATGACCAGTGAAACCTTGTGGAAGAATGAAAGTGAAGATCTAATACCAGCTCCACTGTTTATTTTGGGCATCAGCCTCCTCTGGGAAGTATACTCATCCTCATACTCATTTACAGATGGGAAGCTGCAGCACAGAGAGATTAAGGTCACAGAGCTGGAAATAACCCACATCTCCTGACTCCCAAACCACATGCTCAGTCCAATTAAACAATAACTGCACTTGTGTCATGTTTTGCCTTCTGTGGAAAGTTGTCAGTTCTGATGTGTTTCTCTAAAGATACCGTCTGTGTAGGACTCCCACTCCTGGCTCTTAGTTCATTAGCACATGACTGGTGAGCACACAACTGAAACTCCCTTAACTTTTAAGACCTCTTACCCTTGAAGATTGCAGAAGTAATGTAGAGTGCATTGAGCTATAGACCATCATGTGCCGTCTGCCATGTATAAATAATGCCCACCGAACATTCCACCCAGTTCTTCTTAACTGCAGTTGGGGAAGGAGCTCCCTGCAGGAGCTATGCCACATCAGCTATTGCTCCAGCTTTTCCTCAGATTCCCAGCAGTGCTTGTGGGATACCCTTTCTTGGTCCAAATCCTGTCTTCCAATAAGTTCTTTGTACAGGCTCGTTCACCTGCGCATCTACCAATGTGATATATGCCATCATGTGCCAGCAATGCCCCTCTGCCATGTACATTGGTCAAACTGGACAGTCTCTACGTAAAAGAATAAATGGACACAAATCAGACATCAAGAATTATAATATTCAAAAACCAGTCGGAGAACACTTCAGTCTCTCCGGTCACTCGATTAGTGACCTGAGAGTGGCTATCCTTCAACAAAAAAACTTCAAAAACAGACTCCAACAAGAGACTGCTGAATTGGAATTAATTTGCAAACTGGATACAATTAATTTAGGCTTGAATAGAGACTGGGAGTGGATGAGTCATTATGCAAAGTAAAACTATTTCCCCCCCCCCGCCCACTGTTCCTCAGACGTTCTTGTTAACTGCTGGAAATGGCCCACCTTGCTTGTCACCATGAAAGGTTTTCCTCCTTCCCCCCCCCCCGCTGGTGATGGCTCATCTTAAGTGATCACTCTCCTTACAGTGTGTATGATAAAACTCATTGTTTCATGTTCTGTGTGTGTGTGTGTATGTAAATCTCCCCACTGTATTTTCCACCGAATGCATCCGATGAAGTGAGCTGTAGCTCACAAAAGCTTATGCTCAAATAAATTTGTTAGTCTCTAAGGTGCCACAAGTACTCCTTTTCTTTGTACAGTCAGCGTGCCTTGTGTGTCAAAATTGTTGTTTGTTCCCTAGTAATCTGCTGTCCTGGTGTATGATGTTTACACCCCTGGACGCTATGGTGCTGAGAGCTCTGGCACAATCACTGTCAATATTCCCTGCAGCACTTACCACATATTTCCCCTACCCCATCTTTTGCCTACCCATTTCCAGCCACTTGAGGAGGAGCAGGATGAGAACCAGGGTAATGAGGGCAGTGATGTGGACTCAGATGATCATTTTGGACAGATTCAGCTAATCAGGGACACAGGCATAAAACCATGCAACTTCTTTCATATGGCCCATCCCAGTGAACCTGACTCAAACTCAAAATATACCATGAAAAGCAGCATCACAGACGATGATTACTTATTATTTGTATTGCAGTACTGCAAAGAGGCCAGGACTGTGCTGTACTAGACCCTGTACAAATATAGCAAAAAGACATTCCTTTCCCACAAGAGCTTACACTGCAAGGGCTAGTGTATAGTGCCCTGCCATTTGGACTATGGAGGGTGCACCAAACAGGGTGCACCAAAATGCTGCATTGTAACTTCCCCATGTGGATGCTGCAAGGGTGATCTAAAGGGTGCCTAGTACATGTTAACATGGTCCTCATCATACAAGACTACATTAATGTGAACTAAGAAACTTTTAGTTTGCACCCACAGCATCTACACAGGGAAGTTACAGTGCAGCATTTTGGTGCACACTGCTGTTCAGACCCCTGTAGTTTGGACTGTGGAGCAGTAGACATACCCTAAGTTTAATTCTAGAGACAATGAGTAAGCATGACAGACAGATGAGGGGTGGGGCATAAAAGGACAGTAAAACAATTATGAACGGTGGAATAAGCAGTGGTCACAGCACACCAGCTGCCTGACTATCATCAAGTGTTTTGTAGTATTGGTGGGTTTTAAGAAAAGATTTAAAGGAGGATACTGGAGTGGCCTTGCGGATATTTTGAATAAGGGTATGAGCAAAAATATCCAGACAAATCTTCAATAAATAATATAGAAAAAAAAAGAAATCTAACTGTTACCTCAAGGGGAATAAGGCAACTCTTCAGAAAGGAAAACTTTAGAAATGGTAAAGGGGAGATAAAAGGAAAGTCCCTTTTCTCAGAAAGTGCAGACTTGACTCCCTTCTGTATCTGTCACCAGTGCATTTAGCTTACAATAAGGGTGTCCCTCCCTCCTTGTGTAACGTAAATAAAATAAAGAGAAGACAAGGTAATATGGTGCAAACAAAGGTAAGTGTATTCAGGCTAAAGGTTCAGAAAACTGGGAGAAAAGGATGGGGGAAGAAGAAACACAAACCTAACCAATACAATGAAACAGTGACTGGCTTTAGGAGCTTGAAGCTCAGACCCACAAAACCTCCCTTGGTGTTCAGAAAAATAATAAATGAAACCCCAATACTGAAACCTCTCCTACTATATTCAGGCACAGTGGATGCTATGCACAGATGCGAGGTCCAGGACCTTCAACTCTCTGGCTGATTGAGAGCCTTCAAGGAGGACCACTGAGGAGTCCTGACAACTGGTTGTCTTTGTTGCAGGCGGGGAGACCCTCTGGGATGATGGACACCAGGAAAGCTGCAGGATGCCCTCACAGATAAGATGGTTTCGCTATGGTGGGAATGATGGTGATGACAGGCCTCTCCTTCCTCTGTCTCACTTTGGGATAGACGATGCTCTTCCTGCTAGCTCTGGAACATAGGGAAGAGCCGACCATGCACCTGCTGCCGCTGGAATGGACAGCCCTGCACAGGCACTGAACAAGATCTTATATAATCTTTAAGGCAGGAAAAGTTCTGATGGAATAGAGTGTTGGGGATTGGTTTTGGTGGGAAAAACTGGTTCTGTCCCATTTGAGCCAGGGGACTCCAGTGTCTAAGTTTTAAACAAATTTGCTTACAAAGATGGAGTCCAAGGGTCACAGATGATATACTCCATATTGGATTTCATTAGAGCCAGTGATTTACATAACCTTTATCTTATATACGTTATTAAAACAACTAATTAAACACATTTAAACAATACCAACACAACATTTTTTTCTAACATAACTAATCCCCATTCATTTTTTAAAACAATATGAAGTCAAATAAAGATAATTTTCAAATCAAGTGCTTTTCAAGTTCAAGTAGCACATTTAGTTTGGCTTTATGGTTTGTGTGGTGCTGAGTGAAGGCAGTGACGATTTAGTAATGACTCAACAAGGTAGATAAATAACTATCCATTTCTGCATGCCACAACAATAATTGTGTGCATGGATTGGGCATACAAATATCCATTGCACATATACTTAATATGGCTCATATTGTTAATACAATACCTAGAAGTGTATACTCACTATTGGAAGAACTTCAGAATTAAATCTGCCAATCCATTTCCATCAATGGCTGGCTGACTCTGCTGTAGGTGGATAACTTTTCAATTACCATGGTATTTTTAGTCATATTGGGCAAAATTCAGCACTGATTTACACTCTATGCAGTCATACTGAAGCTAGTGAAATAGCATAGGGCATAAATCAGTGCTGAGGATGTCCAACTGTGTGCTATTTTGGATACACAGTTTCAGCTTCCCCAAGAAGTTGCTGTGGCCCATCATATTCATAGAATGCCACTTGGGAAGCTGCAGATGGTGTTAGCTTTTTCTCTTGGCTTCTATAATTCCCATTTCTTGATGTGCTATATGATGCAAAATCAATTAAATTCACCCAATTTCCTTTTCCCCCCCCTTTGGTATGATGGTGAGGTCTAAAGGCTGGACATCTAGATCATTCACTGTCCTAAGTTAATACTTTCAGTGCTATTGCTTATAGCATTTCCCGAAAGTCTCTTTTCCTGCTGCACAAATGGTATTTGACATTTCTATAGCATCATGTGTCTGAAGTTTTTTCTTACAAATACGTATTAAACAAACTTCCCAATAACGTAATGAGGTGGGTAAATAATCTTATGCTCATTTTATGTATTAGTATATAGAGGGACACAAACAAGTGACTTTGGGTTACCAGGTTCGTTGGCTCCTGCAATTGTTACTGGAAGTGCCAAAATATATGCACTGGAGCTGGTCAGAATATAGGGGTTTTTCCCTCCATGGAATGTTTTGAGTTTTTATCCAAATATAAAAAAAATCAAAATATTTTGGGTATACATTGAAATATTTTCATTCCAAACCACATTGCCAGTCCTCATGGGAGTTGTAGTTGGGGTGCCTTGCTCTCTCATTCTCTTCTACGGAAGAGGCCATCTGGATGGACTACAACTCCCATGATAACAGCACTTTCTCCTTTCTTAGTGAGGGAAGAAGGCACGGCAAACATTTTGGGGTGTTCCTTTAGTCTATAAAATTTCAAAATTTTCCATGGAAAGCAGACATTTTTCTCAAAAAGTTGTTTTGCTGAAAACCCAATTTTCCACTGAAAAAAGTTTTGATGGAAAGCTTTTAACCAGTCCTAGTGTCCACACAAGTCTCAGTGAGATTTTATTTGCAGAAGTGTGTGAGACTCATTGCATTAAGAGACACATCAGAGGGATCTCAGTGAGCTGAGATGTCTTTGTTTCTGTTAACTTTGTTTTTTGACAAGTTTTTAATTGCTTTGACTTTTAATTATATTGTGCTGTTGGTAAGGGTGTTAAAATTAAACACTAGATATATGAATCAGAATTAGCCTTAATGTATAAGTTTAAATTGGTCAAAGTACAGATCTATTTTCTGAAGAATTTCAGACACAGAAGAAACAGTGTTTTATGTGGTTATCCCTACTCCCACTTTTCAACATGTGTATCCTTTCCTATCCCTAATCCCCACAAAATTAACTGATGTAATATAACTTCAGTTAGAGGGCTGTGTAGCCCCACCTTTTCATTCAATGGCATTGGGCATTTACACTGACCAAAACTTGATATTTACCCTTCATTACATTTTAAACAATTTGGGGGGCAGGGGAAATTTCAGTTTTCTTTTTAATTTTCTATATTTTTGAAGAGGCCTTTTGATAAATTAAAAAAGGAGAATGAAAAAGATTAGAAAATCATAAATATAACATCTCCCCACTGTATTTTCCACTGAATGCATCCGATGAAGTGAGCCGTAGCTCACGAAAGCTTATGCTCAAATAATTTTTTAGTCTCTAAGGTGCCACGAGTACTCCTTTTCTTTCTGCGAATACAGACTTACACGGCTGCTACTCTGAAACCTATAAATATAATTGGAAACTGTGTTGAATACGCCACTAGATGGCAGACAAACATTTACAAATGTTGTCTGGCTTAAGCAAGTACACTTCCATTTCTTTTGCATGGATTTTAATAAATGGTATTACAGGATCTATTGTAATTTTGGTAAAGGATCTGTGCAATTTATTCTTTTGATTAATTTTTTTAAATAGTTTAAAATTGAAAAAAAAATCTACATTAGCTTTCCGTGTGTTGAAAAGGCATGTGTGCGACTGCAGAATTGGGATGTTCAAAACAGAGAACTGAGATAGCCATTTAAAACCTTAGCTTCTTGTATGTGACTCTGGATAACATTGGGAGTTACTAGACTGTGGCACAACAATAGCAAAATATTCAAAGAAAGTTTTCAGTGTGCATTAAAATTTTTATCATTGAATGCAGATTTTAAATTTAGCAGAAGGAAGTCTTACAAACTGCATAGGAGAAAGTTCCGTAATCCTTTTTCCTCTAAAGTTTATAAATACTTCAGGGGTGAGCTTTTCTCTTCCAGGAATTTATAAACTTTTCTGGCAGGTGTTACATGAATGGGTGTCACTAGATGGCGCTATTGCAAATATCTTGCTAGTTCTATTGCATAGCCTATACAGGAGGTAGGTCTTCAAAGGAATGCTTATTGTCCATCCAGCAATGTTTATTTCCCCATCACCAGTAGAGTCTGCCCCATACCTAAATCTCTCTCAGACTGAATAATTTTTCTTAGGTGCAGCTGTTGCCCACAGTTTATACTCAGTAAACAAACAAAACATTGCATGGTGTCAGAAAGCAGTCTAAAATAAAAGAACTGGCTAGGATTCTAAAGTTTGCCGGAGTTCACAATTAATTGGGAAAACATGAGTCTTCCTTAGGATTGGAAGAAGTTCAATCAGCACAGAGCACCTTGTCCAGGATCTCTGAAATCCATATATGAGGAAGAATAATGCTGCTGTTATCCGATTACTTGGGCTGGACAGAAAAGTAGAGATGTTTATAATAGTTGGATATATATGTCAGCTGAAGAGAAAAAAGAGCCAATGTTTGATTGTTACTTTAATGCCTGTTGTTTGCTTCCCAGATTCTGAGGCATTTACAAGCTAATATTAAATCTGAAACTATGAGGGGAGTATCAAGAAAGCAATTAGGAGAGGAAGGACTGAGACAATATCAGTAAGATTACATGGTTACATAGTGATATAATTATTGAAAGGCTCAATGTTGGAAATTAATGACAAACCCTTCTATACGGACATATATTGCTTTCCTTGGCAAGTATGCTTCCTCTTTAGCATGATTTAGGTATATTTAGTGGTGCACATTTCCTGTACAATTATTTTCATGTATTGGTGCAACTGAGTATCTACTCCAAAGTATGTGAATCCGGTTTGAAAAATCTGTGCAATAAACTGCATGGAACTCTATTTATCTAACTTGAAGATGAGGTCAGACCACAGGCCAACCCTGCTTACATTTGAACCTCTGTCTGCAGAGTCTGTGACATTCCACTTAATAAGCTGTACTCCTGAGGGCATTCTGGACCAAAAAATTAAAAATTCTGTGCACAATATTTTAAAATTCTGCAAGTTTTATTTGTCAATAAATAAATGTAGAGGCTCCAGCATGGCAGTGGGGAGCACAGGCCACTGGCTGCACGAAGCTGGGAGATCACCCTGCAGCTCCCCCAGCCCCGGGACACGGACTCAGCATTGAGGCTGCAACTGACCCAGACACAGCACAAGGCCTGGGCTTTCCCCAGAAACACCCTGGGGCCCTGCCCTTTTGCGCCAGGCGCACCAGATATAGGGCAGGCAGGCTCAAGCAGACAGAATCCAAGTTTAGAGGGGCTCAGTGTGGCGTGGATCCAGGTGTGGGGTGAGAGGATTCTGTGTGGGACAATCTGGGTTCAGACAGCTTAGTGGGAGCTCTAGGTGTGGGGGAATCTGGATGCACAAAGGCTCATTGGGGGGATCCAGGTGCAGGAGCAATGGGACCCTGCAGGTGCTTCCAGGTGAAGGTGGTTGGGGCTCAGTGGAGGGGTCTGGGTGTGGGGGTCTCTGCAGGGGGGATCTCGGTGCTGGGGGAGTGGGGCTTGGTGGGGTGGGGGTCTGGGGGCAGCTAGTTGGGGGTCAGTGGCATAGGGGTCTGGATGTGGGGGCTCAGGATGGTGAAGGGGTGCATTATGGTGCATTAGGGTGGGGGTTTGAGTGCAGGGAGCTCAGTGGGCGGTGGTCTGGGTGCAGAGATCAGGGGTCAGAGGCAGGGGGTCTGGGTGCAGGGGACCTCCAGATGCAGGAGTTGAGGTTCAGTGGGGTGGGGTTCAGATATGGAGGGATGTACCAGGTGAGGCTTGGCAGGGGTGTCTGGGTGTGGGAGGTGCGGATGCAAGGGGGTTTGGCGGATGGGGGGAGCAGCTCCCCGTACAGTGACCCCTCTTCCCACAGCTGAGGAGCAATGGGGGCAGGAAGCAGGGGAGGATGCTGAGCTTCCTGCAGCTGGAGAAGGTTTCTGGGGGTGAGTCTGACACAGCCCCAGCCACACCTTGCAAGGGAAGAGGAAGTCCTGTCCTCTCCTGCCTCCAGCCCAGATGGGACTAGCAGGTGATCCTAGCTCAGGGTAGGAATCACTGGCTGGGGTGTCTCCAGCCCTGTGGTGATTTACCTCTCTGCCGGCTGCTCTGGGTGCCTGAAATGATGTACCTGCACTGCTAGGGAGTGATGCATGACTGTTCTTTCAGCTTCCCTTTGCTTCCCTTTCAGAAAGTCATTTTTCTGTGGGGAAGCGAAGAAATCTGTGGGGGACATGAATTCTGCACACGTGCAGAATTCCCTCAGGAGTATAAGCAGGGAGCTACAATCTGCACTTGCTTTAACTTCCTAGTGGTCTCAATGTGTCACCTCATGCAGAACACATTACAACAATCCAATCCTGAGATGACAAAGGCCAAGAAAGCTGTGGCAAAGTCCACATCCAGCTGAAAAAAATCTCAATGCTCTTGCAAGGTACATGTGGAAAAAAAAAAAAAAAGGAGAGACTTTGGCCACAGCCGCTACCCAAACATCAGGAACTAATGTCATACCCAAGCTACACACGTCTTTACAAATAGCAGTCACACTTCCTCAGTCAGGGCACTGATATAAACTTTGCCAACTCCTCTGGATACATCCCAAAGCCTGTGGTTTGCTGAACTGAGGCCTCCAAAAAAGATACAAAGGAATTTCTGATTCTGTGGTGTTGGAGACCATATAAGTGCCTGACTAGATTCTTGGTGTGTTTTGTCTGTGACAATTTTTTTTCCTTCACCTTTTGCCAGAGATAGTTGTAGTAATCATACACTTGGAGTAATTTAACAGTCATTTACATGCCATCATCACTACAGTTTTTAGTCATTCATGAGCTGTTGCTGGGCTGAGGATAATGTTTTCTCAGGCCATAGCTGAAATGCTAATCCATGTAGTACTTCTGTCACCTCCAAGGTAGATTATTGTAATTCCTTTTTGGTGTCTACCTGACTGTAAAACTTCACAAGTTCTGTTTTACATAAAATGCTGCAGCTGACATGCTTATTCATCTTAAACCAAATTAGCATATCACTCTGGTCTTTTGATCCATGCTAGGGCTGCCAGTTAGAGTAGTGCTTCTTTCCTATAAGACCTGGCATGAATTGATGCATTATGATGGATTCCAACCACAAGTATTAGCACAAGCTTAAGGTTTAGACTATAAAATATTACCTTGGCCCTTCTAAGTCACCTTTATCTTAGTCTCAAGCTGGTATGTTAACACTTTAATAGTGGTTATTAAAATTAATTAATACAGTCATAAATATTAGGGATGGAAATGCTCTATTAGGTCATTCTAGTTAAAGTAATATTACATTTATTAATGAGATATCTAGTATTGTGTCCACTCAATGCAGAATGTCATATTAAATAGCATTCTTTTTAAAGAGATTTTATTGGATAAACAGGGCCTTCAGTTTTTATTTTATTTTGAAGTCCCTTCATGTAGCTGCTTGTTTAAATATATTGAAATAGTAGATAGAATATAGATAGATCATAAGTAACAGTTTGGGCTGTGATTCTATCCATGTGATTTTACTTGAATAAAGTAAAGGGGAAAGAACACTATCAAGCAACTCCTCCCAGTTTGATTCCCCAATTCTAGTGAGTAGTTCTCCATGGAAAATCACTTACAAATTACTGTTATTTGAAAGCACCTTATTAAAAATGATATGATGAGCAGGACTGGATGGCTCAGATGAGTGGTAAAGGATTATTTCACACATTCATGAACACAGAAATATATGTAGTCTCTCCTTTCCCTACGTTGCCATCTTCTCCTAATAGGCACATTCCTGTTCCCATTCAAGTAAATGGAAAAACTCTCATTGACATGCATGGTGTAGGATGGAGCCCCATTGATCTCATGTTAAGACATGATCCTTCAAACATGTACAGACATGAGTAACTTTACTCATGTGTGTAACCCCCTCAAGTGGAGTGAGACTTACTCAAAGGCATGAGTGTTCACAGGCTCAGAACTTTAGATTGCAAGTGCTTGAGTGTGGAGCCCCCATCTGTGAAGTGCCATGCCTATATGTGGTAATGTAATAATAAAAGGTCACCAGCTGAAATTCTGACCAACAGTTGTTGCCATCTGATGACTGGTGATTTCAGTCTTGTTGCCAGTGGAAAAATGCCCATATTAAAAAAAAATTCACAGCACAGTGCAATAGTTATGCATGTATTCTTCTCTTTTTGTTATAGATAAGAGAAACTGCAACACAGAGGATTAAGTAATTTAAATGTCCAGTGAGGGCCAAATCCTGCTTGTTTTGGATGAATACCTGTATGCATAAGGAGAGCTAGGATTCAAGCTAAGAATGTCTTGCTCTAAGCCTTGTGCTCCTTTCACTTGAAAACCATGCCTTTCAGTTTAGCATAAGAACATAAGAACGACCCTATTGTTTTAGACCAATGGTCCATCTAGCCCAATATCCTGTCTTCTGACAGTGGTCGCTACCAGATGCTCCAGAGGAATGAACAGAACAGGGCGATTTATTGGGGTATCCATCCTCTGTTGTCCAATCCCAGCTTCTGGCTGTCAGATCTTTAGGGACACCCAGAGCATGGGGTTGCATCCCTGACCATCTTGGCTAAATAGCCATTGATGGGCCTATCCTCCTTGAACTTATCTAATTCTTTTTGAACCCAATGATACTTTTGGCCTTCACAACATTTCCTGGCAACAAGTTCCACAGGTTGACTGTGAGCTGTGTAAAGAAATACTTCCTTATGTTTGTTTTAAAGCTGCTGCCTATTAATTTCATTGGGCAACCCCTGGTTCTTGTGTTATGTGAAGGGTTAAATAACATTTCCTTAGTTCACTTTCTTCACACCATTCATGATTTTATAGCCCTCAATCATATCCCCTCTTAGTCATCTCTTTTCTAAGATGAACAGGCCAACTCTTTTAAATCTCTCCTCATATGGAAGCTGTTCCACCAAACAATCAATTTTGTTGTCCTTCTCTATGCTTTTTCCAATTCTAATATTTTTTTTGAGGTGGGGTGCCCAGAACTGCATGCAGTATTCAATGTATGGGTGTACCATGGTTTATATAATGGCATTATCATATTTTCGGTCTTATAATCTATCCCTTTCCAAATGGTTCCCAACATTCTATTAACTTTTTTGATGGCCGTTGTACATTGAGCAGATGATTTCAGAAAGCAAGCCACAATGCCAAGATTTCTTTCTTGTGTGGTAACAGGTAATTTAGACCTCATCACTGTGTATGTATAGTTGGGATTATGTTTTCCAATGTGCATTACTTTGCCCTTATCAATATTTTTTCATCTGCCATTTTGTTGCTCAGTCACTCAGTTTTGTGAGGTCCCTTTGTAACTCTTTACAGTCAGCTTTGAACGTAACTATCTTGAGTAATTTTGTATCATCTGAAAACTTTTCCACCTCACTGTTTACCCCTTTTTCCAGATAATTTATGAATATGTTGAACTGCACTGGTCCCGGTACAGATCCTTGGGAGACTCCCACTATTTACCTCTCACCACTGAAAATTGACCATTTATGCCTACCCTTTGTTTTTTATCATTTAACCAGTTACTCATCTATGAGAGGTCCTTCCCTCCTATCCCATAACTGCTCACTTTGCATAAGAGTCTTTGGTGAGGAACCTTGTGAAAGGCTTTCTGAAGGTCCAAGTACACTATATCCACTCTATCTTCCTTGTCCCCATGTTTGTTGACTCCCTCAAATAAGTCTAATAGATTGGTGAGCCATGATTGCCCATTACAAAAGCCTGTTGACTCTTTCCCAAGATGTCATGTTGAGCTCTGATAATTCTGATCCTTACCGTAGTTTCATGCAATTTGTCTGTACTAATGTTAGGCTTACCGGCCTATAATTGCCACGATTACCTCTGGAGCCTTTTTTTAAAAAAAAAATCAGTCATCTGGTACAGAGGCTGATTTAAGTGATAGGTTACATATCATAGCTAGTAGTTTTACAATTTCATATTTGAGTTCCTTCCGAACTCCTGGGTGAATACCATCTGGTCTGGTGACTTATTACTGTTTAATTTATCAATTTGTTCAAAAATCTCTTCTATTGACCCCTCAATCTGGGACAGTTCCTCAGATCTGTCGCCTACAAAGAATGGCTCAGGTGTGGGAATCTTCCTCACATCCTCTGCAGTGAAGATTGATGCAAAACATTCATTTAGCTTTTCCCCTAAAAAGGAAAGGCACTTCCTGGAGTGCTCATTTAGCACCTTGATAGTCCATTGGCCCCATTTGACAGGCTTCCTGCTTCTGATGTACTTAAAAAAAATTGCTGTTAGTTTTTTGTGTCATTTGCTATTTGCTCTTCAGATTCTCTTTTGGCTTGCCTAATTATACTTTTACATTGGGCTTGCCAGAGTTTATGTTTCTTTCTGTTTTCCTCAATAGGATTTGATTTCCAATTTTTAAAAGATGTCATTTTGTCTCTAACCACCTCTTTTACTCTGTTGTTTAACCATGGTGGCATTTTTATGGTCCTCTTACTTTTTTTTAAATTGGAGTATACATATAGTTTGACTGTCTAGTTTGGTGTTTTTAAAAAGTTTCCACACAGCTTGCAGGCAGTTCGTTCTTGTGACTGTTCCTTTTAATTTCCATTTAACTAGCTTCCTCATTTTTGGGTAGTTTCCCTTTTTGAAGTTAAATGCTACTGTGATGCAATTTTTTGGTATTTTCACCCATACAAGGATGTTAAATTTAATTATATTATGGTCACTATTACCAAGTGGTTCAGCTATATTCACCTCTTGGACCAGATCCTGTGTGCCACTTAGGACTAAATCAAGAATAGTCTCTCCCCTTGTGGGTTCCAGGGCTAGCTACTCCAAGAAGCAGTCATTCATGGTGTCTAGAAATTTTATTTCTGCATCCAGTCCTGACGAGACATGTTCTCAGTCAATATGGGGATAATTGAAATCCCCCATTCTTATTGGTTGTTCTGTGTTTGTAGCCTCTCTAATCCTCCATAGCATTTCACAATCACTTTCATCATCCTGGTCAGGTGGCCAGTAGTATATTCCTACTGCTATATTCTTAGTATTCAAGCATAGAATTTCTGTCCATAGAAATTATGTGGTGCTATTTGAGTCATTTAAGATTTTTACTATATTTTACTCTATGCTTCATTTTACAGACAGTGCCACTCCCCCACCAATGTGATCTACTTTATCATTCCTATATATTTTGTACCCTGGTATTACTGTGTACCATTGATTATAATTGTTTCACCAAGATTCTGTGATGCCTCTTATATCAATATCCTTGCTTAATACCAGGTACTCAAGTTCACCCTTCTTAGTATTTAAACTGCTTGCATTTGTATACAAGCACTTATACATTTGGCAATATTTAATCGTCTGCCTTCAAGTGATGTAACTGAATGGGGCTTTTTGTTTCTTTGTTTCTCTTCAATTCCTACGTATTTTATCAACTTCTATGCTCTCCTCTTTACTAGGATAAATCCTCTCCTAAGGGATGAGTCAGTCCAAACTGTGTGCTCCTCTGCACCTCTCAGCTTTCTGTGAGCCCTTAGTATAAAAACTCTTCTACAACCTTTTTAATTTTACATGCCAGCAATCGGGTTCTGTTTTGGTTTAGGTAGAGCCCATCCTTCCTGCATAGGCACCTCCTTTCCCAGAAGGTTCATGTTATGGAGTATATATATCCCATGCTGGCCCAGCACCAAAGGGTTAATGTAGGTACTGTTGGCCAGTGCTGATTGACAGCCTTACAGCAGATGGGAGAATAAAAGTACTGGGAAACTGAGGAACAGGGAGGCTGCCAGAAGAGCAAGCAGGCTGGAGAAGAAAACTGCCAGCAAGTTGTTGAGATGCTGCTCAGAGCCAGCATCCTGAGAAGGGATGACTGAACCAACCAACCAACAGGCTGAAAACCCTACAGTTCCCCTACTAACCCTCTGAGAAACTTAAGAACTGAGGGAGTTTCTAGACCCCCTGGGCACAAGGACTAGTTGACCCTGCCAGGAATAAGAGGAAGACCCACAAACCCCAGCAGGAATTGGGCAAGAGGAACTGAGTGACTGCTCTGCCAGCGTAACACTGACAGACCCCGGTAGTCAGCAGGCAGGATCGAACCTGAAGATACAGAACACTACACCCAGGAGGTATGTGGGTTACACTAGACCAAGTGAACTCTGGTGCAGTGCTCTGCGTGGCTAGAGCGGGGGCTGTTGCATTGACACATCAGCCCACATGTGGTACCAGAAGTGGGGTCTTGCTGGGCCCCTGCCCCCCAGGGAACTGGTGCACCTTTACACAAGCCCTACTAAGGCTTAAAATGGAGGAATCGCTTCGATTGCTCACCCAACAGGTTACTGCCTTAGACCAGCAAGCAGTGGCACAGGAGCAACAATGACAGATGCAGGCCTTGACACTACAGTTGTTACAGGTCCAGCAATGACAGAATGAGCTGCAAGCAGCCACCCAGTGGCAACAGCGGGAGGCGCAAGCTATGGCTCAGCCACAGAGCCAGCAAATGTGGGACACTCTGTTGAGAGCACCCCACTGGGGATAGTCCCACTCCCATGGCTGAAGCTAGGGTAGACTGGGTGCGTTGGCCCAGTAGCCTTGAGTTGTCCAAGATTGGACCAGATGATGACCCCAGTGCCCTTTCTGTAGACCTTTGAATGTCTTGCCACCTGTGCCCTCTGGCATCCTGAGGTATGGGCGATCTGCCTAGCGCCTGTTTTGACTGGAGAAACTCAGACTGCTTATAAGGTCCTCATCTGACAATCTGCCCTTGACTATCAAAAGGTTAAAGTGAACATGTTTGACTGGTTGCAATTAAGTGAAGAGACTTACCATCACTGTTTCAGGGAGTAATGATTTAGCCCATCCATGCAGCCCCAGGCACTAGCTCTGGAACAGAGACTCAAGGATGTCGGCTGGATGTGAATGGGGCCTGAGGCTGGGACAAGCAGGAAAATAGCTGGCTTGGTTGTCCTCAAGCAATTCCTTTGGGCCCTGCCTGCTGTCATGTGTAAACAGGTACAGAAACACCTTCCAGAGGCTCTGGAAGAAGTGGTGAAGCTAGCAGAAAACTATTTTGAAGCTGATGTCCCACTATCCCAGCCTGGGAGTTCAGAGCTTGCCTCTCCTAAGTCAACAAGGGCTGAACAAAAGGGGATGGCCTTTCTGAGACCACAGGATGGAAACCAGCCTCACACTTGACAAATAAGAACTCATGACAAAAGTTGACCCCAGCTTACTCTCCCCTCCCCCATTTTCTGAATTCCAGAACTTGGAGGTCATGCCATGGTGAAGCCCTGAGTATCCTGCCATTACAGGGCTCATGGGGGGAGGGTGGTCTGTTTTCAGTGTGGACATGGGAGCATATCAGAAAAGATTGCCTGACCATGGAGAGTAATTATGGGGCCAGCTCGACCTTCCTCAGCTTTGACTAAATGCCAGGCAGCCCAAAACTGACCACCATGGTGCACATTGACAACCTAGAGGTACGAGCCCTGGTGGATTCAGGTTGTGAATAGACCCTGGTGAGAGAAGACCTGCTGAGGGAGGCTGAGGTCCACTCAAAAGGCATGTTGTTCCTGACATGCCTCCACGGGGATGTGAGGGACTACTCCTGTACTAAGATCCATCTAATGGCAGGTGGACAAATAGGCCACCTCATGGTAGGCCTAGCACAGAAACTGCCATACCCAGTTCTGTTGGGATGGGACTGGCCCCACTTGAAGATACTAATGCAGACCCTGTTGAGAATCCAAATGGAGATAGCTAGAGAGCCAAACAGTCTCTACATGATCTCTTTATACCCCAGACAAAGGTCCAATGGACCGGGGTGAGAAACACACCAGCAGACTTGAGGGATGGGACTTACATAAATAAGGCTGGAATTGTTGTCTAGGTGAATTGGATGACGCCACTCAAACAGGTGCTCTTAGATCGCCGAACACCAAACAGGACCTGATAGATGTGGGGAAGCTGCTGGGATCATCTAACTTGCGGGTTGAACAGCAAAGGGGGGATTCCTTCCGGAGGGTTTATGAAGAAGGCATAGTTCTTATAGATGGGGAAGTGGTGAGGTCTGAACTGGCCACTCACCTGCCTTGTTTCAAGCTGAGGGGAGACCTACTCTATCACCTGGCACAAAGTATCCTGGAGGGGGAATAATACCAAACTCCTTATGCCCTGTGTGTTCAGATGGGAAATACTCAAGCTAACCCATGAGGTACCAATGGCTGGCCACCTGGGCCAGGAGAAAATCCTCTCCCATCTATTACCCTACTTCTTTTGGCCAGGATATTCACAAAAGATTATTGAGCCTTCTGCCCTGACTTGCAATTGGTAGCCCCTAAATGAGTACAACCTACCCCATTGGTTTCCCTTCCACTGATGGAAGTCTCATTCAAACAGATAAGAATATACCTTGTAGGATACATAGAGAAGAATGGTGCTGGCTACATATACATACTGGTTGTCATTAACTACTCTACCAGCTACTCCAAGGCAGTTCCCCTATGAACCAGTATAGCCCTCGTGATAGCAATGGAGTTGTTAAAAAGTTTCGAGAGCAGGACTACCCAAGGAGATCCTGACAGACCATGGTACAAATTTTACATCCAAGCTGATGAAGAAAGTGTGCTGTTTACTATGGATCAAGAACTTATGCACCTCTGTATAACACCCACAGAAGGGGCAGTGCCAGGGGTTGAGCACCCCCCGGCACATTAGAAAGATGGTGCCTCTGAGGGGAAAGCATCAGTTTTTAGGGAGGGCAGGGCTGGCCTTATGGATGGCTGAAGGCCTAGGGCCCTGTCCCTTCTCCACTCTGAACTCTGGGGTACAGATGTGGGGACCACCATGAAAGACCCTCTAAGCTTATTTCTATCAGCTTAGGTTAAAAACTTCCCCAAGGCACAAAATCTTTGCCCTTGGACTAGGGTATGCTGCCACCACCAAGCGCTTTAACAAAGAACCAGGGAAAAGGACCACCTGGAGTTCCTCTTTCCCCAGCTATTCCCCCCAAGCTCTTACACCCCCTTTCCTGGGAAGGCTTGAGAATAAACAAGTTGAGCACAGACCAGTTGGGTTTCTTAGGACCCTAGAAACCCAATCAGATTCTTAAAAAACACAGAACTTTATTAGAAGAACAAAACAAAGATAAAAGAAACACTCTAAGATTAGAATGGAAAATAATCTCACAGGCAGTCTGATTCAAAACATAGAGAATCCCTCTAGGCAAAACCTTAAGTTACAAAACAACACAAAAACAGAAATACACATTTCCTCAAGCACAATGAATTTACAAGTCAAAACAAAGAAAACCTAACACATTTTCTAGCTAGATTACTTACTAACTTTATAGGAGTTGGAGGGCTTGCATCCTTGATCTGTTCCCAGCAAAGGTAACACACAGACAGACAAAAGCCTTCCCCCCCGCTCCAGATTTGAAAGCATCTTGTCCCCTTATTGGTTAGTTTGGGTCAGGTGCCAGCGAGGTTACCTTAGCTTTTTAATCCTTTACAGGTGAAAGAATTTTGCCTCTGGCCAGGAGGGATTTTATAGCACTGTATACAGAAAGGTGGTTACCCTTCCCTTTATTTTTATAACAGGCCCCATGGTCTGGGGGGGCGATGTGGTCCCCACTCCACCACACACAGCCAGCCCAAAGCCTCTTTAACTCATGAGCACTGGGCCCTGATTGTTATCAGCTCCCCGGCTGTGAAGCACAGCCCCTGCTGGTACCACCCTTACCCAAAGCTTGCAGTTTGGAGGGGGCAGTGCCTCCCCTGCCCCCCAAACTACACCCATGTTAAAAAGTGGAGGAGCCTGGACCCTGGCACCCCCATTTCTGGTGCAGTTGGCTGGGGGTGCCTCAGCCAGGGACTCCTGCTCTGCATTGGGCTGCAGCTGCTAGTCCTGGCCAGGACTTCCTCTTCTCCTTCAGGGGTCACTCCTGAGGCGAGGCCAGAACACCTCTGGGAACCTCCCTCGGCTGCAAGAAGCTCCGCGGCTGCTCCCTGTGTAGTGACCCTCCCCGCCACGGCTGGGGAGTGATGGGCGCAGGAAGTGGGGTGGAGAGCTTTCTGCAGCTAGGGAAGGATCCCAGAGGTGGATCTGACTAGGCCCCGGAAGCGGCCCCTACAGGTGAAGACAAAGTCCTGTCCCTCCTCAAACCCACCAGGACTATCAGCTGAAGCCTAGTGCATGATAGGAGCCCCAGTTGGGGCACCCCCAGCCCTGGGCCTTCCCAGCACATTTCACAGGAGGATAGATTTCATGGTCCATGATGCATTTTCCATGGCTGTGACTTTTGTAGGCCCTAGATCATATATACACTCCATGACAGTCCTCCCCCATTCTCTTGGGAAGAAATCTTCATTTTTATTTTGATGGCCAGGGCAGTGTTTTTCTGAGAAGGAGTATGGCTGTAGGCTGAGGTACCACCTCATTACTCATGGATTTATCTCTTTCATATGGTTCAAACATTGTTTGAAGTGGGGCGTGTTCAGTCACCAAAGTAAAGTGGCTGCCTAGCAGATAATATCTTGGTGTCTTGATAGACCATTTTACCACAAGGCACTCCCTTTCAATTATTGCATATGTTTTCTTGCAGGGGAATAATTTATGTACTAATTTAAGTATAATATTGGGTGTTCATCACCGTCATATTCTTCGGATAGTACTGCACCTATGGCGACTTCAGAGGTGTATATCTGGAGTATGACGGGCCTCTCCAGGTTCCTCAGTTCTTGAGTGGGAGGTGCAGAGCTTAGGAGAAGCTAAAGAGCTGAGAGCTATCGAAGACTAATGAAGCTAATTTAGAGATTTACTTAACTAACTGAATTAAAACTTACAATTAAGAACTAATAGACTAATAAATAAAAAGTTAATAAACGAAGAACTAAGAAGCTTCCTTGGCATGGTGGGTCACCCCTCTTATAGAGCTTGAACACTGGAGCCCTTCTTCTATGTCCAAACTTAGTTTCCTCATCCACAAAATGTCAGGGAACACTTATTTCATACCCTGTTTGTTTGTACATATTGATGACCTATACATACATATTAATGACATTAGCTCATTCTCATATTTGTTATTTCTCTCCTAAGAGGTTATTTCAGTTATTTCCAAGTTCTTTGCTGTATACCTATTAACTTTAAAAGGGAGTATGAACTTAGGTAGTCCCCTATGCCAACATGCTTCAACACATCTTTTCTCTATCTATGTTAAAGGTCGCAACCATATATGGATCTTATGCTTTAGCTCATCACCATCTCTCTAGGTGAAAGGTTCCAAACATATGTATGCTAACTTTGCCTTAGCTCAACATACAGGATATGGCCTGTAGGTCCCTTGTGTTACAGCCAAAAAAAATACTCTAATATAAACCTATTATAACCTACTATAATAAAACAAATAATCAAACCCATAAGAAAATAAAAAACCCATAAGGACACCAGGACCTGCTGACCCTGCTAGGATTAATAGGAAGACCCACGTACCCCAGCGAGACTCAGGTGAGAGAGCTGACTGACTGCCCTGACAGACCAAGTGCACTCTGGTGAAACATTCCACTTGGCCAGAGGGATGCTGTTGCATTGACACACCAGCTCACAGTTCCCCAGGTCTTAATAAGCGTAAATCCTGCCTCTGAGTACTGTCATCTCATCCATGCATTGAGACCATGTTGTTCTGCCTGCCTAACTGGCCCTGCATGTGGAACTGGAAGCATTTTAGAGAATGCTACCGTGGAAGTCCCAGACTTTAATCTCTTATCTAGCAGCCTAAATTTGCCTCCAGGACCTCTCATCTACCTTTCTGTATGTCATTGGTACCTACAGGTACGATGACCATTGGCTCCTCCCCAGGACTGCATATAAGCCTGTCTGGATGCCTTGAGAGGTTCACAACCTTCATGCCTAGCAGGCAATTCACCATGCAGTTCTCCCAGTCATTACAATCCCAACTATCTGTATTTCTAGTAATTGAATCCCTTATTTCTGTTACTTGTCTCTTCCAAATAATAGGGGTCCCTTCCCCTGGAGAGGTCTCCTCAGTGCGAGAGGATACCATAAGATCATCAGATCATTTCCTTCCATTTCAATTCGATATTCTCCTTCCCCAAGACTTTTATCCTCCCCATCAGCATGGAGGCTGTCAGACTGGGAGTGTGACTCCTCCACTGTATCCAGGAAAGACTCATCTGTGTACTACTCGGACTCCCTTAGCTCCTCCAGTTCATCCACTATGGGCTCAAGAGCCCATACTCAGCCTCTTGAAGGACATGGGCTATTGCACCAAATGCACACATATGCCACCTGTCGACAAGGCACATAATCAGACATGCTTCATTCAGTGCAACAAACTGGATAGCCCCCACTCTGCTGTTGGATTTCTGTCTGCATTATTTTTACTCTTGCAGGTTTTTTGTTTGTTTTTGAGGGGGTTTGTTTTAGTTTCCTGCAGGTGTTATTTTTGTATTTATTTTAAATAATTTAATTTAAATTTATTTTAAAAATGAAAGAAGAAAATAACTTTGAAAAATAATAAAATATACTTTTTGGTATATTTTTGGTAAAATGGTCATCTTATTTTGGTAAAATTGCATCTGCTTCTTATGTAGCAAACCCATATAGAATAGAATAGAATTCAACAGAATATGTAAAAATGCCATTTTCTAAACGAAGTACAGCATTCCAGGGTGTGCATCTGTAAAGAGGTCCCGTATACGCTACTCCTTGCTGACAAAAGCATAAAGAGACTGAAAAAATGGGATGTGCCTGCATCTCTAGCTTATCACAGCATTCCTGGGACAACTAATACAAACATTTATAGCTAAAAACCTACTGTATATTTTGTACATAAACACACAGGTACATATGTATGCATCACAGAATTAGGCATTTTGAGCTATATGTATAAAGAGTGTATTACACTGAAAAAACTAAGCTTTATGCTGTGTGCCATATAAAGCAAATTCTGATTTATTTATAGGGTTACAGTGAAGCACATATACATATCACCAACGATATAAAACAGTAAACATAGTGGAGTACTCTGATGAATTGGTTCACTGTTTATTCTCAATTTCCACCTCTAAGGCTCCATTTCTGCTGGTGCCATCTCAAGTTGATTTGAATTAGGAAGCATTCTGTAGTTTTGAATGTTAATGGATGTCATTGCACTATGGCTCTACAAAAAAGAATATTACTATCAAATAAAAACACTACAAGTTATGAAGAAGATAGGATAAGTCACACTGCTGATCAAAAATAAGGATACTTTCATTTTTTAACGTGAAAACGAATCAAACTTGCAGCATTAAATAAAGGAAATTAATTTATAAGGGACAGTATGCTAATATTTTTTTAAAAGCATGCACAAAAAATAAGGGATTTTTATAAATAATAATTATGATAATTTATGTTATGCTAACCTTCAAAGGTCCCAGGAAGGATCAGGACCTATTCTGCTGAGTCCTATGCAAACAGAGATGAAGAGGAAAACTCTTCTGGAAAAGCAATATTTCTTAAAATTTGACTTACTGTAGTCATGAATAAAATAAAATTGTCTGTCTAGCCACTAATCCATCCTCAGTAGAAATCCATCTAAGCCTGATTAAAGAAATTGCACTCCAGCAAAGGCTGTTTGTTTTGATTTTAAGAGGAAAACTATTTTTATGGCAATTGTAGTGTAGTAAGTGAAATGGCAGCAATATTTTGTTTATATAAGGTACAGTGGAAAGAAAATATCTGGTTTCCTACCAAAAGTATTAGCAAAATATCTAGATTCCTACTGGAAGAATTAGCAAGCTGCACATTATACGATCAAACCAGTTTTATAATGTAGAAGCTCTTACCTATTCAAAGAAAATTTGCCAAAATGGTTATTAATAGACGGCTGTTAACTTTTCAGCAAGCAGACACATCAGGAGTTGGCACTCATAAAGGCTTTCTTTCTAGACTATTGAATCAGACTTTTCTATTAAAACTTTCCTATTTGGCATTTAAAGTATAGTGTAAATATATTATATTGTATCCCAAATTTTTGGATACTATATGATCCTTACTCATAGGAATGACCTCACTCAGGCACATAATCTTGTCGACATCCATGAGAAGACTTGGGTATTTCTTACTGTAGTGTTAGTTGAAGGATCAGGCCCTTAAATCTTACATACGTGAAGACAAATGTGTGATGAAAATTGACACAGGTCATGTTTTCTGGAGATATCTACAAAATCTGTCTTAAGGGAAATTCAGAAAAACAAATAAGGGTCAGAGCAATACCACTAAGAGAAAAATTAATGTAAGCATGAAGGAAACAAAACTTGAGGACATAGCATGATATTTGGCATTCAGAAGTAATTCATTAAAGCTAGAATGTATTACAACATTGTGTTCTGATTATTTGTTGATAACAGTCCATGCAACCAATGGTTTAATTATTCAATATAGTAAATAAAAGAGTTACATAACTATGGTTTCCCAGTTCTTGCTTTCTCTGATCTTTGAAGTGTGTCACTCTTTCATTTTACCATTCAACAGCCTGACATGCAAAAGCTTTGTTCAGACAGTTTAATATAATCACTGCCACTGGTTCAACAAGATGATAAAATCCCCTGTTCTGTACAACATCCCACATCCCGCTCACTGTTATCTGATACTGTTTGAAGCTCTTCTCATGAATGCATGCTGATAACACAAGAACTCCAAACATGTCATAAACAATATATTAATACCCTTGATTGAATTCCATTAGAATAAGAACTAGATGAAGTTCAGGCCGTCCAGGCAGGCCAATGTAATAAAATGTAATTTGGCCTAATCTTCCCAAAGAATGTCTTGTGTTTGAAGCTGACAGTCTCCTATCACATGCAAAAGTAATTGCTTGTTGACTACACTGAGGACTCTTTTGAATCCTGGCCTTTGTACTTCATGCACCTTCCAGGTGTCCCTTGTAGCAGACAATCTATGTCTTTGTTTCAGTGGAGGGATGTCAGAACTACAAATAATAAAATAGACAGTGGGTATTTTAATGAACACTGCTGATCCAGACTGGAATTTGTAGAAACCTGAGATTAGGAGCTCAGATGTTTAAGGCAACAAAGAAATGTAAAGAATTCATTAGGTAAAATGTTAATTCAAATGATCAGATTTCTTAAATTGCACCAGACTAAAAGATAGAAAGGTATTTCAATGAATGCATTCCTAAAATTATCCAAAAGCTATATGACCAAATCCATCCCTGGGGTAACTATTGGTTTCATAGGAGCAACACCAATGATGGATTTGACCCTCAGTGATTAAGAATTTCACTTGTTTTAAAACTAATAAAAGACATACCTGGGTGGTGTATTGTGGTGCTGCCAGGAGTTGTCAAATTCATGAGAAATGATTTCCCTTATTTTTGTCAAATTTTAAAACTACATTTTCAGTGTACATGAAAGGTGGTGGATCTAAAGGTGACAACACCGGAAATTTGTGGTCTGTTGGTTACAGTTATTACTTGATTTTATTTATTAATTTTTAAGTATTGTCCATGCACTTTCTTCAGTGAAAGACATAACATGAAGATAGTCCATTTCTCAGACAGTTTACAGCTTAAAAGTTAGACAATCACACTGTCTGCTCCTATTGACTTCAGTGGGATTTCTGGGATCAAGCCCAGAAAGTACCTTACATCATTAGCAACCCTTTTCTGTGCTGACCCAACAGTGTGTCTGAACAATGTGAGGGACCCACCTCTAGTGCTGAGAAGATAGGTTGGGCTCCTTGCCTAGTCAGTCTTTTGCCTGGTTACAATCAGGATACTAACTGAGCTGGTGATATTTATGATGTGGACACCAAGAAATGGACTGAAACCCCCAATTACTTTTGTCAAAAAATATGTTAAACAGCAAACTACAGAAGCATTTCATTGTCTTGAGTATCTTGCAGTCTTGCTTCAAACTAGTTCCTGCATGCATGCAGAGGGATGGGCAAACTAAACTATTTCCACATCTCACTCTCACAACCGATGAGAAGCAAAATGGGCTTTTGGCAGAAAAATAGGCTCAAGGTTGTTCATTTCTCAGCATGTGTAAGGTTCTCCTGGTATTACTGTGATATCTCTCTCACTATTTTGTTGTCTTTCCTACTTGCATGCATTTATAAAGTAGAGTCACCTGAATAAATGAAAACAGCTTTAGTCCTTCTAATTTTGGGTAATTTAAAGTAAACAGAATTTGTATTGTATACACTTAAGCTCTCATTAAAACAGAATTGCTTTGCATACTTTTATAGTTTCTTTGGGGCCAGATCCTGCAAACACATACATGTGTGCTTAACTTTGTGTGAGAGTAGCTCCATGAAAATCAGCTGAGCCTCATTGAAATCAAGGGGCCTTCTCTCATGCTTAGGGCTAAGCATATGTGTTTGCAGGATTGAGGCCTTCAGATTTTATTGGCAATGCAAACACTGCATTTCAGCCCTTTGTAATATGCACAACATATATCAACAGCTATTAAAACACATTTCAAGAAAGAATTCCAGAGATTGATTGTTTCTTCAAAAAAAGACCAAAAAAATCAATCAGAATTGTTTTAAAAATGTGCCTACTATGCACCAAATTCCTGTTTTCTTTTTTTTTTTAACAAAATTTATCAATCCGTTCAGGAGGGGACAAGTAAACAAAAATGAATTGTCACTTGTGTTATTTTATTAGTGTCACATGAGATTATGGCATATTATTGACTTCTTCAAGAATATTTTACCCAAGGAGGTTCAGTTTAACATGCACAAATCAGGATCAATATTGGATGTGCATTAATTTTCATAAAAATGCTGTAAGGCAATTTTCTTTACAAATCCCATGATCACATTTATAGTTCTATAAAGAAATCATCACTGTGACCAAATGATGGTCTAGCTAAGATTTAATTATTAAAACAATGGATTATTATGTGCATTGTTGCTTAGCTTCCCAGGTGTGTTATTTACTGACCAAATTTAATTTATTTGCTCACCCTGTTTAGTGTGAAGTTGAATAGCCTGTGTACATTTTGCTGACTCCACTGACTTAGCTAGCTTTATCAATTCTTTCCCCACACCTTTTTTCATTAGAGATCACATCTAGTTTAAGAGCTATTGTCTGACACCTCACAGCTCTAGTGGATACTTAAAAGACTCATTGATATACTTTGAAACATAGACAATTGAATAACATTAGCAACAGCAGCATCTAGCCATTAGACTGGTAGGATCATTTGCCGAGGCACTAAAATTAAATGTTGGGACTCTGGCAATTCCCCAATTGTATTTGTTAGTATAACAGCAGTGCCAAGGATATTTTTTTTTAGTCAGTGCAGTGCAGATATCACAATAACCCCACTGTTTTACATGTTATAGATATACATATATATTGGGCTCAGGAGACAATAAAAGATTTTTAACATTTACTTAGTTCTGTGATGCAAGCAATGTAGATCAGCACCATGGGCTGATCCAAAGCCTATTGAAGTCTTACCATCAGGCGCTATGTTATCTGGAAATCCCTATTTCTTCAATTTTATTTAATAATACCATCAATATGTCAAAACTGTATAGTCTGGGAGGACCCATGGTTGGGAGTGAGGTGGGCAGCAGCATAAAGTCAAAGGGAGGAAGCTCTTTGCCTCCATTAGCTGGATCCCACAAGATCCATACAGATCTCAGTGATCTGCAGGGACAGCCTCTATGAGGGTCAAGTTTTCTTCTACCCAATGACAGAAGAGTTCCATGGAAATGTCCACATTCCTGAGTCCTTGTCTAATAAACTTGTAACTAGTCATTTGTTTAATTCTTTGCATTTATGCCATTTTCTGCATTTCTTTCTCCTTCTTCCTTCAGTAAGTTCCCTATACTATTATTTTCCTTCAATACCTCAGACGCCTATGGGCTATAGATTTATTTGACCCACAGACTGCTCTTCTGGGCAAGAATATTAATTCTCCACTGAAAACTACAATAAACATCTTTGTCTTCCTTAGTTCATCCACACTCCTCTTACAACTTCTTATCCTCCAACTACCTGTTCAAATCCTCCTCTGCAACTCCCCTTGTCTCAGTGTCCCCTCTTGAAAACAGGCAGTGTGTTACACTCACTTAAAAATTCTAAGGCAAACATACTGTCTGCAGCAGCAGTACCAGCAAAGACAGCAGACGCCCTTTGACAAAAGGAATCTGAACGACCAATCTAAAAAGGGACCTTGTTAAAACAGGGGGGGCATCAGCCCTCTAACCCCTCAGCCTTGCACCCTGCTGTGGTCTCAGGTTTGACTCATTGGTTAAGAGCTGCACCAGAACCAGTTCACCTTGTCCCATTCTAGTGTGCAGGATTAGATGTTACTACAGAGAAATGTGGATTAGACACCATTATCCATGGATACATGATCAAATTTCTTTCCCTGACCCCTAACCATGCCTCTTCCCCATCCTTACTCATGGACCCTTCTCATGAGAGTCTTTTACAAGCAGAATTGGCCTCATTGCTCCAAACCAAGTGGTAGAAGGAGTTTCACAGAAATACAGGGGAAGGGGGATTTACTCTTTGTGCATTCTCTTTCTGAAGAAGAAAGGGGGTCTTTTGTCCTCTCCTAGACCTGAGGACATGCAACAAGTATGTACATATATTCATAAATGATCTGGAAAAGGGTAAACAGTGAGGTGGCAAAATTTGCAGATGAAGCAAAACTACTCAAGATAGTTAAGTCCAAAGCAGATTGCGAAGGGTTACAAAGGGATCTCACAAAACTGGGTGATTGGGCAATAAAATGGCAGATGAAATTCCATATTGATAAATGCAAATTAATGCACACTGGAAAACATAATCCCAACTATACATATAAAATGATGGGGTCTAAATTAGCTGTTACCACTCAAGAAAGAGATCTTGGAGTCATTGTGGATAGTTCTCTGAACATCCACTCAGTGTGCAGCAGCAGTCAAAAAAGTTGATAGAATGTTGGGCATCATTAGGAAAGGGATAGATAATAAGACAGATATATCATATTGCCTCTATATAAATCCATGGTAAGCCCACATCTTGAATACCGTGTGCAGATGTGGTTGCCCCATCTCAAAAAGATATATTGGAATTTGAAATGGTTCAGAAAAGGGCAACAAAAATGATAAGGGGGTATGGAACAGCTTCCATAAGAGGAGAGATTAATAAAACTGGGACTCTTCAGAATGGAAAAGAGATGATTAAGGGGGGAATATGATTGAAGTCTATGAATGAAGTCATGACTGTTGTGGAGAAAGTAAATAAGGAAGGATTATTTATTCCTTCTCATAACACAAGAACTAGGAGTCACCAAATGAAATTAATAGGCAGCAGGTTTAAAACAAACAAAAGGAAATATTTTTTTACACAACGCACTGTCAACTTGTGGAACTCTTTGCCAGAGGATGCTGTGGAGGCCAAGACTATACCAGTTTGAAAAAGAACTAGATAAGTTCATGGAAGATAGGTCCATCAATGGTTATTAGTCAGGATGGGAGGGATGTAAAACCATGCTCTGAAGTGTCCCTAGTCTCTGTTTGCCCCCTGTCAGAAGATTGGGCTAGATGTACCATTGGTTTGACCCAGTATGGCTGTTCTTATGTTCTTACATCAACTCGCATTCAGGATGGTAGTGCTTGCTTCCATCATTCTGGCACTCCAAGCCCAGGAATGGTTCACAGGTCTCAACCTACAAGATAAATGCTTCCACATGGCCATTCATCCAGCCCACAGGAAGTACCTCTGATTCAAAGTTGGCCCAATAAGTACCAATATGAGGTTCTACCATTTGGACTCTCTATGGCACTAAGAGTATTTACCAAGTGTTGTGAGGCGGTAGCAAAGCATCTCAGGAAACAGAATACATATCTGCCCAGATCTAGATGATTTGCTGATCAGGGGTATATCTTCATGTGAAACTGAATCAGCATTACAACAGGTGTTATTTCTTTTTTCCCAGCTGGGACTTCTGAGGTATGGCTACACTGTGATAAAAAACCCACAGCAGTGAGTCTTAGAGCCTGAGTAAGCTGACTTAGACTCGTGGGGCTCGGACTGTAGAGCTAAAAATTGAAGTGTAGACATTCAGGCTTGGGCTAAAGTCTAGGCTCTGAAACCCTTCCTACTTGTTGGCTCTCAGAGCCCTAGCTCCAGCTGAGCCTGAACATTTGCACTGCAATTTTAGTGCCTTGCAGCTTTAGCCCTGTAAGCCCAACTCAGCTGACCTTGGCCTGCTGCGGCCATGCCATGAGTCTTTTATTGCAGTTTAAACATACCACTGGTAAACTACACAAAGGCATCTCTGAGCCCATCATTTTGAGCCTACTTATCAGACAACAGGTTGGAATCCATTTGGCCCAACATAATCAAATTGCAGACAGAACTGTCAACCATGTTTTGCACGTATACCTCTCCTGGGACACATGTTAATGTGTATTTACATGATACATCTTGCCAGATTTCACCTCTGACTGTTAACAACGACTGAGATCAGTTTACTCCCCAGTCAAGCACCAGATAACAAAGTGGGTAGCATTACCTTCCTAGATTATATAGGAAGTCACCTGGTGGATGAATCCTGTAGATGTGCAAAAAATAGTATCTCTTCTGGTCTTGTCCTCATCCTGAATACTGGTGATGGATACACCAGGAAGTAACTGGGGTGCTCACGTGGAACACTCCAGAAGCAGGTCCTCAGGTGACTTAAAACTCCATATGAATGCCCTGAAGCTGAAAGACATAAGGCTGTACAACTTTCTAACCCATTCTCAATAACTCAGTAGTGCAGATCATGATGGACAACACATCAGCAATGCACTACATTTACAAAAGAGTGGCACACACTTGTCTCAGTTATGCCAGGAGACTATCAAACACTTGGAATGTTGCCAACAACATGTGATGACTGCAGTGGTCCTTTACCTCCCAAGGATCAACAACAGTGCTGCAGATTTTCTAAGCAGGCATGGTATCTGAACCTAAATGGTCATTGAGAGACACCATATTTTACCCCATCTTCCAGACATGGGGATACCTAACTATAGACCTATTTGCACCAGCGGAGAATGCCAAATTCATGGAGTGCTATTCCTGGGGATGCATGAGTGTTGGATCCCTACTGGATGCCCTGTGTTTTTCCCTCAGTTCTGCTGATTCCTAGGACAATAGCAAAGATCAGATGAGACAGAAACACAGTGATTTTGAGAGCCCTATACTGGTTGAGATCGTTTTGGCTTTTGGACCTCCTGCAATTTTCCACTCATCCTCCCATCCATCTCCCTGTCTTCCCTGACATAGTGGCTCAGGATCAAGGCCAGATACTGCATCTGGACACTTGATAACTTGGGTGCTGGTTGGATGAGCATTACTGATAGACAGTGCTCTAGACAGGTGCAGGAAATCCTCACTCAAAGTAAAAAGTCCTCCAACAGGAAAACTTTTGCAGCAAAATAGAAAAGAGCTTCCATATGGGCAGCCCAGGACAACATGGACCTGGTTGAAGCTCCAATATGAAGGGCTCTAGTCTACATATAATCCTTGAAGCAAAAAACCTTCATATTTAGCTCCCTGGAAGTCCATCTGACTGCAATCTCTGCATATCACACTGCAGTTCAGTCACAGTAAATCTTCTCATACCTTATGGTGACAATGTTCTTCAAAGGAACTGGGAATGGATGAGTCATTACACAAGGTAAAACTATTTCCCCATGTTATTTCTCCCCACCCCCACCCCACTCCCCACTGTTCCTCAGATGTTCTTGTTAACTGCTGGAAATAGCCTACCTTGCTTGTCACCATGAAAGGTTTTCCTCCTTCCCCCCCCTGCTGATGGTGATGGCTTATCTTAAGTGATCACTCTCCTTACAGTGTGTATGATAAAACCCATTGTTTCATGTTCTCTGAGTGTGTATATCAATCTCCCCTCTGTATTTTCCACCAAATGCATCCGATGAAGTGAGCTGTAGCTCACGAAAGCTTATGCTCAAATAAATTTGTTAGTCTCTAAGGTGCCACAAGTACTCCTTTTCTTTTTGTGAATACAGACTAACACGGCTGCTACTCTGAAACCCTTCAAAGGACTGTAACACTCATGGCCCTCCTCCCCCAATTAGAGACAAAGCTCCTCTGTGGGACCTCAACCGTGTCCTGCAACAGCTCCTGGAACGACGATTTGAGCCTGTAATGGAGTACACGAGCCTCCATGCAAGGCAGGAAGGGGTTAATAGGCTACCAAAAGCCCAATTAGCCCAAATTCAGATACTTGGAGCAGGATGCAGGCTTCTAGGGAGGGTCTTAAAGAGAAGAGCCTTGCTTAGTTGTGGATGAGCAGGCAAAGAGAGTAGATGTAGAGCTCTCATTGTGTGAGATAAGACTGGCTACCCCCAGGGACTGAGGAAAACTGGAGCCCATTAGAGCTCCCTGAGGAAAGAGAAGAGTTTATGTTTATGTTACTTCAGACATGTTTTGGACTTTTGTGTGCTGTGGAAGATGGAGAACTGTAAGTGACCTAACCAGAGGGTTAAGTCTCTGTAACACAGAAGGCATGGGAGAGTGGGCAGAGTAGTGAAAGTCCTTCTGGGAAACTGAGGCTGAGCAGCTGCTGTACCACACATTATAGAGGGGTGCACTACAACAGAGCCCCTTTCAGAATTCTCTTTGTACCATCTCACTATCACAATGGCATTTTTTGGAGCCATGAGATCAGCCTGGAGAGTGAGTGAGATCCACGCCCTTGTGGCTGGACTACTATATACTACTTTTGTAGAGATGAGGTAGTTTCTAAGTTTATTCCTAAGAAAGTATTGCAGGTTCATCTGAACCAATCAATCACCTTACCGGTCTTCCCAAAGCCACACTCCTCCTTGGGAGAGAATTTGCATTCTCTGGATGTCTCCAGGATGCTGCTTTTATTACCTGAACAGGACAAAACCTTTCAGTCTCTCTCCCCAGCTCTTTATTGCTCTGCTGGGTAGACCCAAAGGTAAGGCAATTTCATTTCAATGATTGTCGAAGGTGGATCACTCTGTGTATCTCCACCTGCTACCAATGGGCTGGTAAGACCCTTCCTACTTATGTAAGGGCACAAACCAACAGGGCTCAAGCAACATCCATGTTCTGCTTCAAAACTGTTCCAACTGCTGAGATCTGTATGGCAATTATATGGAAGAATCCAATGATCTTCATAAAACATTGCACACTTGATGTAGCGGTCAGAGCAGATGCTAGATTCAGTCATTATTTGACTGATATGGCTGTGACTCCTCTCTCACCTCCCAGCTACTATGGGCTTTGAAGTGCGAGAGAACTGAGGTAGGGGTGGGGCCAACCACTGTACAGAAGCATGATACACAGGGCACAGAGGCAACCCCACCAGACATGGCTAGCTAAAATAATCTGGTTTTATGTGCATGGGATGCATGCAAACCTAGAGTGGGATTACATTGTCTCAAAAAACTAGTTACTGTAGGGTAAATAACCTTATTTTCTCCTCAAGCTTGTCACTAAGTACCACTCTATTTCTAACCTTTCCTTTCTCAACGTGCTTGAGAAAGTACCATTTTTTCACCTGTGCAATCTTCTCTCACACAACGGTATAGATCAGTTACCACCTGAGTTTTGCTCTGGTCATAGGTGAAGATCTCAGAGGGAGTTCTATGAGGTGAGTGTGTGTGGGAGGGATATGACATTCTGGGGTACAATCCAGACCAGTGAGGGGCTGTGTCACCACTTGCCCTGCAACCTGGGGTGCCTCACAATGCTTTGCTGCTGAAGCTCTGAAACTGGGTTTCTTCACAATCAGACAAATAGCATGCAAGTCACACCCTGATAATCTGTGTATAGCCCTGGTCCAACAACTCTGACCCCAGCAGCCTGTCAGCAAACACCAGCCACACTCTGACTTCCAACAGCCGTGTTTACTACTTGCAGGGTGACCCCAACACACTCCCAGTCCTCGTTTCATCCCAAAACATTTGTTCTGCACTGTCCTGCCATCTCCTGGACAGTCTATATTAGATATATTAGGCCTATTGCCCCTTTAAGGGGATCAATATGCAATAGTTTGCGACCCCAATCGAGTTACCCAAACAATTCAGTTGAAACACAGCAGTGGATTAGTTTTGATTAAGGAATAAAAAAAGTTTATTTAACTACAAGGAAATAAGTTTTAAGTGAGTACAAGTATAAAACATTAAAGTCAGAAATGGTTACAAGAGAAATAAAGATAAAACACTAGTACTAAGACTTAACAAATTGGACATGGTTCAAGGTGAAGTTCCTTACCACATGTTTCCAGTAACATTGCTGACTAAACTCTCAGCCCCAGATCTGCTCCCAAAGTTCAACAGCTGTTTCTTTTTTCTTCTTAGATGAAAAGGAGAGAGATAGGTAGGAAGAGATAACGTGGGGGTATTTTTGCCCCTCACTTTTATGGTAAAGTCACCCTTTGAAATGCATTTTCCCGAGGGTTACACCTAGTTAAAGTTCATTCAAACAATAAAGAAGACAACATGGTATCTGGTGGTGAAAGAGGTTGCACATTGTTTCTTCTCACCTGTTTGTTGAAATGCAGTTTTTCTTGTTTCCTGTCTGCCCCCTCTGGCTGGCTGAGGACCCTGTTTACAACTTATATGTAAACTGAAGTAAACAAACATTCCTTTATTTAAGATCTGCTTGATCAGTCCTGCCTAATTGGGGCTACATCGGTTTGAACATGTGCTACCAACATTATTCAAGGAGAATTCATAAATTTACATATAATGTTGCTGCACACATTTCATCATGATATTATTGACCAGTGTTATTAGTTTTCAAATGATACCTCACAAGGCATATGTAATACAAAGGTTATTACAATGGCATGTGGGGTGTGAATTATTACACTGGTATGCGGGGTGTGAATTATTACACTGGTATGCAGGGTGTGAATACAGGAGTGCATTCCATCACAAGGAATAAATTGAGGGGGGGTCAAATGGAGGGTAAAGGGGATAGGGGGAGCCTTAAATGGGGAAACTGAACTGCCCAGCAACATGAGTGGGCTGGCATGTAGTATGCTGACTTCCCAACAACAACCTCAGTGTAGCCTGAATGAAATACTGAAAGAGGTAACCTACAGGAGTCACATCAAGAATGAACCTGGCCCAATGTTTTTTAAAAGAATTGATGATAAAAAGGGAGACTCTGACCTTGCTGAAGCCAAGGCATTGTAAACTCTGTTTTTGTCACTTTTTATGGAACTTTGATAAAGAGAACTTTACTAATTATAATGAGAATGGATTTTTTGGGGGCAGGCCCTCAGAAATGAGATGCTACTTTTAAGGAACATTGGGTCCTGTCACTGGGTTTGGAAATGGAAATAAATTCCAGGTGGCTGGAAATAAAGGACAAGTCAAAATGCTCTTCTGGTAAATGTTAGGCATGGATAAGCAATATGCCTTTTGCTTTTTGGAAAATGTACTATATTTTAGTGTTTTCATGGAGTTTGTAATCAACCTATGGAGCAAAGAAGCAACAGAAATACCTGGATCAATGCATTTGAGTTTAGTCATTGGTTTTTTGACAAGGGAACATAGAGATGCTCAGAGAAAAATTGCCCTTCTAGAAGACAACTTTTCATGACATTCCAAGATTTTTTCCCTTCACAATATAAAAATTATATTTCTTTTCACAAACACAACTTTAGCACATCTTTTAGCCAAGGGCAAGATGGAAAACATCAAAAAGAAAAATTATTAAGGGGAGAGAATCAGATGATATACTGTTGCTGCTACATGACATACAAATTGTATTTCTCCTATGAAACATAGTAGTAAGCTCAGCACAACTCCTAGGCCAGGACAATATGAAAACTTTCAAAAAACAAAGTTGTCAAGGGTTGGATCAATATCATGTACAGACACAAAAGATTTTTCTTTCATCGGCAACTCAATTCACACTATCCACTGGATTTCCTAAACATTGTCTTCATGACCTGGATTGTTATTCCATAGTCTTGCACTATCAATGTCTTCTGTAATGTGTTTTCATGAATCAATCAGTTGATTAAAATAACTATAATAATATTGAGAATGGAGAAATTCCCCACTAACAGCATTGGCTTAGAAGGGATTGGAGCTCTGGGATGCATTGAAATTGGTGAAGAAGTCATAGATCCAGAGATATATTTATGATAGAAATACAAAGTGACAAGATTGATGACCAGAATTTACAGAATGGGGAAGAATGTTTTGTGATCCCATCATGCAAAGAAACTGATTGGTGCCTAGTCACAGTGCATCATGCCATCTGTTGGTCATTTTACAAATTATCTGGACTAACTGTTGTATAGGAGCCACTGAATAGCAAAAGCAAGGTATGATGCTGATAACATGTGGATTGCAAGGGAACTGAATATGGAACTGTGATGCTGTAATGCTGTTCCATTGCTGATGCAATATAGTTAGCATTAAAATAGTGTCCAGCACAGTATTTTCTCATTAGAAACCACTTGCTTTTCAATAATGATACTGTAAAAACTTGTTTTCTGATGCATTTTTAGATAGCCCATTAGAATAGTGATGTTCTGTCCAGTCCTGAACAGTAGAATGGTAAAAAAATTAAATTTAAAATTTGAAATTTTGACCAGAAAATGGGGGAACCATTTTAATGATTTTTTTTTGGTGAATCTCCCCCCTAGCTCCCTTTTTCTGACATGCTTTACCAAAAAATGAAAGAGCTAGCACAGGCTAATAGTCTGAGGGTTGGACTGGAAGCCTGACATTCTAATCCCAGGTTCACTACCAAGTAACAGTGTGGTTTTATAAACCTCCTAGGCTTGATTCTGATCTCATTTACACTTGTGTAAATCTGTATTAACTCCACTGAAGTGAAAAGAGCTATCATGGTGTGAAATCAGTGTAACTGAGATCAGAATCAAACCCTCTGTGTCTCATTTGCTTGCCAATGGGAATAATATTGTCCATCCCTCAGAGTAGTTGTGAGGAATAATTAGTTAATGTGTGCAAAGTGCTTTGAAAATGAAAAGTGTGCAGTATTTTATTATCTCTGTTAGTTATTATTTTTGTACTTGATGAAACTAAATGAACAACTTTTCAATATAACTCTTTACAAAGTAGTGTGTAACCATGATTTATAGCAAAATGCCATGTTTTCACATGCACCCAAAACTGTTCTGTAAAGTCCCCTAGGTCCTGTTCCACCAGCAGGGGGGGCCCAGAACTGGTATAAAACTGCATTCAGACAGCCCAACACATCCCCTGGCTTTACTCCAACCTAGGGATCACCAGGGAATCCTCAGTTATTCTTAGTGTAGCTACCCCCATTTTCAATTTGGTACCAAGGGCAGATCAACTTCTTTGTTCCAGTCCAAATAGTAGAGCCACTAGTGTGTCTCTTTTCCGAGCAAGTCTTTAGCTGGAGCATATATCAGTACTCGTTCTGTATTCAGTCACTTAAATCATGTGCCGAATTGTTGCAGAACACTACTGAACATTAAAAGAAACAGAAGTAAAGTAACTCTTCATCCTTCTTAATAATGTATATACCCACCTAACCTTAATGGTGTGTATGAGTAGGATGTGATGTATTAAGCAATTTTAATGCAGTGCAGAAATTACACGTCAGTACTGCTAAAGCAAGTTAGTGTTACCCAGATGTGGGCAGGGTGGGGCAGATTATGTGAACCCTTCATAGTCACTAGAAACTCATCTAGAAAAAGAGCTCAGGCAGTTCCAGCCTGATTCTTTTTAATGTCACAGTTCATTTGCAGACCCATAACTGGAATAAAAAATTAAAAAGCCTTGTATAAAAGTCAGTAACATTAAACCTTTAAGACTCATGTTTCATGTGTCATAAAAAGTCTATGAAAGGATTTTATATTCTGTACAGTGTTTTAGCACTTTCAATCATTTTTTTCTACATAACTTTTGTGAACACTTTTATGGCCTCTAAATGAAAAACTAAACCATGTGTCATTCAAAAAAAGGTTTTATGGATCACAGAATTTAATACAAGTTCTGCACCATAACAAGGAACTGATAAACCTACATTCAAATTAATTTAAAATGTTGAAAAATATTTTAGGAGAATGTTTGTCACACATTACAGTAAACATCACTATTGTAGGAGTGAAAATGTTTGCCTTATGTACCCGTTCAAAGATGGTGAAATACAGTACATTAGAGGAAATAGATAGCAAGAACTATAATGGTTAAAATATTATCCTTGTATCATGTATCTTAAAATCCTAAGTTTCCATATTTGCTGTAAGAAGAGTTAAATCAACTTTAAAAATCATTAAACAGGCATGATAATAAACACAGCATGTGACTGTGTCTGACAAATATAAAATTCGGTATAAGGTCTAATCTTTCTCAGGAGGAAAGCCTATTATTCCCCTGTGTCATTAATATTGATGAATTATGCTTCTTTATGAAATGGCAAAATTACAATGACATTTTTCACGTGCTAGCCCTATATTATACATCTGTTTTATGCTAATGGGAAGAGCTGTCTTCTTTTAATACATTTTAGTCATGTGCCTGTGCCAAGAGGGGAATCAATGCCACAGCAAAGATGTATAAAAATAATACTGTGTACATTTAATCTCCTGAAAAATGCTGTGAAAACATTAAAAGAATTAATTTTCACAAGATTTTGGTGAGATAAGAATAATTTCCCCATTATACAGAATGTGAAATCTGGTTGCAGCTCCCTGATTCTCAGGAAGAAAAGGAGTACTTGTGACACTTTAGAGACTAACAAATTTATTTGAGCATAAGCTTTCGTGACGAAAGCTTCTGCTCAAATAAATTTGTTAGTCTCTAAGGTGCCACAAGTACTCCTTTTCTTTTTGCGAATACAGACTAACATGGCTGCTACTCTGAAACCTGATTCTCAGGCTGATTCTATGCAGGTCTCTCTGTTCTTACTGCTGTGAGAACAAGGGCAACTATCATATTTATCTGACATTAACAAAAATTGCATTTTCTTAGAACCATACCAGTAATATCACAACATTGCACCAATGTAAGCATAATGTGAGCAATAGCTAACGCTTCTATAAAAATACCATAAGTCAAGTTCTTGAATTAAGATAATTTAACTTCACAAAACTGGGACAGGTCTGAATTTTTCAATAACCCATTCTCCTATCTGTTCTTTAAACCTTGAACCTACAGACTGTGTTCTTCCAGCAGAAAAACTGAATAGATAATCTTTTGAGAACAAGTAAATCATGGGCAAGATAGATTCATAAATGATCTGGAAAAAGGGGTAAACAGCAAGGTGGCAAAATTTGCAGATGATACAAAACTGCTCAAAAAGAAAAGGAGTACTTGTGGCACCTTAGAGACTAACACATTTATTTGAGCATAAGCTTTCATGAGCTACAGCTCACTTCAGCTCAAGACAGTTGAGTCCAAAGCAGACTACAAAGAGTTACATATGAGTTTCACAAAATTGGGTGAGTGGGCAACAAAATGGCAGATGAAATTCAATGTTGATAAATGTGAAGAAATGCACATTGGAAAACAAAATCCCAACTATACATATAAAATGATAGGGTCTAAATTAGCTGTTACCACTCAAAAAAAGAGATCTTGGATAGTTCTTTGTGGATAGTTCTCTGAAAACATCCACTCAATGTGCAGCGGAAGTCAAAAAAAGCAAACAGAATGTTGGGAATCATTAGGAAAGGGATAGATAATAAGACAGAAATATCATATTGCTTCTATATAAATCCATGGTATGCACACATCTTGAATACTGCATGCAGATGTGGTTGCCCCATCTCAAAAAGATATATTGGACCTGGAAAAGGTATAGAAAAGTGCAACAAAAATGCAACAGCTTCCACTTGAGAAAAGATTAATAAGACCAGGACTTTTCAGCTTGGAAAAGAGATGATTGGTGGGAATATGATTGAAGTCTATAAAATCATGACTGTTGTGGAGAAAGTAAATAAGGAAGGATTATTTACTCCTTCTCATAACGCAAGAACTAGGAGTCACCAAATGAAATTAATTGGCAGCAGGTTTAAAACATACAACCTGTGGAAGTCTTTGTCAGAGGATATTGTAAAGACCAAGACTATAACAGAGTTCAAAAAGAACTAGACAAGTTCATGGAGGATGGGACCATCAATGGCTATTAACCAGGATGGACAGGAATGGTGTCCCTACTCTCTGTTTGCCAGAAGCTGGGAATGGGTGACAGGGCATGTGTTACTTGATGATTTCCTGTTCTGTTCATTCCCTCTGAAGCCACAGTTCGCAGCCAGGATACTGGGCTAGAAGTACCATTGGTCTAACCCTGTATGGTCGTTCTTTTGTATAACAACTGTTAGTGCTGACTGTGTTGCTGATCACTGCTCTGTGTCCTGGCTCAGTGTTGCTCTGTGATCATGCAAAATGTTTGACTACCCCTTCCTGGGTTTGTGACCCCTTCTATGCATAAGTTAATTAGCATACTCAGCATTGGGAGTGAGTGCAGATGAACTGGCACAGAAGGTGTTGTAATTTGATTCTGATATAGGCCAATAACAATTCACTATTCCCACCAATGTAAGGGGAAAATGGGCAGGGAATTGTGTCTCAAAGGATTGTACTTGAGGCAAGGTGTCTGTCAGGGCTACTCCTTAAAACACAATCTAGCCCTACATGATTAAAACCCTACATCACCCATCCTCAATAAGGTAGGGTCTTATCCTCCCAAATAGCACAGAGAGAATACATACACTCACAGATGCCAACATTCCAATGTGCCAGAGGATACTTGACCCAGGCTCTGCCACAGGCTCCATCCGAAATCCACACCTTCCACTCCTGCCCCACCTCTTCCCACCCCCATCCCACCCCTTCTCCCAAGCCCCCACCCCACCTCTTCTAGCCCCTGCTCCACCCCCACTCCACTTCTTCCCACCCCGTTCTGCCCCCTCCCCCAAGCATGCCGCGTCCTCGCTCTTCCACTCTCTCCCCAGAGCCTTCTGCATGCCTCAAAAAAGCTGACCGCGGCAGGCGGGAGGTGCAGGGAGGGAGAGGGAGACACTGATCGGCGAGGCCCGCCGGTGGGTGGAAGGCGCTTGTGGGAAGGAGGGGAGCTGATGGGGGGCTGCTGCTGGGTGCTCAGCACCAACTATTTTTTCCCCATGGATGCTCCAGCTCAGAAGCATCCATCGAGTCGGCAGCTAAGCACACACTCCAAGTCATATGTGACAGAGAGGTGCAATGTAAACTCATTGTTCCCTTGAAGGAGCAAACACAATGCTGAGTGCAAGCATCAAGAGAAATTATGTGCAGCGTGCTCATAAATATTTATCCGACGGCTGAAAAGTATGAACAAATGAGTGATATGGGGAGAATCAGATATTGTAGGGCGTGTGACAGCCTCAGTGGTTTCTGGCCTTAAATAAACTTGCCATCCCCCAAAGGGAGAAAAGGGAGGAGATTAGCTGGGCCTGGACCAGCAGGCCTGTCTGATGGTGCAAAGAGTTATTGTAAGTTGGCTCAGAGGACAGTAAAATGTATTATGTTGTGCTGGTGGTGGTACCACAGCAATCCCTTTATCCTCTGAACTATGCAGCTCCATTTAGTGGTTTGTCAGCAACTTACCTGGTGACACTGACCATTCTAAAACACACCCTGCGTCATAGTGACATTACGTCCCCATTTCCTGAGTCCCCTTTTGTCTTCTCCCTGAAGATCAGTGGATCTTCTTATCTTTCATCACGCATACAAGGTATGCCCCTTTGAGTCTGCCACTCACATATCATGTTGTCTGCTCACTGCCCCTGTATTGTTATGGCCACAATCTGACAGGCACAAATCTGTGTAAAGGATAAAGTAGTCAGAGGCTGCTTTATTTAATGCATTATTTGTACCTGACCTTCTTCTATATGTATACAATTTGTGGGGAAAGGACAAATCATAGGAATTTAAAACTTTGCCAGCAGGTCACACCTTCTTTTACCAAGGTCATACCTCCTTTTGGCATACTGTGTGACGGAGTGCAGAAGCTGAACAGTACAGCAGTGTGCCCTTGGGATTGCATAGGAGTGGGATCACCGTAGCTCACTAATTTTGATATATGTCTTTAATATTTGCTCATCTTTTTGTCCTATGCACACTAATATTACTACTATCAGTTATAATTTGCATTACGGGAGACCTCAGCCAGCCTGGATCCTGTTATAATTGGCAGTTTAAACACATACAGGCTATGTCCACATTGCAGGGTCCATGTAGCAACATGCCACAGTGAAAAGTAGGCTGTGTCCACACTGCGGTGGGTAGCTACATGTGTCAGTGAAAGGTCCTGTCAGGGAGGATGCAGCAGGGAAAGGCTCCAGCAACTCCCCACTGTTGGAGCCTTTCCCTGCTGTTGGAGTTTTTCTCTTCAGTAAGGAAAAACTCCAGCAGTGGAACACTACACTGCTAAAAATAGTGGTGTAGATGGGGAAGACACTTCTTGGGCAAGTAGAGAACTCTTTAGGATATAAACATAAGTGCATACCCCCAGGGTTCAAGCATGTCTTTACTTGCCTAAGCAATGCCTCGCTGTCTGCATTGCTACTCATACCCATGCTAGGGGTGTGTGTAGTGTATGTACTCTACATGCCGCTGAAAGGAGTATGCAGTGTAGACTTACCTACTTACAATCTTAGGTCCCATTTCAGCACAGCAATTCAGCAATTCAACTTTTGGGATTTAAGAATGTGCTTAAGCGCTTTGCAGAATCGGGACCTAAATGAACACTTTTTGGGGCATGGTTTTTTGTTTTGTTTAATCTTCATCAGTAACAATTGTCTCAGTTTGCCACATGTCTAGCTACTATTAGCTAGTATTATTTCACAGGCATCACATTAGATGTGAACATTAAGGAAGGATTTGAAGGAGGATAGAACATTATGGCATTTTTGGGAAGTTTGTGCAACATATAGGGCAATGGGCCCTAGATGGGTTGTTCTCTCTCTCAAAATGTTTATTGTTAATGCTTTGCTTCGCTCAGAACTTAATCTTGTAATATTCAGCGACACAACTCTGTCTAACCTTTGCAATACCTTTAAAATTACTTGTATACATGCCAGTTTTCCTGCGTGTTTTGACAAATGACACATTTCCTTTGGTGCTTCCTTGTGGGTAACAGTGTGTGAGGATCTAGCGGTGGCCAAATTTATTACAGTTATTTTGTAGTTGATATTAAAGAACATGATGTATTATATCAGATGTCTGACCTTTAAAGATCTTAGGACCCAATTCATTACAACATAAAATTTACATATTATTCAACATTCCAGCAGACCTTTTATGAAGAAGGCATGGGGCATACGTATATGAGATTGAAGATGGACAAGTATACTTGCACATGAAGAGACTGAAAACTGTGAGAAATAAAAAATATAGTTGGTTTTACTCCCTTTTTAACCCATGAAATGATTACTCAAAGGAATGCTGGCAGCATATTGTTGTGCAGAGCATTAGGAAAATTAGAATGCAGCAGGGGCAATATGGTCTGGGTAAGAACAGGGCTCTTGAATTCTATTTCAACCCTGTCTTGGCCTTGCTGTCTTTGCATCTCAGTCTCTCAGTTTACCCATTGGTAATACAGATAAAACCACATATAAAAATCTATGTTAAAAGAACATTAAGTCAAGCACTCAAAGGTTAGGAAATACCAGCATTAAGATTGCCTGTGAACTTTATGTAAAACGTTATGTTTCGTGCCAAAGAGAAAACATATCAAATGACTGTATTAACAGTTTCAAAGTAGCAGCCGTGTTAGTCTGTATCCGCAAAAAGAAAAGGAGTATTTGTGGCACCTTAGAGACTAACAAATTTATTTGAGCATAAGCTTTCGTGAGCTACAGCTCACTTCATCGGATGCATTCAGTGGAAAATAGAGTGGGGAGTTTTATATACACAGAGAACATGAAACAATGGGTGTTACCATAAACACTGTAACGAGAGTGGCCAGGTAAGGTGAGCTATTACCAGCAGGACAACGGGGGGGGGGGGAAAGCCTTTTGTAAATGATAAGCAAGGTGGGTCATTTCCAGCAGTTGATGAGAACATCTGAGGAACAGCGGGTCCAGATGATGAAGATGTCATCAATGCTCTTCCTCAGCTCTCATCCCCTAATGCCCCTGCTCTACTTGCGCTACATTGATAACATCTTTATCAGCTGGACCCATGGAAAAGAAGCCCTTGAGGAATCCCACCATCAACTTCAGCCTGGATCAGTCCACACAAGAAATCCACTTCCTGGACACTACCATGCTAATAAGCGATGGTCACATAAACACCACCCTATATCGAAAACCTACTGACCGCTATTCCTACCTCCATGCCTCTAGCTTTCATCCAGATCACACCACATGATCCATTGTCTACAACCAAGCTCTACGATATAACCGCATTTACTCCAACTCCTCAGACAGAGACAAACACCTACAAGATCTCTATCATGCATTCTTACAACTACAATACCCAAATGCTGAAGTGAAGAAACAGATTGACAGAGCCAGAAGCGTACCCAGAAGTTACTTACTACAGGACAGGCTCAACAAAGAAAATAACAGAACGCCACTAGCCGTCACTTTCAGCCCCCAACTAAAACCTCTCCAGTGCATCATCAAGGATCTACAACCTATCCTGAAGGATAACCAATCACTTTCACAGATCTTGGGAGACAGGCCAGTTGTTGCTAACAGACAGCTCCCCAACCTGAAGCAAATACTCACCAGCAACCACACACCACACAACAAAAACACTAACCCAGGAACCTATCCTTGCAACAAAGCTCGTTGCCAACTGTGTCCACATATCTATTCAGGGGACAACATCATAGAGCCTAATCACATCAGCCACACTATCAAAGGCTCGTTCACCTGCACCTCTACCAATGTGATATATGCCATCGTGTGCCAGCAATGCCCCTCTGCCATGTACATTGGCCAAACTGGACAGTCTCTATGTAAAAGAATAAATGGACACAAATCAGACGTCAAGAATTATAACATTCAAAAACAAGTTGGAGAACACTTCAATCTCTCCGGTCACACGATTATAGACATAAAAGTGGCAATTCTTCAACCAAAAAACTTCAAAAACAGACTCCAACGAGAGACTGCTGAATTGGAATTCATTTGCAAATTGGACACCATTAACTTAGGCTTGAATAAAGACTGGGAGTGGATGTGTCATTACACAAAGTCAAACTATTTCCCCATGTTTACTTCCCCCGCTTTACTGTTCCTCACATGTTCTTGTCAACTGCTGGAAATGGCCCACCTTGATTATAACTACAAAAGGTTTTTTGTTTTTGTTTTTTCCTTCTCTCCTGCTGGTAATAGCTCACCTTACCTGACCACTCTCGTTACAGTGTGTATGGTAACACCCGTTGTTTCATGTTCTCTGTGTATATATATATATCTTCCTACTGTATTTTCCACTGCATGCATCCGATGAAGTGGGTTTTAGCCCATGAAAGCTTATGCTCAAATAAATTTGTTAGTCTCTAAGGTGCCACAAGTACTCCTTGTATTAACAGTATTACTCAATGGTCTGGAATCAGCCACATTAAATGAAATGGACATCAGAAGGCAGGAGGCAGTAGAGGGAAGAATTCTTTGTGTAAGCAGGGTCTGAATGAGCTCTCCTCTGACATCTAGTGATGATCTGGAGGACAAGACTTCAGGAATTAAATTTTTTTGCTTAGATATGCCCACTTCACATAAGTGCACAGCATGATGGGGCTGCTTTGTCCAAATGATCGCTTTTGTCTGGTGTTGGATTGCAAGTCAATTTGTTGTTAGGTGCAGGGGTAATAAAGTGTTGTTAGCCTTGTCATGTGAGTAAAGGGAAGCAGAACTGTGGTTGGAATGCCCTGATTGAGGACAGTCGCCCTCAACTGAACTGCACTCACTAAGCAGGGGGTAGGGGTGCCAAAGGCCAGTGGAAGGGAAAGAGTGGGAACGGGTGTTTGTGCTTGGCAGTGTAGGCTCTGCCCAAGGGCCTTAGACACCATTGGACTCTCCTCCTCTCCACTGTTAAAGGGCAGAGCTGAAATAGACTCAGTCAGGACTCTTTAGCTGTGGGGGATCAGTGGAACTGCAATCACTGGTAAGTGCTAAGCGTTAGACCTGCTTATGGGACAGTGTTTCTGGTGAAAGACTGCCCAGCCTGCACTAGCAGTGAGGCTCCCCCACTAACAGCTGAAATCAACGAGAGCTGCATTAAGCGGTGGGACCTCAAGACATCTGAGAGGTTGCAGGAGAGAGGGCAGTGGTGGAGTGAACGAGGGCAGAGCAGCTGGCAGTGGAGCAGCCGGCGAAAGAGTGGCCAATGGCAGAGCAGCTGGCAATTGCTGGGAGGTTGGTGATGATGGAGAGGCCAAAGTGGCAGGGAGCAGTGCAATAGCAGCTGCTGAGGAATTTCTTGATGCCCCCCACCCCAGGGCTGGGAAGTGAACTCACAGAGTGAGCCTCTGAACTCTGGGTCCTCGTTGACCAAGGACAAAACCATGAGTGGGGTGTAGTGGAGGAAGAAGTGAGTGGCGTGTTAAAGGGACATTTGTTTGTTGGACTTTCACACCACAAGGGGAGAGACTGAGGAAAAGGACATTGCCCAGTGTACTCTGGGGTGGGTGTTTTGCTCATGGTCATGGTTTTGAATCATACTTGTGGGGTTTTCTAAATTAATGCTGGGTTCCTTTCCCCTTTTATCAAAAATTTTCTTTTCCACACACAGACTCAGTGAGGGGAAATATTGCACCCAGGTGTGATGTGTAGTTTTCCCAGGTTACTGGGTAGGGGCTCAAGTCAGTTCTGTGTGGTATTGTAAAAAGGAACCCCTAGATATTGAACCCAGCCCTTGTTGCTGCCATTTCCCCTTGGCAGAAGGGTTACATTCGAAAGATGGTAGGGGTAAAAAGGAACAATTAAAAGACAAATGAAGTTAAAAGGAGAGTAGAATGTGAAATCATAGCACGAGATGGGCTACAATCAAAAAGATTATGATGGTGGTGACATTGCTGAAGACGAAAGATGATAGGATGCCAAAGAAAATAATGCAAACACAACAAAGGTAGCCTAGAGGCTGACGGGACCCAACACAGCCCAGATTCCCAGGACTGTAGATTCAGGAGTCTTGCTCATCTCTCAGCTGGAGCATGCCAAGTGTGGACATAATTTTCAGTGAATTTAGCTGCTAAAATCGAGGTCTCTACTGAGAATGTACAAACTGCATTTTTTCAAAGGCTTATAACATGGCCAAATTTGGGTAGATTTTCCAGGGATGGCAAAAGGCACATCCCTGATGCAAAGAGCCCCTCTCCCCCTGACAAATTTCAAATCCTTGCTCTAAAGTATGAGCACTAGATCTTTTCTGAGAACAGAGCAACAAACTTTTTTTTAACATAGGCAAAACATTTTTCCTAGCCTCATTTTTTGTATTTTTGTATTTTTCCTAGCCTCATTCTTGGAAACAGCTTAACTGTTTTGGCTGAAATTTCCCCAAAGAATTCAGCCGAAGGCAGATACCGGATATGGACATTTTCACTTCAAATGGTTAAAGTTTGGCAAAGTTATAATAAACTAAAAACAGGATCTTATAATGGGAAGTGTTTGGCAACTTTAATGGTACATGGTACTACCAGTCCCACATATAATAATACTTACCTTACAGAGGTATTGTGCTTCATTGATTAACATCTGTAAAATGATTTCAGATCCTTGAATGAAAGACTCTGTGCAAGTGCAAATGTTAATTATTATTTTACTATTTATATACTTTTGCTTTGACTATTACTATTACTTTTCTTAAAATGAGAACTTCCTCCTTCAGCAAAATAATCCCAAGCAAGAAACAAAGACACATACAAACCTAGCCAACCTTTGCAAACAGAACTCTCACCAAGCATTCTTTCAGCTGCAGTATTTGATTAAGAGCAAAAGAAATAAAAAGAGCACTTGACACAATTAGAAAATTAAAGAAACAGTCATTAAGGCTCAGGAAAAAATATATTTTCATACCAGGTTTTTCTTGAAATAATATAACAAATAATAAATCTCACAATACAAGTCTGTAAGACATCTTAGTGGAACATGTAAATACTACAGAAAATCAATTGATAGTACAGCAGACTTTTGGTGAACAGGAAAATAAATTGTCAAAGAGAACCCACTTCAGATTTTGATGCATTAATCATTGTATCAGGACAAAGTATGTGCAAACATTTAGTAAATAAAATGCCTAAATTTGTCCTCCTATTAAAGGCTCTTCTTACGCAAAAAAGTTTGCTTGAAGTCCTGTGCACAGTTTACAATTCTGTAACCTTCACACAAGCCATCGTAGTGCTGCTCTGGTAGCAAGGCTGTGTGCAAATTATTATTTCAGCCATGATTTTTTAATTTTTTGTATAAATATAGGGCCTGATTTGGATTTCACTTACATCAATTCGATACCAGCATGACTGACTTCAATGTAGCTAATGATTTACATCAGTGAGAAAGGAGAAACAGGGCCTTATGTCATTTTTTTTATTGTGAAAGAAAAAAATGATAAAGTGTCAGATCTTGAAAACTAGAAAAACCAAGCGATGAAATCATGACAGAGTACAACATCTCCTCATTCTACTCCTAATTATATCACAAACTGCTGCCTCTAGCAGTAAGATTAGGACAGAGAGTCTTAGAAACCTGTGAACCTTTGTAAAGAAACTATTTTCCATTATTCTACTGCCTATACTTACCCATGTACCCGCTTACAATTCTGATGGATACCTCTGCCCACAGCTGTTCTCTGTCTTATTTTCACTGGTAAGAGATGTCACACGTGGCTCTGGGTCAAAGTTGACAGCTATGAAACTGACTAACTCTCTGACCCTAAAGGGGAAAACAATGAGATGACTGTACAATAGGAGCTGTTATTGTACAAAGTAAACACACTGAAAAAAGAATGCAAATACTATTTCTCTCTAATTTCTTTACAGTTGCTGGGACTTTGTTACTTATAGTAAAAGTTTGTACCAAAAAATAATTAATGATAGAAGTGCACTTTTTAATTTGCACATTTACAGAAGAATTTTGGGGTTTGGAATGGATCCCATATGAGGAGAGATTAAAGAGGCTAGAACTTTTCAGCTTGGAAAAGAGGAGACTAAGGAGAGATATGATAGAGGTATATAAAATCATGAGTGGTGTGGAGAAAGTGAATAAGGAAAAGTTATTTACTTGTTCCCATAATATAAGAACTAGGGGCCACCAAATGAAATTAATGGGTAGCAGGTTTAAAACAAATAAAAGGAAGTTCTTCTTCACACAGCGTACAGTCAACTTGTGGAACTCCTTGCTTGAGGAGGTTGTGAAGGCTAGGAATATAACAGGTTTTAAAAGAGAACTGGATACATTCATGGAGGTTAAGTCCATTAATGGCTATTAGCCAGGATAGGTAAGGAATGGTGTCCCTTGCCTCTGTTTGTTAGAGGGTGGAGATGGATGGCAGGAGAGAGATCACTTGATCATTACCTGTTAGGTTCACTCCCTCTGGGGCACCTGGCATTGGCTACTGTCGGTAGACAGGATACTGGGCTGGATGGACGTTTGATCTGATCCAGTATGGCCATTCTTATATTCTTATTATTCCAGCCCCTAGACCACTTCTTGTCCCAGATTTTTTTAAAAAATCAAACTCTACACTGTATTGTAAATCCAGGTCTATGGGACCCAGGCTTGTGGACTTGGTGTTTTCAAGACCTTGCTTGAGCATCCACGCTGCATTGTAAACCTGGATTTACAACCACTGCACTCGGGTTTCACAGATGTGCTAATATGTCCATATTACACTATGCAGACTTTATGCACTGCAACTTGACCTCATCCACCCTGCAAAATGACAGAGCTTGGACCTAGTGGGACTAGGGTGCTGAACGACCCTTCTGGCAGGGTCCTAGGACTCAGGTCCTGAGTGCTTGCTGACCCAAGTCAGACTGATTTGTGTGTGGACAGAAGGGGGCCTTGGGCTCAAACCTGAGTCAGAGCCTGGACTTAGTGTGAAAGATGTAGCCTTACCTTAGAGAAAAGTTGCTAACCAGCTGTCAAAGAAAAACAAAAAGACAGAAGAGAGAAGTCATTCATTACTTTAGTCATAGCAAAAGTTGAGAGTTTAATTGCATCAGTTATTACCATCGCAGGCTAAGAATGGCAAGAGAGATCCCATTCACTCCTATTATGAGAGGAGGGATTCACAGCCCCATAATTCCCCAACAGAAAGTTCCATCTCACAGGTTGCAAGAGAGAAAAAAAATCTTATAACAAGTGAAAGGAAAACTGAGCAAAATCAAAATTTAACAACAAATCCAGAAAGGCGAGCTCACAAAATAGGTAATGATCCAGAAAGCTGTTCATAATGGAAATATTTGTGAGGGCTATTAACAAAGAGATTTACTGCATACAGCTCTGGGGAGCCTTGGTTCTTTCAGTGCTTGTGTTAGTGGAGGCTGGGAGCATGGCAAATATGATAGAAGAAGAGGGAATTCAGTGTGACTACTCTCAGGTGCCCATATGGGCTGCCCTTGGATGAAGCAGTGCTGCAGTTGCCATCTACAGTTGCCGGCTGAGGGGAGGAAGGAACAGGGATTGTATGTGGAAAAATAAGCCTGTGGGTATCACATCATAGCCTGTCATAGTGGGTAAAAGTCCATAACCTCAGCTTGGATCAACTGTCCATCTAACATCTCTGCCCCCCAGGAAATTAAAATCTTCTTGACTTAAACACCTAGTTGATATTTGGTGGGGAAGAATCCCATGTGATCGAGAAAATAAGGACATCACTCTATCACCACCTTACCATTCCCAAATACTTATATCATTATTTGGTCCGTGATATTCAGTAAAAAAGTGTACATGTGACTGTGTAGAAGATAGTACATTACTATGTGAGAATATTTGAAGAAAAAATACAGTTATTTATGTCAAGGTTCCTTCCCCACTCTGAACTCTAGAGTACAGATGAGGGGACCTGCATGAAAGACTCCCTAAGCTTATTCTTACCAGCGTAGATTAAAACTTCCCCAAGGTACAAACTTTTACCTTTTGTCCCTGGACCTTATGCTGCTACCACCAAGCGTGTTAAACAAAGAACAGGGAAAGAGCCTATTTGGAGACATCCTCCCCCCAAAATATCCCCCCAAATCCTACACCCCCTTTCCTGGGGAAGGCTTGATAAAAATCCTCACCAATTTGCATAGGTGAACACAGACCCAAACCCTTGGATCTTAAGAACAATGAAAAAGCAATCAGGTTCTTAAAAGAGAATTTTAATTAAAGAAAAAGTAAAAGTAAAATCTGTAAAATCAGGAAGGGAAATACCTTACAGAGTAATCAGATTCAAAACATAGAGAATCCCTCTAGGCAAAACCTTAAGTTACAAAAAGACACAAAAACAGGAATATACATCCCATTCAGCACAACTTATTTTATCAGCCATTTAAATAAAACAGAATCTAACGCATATCTAACTAGATTGCTAACTAACTCTTTACAGGAGTTCTGACTTGCATTCCTGCTCTGGTCCTGGCAAAAGCATCACACACCCAGACAGACCCTTTGTTTCCCGTCCCCCGTCCAGCTTTGAAAGTAACTGGTCTCCTCATTGGTCATTTTGGTCAGGTGCCAGTGAGGTTATCTTAGCTTCTTAACCCTTTACAGGTGAAAGGGTTTTGCCTCTGGCCAGGAAGGATTTTATAGTTCTGTATACAGAAAGGTGGTTATCCTTCCCTTTATATTTATGACACGCCCCCCAATCACAGATAGGGTGAAACACTGGCTGTGATTTCTTCCTGGAGCTCTAGGAGAAAACAGAGTTAATAAGACACATGCACCTCTAAATATACTACCAAGTGTATAAAGACTAACAATATTTTCCATATCTCAAGGGCGATTTTAACCAGTTGATTCTGGGAAACTTTCATGGGAGAGTGCATCAGCCACTTTGTTGGAAGCTCCTGAGATGTGTTGTATGTCGAAATCAAAATCTAGGAGAGCTAAACTCCACCGAATAAATTTTTTGCTATTTCCCATGATGGTATGAAGCCACTGTAGTGCAGCATGGTCAGTTTGCAGGTGGAATTCTTGATCCGGTCCTTTCTGCATTAAAACTGCTCTCAGACCACGCTCGGACGCATCTGTGGTTACTAGGAACGGTTTGTCAAAGTCGGGAGGCCCTTAGCACAGAGTCAGACATGAGTGTCGCTTTAAACTGATTAAAGGCCTTCTGACACTCTTCGGTCCACTGAATGGCATTTGGCTGTTTCTTTTTGGTTAGGTCTGTCAGTGGGGTGTTGATTTGGCTGTATATCAGTACAAATCGCCTGTAATATCCGGGCAAGCCTAAGAAGGATTGGACCCTGTTTCTTTGACTTTGGGACAGGCCACTTTTGGATAGCATCCACTTTGGCCTGAAGGGGGTTGATAGTTCCTTGACCCACCTGGTGTCAAAGGTAAGTCACTCTGTTTAGGCCTATTTGACACTTCTTAGCCTTAACAGTTAGTCCTGCCTCCCTTATGCACTCAAAGACTTTTTGTAGATGTTCCACGTATTCTGCCCAGGAATCCAAAAATATGGCCACATTGTCAAGGTAGGCAACTGCATATTCTCCTAATCCTGCTAGGAGACCATCTACAAGTCTTTGGAAGGTGGTGGGTGCATTCCTCAGCCCAAAAGGGAGTACATTAAATTCATACAGCCCGACGTGTGGTGAAGGCTGACCTTTCCTTGGCGGATTCATCTAGCGGTACCTGCCATTACCCCTTGGTTAAGTCCAAGTAGAGAGCTGTAGCTCACGAAAGCTTATGCTCAAATAAATTTGTTAGTCTCTAAGGTGCCACAAGTCGTCCTTTTCTTTTTGCGGATACAGACTAACACGGCTGTTACTCTGAAACCTATTATTTAGATGGAAACTATAAAATAAAATGCAATAATGCCTGGATTATCTAGTTTGATAAAACCTCAGCATTTCAAACTGAAGCCATACATTGGTTTTGTGTTGCTCCCTGTCCATTTCCACATTCTATTGTCTAATTACAGCAAGTTTATTTTGACTGAATACTAGTGATTAATGTACTTATTTTCACATTTGCTAGAAGGTCTGAAAATCTGTATTGCAATTTGTAGCTTTTTCAAACTTTCACAACCAGGCATTTTAAATGTGATAAAAATAAAGTGAAGGTAAAATGGATGGTTGTTATTTTAGATTCATGTTCCTGAGAAAGTGATAGCCAGTTCTGAGGAATAATGGTTCTGAATGTGGAAATGCAGTGTGCCCTCAATAGAGGGTGCTGTCTCCTCATTTTATCGCAAGTTGAAATAGAAGGTCACTCAGCCTATTGATAAATCACACTGCCCTGATTCCTAACTGACAGCTCAAACTAACATCAAGCTGGATGAGAGAGAACAAAAGGCCATCAAGCAGCCATTTTCTTGACACTTTTATTCAATCACCAGCAGATTGCTTACGACAGCAATAGCAGCTGTTTTGTCTTCATCTTTCCACATTTGATAAAAGGTGTCAACTCAAATTTTTGTAAATAATTCACTTACCCCTACTGCACACACCAGCACTGTTCAGCATATGTATTCTGAGTGAGCAGATCACTGAGGCAGGTCAGGGCTCAATGATATCAGCTGAAGGTCATCTGTGATCTAAAAGGAAGCACTGATAAAGCTGCAGTCCCTCAAGGTCAAAGATAAGAACTACACTGAGATATGTGTAATGTAGACAAAAGGTTAAACAATAAAGAGAAAAGTGTTGTATTGTTTCAGTTAACACACTACTGATTTTTCTATTGTTCTTAGTTTAGGAAACACTATTACTAACTCATTCAGCTAGTTAACCCTTTCTAAGTGTATGGTGTATTTTAAAAAATGTTAGACTCAAGTAATCAGAATATTACTTTCCAAAACTGGTAATGTTAAGTAGTATCTTACAGATCCTTAATATGCTGCTTCTAATACTTTTGAACTGTGAAAGGGAATGGAACATTTCTTTATTGCATTCATCAAAAAAAAAAAGCTGAATATTGTATCAAACACTAGTGGATAAAAAGACTAATATAAATTAAGTAAAATCCAGTTTATCTTCAATTCCTACTTGAAATGCTTTTAGTTTCTAGACCAGAGGAGAATTAGAGAACGTGTCTAACATCTGCCATTGTAACAGCTTCGTTTACTTTAAGGGTTTAGAGAAACTAATAGAGAGATCTTTGAATTATTGCAATCTGACACTGATGTTGGCAGTAGCTAAAGCGGAGAGATTAAAAGTGATACATCCTTCAATGCTGGGTTTTTTCATAGTTATATTACTCAGAAAATAAATCTAAACAACAAATAGTCACTGTTTATCACTGTTTGGTTTATACTTTCTAATAGCCAAAGTATATGTGCATTTGAGATTCTGTCTGGGCTCAAATAGTAAGGAATTTATTGCAAGCAACTGATGTACATGAAGATCAGAGAGCAGTGCCTTACATTTTCCCCTTTCCTTTCTGCCTCAGAGCTATGGTGGCAACAACTTCCCTCAATCCAGCTACACTTTGCTAAAGAAATAACCAGAGCTGGGTCTGAGAAGATCTCTTTTATTCCTTACAAAAACATACAGGAGTTAGGAATAGTGTTTGCATAAATTTCATTTCCTATTTAGCTAGTCTCATGTAAATTAATTAGACAAAATCTCAACTAGGATTAAATAATGCAGCAAATAATCTACTTTATAAATTTAATCTCCTTTTCTGTTAGCAGGACACTGAGAATTAGATTGTGATTTCTTCAAATGTTCTAATTTGAACATGCTGATTTTTATGTAACTATGGATTGATTGCAAAAAGTTTTCTGTGAGAATTTGCTACTTGATAATCTGAATTCAGATGTGCTCGTTTACATTGATTGGACACATAAATCTTATGGCATTGTATTTCCCTTTCTTAACTGGATAAATCCTAGAATCGGGCAAAGGGTTTGAAGAAGTCACTGAGGCTTTGAATCTCTCAGGAAGTGAGCAGGATTACAGATTTTTAGAAAATGTTAAGCCTTTTCCTTTCTGGGCCACGTAAATCTTGCTCAAGGTACCATTCTTAGAAAAAATAGACCACTCTAAAATGTATTGGCTGGGTACAGAAATTTAAATATAATGTTCTCTCATTAGATTTGCACAAAGTCATTGTCTGTGCATGCATGATCGTAGCTGCTAATGGTGCTGTTAGGTATTTTAATTGCCCTTGTGGCAAGTGTGTGGTGAAAGTTTTGGGGAACACAGATCCTGTGCTGTTTTTAGCAGCATTCCATCCTATATAAAATAAACCAAATGCATTGCATTTATTGGTCTACAGTTTTCTGACCAGTTATTGATGCAGATTCACTGTGCATATATGTGCTTGGTCCTATCTATGAAGGATATGTTTAAATCCTTGTATGGCTTATTTACTTGCCTCTGTGCCAGTGTTCTGGCAGGGAATTTTGGGAACACTGTGCCCCTGCTATGTCAAGTAATGTCCGATCCAATCAATTTTATATCACTTCTGATGTGAATAGTCAAGTGAAAAATTCACTTTCCTCAAGCACTTACATGAGTGAAACCAGATTACTCGCATTCATTTACTTTCCATGAACATACAAAAAGGATGTGAACATGGCAAAAGCAAATTCGCCACGAATTCATGGAATTCTTTTTTAATTTTGGTCACATTTGCCTCCACTCTCAACTATATATTATGAAGCTGTAGCAGTTACTCAGTAATTAAAGTTCAAGTTAGCTTCCCACTCTTAGATCAATTTTCTTCATCCACCCATTAGCTTCCCTTTGGGGAAGCTATTCTCTCTGAAATTTCACATGCCATATCTCATCTCATAGTAGAACTTCTCTGGGAAAAGATTAAAAAAAATCAGGAAGAATTTTAGTTGTAAGGTCAGACACTCAGCTGATATAAATTGATAGAGTTACACTGATTTCAAGTGGAAGATCTGGCCCATAGTATGTAAAAATTTTCCTTTTCTGAGATTTTGAAAATTGTCCTAACTGATTTTTGGCTTCTTATTTTGGAGCTTGGCCAACAAACTCCATGTTTGTTTTGTTTCGCTGGCCTGTCTGAGAGGTGAATTTTAGGGCTTGTCTATGGGAATGTTAGAGCACAGCAAGCTAGGGTATGAATTTACTGCCCAGTGGCTACTCTCTGCACTAACTCTTCATTTGCACTCTCTTACTGTACACTAAAAGTAAAGTGTACTACTGATGCAACTACACTGGTGGCTGACATCAGTTTCTGGAATTGGGGCAAATTCCCAATGTAGACAAGGCCTTAGAGTGGAGTTTATATTTATAAAGGTGTGCAGTGGTTCTGTGGCCATCCCTCCCCCTCAGGCTTGGGGATCCAACCCTCAGGCGGGGAAGAGCCACACACCATGTGTAGCTCAGCCTTTGTGCTGCAGCAGACAGCAAACACAGTCTGGGGCTCTGATCCTTGGGCAGGGCAGAGCAGGGAGCAATCAAGCAGTCTTTGGCCTAGCCTCCTGGCTAAGGCAGATAGTAAGCACAGTCTGGGCTCTACCCTCTAAGTGTGGCAGAGCAGTAGGCAGTCTTTAGTCTAGCCTCCTGGATGGGGCAGACAGCAAATACCATCAATGGGCCTGCGGCCTTCTGGCTGGGGCAAGCCACAAACAAGGCATTGGCCTTCCAGCCTAGGGGAGCTAAGCCGCCATCTCAGAGTTGGGGTTGGCAGCAGGGGACTAGGGGGACCCAAGCCCACTGTAGTCCACTGGGTCCCAGCCCAGGGCCTAACAGGAGCAGGGGTCAGTGAGGATCCTGCTGAAACAGACTGGCTCATACAGTGATAGCACAACCTGACTATTGTCTGGTTTCCCTGGACTACTTCTTAATGCTTCGTAGCCTGTGAGTCCTCAGTATAAGTGGAGGATGACAGTCTTAGCAACTCTCCCCCATTCTCGGTCTCCTCCGAGGGCAGGACACCGCATGGCTCAGGAACTGGTCTGGAGTCCAGCAATGGGTTAGAGACGTCTGCCTCCTTCACTGGCTCCAACCCAACTGAGCTGAAGGGCCCATCTCTTATACTTCTTGTCCCCCCTCTCTGCTTCCGGCATGAGGGCGGGTTGGCTTGGCTTCACCCACGAGGGAGAGTGTAGCGGTCCCTCTCCGTCAGGCTCAGAGGAAGGCCATTCTGCCTCACTACAAGGGGCCTGTATTATGTATCTTTATAATACCACTACTAACCACAGCAAAAATACTAACGGTTTATTGGTTTATTTTTCCCAATTCCAGTAATCGGTGTTGGCTACCAATGTACCACTCTAAACCCCAAGGGAAGTAAAGGAAAGCTGTGACTTTCACTGGTGGAGTTTACCATAGTTTCAAGCAGTATAAGCATCATCAGTGCAAACTGCAGATTTGCCAGTCTATATTTGGGCGAACCATTGATTGCTGGAATCAGAGGCAAATTCCCAATGAAGACAAGTCCTGTGGTAGGTAAGTTGTCAGAGGCTCATTAGAAGTGGGATATTGATAGCTTTTAGGGCTAAGCTCAGAAGAACCATAATAATAATCTAGTTTGAGCTCTTGCATAATAAAGGCCAAAGAATCTCATCCAGTAATTTCTCTGCATCAAGCTCACAACTTCTGTTTGAACTATATTATATCTTTTAGAAAGATTTCCAGTCTTGAATTGAAGAGTTCAATTGAGAAATAATTTGCCATGTTTCTAGGCAAGTTGTCTCAATGGTTAATTACTCTCCCTGTGAAAAATGTGTGCCTTATTTCTAGTCTGAATTTGTCAGGCATCAGCTTCCAAACATTAAGTATTGATAAAAAATCACCTAATATCAGAAATCTCTTCCCCATAGGTATTTGTAGACCATGATCAAGTCACCTCTTAAGCTTCTCTTGGATGAACTAAATAAATTAAGCTTTTTTAAACTCTAACTACAAGGCATTTTTTTCCAGACCATAAATCATTCTTGTTAATATTTTCTGAACCCTTTCCAATTAGTCAATATCCTTTCTGAAGTATGATCACCAAAAATGGACATAGTATTCCAGTAGCGTATGGAGAAGTAGTACTGCCTCCCTACTCTATACTTTATATTCCCCTGCAAATACATCCTAGGATCGCTTTCACCCTTTGAGCTATACCAGCACACTGGGAGCTCGTGATCTAATTGGAATCTGCCATGACCCTTAAATCTTTTCAGGGTCACTGCTTTCCAGGATAAAGTTCCCCATCTGATAAGTGTGACCTACATTCTTTGTTCCTAGATGTATGACCTTACATTTGGCTGCATTAAAATACATATTCAAAGGAGCCCACTTTACCAAATTATCCAGTTGGTCTGTATAATACATCTGACCCCATCATTATTTACTACTCCATCAATTTTTGTGTCACCTGCAAATTTTACCAGCAATGATTTAATTTTTCTTCCAGACCATTGATAATGATATTGGATAGCATTGAGCAAAGCACAGAACCTTGTTGAAGTCCACTAGAAACATCCCCATTAGATGACAATCCCCCATTTACAATTACTTTTTGAGATCTATCAGTTAATCAGTTTTTAATCTATTTAATATGTGTATAGTGCTCATTATTTTATCAGAATGTCATGCAGGATTAAGTCAAAAACCTTATAAATGTCTAAGTATATTATGTCAACACAATTACCTTTATCAGCCAATCTTGTGATCTTATCAAAAAATATAATCAAGTTTTGTTTGACAAGATGTATTTTTGTATACACTTATGTTGATTGGTATCAATTCTGCTATCATCTTTCCTTTAATTCTTTACTGATTATGTCTTATGTTAGCCTCTCCGTAATTTTACCTTGACTGACGTCATGTTAACTGGCTTATAGTTTCCCAGGTTATCCCTTTTACTCTTTTTAAATATTGGCACAACATTGGCTTTTCTCCAGTTTCTCCCCACTGTCCCAGAGATTGCATGATTTCAATCCCTGGCAAGATAATGGAACAGCTGATAGAGGACTCAATTAACAAATTATTTAAGGAGGGAAATGTAATTAATGTGAGTGAACATGGGTTTATGGAAAAATAGATCCTGCCAACTAATTAGATATCTTTTTTTTGATGAAATTACAATTTGATTGATAAAGGTAATAGTGTTTATGTCATATACATAGACTTATCTAAAGCATTTGAATTTGACTTGGTATTGGACAACATTTTGATTAAAAAAAGAGAACAATATAAAATTGACATAACAAACATTAACTGGATTAAAAACTGGCTAATGGCTAGGTCTCAAAATGTAATTGTAAATGGGAAACTGAAATGTATACATCTAGGAACAGACAATGTATACCATACTTAAAGGTTGGGGGACTCTATCCTGGGAAGCAGTGACTCTGAAAAAGATTTGGGGGTTGTGGTGGATAATCAGCTGAACATGAGCTCCCAGTGTGACAGTGTGGTCAAAGATCCAATGTGAGCCTGGGATGCATAAACAAGGGAATTTCAGATAGGAGCAGAGAGGTTATTTTACCTCTGTATTTGAAACTGGTGAGACTGCTGTGGGAATCTCGTGTGCAGTTCTGGTGCCCACAGTTCAAGAAGGATAGTGATAAATTAGAGAGGCTTCAGGAAAGAGCCACAAGAATGATTAAAGGATTAGAAAACATGCCTTATAGTTATAGACTCAAAGAGCTCCATCTATTTATCTTAACAAAGAAAATGTTAGAGGGTGACTTGATTACAGCCTATAAGTATCTACATGGGGAACAAATATTTAATAATTGGCTCTTCAATCTAACAGAGAAAGATATAGCATGATCCAATGGCTGGAAGTTGAAGCTAGGCAAATCAGGCAGGAATTGAGGCATATATTTTTAACAGTGTGCGTAATTAACCATCAGAACAATGTATCAAGGATTGTGGTGGATTCTCCATCACTAACAATTTTAAAATCAAGATTGGATATTTTTTTCTAAAGAATATGCTCTCGGAATTATTTTGGAGGAGTTCTATGGCCTGTGTTATACATACTAGACGATCATGTTAGTCCCTTCTGGCCTTGGAATATATGAATTTATTAATTTATTCAAAATCAACATGAATGGTTCAGACAGCTTCTCAGCCAATTCTTATAATACTCTTGGGTAAAAGTTATCTGGTCCTGCAGATTTAAAAATGTTTAACTCTAAAAGTTGTTGATTAACATGCTGTCTAGTTATCAATGGAATAGAAAGAATTTCATTACCACATCATCCTGCTTCTTTCCTTTCCCCCAGCTTTTTTTCTTTCTTTTGTATCCTGATGTTTAGATTATATATTAATAATTATATTGATTGTTTAAGAATTCCAAGTTTTCACTTTGAGGATTGACAGGTTCTTGTCCCAAGATCAGGCCAAGTGTTATTAAAATTACTGTATAGTTGGGAGCCCTGAGGTGCACAGTTGCAACACTCCCACTAGAAGAGCTTTTGTATATTTACAATACTTTATTAATACATTTAGCAAAGTCACAAAAACTCAGTAAGGTAGATAGACATAATACAGAATGTACACTTGAACATCAATATATTAACATCATACCTTGCAGAACAACCTGAAATATTAGCCATTATCTTCCTCATTACCATCATCTTCCTCCTTATCACCAGCTACCATCATTCTGGCACCTCCCAAAGGCTACATTTCTTTCTTCTTCATACAAGGCTGGGATACAGTTTTTATAATATGTCATGCTGACACCACTATTTCTAATGCATATTCATTAGGGGATTCTCCCTCTTCCTTATTTGTATTTCCTCACCCTACTAGTGTTGGGGAGCCCTTCTCCTTTAGTTTAGTATATTAATGATCTCAACTTAATATTATATGTGTCAATTTGTTGCCATGGCACTCTTGTGGTCAGATACGGATGTTAGCTTGTGTTCCTGGGTTGGCTGATGTTATTATGGCCCAAATTCGCCCTTACAGGCTATTTCCAGTTCCCCCAAACTTAGGGGTTACTGTTGGGCCATTTATCTGTGGCAAAGTTCATAGGCCCTAAGCCTTACGCTAATTGCTGAAGCCAATGTCTTACAGCATACGGGCTTGCATTACTGCTGAATACAATAAAAGCAGAATATAATAAAGGCAAGCTAGCCTACACTTTTGATGTTACCTATGGCTGCAACTTGGTCCCCAGTCATACGGATCAGTTTACACAAGTAGACAGATCAATATTTAAAATTTTTAAAATTATATATGGACCAGCTCCTATCTGCAAGTATGGATAGAGGGTGGTGGTAGGAGATGGAGAGACATTGGTTGGGGGGTAGAAGACTGAGTAGCACAGAGCTGTGCTATTAATCTTGGAATAAGGGAAGCTGAAGGTAGCAGGAGAAGTTGGTGCACAGAGAAATGATAGGCCCTAGAGACTAGTAATTTTACAGCCAAAGGTCTTGGGTTCAATCCCTGCTGACAATCCAAACATGAGAGGTAGTATACTTGCTAGGCTGTTTGCAAGGAGGCTAGAAATCAGGAATTCTGATGACAAATCTTTTACTGCTGTATTACAAAATGTTGTACACACATTAGCAAAATGTGTGTTGTATCTCCCTTGGTGGATTGTGTCCCATGACATAGAGGATAACAGTTTAAAGCTGGCTGGTCAAGTCAGTCCATGTTTGATGGCACATTCCTGAGCATCAGTTCCTGATCATTGGTTCTGGCCATTTCCTATCATTGATTCATGCTATCCCAGAGATCCAGAACAAGAGTACCAGAGGTCCTTTGGATCGAGCGGGTCAGGTCTAAAGTGCATCCCTGCAAACAAGCATCGCTGGGGCAGAGTCCATCTCTTCAGGGAGTCATGGGAGATGCTTGTTGCTCAAAGACTGACGTGGGCGTTAGATAGTACCCAATGAGATATTTGGGGAAGGAGGACTGTAAAGTGACACGCCCTGACACTAGGTAGGAGGAGGCTAATGAGATCTTCTGGTCCTGTGCTGTGCTAACTTACCACAGGAAGGCACGGTGAATGCTGCTCCACCCACAGACTGAGGGTAAAGGAGATAGTCCAGCTGAGGAGGAGACAGCTACAGGACACACAGCTCCCAGAGCTGTCCTGGCTGTCAGCAAAGCCATATGCCCCAGGAAGAGGGTAGGAGGTAATCCCCCAGGAAGTGGCAATAGACTTTGAGAGACTGAGCTGATAAACCAAACATCCAGGGGCTGCATAAGAGACTGGCCCTCATTCTAGCCACCCCTAAGTGTTGCCAACTGGGGTAGAAGAGAGGCAAGTGATAGACTGTGGGACCTGGGGAGGGGCATTAGGGAGCCCGAAGGAACCTTGCTCCCCTCACAGAGACCTTGAAATAAAAAAAATCATAATAATAACATATAAGATAATAGCCTATGAATATGCAGATAGATATAGACATATTTCTTTATTTAGAGGCTTATACTTAGTTATGTACAAGTAGTAGTAATTTGTAGTGTGTGTGTATATTCAAAATGTCATACTTTTTATTATATATATTCTTCATCTATTTTGTGTTATTGTAGGTAAGTGGAATATAGTTCCGTTTGTTCCAGTTTAAATAAAATTCCCGTTATGTTTTTTTTTTGACAGCCAGTTGTATTATCTTGGCAACCATCGAATAACCTTTTATCACAGTATAACATCCCCCCAACTCTCACCTGCCAGGTAAATTATACCTCCACTGTGACAGACCAATATTAAATCTTGGTTGGTGGTTTTGGGATGGGGCGGCCCTCAGATGCATTTCAAATGATAACACAATAACTCTATTCTGAGAGGTCTGTTTATTTATATATAAAAGTTAGTGTAAAGACCCTGGAGTAATTGTTGAAATTATTTTATATTCATTTACAGAGATGAATGTGGATGTTGAGCTGACATTGGTTGAAGTGTTCTATTTGTTGAAGTCTTCCTGTGCTGAACTTCCTCTATGGTTTAACACAGCATTTCAGTCCTGGGGGCTGTCAATTTGGTGCTTTGACAGATAAAATTATAGATGATTCTGTTGTTGCAGTACAGGGCTGGGAATCAGGATATCTGACTTCTAGTCCGAGGTCTACCACAGACTTCCTGGGCTATTCATCTTACATTTTTATTTCTGTATGTGTATAATACAGATAATAATACTTACCCTCTTTACAGGAGGGTTGTGTAGCTTAATTCATTAAAGTCTGTAAGGTGCTCTGAGATCTTCATATGGAAGGTCCTTCAGCAGTGCTAAGATTTATTATTTAAATCTGGGACCAGATTCACTTGTATGCACCATCCATTTTGCACCGTTTTGGTGATGCAGAGCAGTCATGTATCTAGTTCAATTGGCTTGAGGTTGAATTTATGGCTGATTTGAATCACCAGAGCCGTACAGAGCAGCTGGAGCATACCATTCAATATGACCCTTGTTTTTAAGTTGTTTGTTAAACTAATGTATATGTTTTTTTCTAGATTTTGTCATGATCAATGTTTGTAAGTCATTCCAACATGGTGGACTGTTTAGACAAAGTGAAATAATAAAAGAACAAAAAACTGCACAGGTACTTGTCACTGTGTCTACACTAGGGAATTTTAGACAAAATTTCCCATTATTGATGCCACTAGTTCAGCGGCAAATGAGTTAGCACTAGTGTGAAACAGTGCAGATGAGGCTTTGGAAGCTTCTGGTATTCTTATCATTATGTTAGTTAAACCTAACTGATGCAGTGATAGAAACATCAGAAGCATTTGGACCCTTGTCTACATTAGGGCTTACACTGATGATAACATTAATGCAGGTGAACTTGCGTGTTTTGAGATCTTTTTCTACAATTCCCTAGCATAGACAAGACTGCAAGACTCACTAAACAAGTCAGTACTTGTCTGCTGCACTATCAGTATCATAACACTTGTGTATCAGCATGTTTATTGTTATTGAAATAGTAAATGTTTCTAATTTGTATACACATACGCACACATATATATAACACACATACACACACTAAAACACAAACATGTTTAAATACAATGTGCAAAAGAAAAAATATGCAAAGCCACAAATGACTCCCTGGCACTCTGAATAATGTTAATTCATTTATTTTAAATTATCAGAAAAAAAGATTAGTTTAGCAGTTTTTACTCTTTTGTGGGGAGCATGGAATGGAGTCCGAGTTGCAACATAATCTTGATATTGATCTCTTAGAAGAACGTTAATTTGTCAATGTCTGTAATTTGCCAGGTTTTATTAATCCATTCTTCTTTCTTCAGAGGAATATTTCTCTTGCAAAACTGTGCTATTTCATTTTTTTCCAATAAAGATATTAAAAAAAGGACAAATCTCTGAAATCATTCTCATATATTGAAACAATCCCAAAAGAAATGTTTTGTAAATATCTATCTAAGCTAATATATTTTATATATGACAAGTTTGCTCTCAGGGATGTGAATGCAACCCTACTAAAGTCTATATTATCTAATAATTTCTCAGTGAGAGTTAATATTAGTAGATGGGCATTCCTCCCTTCTATGCACTGTGCCAGTGAGAGTGAGTCTGCCCCCACATGTTATTTTAATCTGTGTCTCTCCAATTTTGTATATGAACATTTTGTTGTGTATTGCCAGATTTTTTGTTCTAATTTCCTCTGGCTGAGTTTCTCTGGCAGATGTCTTTGCCAATAGATGAGGCATTTAATTTTTAATTTAAGAAATATCTCATAATGCTTTATATAGTGCTGACATCAGCCTTTTTACTTTTTTCTTTCCAAAAAACTGATTCTTTATTTTCCCTGGGTTCCTGGAAACAGTGATATTTAAAAGCAGGTGCAATATGTAAGCATATTGTCATTATTGTAAGTAGTAGGAAAGTAAGATTTCTTCTCTCATCTTATTGTATCATTTATCTTTTGAGATAAAACATAGAATCTTTACCAAATAGCTGAGCCATCCCATCCATGTCTAATCACACCTTGCCCTCATTAAATCTTTTAAACATCTCTGTAAGAATTAGCCCTGGTCTACACTACAAATTTAGGTCGAATTTAGCAGCCTTAGATTGATTTAACCCTGCACCTGTCTACATGACAAAGCCATTTTTGTTGACTTAAAGGACTCTTAAAATCGATTTCTTTACTCCTCCCCGATGAGATAATTAGCACTGAAATCAACATCACCGGGTCAAATTTGGGGTAGTGTGGAGGCAATTTGACGGTATTGGCCTCTGGGAGCTATCCCAGAGTGCTCCATTGTGACCTCTCTGGACAGCCCTTTCAACTCAGATGCACTAGCCAGGTGGACAGGAAAAGCCCCGGGAACTTTTGAATTTCATTTCCTGTTTGGCCAGCGTGGCGAGTTCATCAGCACAGGTGACCATGCAGTCCCAGAACCGCAAAAGAGCTTCAGCATGGACTGAACAGGAGGTACTAGATCTGATAGCTGTATGGGGAGACAAATCCGTGCTATCAGAACTCTGCTCCAAAAAACGAAATGACAAAATATTTGCCAAAATCTCCAAGGGTATGAAGGACAGAGGACAGGGACCCACAGCAGTGCTGCGTGAAAATTAAGGAGCTCAGGCAAGGGTACCAAAAAACCAAAGAGGCAAAAGGCCACTCCAGGTCAGAGCCCCAGACATGCTGCTTCTATGATGAGCTGCATGCAATTCTGGGGGGGTAAGGGGGCCCTAATGCAACCCCACCCCTGTCTGTGGACAGCTGCAAGGGGGGAGTCTCATGCAACAGGCATGAGGATTTTGGGGAGAAGGAAGATGAGGACGAGGAGGAGGAGAGCGCACAGCAGGCAAGTGGAGAAACCATTCTCCCTGACAGCCAGGAACTGTTTATCAGCCTGGAGCCAATACCCTCTCAACCCTCCCAAGGTGGGCTCCCGGACCATGAAGCCGGAGAAGGCACCTCTGGTGGGTGTACCTTTGTAAATATGACACATGGTTTAAGAGCAAGCATGTTTAATGATTAATTTGCCCTGAAGACTTAGGATGCATTCGTGGCTGGTACAGCCCCTACTTTTAAATGGCCAACCCAACGGGTGCTTGGTATGGGCAAGGAGGGTGCTGCTGTTTGAAACCATTCCCACATGTTATGAAGGTTGAAGAAGCCGAAAGACTGTGGCTTACCATGGCTGCCTGCAAGCTGAATTCTGTTGCCTGGCCCTGCGTGTGTGACCTCTCACACCAAAGCGGCAGGACCTCAATATAAGAGGCAAAATGTGACCTTGTACCGAAAGCACGTGTTATGCAATGTTAACAACTTGGTTCACCACGAAAGAGTCTACTCATTGTTCTCTAAAATGTGTCTTTTTAAGTAATACTCTCCCTTTTTTCCCTCCTGCAGCTGGAAATGTTTCAACGCTCCCCCATCATCTCCATCCCAGAGGCTAGCGCAGATAAGAAGGTGAAAAAAACGTACTCACGATGAAATGTTCTCTGAGCTCATGCAGTCCTCCCTCACTGAAAGAGCTCAGCAGAATGCATGGAGGCAAACAACGTCAGAATCTAGGAAAGCAGAAAATAAACATGAGGACAGGAGGGACGAGCAAGATGAGAGGTGGTGGGAGCAAGAGGCAGGATGCAATGCTGAGGCTACTGGAGGATCAAACTGATATGCTCCAGCGTTTGGTGGAGCTGCAGGAAAGGCAGCAGGAGCACAGACTGCCGCTGTAGCCCCTGTGTAACCGCCCGCCCTCCTCCCCAAGTTCCATTGCCTCCTCACCCAGATGCCCAAGAACATGGGGGGGGGGAGAAGTGTGGCTCCAGGCACCTAACCACTCCACCCCAGTGGACTGCCCAAGCAACAGAAGGCTGCATTTAATAATTTTTGCATTTAATAAGTTTTGAAGTGCAGTGTGGCCTTGTCCTTCCCTCCTCCCCTCATCCACCACCCCACCCGGTGCTTCCCTCCTCCTCAATCCCTCCCGGGCTACCTTGGCAGTTATCCCACTATTTGTGTGATGAATTAGTAAAGAATACATGATTTTGAAACAACAATGACTTTATTGCATCTGCAAGCTGTGATTGAAAGGGGGAGGTCAGTTGGCTTACAGGGAAGTAGAGTGAACCAAGGGGGTGGGTTTTTATCAAGGAGAAACAAACAGAACTGTCACACCATAGCCTGGTCAGCCATTAAACTGGTATTCAAAGCTTCTCTGATGTGCAGCATGCCCTGCTGTGATCTTCTAACTGCCCTGGTGTCTGGCTGTGCGTAATCAGCGACCAGGCGATTTACTTCAACTTCCTACCCTACCATAAATGTCTCCCCCTTACTCTCACAGACGTTGTGGAGCACACAGCAAGCAGCAATAACAATGGGAATATTGGTTATGCTGAGGTCTAACTGAGTCAGTAAACTGCACCAGCACGCTTTTAAATGTCCAAATGCACATTCTACCACCATTCTGCACTTGCTTAGCCTATAGTTGTCCAGGGTGGCTGTGTATGGCTTCATGAGCCATGGCATTAAGAGGTAGGCTGGGTCCTCAATGATAACTATAGGCATTTCTACATCCCCAACAGTTATTTTCTGATCTGGAAAGTAAGTCCTTTGCTGCAGCCGTTCAAACAGACCAGAGTTCCTGAAGATGTGAGCGTCATGTACCTTTCCCAGCCATCCCACGTTGATGTTGATGAAACGTCCCTTGTGATCCACCAGTGCTTGCAGCACCATTGAAAAGTATTTCTTGTGGTTTATGTACTGGCAGCCTTGGTGCTCCGTTCCCAAGATAAGGATATGCATTCTGTCTATTGTCCCACCACAGTTAGGGAATCCCATTGCAGCAAAGCCATCCACTATGACCTGCACATTTTCCAGAGTCACTATCCTTGATAACAGCAGCTCAGTGATTGCATTGACTACTTGGATCACAGCAGCCCCCACAGTAGATTTGCCCACTCCAACTTGATTCCTGACTGACTGGTAGCTGTCTGGCATTGCAAGCTTCCAGAGAGCTATCGCCATTCGCTTGTGAACTGTGAGGGCTGCTCTCATCTTGGTATTCTTGCTCTTCTGGGCAGGGGAAAGCAAGTCACAAAGTTCCATGAAAGTGCCCTTAGGCATGCGAAAGTTTCGCAGCCACTGGGAATCATCCCAGACCTGCAACACTATGTGGTCCCACCAGTCTGTGCTTGTTTTCCAGGCCCAGAATCAGCATTGAAATGCATGAGCCTGCCCCATTGCCACTAGGATGGCCAAATTGCCAGGGCCTATGCTTTGAGAGAAGTCTGTGTCCATGTCCTGATCACTCTTGTCACCATGCTGCCGTTGCCTCCTCACCTGCTTTGGCAGGTTCTGGTTCTGCATATACTGCATGATAATGTGTGAGGTATTTATGCTCATAACTACTGCAGTGATCTGAGCGAGCTCCATGCTTGCTGTGGTAAGGCATCTGCAGGAAAATAGAGTTGCAGGAGAAGCGGTGGTTGGATGACCAGTTTGGCAGACCTACTGCACCGTCTGCTGCCAGGACATAATGGCTGAACAGGCTGCACGCTTGCTGTGGTACGGCGAGACAAGAGAGGCCGAGCAGAGTTGCAGTGGAAGCGGATGCTGTTGCCTCCTCGCCTGCTTTTGCAGGTTCTGGTTCTGCACATACTTCAGGATAATGTGCATGGTGTTTACAATGCTCATAACTGCCGCGGTGAACTGAGCAGGCTCCATGCTTGCCGTGGTATGGCGTGAGCAGGAGGGCAGAACTGGAGCGGAAGTGGTGGCTAAGGACAGATGCCATGAGAATAGATATTTATAGAGAATGACGAGAGGACCTGCGAGGTGGATTCATGAGAGCAGAGTTGCAGCGGAAGCGATGGAGGACGACTGTTAGCACCACGCACATTTCCTGAGGAAGAACACACGTACCTGGGAGCCCATGCCAGATAACATGGAGAAATTCGCTATTGAGACAATAGCAGCAGAGCAGAGTTGCAGCAGAAGTGGTGTATGACGATGATTAGCAGCCCTACTTCACTGTCTGCTGCCAGAAGCACCCAGGACATAACAGCGGTGGTATCAGTGAGCTGGGCTGAGCAGGCTGCACACTTGCCGTGGTATGGTATCTGCCTGGAAAAATGGCATGAAATGATTATCTGCCGTTGCTTTCACGGAGGGAGGGGTGACTGACGACATGTACCCAAAACCCACCCGCAACAATGTGTTTACCCCATCAGGCATTGGGAGCTTAATCCAGAATTCCAATGAGTGGCGGAGACTGTGGGAACCATGGGATAGCTACCCACAGTGCACTGCTCTATAAGTCGATGCTAGCCATGGTAGTGAGGACGCACTCAGCCGACTTAATGCGCTTAGTGTGGACATACGCAATCGACTGTATAAAATTGATTTCTAAAAATCGACTTCTATAATATCAACCTAATTTCATAGTGTAGACATACCCTTAGTCTCATTTTACAGATGGTAAGATAAAGGCAGAGAATTTAAATGATTTTACTGAGTCCACAGAAGGATTCTGTCTCCGTACTAGGGTTAGAATACAGAAGTCTCTTGCTTTCAATTCCATGTTTAAGCCACTAGACCATACAGCTTCTCATGCTTTTGACCTATAAATCTTTGAGGCCTGAAGTCTCATTGGCTGGTAAGCAGAAGAATCCAGTAAGATACAGATAGCTTGCAAGGGCCTTACTGTCATCATCATCAGCCTAGGTGCCACTATCTCTCATAGCTGTGATTTTTATATGAGGCCCTCCCAAAAACATCGAGAGATATGTCTATGGTTTTCATTGACCTCAGAGGCTAGCCCTGGTTGGCTGCAATGAAGTTCATGAATAATCCATGATTTTAAGCAAAAATAGGGACAAACCTTCAACCCTAGCGATTGGTTTATATAACTTTACCTTTTTAAGGCTATGTATTTGCAAGGAAAAATCTAGAAAATTTATTCAAAATTGGAAGCTGAGACTAACTCTGATATTTCCTGGTCCCCTAAATGAAGGTAAAGGGACTGCAGCCACAGGCTCTGAGATCCCCAAAGACCTAGTCTCTGCACACTAAGGGACACAATACTGGAAACTAACCTTAGAACTTTTGAGTGGTTTTCAAAGGGTAAATGTGAGTGACTTTGACCAATGAGTCAGCTATAGTCTTGATGTAGGTTGTCATGATGGAAGGAACAGAGATAATCAACCATAATGAGTAGACATGACATTCATGTATGTGAAGGAGCACCAGTTCTAATTCCTGCAAGCCCACGTATTAATAATTATAAGATGAAGGAAAACTAGTGCTTAGAAAATGAGGGTAGCTGGTAATTTCATAAAATACTACTTTATTTTTTGGGGAGTTCCTAATACATTGCTCAATGATATGAATGAAACATTCCATATTGGTCAGACTCAGCACGATAGTTAGAAACTCTGTTAGGTAACATGGTATTGCTATTTGGCCAATGTCAAATAACTAGATCGGCTTGCCTGACAGTGATAAGGACAACGTACAGCTATAAGAATATGAGGTGCCTTCTTTTAAATAATGATTTAGCAGTTGCACATGTCTAACACAACTTACTTTGAAAACCAAGAAGTGGACACAAAAGGGAAAATATGATATTGCTTGACTCTTGTGGTCATTTGTCTGTCCATTATGGTAAAATGAACTATAGTAATGTAATTACATACAGCCTTTGATATATGTAGTAATTTGCCATTTCCTGCTTCAAAATGTGCCTCAAAATATAATGCTTCCAGTGAACAGTGTATCAAGGGCTGATTTGGAAATAATGGTGGGATTTGTAGGAGCAGAGTTAATTACGTCTGTCTGTGCAAATGCTTCTTGTCATGCCTTTGAAAAATATACACAAAGCGTGTGTTTTCACTGCTAGGTTATGAGGTGTTTTATTTGCATGCATAGAGCTAGATTTGCACATAAATTAGGCATGCAGTTCTGCGCGCAGTTGCCATAATTGAGTATATAGGTCCATGGGCACGTGCAAATGGTTAGTTAGGCACATTGATAAGAACAGGCAAGAGAATGAAACACAAATATAGTGGTGTTTTTTAAAGTGGAAGGTGGCAACTTTGTTAACTTTTAACGTCACTGGGAACTGGAAGGATAACACTTCCCGCCCACCTAAATACTGGGAATTTGCTGGAATTCAGTGCCATGTTGGATAGTTCTATGCCAAATCACCAGTATTCAGGGTTGGCGCTCTCCCGCCTAGGCTTTAAGGTTCAGTCCACATCTCCATATCTTTTCCTGACCCTGCAGGGGGGAAAGAGGGTACAAAGTCTGCAGACTAAGGTCCTCCCCTTCTTTATCCAGGTTTACCACGTCAATCTCATCCCAAGGGAAAAGTCTTTTCCTGACTCCCAAAATTAGTGATGTAGGCAGACCCACAGCATCTTGGAAATGCAGTTCAAACTATACCTCCACTATGGGGCAGCATCTGCAGCAAAATAGCTGCGGTGTGCCCTAAATGCTTCATATTCAGCAAGGTGTGTGTGTATGGGGGACAGGAGACAATCAGCTCTCCCTTATCCTTGCACAGCCTAGCCAATGGGCAGCAAGAAAAGGTGATGGAATCAATCTCTCCTCCCTGTTATCCTCCTCTCCGCTCAGACATGAACCTGCCTATCCTTTCACCTTTTCTCTCAGGACCCTAGGAGTTGTCTATCCCCTCCCTCTCCAATCAAACATCCCCCTCCCCTGCTCTCATCTATTAGGATGGGGTCATGGGCATCTGCCCACACAAGGCAAGCATTGCACACTTTGAACACTGTCCCATATTTTACATATATAAACAAAAAATGATAAAAATGGCAATATTTAAGAAAGTATATTAAGACTGTGTCAGTATTTTAGAGGTTTATAACCTAACCATAATAATTGGCTCAGGCTAAAACCTGGCATGGAAGGGTGCTACATTTATAAGTAGGTTACTTAATTTTAGGTTACATAACTAACATACTAATATATTGTTAGCTGTTATATATATATATATATTTTTTTTTTCTTTAAAAAAAGGGAAAGATATGCTGCGGCATTCTCCCCGCCCCGCCCCCCCCTCAGATGGCAGGAGTAGATAAGGCTTTGACTCTGCCCCCAAAGCAACAGCCCAGAGAGAAGCAATCTGAACCAGGTAAAGGAGTGATACAGACAGGCCCAACAAAGAAAATAACAGAACGCCACTAGCCATCACCTTCAGCCCCCAACTAAAACCTCTCCAACGCATCATCAAGGATCTACAACATATTCTGAAGGACGACCAATCACTCTCACAGATCTTGGGAGACAGGCCAGTCCTTGCTTACAGACAGCCCCCAACCTGAAGCAAATAATCTCCACCAACCACACACCACACAACAAAAACACTAACCCAGGAACCTAACCTTGTAACAAAGCCCGTTGCAAACTGTGTAACACATATCTATTCAGGGGACACCATCATAGGACCTAATCACATCAGCCACGCTATCAGAGGCTCGTTCACCTGCACATCTACCAATGTGATATATACCATCATGTGCCAGCAATGCCCTTCTGCCATGTACATTGGTCAAACTGGACAGTCTCTACGTAAAAGAATAAATGGACACAAATCAGACGTCAAGAATTATAACATTCAAAAACCAGTTGGAGAACACTTCAATCTCTTTGGTCACTCGATTACAGACCTAAAAGTGGCAATTCTTCAACCAAAAAACTTCAAAAACAGACTCCAACGAGAGACTGCTGAATTGGAATTAATTTGCAAACTGGATACAATTAATTTAGGCTTGAATAAAGACTGGTAGTGGATGTGTCATTACACAAAGTAAAACTATTTCCCCATGTTTATTCCCCCCCTCGACTCCCCCCGCTGTTCCTCAGACGTTCTTGTCAACTGCTGGAAATGGCCCACCTTGATTATCATTTACAAAAGGTTTTTTCCCCCTGCTGTCCTGCTGGTAATAGCTCACCTTACCTGATCACTCTCATTACAGCGTGTATGGTAACACCCATTGTTTCATGTTCTCTGTGTGTGTATATAAATCTCCCCACTCTATTTTCCACTGAATGCATCCGATGAAGTGAGCTGTAGCTCACAAAAGCTTATGCTCAATAAATTTGTTAGTCTCTAAGGTGCCACAAGTCCTCCTTTTCTTTTTCCCACCATAGTAAGAGAGGAACCAGTTACAATTCAGTTGCTGATCAGCTCTGGGGAAATGCAACTGCGTACTGCCCCATACTCCATGCTAGTTGTGATAAATCCACTATTTAGATCCCAATAGGCAGCATCTCTGGCTCAAAAAATCTCAAGCCAAAGTCTCATGCGACTTAATCACTCCTGGGATAGGACTGGAGAGGACACTTTAACCATCTCCCCTGTCAGGCTCTCTCAGGCAGCTGCTGCACAGCGTGGAGCAGTGACTCAGAGTGGTGGGCATGAGAAGGGGCTGCTCCCACCCCTTCTGGTCTCGGCCCATGCCCGGCTGCCAGAGACAGGGTTGAGCGTTCCAGGGACAGGCACAGTGGGAGGACAGAGCCCCTCTCCCTCTCCCCTCCCCCCCTGCAGGCCAATTGGGGTGGGGGGGAAGAAGGGGGGAAGCATTTGACCCGGCATGCCCCCCTACATATTGCCTCTGGAAGACACCCTGGAAGGTTTTCACCTTCCTCTGCAGCATGGGGCACAGGTCACTTGCAGCTTTAAACTAGACTAAATGGTAGATTCTCTGTAACTTGAAGTCTTTAAATCATGATTTGATGACTTCTGTAACTCAGCCAGAGTTTATGGGTCTGTTACTGGAGTGGGTGAGGTTATGTGGCCTGCAATGTGCAGGAGGTCGAACTAGATGATCATGATGGTCCTTTCTGACCTTAACGTCTATGAATCTATAGTATCTGGATACATGTTCTTAGTTTTTGCAAGATTTCTTCCAACGTGATTTGGAGAAAATGTTTTTGTGAAAAAACATGGATACAAGTATTGGTGGCTAAAGGCCTTTAATTACATTTAAATGAGCGGGAAAGCTTTTTTAAAATATCAATTATTTTATTCGTAGTCACTGAAATAGAACATCTATGGTGAATTTCAGAGGGAGAGAGAGAAAAAGGCTTTCCAAACTTTTGTAGATTTCTGCAAAGATTCAACCCCCTCAGTTCAACAAGAAAACCAGCCACATCTTGTCAGGATTTGTTTTATTTGTAATCCCTGCCATAGTGTAATTTTGGTGAAATTTCTGTCACTGGTCCTTGTTATGAATATTTATTCACATCCCAATGGAAATCATTGCTCATCTGAAAGGGAGTTAACAATCCTTAATAGCCTCTTCTGATTTGATTGATGGATTTGTCACTTCCTCCAGTAAATAGGTTCCATTAGCATACCAGATATGCTATCTGTCCTTTTACCTCTGCAGGCACTTTAGTGACCACTCACTTAAGATTTAAATATCCCACCTAGGGTTTTACTATCAGTTCAGGTCATTTGTTCAAACTCACTGGAGAAAGACTTAACTATTTAACCAGCTAGCATTTCTGACTACCATCTTGCACAGTAAAAAAATGTAGTCTGCCCAGACTGATAGTTTAATCGTAGCATTTGGATGGTTCCTGTACAACCATCAGTACAGCACAATGAGTTATTTGTTCATACAATATATTCTGAACTTGATGGGTTGATAATATTTGTAGATATATGAGATAAAGTGACATGTGATTGGATATGTATAAAGAAAGATATGGTGCAATGTCTCTTGTGGTCACAACAAAAACTGGAATAGCTTTTATATGGGGATTTGTATGTTGTATAGACATTGAATTTGTACATAATTGACACTTCGTGTTAATTTTGAAAATATAAGCTTCAGTCTAGTAGTTATCAGCTCGACTATTGTTAGCCGTATTAACAGTTGCTGCTGGGTCTTGGTTCCAAATGAATGTGTCATTGTTTATCAAGTGTTTCTAATGCCTTGACAAAGTCCAAGGGCAAATGAATGTCCAGAAAAGAGATGGAGCCCATACATTTTGCATGTCACAATGTTTGCATCATGACCATGACAATTGTGTCCTTTCCCACTAACATACACAGTGTGTGCCCAAATGAGTAAAAGGCTACTCACTCATTATGGGTAGGAGGCAGAGCCACTCTTCTTTGTTTTCTAGCCAATTTTAACCTAAGAGGATCTTCTTTCCATTACTGACAGTGATGACTCCAGCTTTCATTGCTAAGTGTATTAGACGGCAATTCTTTCATGGGTCATGTACATTATCACTATGTCTTAGACACATACACTAGTGAATGTAAAAGGAAAGAGTAGAAGAATATTAAGAAACACAAAATAAGCTAAATATGTTGACTTGTGGCCAAGTTTTTAGGTTATCATTACTACCTTTTGGCTTTCTTCTTTGGGAACTCATTGTCTTGTTTGGAAGCCTATGCCTTAAACTTCATTAGGACCGGAACTGGGTGTGGAAACAGCCTAGTCATATATTGAGCAAAAACATCATGGGTTAAATTCTCCTTTCATTAACAGCAGTAGAATTCCAGTGACTTTACTGTAGGTGCTCTGCTGTAAAAGAAAAGAGAATTTGGTTCCATTTATTCTTGCAAAAAAGTTTGTAATTTTGCATTGAATTTTTTCACTCTAGTGAGAGGCATTTAACACTATCATGGCAGTAAAATTAATCTGAAATTCACATAACAGGATGCAGAATTTTCACATTGGTCCTAAGCTTTAAACTGTAAAGTGATGTACAGATTTAGGACCTGATTTTGTGCCAGTTCGACCAATGAATGGGATATGGATTATATATTATATTGATTACTTAGACTGTGAGCTCCTTGGAAGACTGTTCTTCTGAAATGCTCAGAAAGCAACTAGCACTGCCACAAATAAATAATAAATTTACAATAATAATATAGACAACAAAGATATTTTCAAAAAATACCAATCAACCTTTTGGGGGAGAGATAGCTCAGTGGTTTGAGCATTGGCCTCCTAAGCCCAGGGTTGTGAGTTCAATCCTAGAGGGGCCATTTAGGGATCTGGGGCAAAAATTGGGAATTGGTCCTGCTTTGAGCAGAGGGGTGTCTAGATGACCTCCTGAGGTCCCTTCCACCCCTGATATACTATGATCTTCAAATTCCATACTTAAACCCATTTCTTTCACTATACTTTGTTATAGTTATCTTCTCAACAAATGGCTGTTCTTCTCACACCTGAACTGTAGTCCCATATCCCATATTTGGACCAAATTCTGTTTGACTTCCTGCTCCAAGTGATCACAATCATTAACAGAGCTGCTCTCATGCATAAGGACAGTAGGATTTTGTCCTGAGATACCAAGAGATCTATAATTTTGTGAGTTCTGCAGATACTTTTCTGAGTTCTACAGATGCTTTATTTACATTGGACACTAAATATATAATTAATACAAATAATCATGTTGTTATTTTGGGGATAGGTCAGGTAACCAAAACATCAGACATTACCATGGGTAAGAGAGCATTGCCATGCTCAAAGGATACCTGAAGTTTTCAGAACTTCATAAACCTGTATCTAGTCTGGACAATTGTGTTTATTAAATTGAGATCTTAACTAGGTTAAAATCTGATTTTCAAATTTTAAATTACAGAAATATAAAGCAAGTAAGTGTATTACACATTTTTAGTAACAGAAAAGAACATCTCTGTGGACTGATGGCGTGTACACCAAGTTTCAGTCCAATATGTTTTTATGTGGCTCAAGTAAAAACAGGAAACACCAAGTTGTCTGTCAGTGTATCATTGCTACTGCAGCACTATAATTTCTTTACTTCAGCTATTTTTCGGTGGTAGAACTAGAAAGCAGCATTTAGGCTAAAATATAATCCTATCAGTTTTACATAAAATATGGATAAGGAATAAACACTTAGCATCCCTGGTATGAATTCACTGGACTTCACGAAACACTAATATATGGATTAAGAAAAGTTAACATAATCCTTTTATGGGAACTAAAATCAATTACATGTCAACTTTGTAGTATTATAAATGTATTTAGTCAGCACAGAATTTTTCCAGCAGTATTCATTTCAGATTGAAATTGACTAACCAGTTGTTAAATATTAAATAGAACTAATCAAAGTATGGTTCAAGAGATTTTAAAAACAATGATCAAAGTGAGCTATTTATTAACTGATTCGTGTTTCCACTGAAACAGTGCTTCTATGATGTTATAGCTACCTGAATTTAGTTTGCTGTGAGCTCTTAATTTTTAGTTTAACATGAATGAAAAATAAAACTCCATAAAACAATTAATGCAATGCTAGGATTGAGAATTAAAGGACATAAAACTCAGGCAATTCTATATAGGAGTTCCCAGAGCAAATATATCTTGCTGACCTTAGGCCTGATCCAAAGTGGACCTCTTTCAACTGACTTCAGTGGGCTTTGGGGTCAGGCACCTTGTGTACATGGCATACTTTGTACTACTTGATATGCTAAGATTAATGTATTAATGAACACAGGCTAAATACAGTCTGGTATTTTGCAAGGAGCTTTGGATAGAGGGATAAAACATAGGGAACCTCTTACTCTTGTGTGCACAAGCAGGCAGGATTCCTCATGGCACAAAAAAATTGCTTGGATACATATCTAGCTGGCTAAATGTTGACCTGCAGACTCTAACTAAGACAGGTAGGTACCTAAATATAATTAGCCTGATTTTTAAAGCACGGAGGACCCACTAATCCCATTGAAGTCAATGGATTGCACATAAATTGTGCCCTGTTACTGACACTCCCTCATAATGCAAGAACAAGGGTAGATTCAATGAAGTTAAATGGCAAGAATTTAAAACAGATAAAAGAAAATACTGTTTTACATTGTGAATAATTAACATGTGAAACTTATTTCTATAAGACATTCATAAGGTCAAAAGTTTAGTCTTATTTTAAAAATATATTGGACATATATATGTCACCACACACCTTCCAGCTTCTTCAGCAATTGAGGCAGACGCAACCTCCTTCACTACACTTCGTTCCCACAGCTCTGTCCATCCTATGCACTGAATGAGGAAGGGGTCTGTGGAAAAATAATATCTGATCATTTAATTCAAGACTGTATCATAATTCTTTCGCACAAGGGGGCTGAATTAAGGTTACATGAGCATTTCCTACCTGTTGAGTGCTTGGCTTTACAACTTTAATGTTCTTTTAATGTTGGTTTTTAATGTTATTTCCTAAACTTTTTTTTTTAATATATTAAAAAATATTATTCCTTGGAACCATATTGACTTCCAACGTGGGTCAACATCAGGATTGGATCTTTAGATCCACAGCACACTCCTCTCTTCTACTTGAGCTAATGGAGTAACTGATAACACAATATATTCTCTATGTGGACCTGCAACCAGAAGGGATGGAGACAAATACTTTGCCAGCAGGTTTCACAGCTATTTGCTATACAGCAACAGAAGGTTGAGACTCAGTCCAATTCTGTGTTCTTTAGGGGAGTGTCCTCTTGTGGTTAGAGACCCATCTTCCCCTTCCCCTCCCCCCAGCCTCTCAGACTTCCCGTCTCCCTTCTGCTCTGCTTCTGCTCCCCAGCTCCTACCCCATTCCCTCTCTGGCTGCTATCCCTCTGGTTCCTATCCATCCCCAGATGCATGCCCACATTCCCTCCCCTGGTCCTATCCTACTCCACCCTCCACTTTTGCCCCCATCTCTTCCCCTCTCTTTGCTCCAGTCCGTGTTCATACCCCCCCACTTCTATCCTACCCATCCCTGGCTCCTGCCCATTTCACTGACCTTGTTCTTATTTCCCCCAGTCTTGTACTTCCCATGACTCATGCCCCTTTCCTTCCCCACAACTCCAGGTCCAACCCCCTCCCCCGGCTTCTATTCCCCCCTCCTCAGTAAGCTCCTGCTCCTGTCCCCCTGTCCTGCATCTCTTTCCTCCCACCCTTCTGCATCTGAATCAGGTGGCTTCCTCCTTCCTTCTCGTCCACTCTGTCTTGGCACCAGCAAAGGGAACATTGAGAGCACATGATAGCCAGTCTCCTCAATTTCACTTCCAGTGCCACAGCACTGGGAGTAGCAATTGCAGCCCAGAGCTGAAGAATGCTCCTTCACACTGTGAGATCAGCCCATGCACAGCTGGGTCAGCCCATAGGAGCCTTGGGGAATGCTCATTGCAGACAGAATCTTCAGAGAATTTATCTGCCAAATTCTGAGTCTCTACTTAGCATGTACAAATAGATTTTCCAGAGGCTTATAACCTGGCCAAATCTGGACAGTCTTTTCATGGGGATGGCAAAAGATACATTCCTGACACTAAGGTTTAACCACTCCCCTCTGCCCACCATTGTTCAAATCCCTGATTCAACACAGCATGGAGGCACTAGAGCTTCTCAGTGAAACAGTGGGAAGCATTATGTTCAGCATGGGAAAAACAACATGTTCTCCTAACTTTATTCTGAGAAATGGCTGAATTCTTTAGCTGAAACTTTCCAAAAAATTCAGCCTAAGACAAATAACAGACATGGAAAATTTCAGCCATAATAGTTTAAGTTTAGCAAAGTTATAAGTAGGGCTGTCAAGCAATTACAAAAACTAATCATGATTAATTACACTGTTAAACAAGAATAGAGTACCATTTATTTAAATATTTTTGTATGTTTTCTACATTTTCAAATATATTCATTTCAATTACAACACAGAACACAAAGTGTACAGTGCTCACTTTATATTTATTTTTGATTACAAATATTTGTGCTATAAAAAACAAAAGAAATAGTATTTTTCAATTCACCTCATACAAGTACTGTAGTGCAATCTCTTTATCATGAAAGTTGAACTTACAAATGTAGAATTATGTACAAAAATAGCTACATTCAAAAATAAAACAATGTAAAATTTTAGAGCCTAAAAGTCCATTCAGTCCTACTTCTTGTTCAACCAGTCACTCAGACAAACAAGTTTGTTTACATTTGCAGGAGATAATACTGCCTGTTTCTTGTTTACAATGTGTCCTGAAAGTAAGAAGAGACATTCGCATGGCACTGTTGTAGCTGGCATTGCAAGATAGTTATGTGCCAGATGCACTAAAGATTCATATGTTTCTTCATCTTCAACCACTATTCCAGAGGACATGCATCCATGCTGATGATGGGTTCTGTTCAATAATGATCCAAAGCAGTTAAGACTGATACATGTTCGCTTTCATCATCTGAGTCAGATACCACCAGCAGAAGGTTGATTTTCTTTTTTGGTGATTCAGGTTCTGTAATTTCCACATTATAGTGTTGCTCTTTTAAGATTTCTGAAAGAATGCTCCACACCTCATCCCTCTCAGATTTTGGAAGGCACTTTAGATTCTTAAATTTTGGGTCGAGTGCTGTAGCTATCTTTAGAAATCTCACATTGGTACCTTCTTTGCGTTTTGTCAAATCTGCAGTGGAAATGTTTTTAAAACAAACAACATGTTCTGGGTCATCATCTGAGACCGCTATAATATTAAATACATGGCAGAATGTGGGTAAGCCAGAGCAGGAGACATACTATTCTCCCCCAAATTGCTCAGTCAATTTTTAATTAACACATTCTTTTTTTTAATGAGCGTCATCAGCATGGAAGCATGTCCTCCAGAATGGTGGCTGAAGCATGAAGGGGCATTCAAATGTTTAGCATATCTGGCATGTAAATACATTGCAATGCCAGATTCAAAAGTGCTATGCAAACGCCTATTCCCACTTTCAGGTGACATTGTAAATAAGATACAGGCAGCATTATCTCCCGTAAATGTAAACAAACTTGTTTGTCTTAGCAATTGGCTGAACAAGAAGTAGGACTGAGAGGACTTGTAGGCTCTAAAGTTTTACATTGTTTTGTTTTTGAGTGCAGCTATGTAACAAAAAATATCTGCATTTGTAAGTTGCACCTTCATGATAAAGCGATTACATTATGGTACTTGTATGAGGTGAATTGAAAAATACGATTTCTTTTGTGTACCATTTTTACAGTGCAAATATTTGTAATAAAAATAATAATATAAAGTGAGCACTGTATATTTTGATTCTGTGTTGTAATTTAAATCAATATATTTGAAAATGTAGAAAAACGTCCAAAATATTTAATAAATTTCAATTGGTATTCTATTGTTTAACACTGTGATTAAAACTGCGATTAATTGTGATTAATTTTTTTCATTATGATTCATTTTTTTGAGTTAATCGCATGAGTTAACTGCGATTAATCAACAGCCCTTGTTATAAGCAACTGTAAACAGAGTATTATAATGGAATGTTTGGGGCAATCTTAATTATAGGTTCATTATGTGACCCATAATAATAAAATATAGTAATTTTCTATCTGTCCATGCACTGAAATAAAAATTTAATTTTTAGCCTTTAGCATGAGCTAAAAAATAAAATAAAATAAAAATAAAAATCAGTCTTTTGAATCACAGTTTATTCTGGATCTGGTTTTATAGTTCACAAATTAACTGTACTTTAATGAGTTACTACTTTTCTTAGGATTCAGAAAATATATGGCATAATGGATTCCCCGCCATCTCCCCCTGCAGATTGGGGTAAACCTCCTTAGTCAAACCTGGTTGCTCTGTGGGAGGTAAAAAGCAAACTAACCAATGTTCCTACAAGCAACAAAATAATTTACATTTATTACTGTTGCACAGTGAGGCCTCCAAAGCCTCAGAGTGATGATTCTCCAAATCATTGCATTCTAAGCTTGAGTGATTGATTTAAAAGCTTGCAAGAGATTTATAACGATTCACTGTGTAAGCCAGTGATTTTACATGTAAGTCAAGAGACTGCTTTTAAATGACAAAAACTTTAGACTCACATTGGACTCAGCAGGTGACCAACTGTTTGCTTAGATTTAGAATGTCAGGCTTTATCTGGCACAGTGTTTCAACTGGAGTTTTGAAACACATACATCAATGCATTTTATCCTGAGATCATTTCAGAAGCATTGAAACCTATGCCAGAATTTTCAGAGTTCTCTGTCTCTGTGACTAATATGGTAGGTTTGCGAATAGGTGTGTGTTCACTAATTTCCGTAAGTATTTTCCAGGATAATTTTAAGCACCTGCCTTTTTTGAAAATATGTGCAGATGAGCAAAACTTGAAAAGAGATGAATTCCTTCAGCAGTTTTGTTCAGGTGTGAGGATAGAATTTAGCTTATTGAACTAAAGGATTGTGAGGTGGAAAAATACAAGGAAACTGTTCAGAGGTTAGGTGCTACAGAGAAGAAGACGTTCACAGTAAGAGTGATGGAAAGGGGATGAGAAAAGAGAGACTAGATGAACAAGAGGGGACTAAAAAGAGACAAATTCTCGGAAAGAGGCTGGAAGGAGTTTGTGCACAGGTTTAAAATAATAAATACAGTTTTGAACTGGATTCTGACATGACTGAGAATCAGTAGAGATTAAATGAATTGCAACTTCAACTGCCAAAGAATTCTTTTTCAGTGTATTTGGTTATGGATGATCTAAGGTTTTAATTGCAGTCATATCAAAATAAGATATTTGGAGTTCAGTCCGGCCCTCAACCCCATAACGGGCCTTTGGCACATTGACTTGGGGGTCAGATGAATGTGTCTGAGAGGTACATAGCTGAGCTAGAGTGCTTTGTAATTGTAGAGGCACCAGCATTGTCAGGAGGCCAGTAATGGTTATTGTTCCATCTCCCATGGGACAGAATCAATTTCATATTGAGTGACTGGCCTTTACAGTTCTGTAATTATGACATTTTAAAGTCATGGTAACAGCTTTTTGAAGCTATTATAATAGCAGCACTCCTTCCCCACGAATCCCAACTCTTCCTCCCACTGCTCCAGGACTTTCTCTCTGCTATAGACCGTACATGAAGGCATCTCTATGCCCTCTGTCCACAGGTCCAGTCCTGAAAATAGTGGGATTGGAGGAGCTCCTTGCATCCTTGCAAGGACCTCTGTCAGCCTCCAAAATCCCATGTCTTGCAATCAGTTTGTGGAGGGCTAGCAATACTGCCTTACCCTGACTGTTCAGAGGGACTCCATTTCCTCCCCACTCCCCACAGGTGGGGAAAGCTGCCATTCAATCCCTCTTACCATCCCTATCAATATCCTCTGTGCCCCAGCCTCCCTTCTGCCCCCACATCCCTCTGCATCCCTTAAATCTGCCTCCTGCTGCCTCTCACAGTTCCTCATCCACTTTTCACAGTGTCTTTGCTGCTCCTCACAGTCCCTGTGTCCTGTCTAGCACCCCAAACCTTGGAGTGGCAGATATTTTGCCTGTATGCATGGCTTCGGTCTCATCGAACACAATGGCAGGAGGCAGCCAACTTTTGGTTTTAAGGGAAGTCTCATTTCCTTATGCAGATAGGCTGCAGGGAAATGGTGGCCCTCAGCCCCATAGACAGAATAGGAGATGATGACTATTTTGAACAAGGGAACATTCCCAAATTGGCAGACTTCTATCATATTTTCATGAGATGGGTACAAAAAATACCCCAGAACTGCTAGAGTTGTGATAATACTGGCTTTTAGCCCTGCTTATACCTCTTTTGGAGGAGGAGCAGATAAGAGAGAGACATCTTTTTATGTTTAACATTTGAAAGCTGACTTTCAGGCTAAATTAGAGTATTTCTTGAGAATTTGAAGAAAATTGTACAAACGCTTTTCTGATTGAAGAGCTTTTAATATAACTTTGTGAAATGCTTGTGACATGTCTGTCTGTGCCTTGGTATATTGAAAGCTGAATCAAAACTAAGGACTATTAGTTCTACTTGTTGTGCATTTATTTAAAACCAAGCAACTACAATATGTAATATGTGTACTTAAGTAACCATAATATATAAAAACAATATACATTTTTTATTGTTTCTCCTTTCTCCCATCCTTCATATGTCGCTTGTTTTAAGGAGGAGCGAGGAAGTCTGAACTAACAAAGATGGGTGCCTCTTGTGCCCTGGAGCATTTTGCTTTTCTTCCTCGCCTCCCTTGCCTTTTTAGATTTATAGAACTCTTTGAAGCAGGGGCTGTGAAGATTTGGGGAATCTGTCTATGTACAGCTTATGAATTCTGATTAGTGTTATGAAATTATTTCATGAATGCCCTATATGGATGTGGACTCAACCATTTGCTAATAGGGCTATAATACAGCTCTCCCAGACCAGGGACAATGGGGAGTTGTTAATCTTAATGACTGTGCTCTGATCAAACAATGGGCATGCTAAGGACACTGGGGGAAGCTAATTCCTCCAACTTGTCTGTAGTGATGGGGAAGTGAAGAACACAAAATTGCCAAACAGGATAGAAGGGACAAAGCAAGGGTTTTAAAAGGACTCACAAGAGGAAAAAGAGGGAAGGCTTTTGGAGGGATAGGAAGCTTTGCAAAGATGCTTCTTACAGCTTCTAGCATAGTGGGAACCTGATCCTGACTTTGGTTTTTGGGTGCTACTGTAATACAAATAAGTATTCTTTTATTAGAAATCAAGATTCACTTCATAAGCAGTTGTCATCAGAACCCTCAGCATACGGTAATTTTTCATCAAACACATTGCTAATTTTTTTTAAAAGTATGAGTCAATGTTATTTAAAAGTATGAGTCAATTGCCAATACTAGGCTGATGAATGCAGCGTAACAACTTAAATAGCTAGGGTGGCTTCACAATAAAAACTCCTCCTCTGAACAGAGTTTTTTCAGAGGGCAAATTTTGTGTGCCAGTGGGTTTGTGGCAGAAAAAGATTTCTGACTCTATAGATTCTTCTAAACTGACTTTTTTTGTACAGATAAATGTGTGTTTTATGCTGCCACTTGTCTACTCTCTCAAACCAATGTCGAGGGTCCATTTGAGCTGACCCAGCCTGCGTGATCCTCAGGGTCAGTGGTGGAACTTACAAGTTCACAAGACTCAGTCAATATACTGCTTCTTGGATCAATGCCCATTCAGGGAGAATGGGGCCAAGATGTCAGGCTTACTTTTACACAATGACACCGGTGTCAGTTCAAAGGATTAGGCAACCTTTAAGTCACAATGTGACTGCATACATTGTTAATATACTGAAGTTTTTTTTATTGTCTTTCTGAACTGCGACTAATTCAGCATAAGATAATGTCATGCACATAAAAGAATATACAATGGAAATACTTTAGCTCATAAAGACTTGTGCAGAATATTTTAAAGAAAATATTTCATGAATTGCATTGTGCCAAGTCCTTTCCTAGTCCTCTCTGCTACCCTGAGTCCCCCAATTGTAATCAAGTCTGGCTGCTGGGTTTGTAATTTCTACAAGGGCAGATGAATTTTAAAGCTTGTTCCTTAGGCAAGTTCAACCTAGGAGTACCACATAAACTGGGTCTGTCAAAACAGTGTGTGAAAAAGAAATCTGTAACCCACCCTGGTTCTAACACTGAATATGAACACTACAGAGGGTCCTGTACCTGTATTGCCCTGTACCTGTATTTCTTTTATCATAAATAACAACGAACAAAAATTGCATACGAAAGTATGCTTCTAAGCTTGTTTGTTTCTAGGATTGCCCCCTGAAGAAGCGATGCTTGGGGGAGGGAGGGGGCATGTGGGGTCATGTGTCCCTCCCCCCAGAGAGGATGGGTAGCCCAATGCAATGAGTCAGAGGGTGGAGGTGGAACTGCCTCCCTGAGTCCCGCTGTGCAGAGCTTCCCCACCTGAGCCCTGCAGCAAAGCTGCCTGGAATCATTGCTCGCCTCCGCCCCCCCCCAAAAATGTTCCCCCTCATCGTTTGAAAAAGCTGTGGGATGGTCACATGCCCATCCAGAAACTTTAAATTGTGCCCTCCCTCACTACAAATTACGTCTCACCACTGGACCCCTGCAGATCCCCTCTTTCCCTTCCTCTGTCTGTGCCACAGAGAAATACTCAAACCCTTAATATCCTAGCTTGGAGCTAGTAGGACCCATGTGGTCTTGCTTTCAGTATAAGTCAATAAGATAGCTTTGTATCTGTATGCTGTATCATAGAACCTGATATCAGGGTGAATCCACATGATAATTCTGCATCTCTATGCTGAGTTTTAGAATCTGACACCATTGTTGCAAGACCCCAGACTTATTTTCATCTATGGAGAAAAGCTTGGAGTGAGATATGGACTGGGAACCCTAAAACATGTCTATTTTATGTGGTGAGGTGTAACATGTTCAGGAGTCAATGCAGACATTTTTCAGAGTAGCAGCCGTGTTAGTCTGTATCTGCAAAAAGAACAGGAGTACTTGTGGCACAAGTACTAACAAGTAAGAGACTAACAAATTTATTTGAGCATAAGCTTTTGTGGGCTAAAACCCACTTCATCGGATGCATGCAGTGGAAAATACAGTATATATATCTATATATATCTATATATATCTATATCTCTGTGTATATATATATACACAGAGAACATGAAACAATGGGTGTTACCATACACACTATAACAAGAGTGATCAGTTAAGGTGAGCTATTACCAGCAGGAGAGAAAAAACAAAACAAACAAACAAACAAACAACCTTTTGTAGTGATAATCAAGATGGGCCATTTCCAGCAGTTGACAAGAACATGTGAGTAAGAAGTAGGGGGGAAATAAATATGGGGAAATAGTTTTATTTTGAACTTGTGAGGAAGAAGTAGGGGGGAAATAAATATGGGGAAATAGTTTTATTTTGTGTAATGACACATCCAGTCCCAGTCTTTATTCAAGCCTAATTTAATAGTGACCAGTTTGCAAATTAATTCCAATTCAGCAGTCTCTCGTTGGAGTCTGTTTTTGAAGTTTTTTGTTGTAATATTGCCACTTTTAGGTCTGTAATCGAGTGACCAGAGAGACTGAAATGTTCTCTGACTGGTTTTTGAATGTTAAAATTCTTTACGTCTGATTTGTGTCCATTTATTCTTTTATGTAGAGACTGTCCGGTTTGGCCAATGCACATGGCAGAGGAGCGTTGCTTGCACATGATGGCATATATCACATTGGTAGATGTGCAGGTGAACGAGCCTCTGATAGTGTGGCTGATGTGATTATTGCCTCTTCAGTGGTGCAAAACCACCATAAACCTGATTTAACAGGGCAGTTAAACCAGGTTTAATGTTGCCCTATATCAGTGGAATGGTGCAAAGCAGCCAGAATGTACCAGCAAAACCAAGTATTCTAATACTCTAATATAGTTGTTCAACAGTTTGTCTGACTGTGGCACAGAATAACAAGTCTTTAAATAGAAGTAAAAAGAATAAAACAAACACAGTATGTTATTTTATGTGTTATGTACTCTACAGTAGTCATCCCTGGAGTATGCTAATACGGAAGCTGCCAGTATCACAATAGCTGAATTGGTCATGAGGTCAAATTGTGTTGGCATCAGATAAGTCCTCATGTTATTGACTGTAATGATAGAGGAAAACGTTTTTTAAAAAAACCTCTCAATCTGCCTCAAATTAACTTGTATTTAAAAAGACAGAGGTGGACTATAAGCCTATTAATGGCATGGATTTGGGGACTAATTTTCATGTACGATTTAATATTATATAAAATAAAATATGGAAAATTTTGAGGCTATAATTGTATTAGAATTCTGGTTACTTTATAGTGTATGATGTCCCGAGAACCCCTAGATGGTATCCAAACTTTATAAATCAAAGTTGTGTATTATTTATTCTATATGTCATGCATTTGATATGTGGTGCAATTTTCAGAGATTAAAATGATATACTCCTAATTCTTGGATGCGCTTTGATCATATTTATTCCTTTACTCCTTTAAACATTGCTAAATAATTGTGTATGTATTCAGTGGCTGACAAGCACATTCCTTGTTTGATGGGCTAATTAAGGAGAAAAGCTAGTCTCTTCTCAGTTAAGGTTGTAACTAGCTTTCTCTTATAAGGCCAGTTTTGATCTCCCTTGTAACTACACCAAAATTAAACTAACGCACCAGAAAATTATGGTGTGTGGTATATTAAAGGAAATGTCTTTTTAAGGTTTGGGGGTAGCTGCATATTAAAAACTCATTTTTGACTAATGTAAAAGTAATTTTTTCCCATTTGGAAAAAAATTCTTATGTAATTCAAACAAACGAAACTTCAAATTTGTTTTATTTTGTTGCCCTCCCCAGGAGTACTGCCTTGCACTATTTTGGGAAACTGCAGGGTTACTTGATATTTGTGGATAAAATGTTTGGAGTTACTTGATATGTTTAACGTGGTCTTGAGAGAATTCAGGAGAGTTTGTAAAATCCATAAATCATAATGTGTGAAATTTAGTCATTTCTGTGGCAGAACTGTAATAATCTTTGATAAGATTCTGTGTGGTAGTTGAAAGCTTTGTTGGGATTATAGGGTAACTCTGTATGAACTCTGTAAAGGTGTTGCTACTGCATGAACTTGAGTAGGGGTTACTGGCTTTATATAGATTCTGGTGTATGGTTACACCATATTAATACTTCACAAATATAAATAAATACCTACGATTTTTTGAAACCAGTAATGAATCTCAGTGTCAGAAAAAAATTCTCAAAAATCTAAGGAAATTCCTAGACACAATTTTCATTAAGGTGTCATCATGGTTGTAATTACAACCAGTTTTTGATGTGGATATGGTACAAGTGGGATACAGATTCTATAATATGGTTAAATGCTGAGGCCACAGCTTTATTTAACAATGAATACCTAACAGGTAAAACACCCACTGGCAAGATTGTTCCAGTGAGGATATCAACTCATACCAATGGTCCCTGATGTACTTAAACCTGAGGGTGAGTGTGAAATCCCTGCTCCCGCTATACCCTCAAACCAGCCACACCACTCTGAGTGGTGACAGAGTCCTGACCCCCTCCATGCTGAATATAGGAGAGATGAGATGAGGAGAACTGAGAGCCATGTGAGCTATAGAGACATATTCCCTCAGCATGCCCTGTGAGTGTCTAGATCCAAGGCCCAAGCAATATGAGACCTCAGTGAGGCACTTTTTAACCACCAACCATTCTAGAACCTGAGAAAGTTGTGACATATAATTTAAACACTCCCCAAAACAGACCTCCTGAATTCCAAGTGGAAGAAAAACTGACACAGCAGTATGCCACTTTCATTGTATGGGGCAAATCTCTTCCAGACCCCAAACCTAGTGGTTTGCTGGTATAAGTGGCAGCTACACCACACTTAGCTATACTGGCAAACCCTTTTCTAGTATAAAAAAAGGCCTGGGATGTGTGTGTTGTGCCACTTGAATTACATCTGTAGAACTTTTGTGTTTAGACAAGGCCTTAGTGTTTTGTTCCATTGTTACTGCTGTTGCTGGGTGGTGGTCCTGGTTGTTGTGACAGAAGTGTGCACAAATAGGTCCTTTTCTTTCTGTCTGGTATGGGATAAAAATCTATGCAGTTAGCTTCAACCTTGTTTCCCTCATTCTCTTGTACCTCTTGTTGTGTCACTGTTTCCTCTAGTGCCTTTGAATTATGCCATAGCCTGCCGGGCTGTTTTCTATTACTGAGTGTACCTTTGTAAATATAATACATAGTTTAAAAGCAAGTGTGTTTAATGATTAATTTTCCCTGAAGACTTGGGATGCATTCGGGGCCACTACAGCTACTGGAAAAGTCTGTTAATGTGTCTGGGGATGGAGCGGAAATCCTCCAGGGACATCTCAATGAAGCTTTCCTGGAGGTACTCCCAAAGCCTTTGCAAAAGCTTTCTGGGGAAGGCAGCCTTATTGAGTCCTCCATGGTAGGACACTTCACCACAGCAGGCCAGTAGCACATAGTCTGGAATCATTGCATAAGAAAGCATGTCAGTGTGTGGTCCTGGTGTTTGCTGGCATTCAAGCAACATCCGTTCTTTATCTCTCTGTGTTATCCTCAGGAGAGTGATATCATTCATGGTCACCTGGTTGAAATAGGGGAATTTTATTAAGGGGACATTCAGAGGTGGCCGTTCCTGCTGGGCTGTTTAACTGTGGCTGAAAAGAAATCATCCCCGCTGTTAGCCACGCTGTGCGGGGAGGGCTGAAGTGATCATTCCAGAGAATTTTGACAGGTTTCAGAGTAGCAGCCGTGTTAGTCTGTATTCACAAAAAGAAAAGGAGTACTTGTGGCACCTTAGAGACTAACAAATTTATTAGAGCATAAGCTTTCGTGAGCTACAGCTCACTTCATCGGATGCATCCAATGAAGTGAGCTGTAGCTCACGAAAGCTTATGCTCTAATAAATTTGTTAGTCTCTAAGGTGCCACAAGTACTCCTTTTCTTTTTCCAGAGAATTGTGTGTGTGTGTGTGTGTGCGGGGGGGGGGTTAGTTGGGTTTGTGCTGCATGTTAATTTGAAAACATCAGCCCCTCCTTTTTTTCCTCCGCAGCTTCAAATGTTTCAACGCTGTCATTAGCATCTCCATCCCAGAGGCTAGCACAGATAAGAAGGTGAAAAAAACCACACTCACAATGAAATGTTCTCTGAGCTCATGCAGTCCTCCCGCACTGAAGAGCCCAGCAGAATGCGTGGAGGTAAACAATGTCAGAGTCCAGGAAAGCACAAAATGAATGTGAGGACAGGAGGGACACGCTAGAGGATAGATGGCTGGGGCAACAAGAGAGGTGGCAGCAGTGTAATGAGAGGAGGCATGCTGAGGCTACTGGAGGATCAAACTGATATGCTCCAGCATCTGGTGGAGCTGCAGGAAAGGCAGCAGGAGCACAGACTGCCACTGCAGCCCCTGTATCACCACCTGTCCTCCTCCCCAAGTTCCATATCCTCCTCACCCAAACGCCCAAGAACACGGGGGGCGGGGGAGCCTTCAGGCACCCAGCCACTCCACCGCAGAGGATTGCCCAAACAACAGAAGGCTGGCATTAAATACATTTTGAATTGTTGTGTGGCCTTGTCCTTCCCTCCTCCCCTCATCCACCACCCCACCCGGTGCTTCCCTCCTCACTCATCCCTCCCGGGCTACCTTGCGAGTTTTCCCCCTATTTGTATGATGAATTAATAAAGAATGCATGATTTTGAAACAACAATGACTTTATTGCCTCTGCAAGCTGTGATCGAAGGGGGAGGTTGGTTGGCTTACAGGGAAGTAGAGTGAACCAAGGGGGTGGGTTTTTATCAAGGAGAAACAAACAGAACTGTCACACCATAGCCTGGTCAGCCATTAAACTGGTATTCAAAGCTTCTCTGATGTGCAGCATGCCCTGCTGTGATCTTCTAACTGCCCTGGTGTCTGGCTGTGCGTAATCAGCGACCAGGCGATTTACTTCAACTTCCTACCCTACCATAAATGTCTCCCCCTTACTCTCACAGATATTGTGGAACACACAGCAAGCAGTAATAACAATGGGAATATTGGTTTCGCTGAGGTCTAACCGAGTCAGTAAACTGCACCAGCATGCTTTTAAATGTCCAAATGCACATTCTACCACCATTCTTGCTCAGCCTATAGTTGAACAGCTCCTGACTACTGTCCAGGGTGGCTGTGTATGGCTTCATGAGCCATGGCATTAAGAGGTAGGCTGGGTCCCCAATGATAACTATAGGCATTTCTACATCCCCAACAGTTATTTTCTGATCTGGAAAGTAAGTCCCTTGCTGCAGCCGTTCAAACAGACCAGAGTTCCTGAAGATGTGAGCGTCATGTACCTTTCCCAGCCATCCCACGTTGATGTTGATGAAACGTCCCTTGTGATCCACCAGTGCTTGCAGCACCATTGAAAAGTATTTCTTGTGGTTTATGTACTGGCAGCCTTGGTGCTCCGTTCCCAAGATAAGGATATGCATTCTGTCTATTGTCCCACCACAGTTAGGGAATCCCATTGCAGCAAAGCCATCCACTATGACCTGCACATTTTCCAGAGTCACTATCCTTGATAACAGCAGCTCAGTGATTGCATTGACTACTTGGATCACAGCAGCCCCCACAGTAGATTTGCCCACTCCAACTTGATTCCTGACTGACTGGTAGCTGTCTGGCATTGCAAGCTTCCAGAGAGCTATCGCCATTCGCTTGTGAACTGTGAGGGCTGCTCTCATCTTGGTATTCTTGCTCTTCTGGGCAGGGGAAAGCAAGTCACAAAGTTCCATGAAAGTGCCCTTAGGCATGCGAAAGTTTCGCAGCCACTGGGAATCATCCCAGACCTGCAACACTATGTGGTCCCACCAGTCTGTGCTTGTTTTCCAGGCCCAGAATCAGCATTGAAATGCATGAGCCTGCCCCATTGCCACTAGGATGGCCAAATTGCCAGGGCCTATGCTTTGAGAGAAGTCTGTGTCCATGTGCTGATCACTCTTGTCACCGTGCTGCCGTTGCCTCCTCACCTGCTTTTGCAGGTTCTGGTTCTGCATATACTGCATGATAATGTGTGAGGTATTTATGCTCATAACTACTGCAGTGATCTGAGCGAGCTCCATGCTTGCTGTGGTATGGCATCTGCAGGAAAATAGAGTTGCAGGGGAAGCGGTGGTTGGATGACCAGTTTGGCAGAACTACTGCACCATATGCTGCCAGGACACAACACCTGAATGGGCTGCATGCTTGCAAGACAAGAGAGGCCAAGCAGAGTTGCAGCAGAAGCGGCGGATGACAACGGTCATATAGAGGACCTGCAAGACCACCAGGATAGTTGGAGACCAGAGTTGCAGAGGAAGTGGCAGATGATGACAGTTATATAGAGGACTTCTGAAACCACCAGGAGAGTAGGAGAGCAGAGTGGCAGAGGAAGTGGTGGATGACGACGGTCATATAGAGGACCTGCGAAGTGGATTCATAGCACTCAGTTATGACGGTTTCAGCCCTACTGCACCATCTGCTGAAAGCAGTATGGCACCCACATGGAAAAAAGGTGCAAAAAGATTATCTGCCGTTGTTTTCATAGAGGGAGGGGCGACTGACAACATGTACCCAAAACCACTCTCGACAATGTTTTTGCCCCATCAGGGATTGGGAGCTCAACCCAGAATTCCAATGGGCATCAGAGACTGTGGGAACTGTGGGATAGCTACTCACAGTGCAATGCTCCAAAAGTTGACACCAGCCACGGTACTGTGGATGCACTCCACTGACTTAATATGCTTAGTGGGGATGCACACAATCGGCTATACAAAATCGCTTCCTAAAAATTGACTTCTATAAATTCAATCTAATTTCATAGTGTAGACTTACCTTTAGGGTATGTCTACACTACGAAATTAGGTCAATCTTATAAAAGTTGATTTTTAGAAATCGATTTTATACAGTCGATTGCAGATGTCCCCACTAAGCACATTAAGTCGGTGGAGTGCTTCCTTACTACCATGGCTAGCGAAAGTACCATTTTCAAAAGTGACTGAGACACTTAGGAGCAAAATGCATTGAAAGGCAAAGTACTGAATCAGTGTTTCTGCTATGTCACTTAAGTCACATAAATGCTTTTGAAAATGTTACTCCCGTCTTTACAACTATGACTATATTTATTGTGAAATGATTTCCTGGACCTCACCCCTTCTTCTTTCCTTCTCAGATGTCTTCTGCTTTCCTTGTTTCAACTTACGGCACAAAAGACCAATGGCTGCTTTCAGGTCCCATTTTCTATTAAAGCAAACCTGGGAATATGAAAAATAAAAACACATATTTCTAGCTTAGTTTTGTAACAGAAAGTGGGTGCTGCAAGAGGATAAAAAGGACAGCAGGCCTCAGGGGGTTGGGTGTAGGGAATAAGTAGTTTAAAACTGCCCATTCCTTGTTCCCGTTGTTCTCTTCCTTCCTCTCAGGCCCCACTTAAATGTGGCACTTAGGCCAAGAAGCTAAAAAAGGAGCCTTAATGTAGCTCCTAGTTCAGCTTCCGTAGTCAGGGCTACTGAGCTGGGATGAGAAGGGAAGCAGCAGTTTCCTATTTGAAGCCCTGCTCTAGTGATCTGCCACAGCAGTGTTTCAAAGAGAAGCTGTTCTTTTCCCATCCAGTCCAGATGTAGTGCTCAGCAGTACTACAGAGCAGCTGGGCTGCTTAAAGGTGACCGTAGGACTACAGAAACCTGAACTAAGAGCTAAATTACATTAAATTCTTAGGTTTTTTATTTTGATTTATAAATAAAATAGAGAGCAGATATCTCATCATCTAGGTGCCCTTAACAATTTTTATAAATACCAATCATACAATACCATAATAAAACTAGCAGCTAAATCTTGCCTTATCAAAAAATAAACCAGCAAACAACTACTGATGAAAACTAGAAGTTCTCACACATTACACCCCAGCACAAAAGCCAAAGAATAAAAAATGGACTTTGCATCGTGACAAAGGCAAGAGAGTCAGGCTAATTTGAACCAAGGTGGCATTAGTAAGTCGAGGTTCCCTTATGGATAATGCCATACAACCAACTTCCTTCCTTTTAAAAAAAGAGCTTTCAGTATTAGCCAATAGAAAAAAAGGATTGTGTTGCTTACTCTTCACATTTCTAATTATTCATGTAAATTAAATTCTACAAGTTAAGAAAAATTCATAAAACTCATAGTTATTTGTCTTATAGGAAGATCTGGCATATGAATAGTGCCCATAACCTCAGAAGGTGAAATGTAGAAAATATCACAGGCAACTCCCACTTCAAGTTAACTGAACCAAAAAAGGGAGATTCCTGATGTGAAGGAGAATTCAAGGAGATCCTCCCTAATCACCTCTTAATAGACTCACATTTCAGACACAGGAAACAAATCAAGAATTCTGAAGACATAGAATTTTTAATCATTTACATTTACTATCAAATACAATAAAAATGTAAAAGTACAGATAATGAACATTATATGTAAATAATAAGACTTATTACTAAGAATAGTCAAACAAATAGAATTTTGCAAAATACTAATGTACATACTACAGCCATGAAAAATTCATTGTACCTCCCCCATTCTTTATCTGTATTCAATGCAGAGAAAAAATATTCTCAATAATGAATATCATTAGTACATAATTATTTTTTTATGTTTCTGTCTGGTAAGAGTTGGTGATAATTAGATGTGTATTTTTTAACAGTTCTAAAGAAGTGTTGAACATTACAAAAGGTAGCAGGACAGGGAGCCTGGGAAAAAAATAGATCAAGAGAAGGAAGTTTCAATTAATGACCCTTCCATTAACATATTATACCAGATATGCACTGAGTAGGAATGAGACTGCATCTCTGGAAGCCAAAGTTCTGTACACTTTCAATGGATGGTCAAACAAACAAAAAACAACCAGACTGTGGCACAGAGAAAAAGTTCTCTGGCATCAATCCTACTACCAGAGATGCAACCTTTGGTGTTGATGTCTACAGCTGAACGAAGGCGGCTTAATGTATCCTGAAAGAACTAGGAATATCCTCAGTACCAAGACACCTACTGAGAATGGTGTAGTCCCTGATACCGAAAACACTATATACTTCAGTGCTACCCCTAGAGGAGATCTGCTCTCTCTCCGATGCATATATTTTCACATCCGTAGAGTTGAGAGCCCTCTACTCTTTGTGGCTCTATCTGACTCGTTGAAAGGCCAAGTCATTTTTATCACAGAGAATCTCTAAGTGGACTATGCAACGTATCTCCCCTCCTCTTGTCACTTAGCAAGTGATGCTCTCCTTTTGAATGCAAAGGTGCACGCCACCAGCGCATAGGCAGCATCTTCAGTCTGCTTCAAAAACATGCCAATGTTTGAGAACTGCAATGCAATTATGTGGTGTGACATACTGACAAAAATAAAATGATGTAGTGATATCTACTTGAGTTTGCAGACATCCTGAAACAATAGCTCCAAGAGGTATGAACTGCCCCTTTATATTTCAATAGAGTGTTAACATTTAGCTTATCAGGCATCAAAGTTAAAATTAACTATTTCAATACTCATCAAAACAGGCAAGAAGGGAGATTATCATATCATGCAAAGCTGCACAGTGTGCTGTGATTAGCACCTCATTTTAGTATCATGAGTGGGTGAAGCTTCTGTTGTTGGAGGATTTGGGGAGAGTATCACCACTTTTTTCCACAACATTATCCCTCTTGTCCAGTTTTGAACAATTCCATTAAGTCACATTAGATACTAAGGTAGGAAATGGAAGTTATTGAACTATTTGTAGGTTCTTATGAGTAGTCAACCTAGTTAGTAACACCTGCTCTATGCTGCGTTTCAGAATGACTCTAAGCCTGGCCTGTCAGTATTGCATCACTTTTGACACTCTGTCCTATATGTTGCAGAATCTAAACTCATATTTGCTCCCTTAACCATGACTAGCATCATATTGGCATCATTTTACACTTGTATTGCACCTATATTGTAGAATCTTGTACAATATATCCCCCATTGCTTTAAACAATGGAAAAGATATGTTAAAATAAAAACCCCTGAAAATCTTCAAGAACTTCATAACATTCTATATTTTATATAGTTAAGACTTGTTTCCATTTTGTTGCTATTTAAGCTCACAAGAATAAGGAAATAGCAATAAGGTCCCTTGAAGTACGTGAATATGTCCACTCATATGTGTTAATTAACTATACATGGATACTGGTAGGGTACACCTATCGTCAGATGAGTTCAAATCTTGTTTTAGAAAAATCATGGGTGTAATATTGGGGTTGTTGGGAGTGTTTAAAAGAGAGGTTTTTAAAATTGCTTTTTGTAAAATAAGTCTATTTCTTAGATAATGTAATGTAGTTTGCATAATTTCAGGTAAAACACATCTTGTGTATTTGACTTTGCAAATCTTCTGATTGTTCTAAAATGGTCTATTTATCTTACGTGTTTTTATATTAAACTTGTTCCTCTGTAAGGTTAAAAAATAAATTCATATTACTAGGTTTCAGCTTGCCTCCCTGTGGGATATTGCCTTCTGATCCTTCTAAAGGACTTCAGTCTTTTAATGCAAAGACCTAGAGGCATTTTAGCAGCTCAAAGGAGTGAATGGAGGCTTTTCTGCTTTGATTTATACACATACGTATTGTCAAAAATTACTCCATTTGTGTGTTCATTCATCTAACTCTGCCCAGGAATTATAGAAAATGCTCTCACAATTTTTCTTCAACAACGCTATTCAATAATTGTGACAGCATCTCTTCCTCATCACCTTGCTTTTTGTGACCTGCAGAAATAGTTGTGCAAACATGAGTGTATATGTTTGCACATTTTAAAAGTGCCATGTGCCTCTAATTCTCTGGCTGTCTGGACATACTCATTTCCTCATTTTTATGCTCATATGTGACTCAGAAGGTTTTTAAATTTTGAACATAGAATTTTTGCATGGAAAAAAAGTCTCCATTAGCTTTTTGTGACATTTTGGGGCAAAAATGCAAAAGTCTATTTTCATATGAAATGTTGTTGTCTCAGGTTTCAGAGTAGCAGCCGTGTTAGTCTGCATCTGCAAAAAGAACAGGAGTATTTGTGGCACCTTAGAGACTAACAAATTTATTAGAGCATAAGCTTTCATGGGCTACAGCCTGCTTCATCAGATGCATACAATGGAATATATAGTAAGATATATATATATACACATACAGATAAGTTGGAAGTTACCATACAAACTGTGAGAGGCTAATTAGTTAAGATGAGCTATTATCAGCAGGAGAAAAAAAACTTCTGTAGACAGTTGACAAGAAGGTGTGAAGATACTTAACTTAAGGAAATAGATTCAATATGTGTAATGTTGTTGTCTCAGAATTTCAAGCAGAAGAAGGGAGATAGCCACTACCTTTGAAGAGAGAAGGTGGCAGAAAACTAAACTTCCACCCAGTTTTCCATACTACTAAAGTGCCAAGATAACATGGTACAGTAAGTAACTTCCAAAATAGCCCGTTGTTGTGCTCTTGTTGGAGGCTGGAGAAAGCACCAATGCCCTGATATCTTTGGGGGATCACAGGTCTATTTTGTCTCACTGAGACCTTTGGTAACATATGTTCTCCCTCCTTCCCTCCCTCCATTCCAACAGATGCCTAAGAATGTAAGAATGATCCACTGTGATCTCCCTCCCCATCTAACTTGTTCTCCTTCTTCCTTTTAACCAATACTAATGTTTCTCACCTGTTCTTCTGCTCATCTAATGACTGCATTCTCTCCCTCTGCTAAACATCTCATGCTTCTATCTCACCCCCTCTCATCCACTTCAGCTTTAATGCCTTCATCTAGATCCTTCCTCTCACAGTATAGTATGCTCTGTTATCTCCATCCTAAATTAAAATAAATGAAATAAAAATCCACTAATCCCCAGGCCTCACCATCTACCACCTTACTCTCTTAATAGCCTTAGTAGCTACCCATTCTCATTTCCTGGACATCCTTGCTGCTGTTGATCATACCCTCCTCATACACTTTTCCACCCTGAGCTCTCTTGACACTGTTCTTTCCTTGTTCTCCTCAAGCCCACAATCTTGGGATGATCTGTGACTTGGTCCTCTGCCTTGCCCCACACATCCAAGCCATATCCAAATCTTGCCACTTCCCCCCACCAAATATTTCCTGATTCCTTTGTCCTTTTTTCCGTATAGCTAAAACTCTCACTTAAGCCTTCATCTTAATTGTTTTGACTTACTCCTCTCTGACCCCCTTGGTGCTGACATTGGCCCATCCAGTTCCTACAGGCTTCTGCCCACCAGATCATGTTTCTTGCCCATCAAACTAGCCATGTCACCTGCTTCTTTGGATTTCTCCATTGGTTCACCATCCTTTGTAGCATCAAGTTGAAGTTTTGATTCCTTGCCTTCAATGCCCTGTATAAATCTGTCCCTTGCTAATTAACTGTCCTCTTTTTTTCATTTCCTCATGAGTCCTCTGCTGCTCTAGTGGTACTAGCCTTGATGCCTTTATTGCCTCCTTTTTTAAGTTGTTCTCTGCCTACTTTTAGGCAGTCTTCTATAAGTGTAACACATTTCTTGAGCTGATCTGCTGCTGGATGACCAACTCCTGATGAATGGCCAAGAAACAGTTAACCAGATAATTTTGGTAAAATTGTGTGTACTTAGGGGGAAGAGTAACTAAAATATATTTCACACATACAAAACCAAACCACCAGCAATAAAAATAATTGTGTTAGTAAAACGTTGTATTATGAACATATGGCCAATAAAGATCTTGGCTGCTTCTGGTACTGCACTCATTCCTTCTGTGTTTAGAGCCAGATCCACAAAGGGACTTACGATGCGAAGCACTCCAATGCCTAACACCTAACTCCTAAGTACTCTGCCACAAGGGGAATTGGGAGTCAAGTGCCCGGGCATTCCATACAGGCACTTAAGAAAGGGATCCACAGAAGCTGGCAAGCTGATTGCACTTGAAGTGAAATGCAAAGGAAAGGAGTGAAGTTTAAGGACTTAGGTGCCTAACTCTCATTGATCTGGTGCCTAGGCATCTGACTATTGGGCCAGAAGGATGTGCCTATCTCTGCTCATATGTGAATTCTCATATGTGAAGCTTCTCCTGGAGTTAGGGGTGCAAGCCAGGTCAGCTATTTTTTTCACCCCCCAGCCCTAATTATACCAGTGGTTAGGCCACCTACCTGGGATGTGAGAGACCCAAATTTAAATTGTTGCTCTGCCTGATTTGGAATAGGGAACTGAACACTGATCTCCCATGTGAGTGCCCTAACCACTGGACTGTTGGGTAGCTTGGAGTAGACGTCTCTCAGTATCTCCTGTTGGAGCTGTTCCACTTTGTATAAACAATTGAATATTTATTGGAGAAGGGACTTGAACTTGACTCTCCCACTTCAGAGGTGAGTGCCCTAACCACTAGGATGCCAAGTCAACATCTTGCTTTCTAGCCCCTACTCCAATTAATATTTAATTATTTATACAAAGTGGAACAGCTTCAACAGGAGAGATTGAGAGACGCAGTCCAGAATACTCTATAGCCTGGTTGTTAAGGTACTTAAGTGGATTCAAGTCCCAGCTCTGAATAGGGCAGATGAGAGGTTTGAACTTGGGTCTCACACATCTCAGCTGACCTAACCCTAACCACTGGCCTTAACCCCAGATGTGTATATGCACTCTTGACTTTCCCTTGCCCCAACCTGTAAGGTTTGGCTTGATAGGTATGCTCTGAGAACACATACCAGATTGTACGCCACTGTGGGAGAGAAGCAGGGGAAAGTCTAGTTTAAGAATGGTGTCAGGAGTCAGCTTTGAGTAAGGTTCCAAACAGCTCCTTAACCGTGGGTTGGCCTCAGGACTTCGGAGGCTTTCCGCATGTCTATTAGCAGAAACCTGGGAGCGTACAGGGTTCATTGGCAGCTTAGCAGTGGTTTCATGGTTGTCAGTGGTGTCTAAATGATGGATTTAGGTACCTAGAAAGGCAGTTAGGAACCTAAGTGCCTTTTTGGATCTACCCTATAGTCTGTTTGTCTTTTAGCTTGTGAGTTCTTTGAGGTAAGGACCCTGTCTTCTTTTATGCTTGGAAAATGGCTAAGCAGATTGCGGGTGCTACTGGAAACACCTAGTAAATAACAAGTCAAAATGGCCTCTGGTTATGCTCCTGAGCTAGTGGAACAGGTTCAGACAAAAAGGGAACATGAAGAAATACCACAAGACTTCAACCTTGTGGCTAGTACCAGCCAACCTAGCTCAGTACTTGAACATGCACTTTGGAAATCTGCATTCTATTTTTGTCAGTATACAGACATGGGAAAAATATTGTGCATAATTTTGATAATATTTTTGTTAATGCAAACATTTTACAGGAAATGCTGCATTTTCACAGGTGTTTCATAAACTCTAAAAAAGAGAAAATTTCAAATATATTTAATTTAAATTGAATATTGTGGATAATGGCTCTAGTTTTAAATTTCAGCTCAGGGTGATAATTTATAGCCAACTTAAAATTTCTAAAACTAGGTTTGACAGAGCATTAACTACAGCAGGAACCAATATTATATACCAGTTAACCACTGATTATCTTTCGATGAAAAGGAAAGGAAGAGATTAATCAGCCATCACACAATGACAATTAAACAGAGCTAATAGAAATTGGAAAAACGTGGAAAGCTCTGTGGAAGGGAAACGGTGAAGGGTAAAAATAGAACAAATTTTTAAAGATAATTTGTGGACATTTTATTCATTTAGAGGGGAAAGACCATAAATAAATCTAGCAGGAATGAAAACAATGATAAAACAATCATTTGTTTGTACTGATAATTTGTTTGCCTTTAGCTGTTTTTTTCTTCAGATTTATGGGCCTGCGTCTTTGCACTTCAGTGACAAGTAGATTCATTATGATCATTAGTTTCCCATGGAGGTGTTATATCAGGTACATTTTCATCAGTACTGCTGCTAGCACAATCAACTGTAATGTGATGATTAAAATGAACAGGAGATTTTTTTCCCTTATGTAGGTAATTCGAGTCTTCATTTCACTAAAGATTAAAAACCAAATCCAGAGACTTGCTGAGCACCCACAACTCCCACTTAGTCTTTAGATTCTCAACACTTCTTAGGATTTGGCCCTATGGCACTAATGTCATTAAATTACTATTTGATATTAACACACTGTGTTAGTAATCTCCATTCATCAGCAAAGTTTACTTCGGTTTTTGCGAATTTACCTGTTTATCCTTTCACTTCATTATGGAGTCAGGCTGCCATTTTCTATTATATTTCCTCTTTGTCTGCTATCTCTTCATTTTACATTTAAATAAATAGTTACTGATTCACTATTATTATTGACATTTCTTCTGCTTTCATTTGTTTCTATACCACTAGATGGTTTCTCAATTTCATTATTATCAAACAGCTCTTCAGTGATAGAGTGCTGTTCCTCATCTTCATAACGATAATTTTATTTTCACATGCATCATCCTGATTTTCAACATCTCCAATGGAGTCTTCAGAATATGAGTCATTTGCAAAAAACTAATTTTCGTTACTGGAGTCATCTTCAGAGTCAGAATATGTTGGTCTATTTTCACGGATATTGTTTGCTCCTGTATGCTTTAATTATCTCCTGGAAGGGATGTGCCTGATGTACTTGCTTGGTCATTATCCAAGTAATTATAATCAAATGTACTTATTTTGTAGATTAAACAAGAACATTTTTTATTATGATTGTTTGTCTTTGAAGCTTGATAAACTTTTTAGCATAAATGTTGAGTTTAATATTGCTGGCTATTTAAATTAAACAATTAATGTCAGAAATATTTCCATTTGATATGTAAAACAGGGTGTTAATAGCTTTGCTTCAAGAAAATATATATAGACATAGTATCATTTTGTAAAAGGTGCAACAAGATTACTTGAAAGTTCAGTTGATGGCAGCCCCCATACAGAGACAGCAGTATGCACATAATACACAAGTTAATAACAGAGTCCAGAAATTTGATTCTAAGGAATTTCAGTGAGTTCATCCCAAAGGACCTCATCCTGTATGCTTTACCTAGATTGCATTGGGAGTAGGAGGAAGGCATAGAGGAACAAGCATTGGTATCATAAGGTACAGATGGTAAAAATATATTAGGCTAGGCCATACTCTCGCTAAGGCAGAATTGTTCCTTGCACTTTGAGCCCAGCCTTGCTCTAACTGAATGCAAAGGAAGTTTTGTCATTCACTTCATGGGAACAGGATTGGACATTAAGGATTAGATTACTTTATTTGCATAGGTCACTCCCAGCTTTTTCTTACAGCAAGATACATTTTTCTTTGGCTTTTCTTTCAGTTCTCTTACTTTGTAAGTATCTCTGACTTTAGACATTCATTGGACATGTATTGCCAAGTGTTTAGCTTTTCATGAGGATTTATTTTAAAAACTTCTCAAGTATTATAAATAAACAATTTGTTGGCTATGATATCAGTTTCCTACAGGGTGCATTTGGCTTTTACTTAGAAATTGTTTTGTTTATATATTTGAGATAGTGAAGCTCTGTGAGACATTAGCATGTGTAGTAAACTTACCAATGATAGCTTATTGCAATGAAAATTTATACATATATATATATATATATATATGCCAAATCCTACCATGTTAAGAGCCTATCTAGCGATATTTTATTAGAACATATATCACTTATTACAAGCAACTTTTCTTACCTTAATCAATCATCTTTTCTAGCGTGCCCATCATTTTAGCATAGAGGCACCAAATACCAGCAATTAATTAATTAAGAAGAATCATTTACTATGTGGTAGTGGATTAAGGATAACTTTCATATTATCTGCAATTGCTTCTGTTGTATTTTTCCTACAGCAGCTTTTTCTGAATGTTTCTGAATTTTGGGTACAAGATTTAACCTATACTGTTAAATTCAAATCGATATTCCCTATTTCATACTGCATTCCCATCAATGCCAACTTTCCTAAAATTACAATGTTTACATTGTTTTTTCTAGTACACATTGTATCTTCATGACTTCATTTAAAATCCTCTAATGCTCTTAGCATTAGATGTTCTTTAGCTGAAACCTCACTGTGTTCTTCTCCTTTGCTATGCGCAATGTGGCTCAGGTGGAACGTAACCAGGATTCTTCACCAAATTTCGTCCCGGGGTTGGATCATTAGCTTACCCAGCTCAGGCGGGGGGAAGTGTACCTGAACGCTGATCCATACCCCACTTCCCCCTTTACTGTGTTAATCATACCTCACTTCCTAGAATTTGATCCAGAATACCCTCATTTTGCATTAAGGCTATCTCCTATTGAAGAATCTTAACATCAAGGAGGGATTTTTCATGTTAAAGAATGTTTTCTTGAAAAGGCCATGCCAGTTTAATACATTGTATATAAATTAGGCGGGGGATTGGTCCCTTACAAAGTTTCAATTTACTAAGGGGAATTAATAGGTTGCTGAGTTTTCCTCGTTATAATTGGCAGGTTGCTTTTATTTCTTAGGGATGTTTCATTTTGTCTTTTTGAGTCGTCTTCAGCATGTTTACGAAATGCCCTTGCTGCATTTTTATTAACCCTCTTGGAAATCTAAAAGAGCTCTGTAGTTTGAGTTAAAAAGGTTATCTTGAGGTTTTCTGATATTTTCTCCTGATAATGTTTCATTTAGAACTTTTAACAATGTAATCCATATTTGGATGCATATAACTTTCTATTGAATAGAATATCCTAACTCCAGTAGCATATTGTCCTTAACAGTGTAAGTGCACAGAAAAAAAGGAACTTGTATCAAACATTGCTAATATTACCACACATCTCTTACATGAAAGCTCACTACTACATCATGCCTCAAGGCAGTGTGGTCTACAGAGACTTAGAAATCAGTAAATTTCGATCTGGTTATGATTCTCTCGGCCTATGTTTACACATATAACCTTTCTGCCTCTGTTTCCCATCCATGATGCGGGGCTAACACCCACTTCATAAGGTGAGTTGTTGTGAACTGATTGATTTGTTTCTTTTGAAGTCCTCTGAAGAGGTGCTAACTATTATTAATTATATTGCTTGTTTCCTTTCACTGTGGGTATTATTTGTATTTCTTTTCTCCATAAAAGTACTGCATTCATTCCCAAGGAAAAGTACACATAGATAAAGGAGGTAAATGGAACATTCTAGTCATATTGGATTGTCCATTTTCTGTAAAAGAGAAGTCTATGTTCCTGAGAAGTAATAAAAATGCAATACTTTGCATTTTAAGGTATGTCATCATTAAGCCTTGGTGGCTAGAGATGGCATGGCGTAATAGTCAGGAAATGGAGCCAGGAAGCAGTTAATATGCCAGGAAGTTTCCAATTTGTGCACACAGTTACTCTATTATTATAGTTCAAATGATTATTTAGAAGCATAATTGGTCATTTTCATGCTCAAATATTCAGTTTTAGTGCATATCTGTGACAACTGCTCACATGTTTTTACATTCATGTATATACAGGCCTGCTTTATTGAAAGTCATGCCATTAATTTTTTCCATCTCCATTTTTACATCTGCAAAGTGATTATAATAAGTGTCTTCCTGAGATGTATTGAAGATGTAAAGCCTATGTGATGAAAATATTACAGTACAAAACTCAAACCTTATAATAGAACTTAGCATTGAAGCTAAATGACAATTATCAACAGGACTTCTGCTTTCAATTATTTTTAGCAGTTGTTGCTGTCAAGTAATGTAGCTAATGCCCTATTCAAATATGAGAATACAATTAAGAAATAGGGTGTGTTCACATCTTTGGGGATGGGTAATGGATACTGTCAAGAATACAGTAATGGATAAAGCCCAAGCCGGCAATGATTACAAGCTGTTTTCATATAACAGTTGATTGAGGGTCAGTATCAGCTAAAGGTCTCAGTCCAAATAAGCAGGTATTTACAACCCAAAAACATGATGAGCATTGGTACTAATCCAAACCTAGTTTCAGCAGGAGTGAATAAATGGGAAGACTGAACTCATACTTAAGAGATCCTTCCAGAATGAGCCGAATGCAGAGCAATGTGAAGAAAGCTGTACTGTCATGACCCATACTGAGCCTGTTCTGCAAATACAGGACTTCATTCTGCAGTGCTTCCCATTTTACAAACTTCATGAGTGCTAAGGTCACTTAAAGAAAAAGAAAATAGACTTGCCAGAAGAAGTGATGTGCTGGGAAAGGAAGAGGAAGTGTGTCAATGGAAATTACAGGGAGGGAGAATTAACTTGTTGTTGAAGGTGGAACCCTGGATTCTGCCCGAGTTTTCCTGTGTGACCTTCAGGAAGCCACTTAATATTTGTGTTCCTCAGTTCCCGCATCTGAAAATTGGTGATAGGAATATCTACTACTATACTGGTATGAGGAGTGTCTAAGGGATGTCTACACTGCACAGAAAAACCTGTGGCCCGGAGTCTCAGCCCAGGTCAACTGACTTGGGCTCGTGGGGCTTGTGCTATGGGGTTAAAAATAGCAGTGTCTTGGAACCTGGGCTTCAGCCCGAGCCTGAACATCTACACTGCTCTTCTTAGCCCTGAGGCCCAAACGCCGCAAGTCCCAGTCAATTGAACTGGCTCTGAGACTGACTGCAGCTGTTTTTTCTTTGCAGTGTAGACATACTCAAAGTATATAGGTTTTTGGCACCCCTGCTATGGAAGCAGGAACCCAAAAACTCTGCTGTACTCTGTCTTAGTGGGGTCCCTCTGAAGAGGCCTTGTTGAACCAGCTGTTGACCTGAAATTTGGTAATTGCCACCTGGAAATTAATTAATGGCGGCTGGGGACACATTTAGGAGTTAAATGTAGAGGTATTGGCAGAGAGGAGAGAGAGTAAAGGCTTGCCTTGACAACGAGCTAAGGGAATGCTGAGAAAACTTAAACTGTCCTGTGGGGTTTTCACTTTTTGATTTATATTTTTGCGTTTTACTGAATGGTAAACTTCAGAGAGAGACTCCAGCTAGAGACTTTATCCAATTAATGTCAGTTTGTATTAACTCATAACAAACCCTACCTGGAAGGTGATCTTGTGTTCAGAACTGGAGCCTTTGGTGAATTTTCTTATTCTGTCATTCCATTCCTGGCCCTGCAACAGGAAGCTAAATTAATGTCTGGTTCAGCATTGGGAATGCTTGGCTGGAGGAAGCAATAGAAGTGCATGGTGTTCTGAGTTGATATCTTGGTACCTCTGCTAATTCATTACCAAGAAATCAACTCAGAATACTATGTTAATCCATTACCCTGCTAATTCATACTTCACTTGAGAAAGGAGCTGCTTTTTGTAAAATGATTGATCTTGGCTTATGTTTAAAAACTTCATACGTTTTTTGAAAATGAAAAAATAAAATACTTTCCTGATGGTCTGTAGTAAAACATTGTCACTACTTGCCACCACATTAACTTTCAGTAACTGAAAATTAAAGGTTCACATAAATCACTTTTGCTTCCCATTGATTAAGAGACCTAGTTTCACCATAGTTTAGAGTCAACTTTTGTCCGTGCATAGTTTCATGATTTGCAAGTTGTTTCTGGCAGCTATTGTTGTCACACCAGTGATATTTCTTCTTCTTTGTCTCACTGTTTTGGCCCTTATAGTACTCATTACTCATTATAGTAATGGTACTTTGATTAACCATTTCCCTGGCATCCTGGACTTGCTTGCGCATTATTTTATACCAAGTAAAGTTGAAAATGCCTTTCTTAACTAACAATTTCATTCAAAGAGACAATGTGGGTGAAGTAATATCTTTTATTGGACCAACTTCTTGCCTCACCCACCTTAGTCCTCTGAAATCCTGGGACCAATAGGGCTACAATAGCATGGCACAGAAATGTATTCAAAAATGATATAAAAATGTAACTGATTTATTTGGTTATATTGGTATATATATAATATATAAAAGCACACACACACATCAAACTCTAGATATCAAATCAGAAACAAATTTCAGTGCATGTTGAATATTAATAAGATTGGATATATAATTAAAAGAACCTGACAATTGACAAAAACAATATTGAATAATTATTAATTATTAGACAAAAATAAAAAACGAACATAAGAAAAACTGAAATTTTAGCTAAAACATTTTGGAAGGTACAGGTCATTTTAACCTGATATAAAAATATAAATACATTTCTTAGCACAAAGGCATCAAAGTGCATTTATCTCAAATAAAATTGTACCAGGTGTTTCATAAGGGATATTTCAATTATTTTTTTTACTTTTATTATTATGATGAACCTCAGATCTTCGTTTTCATTGAGAAATTATGCTCTGACCAATTGTGAAATAAATCTGGAAATTCCACTATAGGTGGCACTCTTGCACACAACTTGTTTCAGAGAAATCTACCTCTGTAGAATAGGTTTTGCCACCAAGTTCAATGAGAGCTGCTTAACAGTATATGTTATATACCGTAATTCTGCTTAACAATTCTGCTCGGATAAAGAGCTCTGATCCCGTTCCTCAGTGATTGATATGCTTGTTTAATCTAAATCACCACCATGTGGTATGTTATGACTTTTATTAGCAATCCTGCAAATCTAACAGGTAGGCTGGCTCACCAAAATACAAAGTTAAATCTAGAGACTAATGTTTCAATCTGCTTTCCACCCCAGAGATGGTATCATTTCTTTTTGTAATCCAAGAATATGATGTTCAAAGTGTCAAAGACAAAGTGTGAATTAAAATTGAAGCTCACTCTCTTGGGTAGGAGCAAAAGATACAAATTGGAAAAGAAAGCCAATCCAAATGGAAGGATTTACAATTAACAACCAGCACTAAAACTTGATATCTACTGTATGTGAAAAATTGCAATGCAGTTTAACCATTGTTACTATCCACTATTAATCAAAGAAGATGACAAACACATCTTTCCAGGAGAAAAATGACTGTGTAAGAGAGGGGATAATGTTCACTGTAACATACGCAAAGAATCACCTGTCAGAAACATATAACATGGCTTTCAGTGGCTTGGTTTGGCACAAAGACTCCCTTTTATTGCATTTGACAGAGCTACTGCCTATGGTCACAAGATGTCCAGTTCAAAACTCCACTTTGATAACGTTCAGGTTCTGCACGCAGGTAGGATCACTGAGGTAGGATCACTAATTGGTTATTAAAAAAGGAGTACTTGTGGCACCTGAGAGACTAACAAATTTATACGAAAGCTTATGCTCAAATAAATTTGTTAGTCTCTAAGATGCCACAAGTACTCCTTTTCTTTTTGCGAATACAGACTAACATGGCTGCTACTCGGTAACTGGTTATAGTGCTATTTAGATTCTGGCCACCACAGCAATCACAAAAAGCAATTATATATTTCTAGAGCTTTATAGGGTAAATTAGACATAGGGGGACAATTTATATCTAGTGCAATCCATATTGCACAATAAATATACCCCCAAGTCATGCTTTCGAAACACAATTTAAAAATAAAACTATTAAAACAAGATACTTTTTTCTTTTCTTTACAGCCAGTAGAAATGCCATAAAACTTCAAAAGGACTAATTTTAAAAAAATAAATCAGTACACTGAAGTTACACAATTAACAGTTTGACATATTTCATACTCAAAGTTGGTTCCTAGCATTTTTTTCAAGCTTTTATATAACAAGTTAAAAATAAACCCTCGTGGTGATTTAATAGCATGAACTAAGATTAAAACTTCAAAGACAATTGTAAATGTGATGCAATTATGTACATGTGACTCTTTGGAAAGATTTTATAATATCATAGTTAAATGTCAGGGCTGTGTGTTTACCTCTGACGGGTATAGCTGGCCCGTATTCAACTGCATGGAAGGAACAATGCTTCATTTAAAGACATTTTCCTTCAGTGTTAAATGCTTTAAAACAACAAACAGACCCTTTTCTGTACAGTGTGACAGCCCACGAATAGGAAATGTATACTGCATCAAAACATTTTCCCCTTAATTTTTTTAGAAACAGAATCACAAACTGGCAGCTGAGGTGGTATCAAGATGAAGGGTTTGTCTGTCTGAACGATTGACTTAATAAACTATTCCTAAATGAACATCACTAATGAAACTGACAATGTTATTTACCAAAAAAAAAAAAAAAAAGCCAGAGACTTGGTCTCTTGATTCTTGAGAATACGATATAAATGTTACAAACATGTGTACTTCATTAGCTACATGTTTCCCTTGTCTTTATTGTTTTGATACTATGGCTGGATTACTACTTCTAACCTGGTAACACTCTGAGTACAATTCATTATCCTTCTTGACACAGAAGTCAAGAGTTAGACAGCACAACATTTTCTGAAAGTCAGTATTTAGGAGGCAAAGTTTATGTCCTTTGCTGTAGGTGGTGCTAAGGAAATCAGTCCTCTTTGTAACATCAAGATTCACTGTACAAATATTAAAATCCCTAGAGCAATGTCTTTTATTTTTCCCTTTTGAAAGAGTCTTCCATGCTCTTCTTGGCACCCTGAATATCACTCATTGTCCCCATTAATTGCCTTTTCAAAGGCTCCATCAATACAGTTTCTTGATTCAAGATAATTATGCTGCATCTTGTATGTGTCTAGCAGTCAATGAAATACAGATTTGGATTTTCACTTAGCAAACTATTTTACAGCTTTCAGGTTGTCAGATGACTCCTTAGCAATGACTTTTGAATATCTTTCTAACCTCGCTGAATAGAATTGTCCTGATTCTCATTTTACATACATACTGATTTTATAACAGTATAACTCCATTGACTTACTGCTGATTTACACCAGTGTAAGTGGGAAGAGAGCCATGCATATTGATTCTTGTGCCCAAACCATACGCATAGATTTGCCAACTTCTAGCATCTTTTAACTCTGTATCATAATGTGAATAATATCTCTTCAATACTACCCTAACCTTGTAACAGAGCTGCCTTTCCTATAGTCTTCCAGTCAGGTGTCCTTGTACTGCAGCACAAACTTTTCAAAATACACTAAGTAGCCTAACGCCTACAAAGTTCCTCACATACGTTCTCATCACCTTTCTTGTGTAATAGAGTTAGTACTGCCTATTTCCAGTTTGGATGACATAGCAAAGTTCCTTTGCTATCTCAGGCTGCAAATTATTATAGTGAAAGAAAATGTGAATAATCATTTGACATGAACAGTGGATGAAAAACAGTGGATTAAAATATAGGCAAAATTATTTGTCAAGATCCTGATCCTTCAAGGTGCTGAGCACCCTTGTTTCCCGTTGACTTCAATGACACTCAGCTCTGGAAGGATCAGATGCTGAACACATGTAATATCCGTTGAAGTTAATGATAAGGAAGTCAGAGGGTTGAGAAATGGCTTTTTTCACCTTCACCTTGCTAGAAGACTTTCAGCCCTGCCTCTCAGAGGGAAATCTGGCCATCCTGGTGCATTCATCACCTCTAGACTGGAGTACTGTATCCAGGTATATCTGGGGAAAAGGTGGAAGCAAACCAGAGGTTGTATCTCCAGTGAGACAGGCCCTGATAAGCACACAAGACCTGTGCTTCAGTCTGTCTGCTGATTCCCAGTCTTCTTCCATTGATACTTTCAGACCTTGGTCCTGATTTTCAAAGCCATCAATATGCTAGAAACCAGCTACATCAGTGGCTGAACCTCCATCCAGGACCTGCCAGGACAGCTGCACTCCTCCGAGGCAATGCATCTCATAAAATCCATAGTGAAGTAGCTCACTGGTTTGACTACATCACCCACTGCTTTGCACTCTTCTACTGGTTCCTCTGTTTCTATTACAGGAAGCACACATATTCTCATATGGCCTTCATCAGGAGAGGACCTTTGAGCAGATGGCAGAGAATGAGAGAAGCCCAAAGTACATGTGTGGGAGGATGGGTGCTGCTCCCCCTTCCTTTGGTCCTTCACTTAGTCATTGGCAAGGTGAGTGGGGGAGATGGGGCCAGCTGATTGGCTGCCAGGTGCCCCTCCCTTCTATTGTAATTATTGGGTCTACACATTTATCCTAATTGTGAGCTCAGTTGTGAAAAGCGAGTGAACGTTCATAAGATGTCACAATAATCTAATAACAATAAATGTTGATGGGAAAAGATGTAAAAAGGAGACAGACTAAATTAGTCCAAACAAAAAGACCTACTGATATAACTCATGATCTGTGTTAAGATCAGGCCTGATAAACAAGAAAAGGGTGAGACTGGATATTACTGGATCACAGTTGGTGTGTCAGAAATGAAACCTAATGAACCAAATAATGAAGGGATGGACTATTCCATCCATTACTTCCTTTTGGGGTCCTTAAAAGTTTTTGGGGAAAACTGCAAGAAGCTGTCTCACAACTACTGGCTGGGAGACAAAGGAATGAGCGTTAACATCATGATTGCTACCCCCCAATGCACCTCTTGGGACCCTAAAATCCATCATGATACCTCTGGGTCTTCATTGTCCTGATCCTGAAATATGTTCTGATCAGACCAGCAAGACAAAGGGCCCCAGATGACATCATCACCTCCATCCGCTCTGGCTGAATCCTGGGATATGAGACTTTGGTTCTTGCTCTCATCCCCATCCCCACGTGTCCTTTTTCTTCCCTATCTATTTTCTTCTCTTTCCTATCCCTCTCCTTTTGCCATCTATCTAATCAGCGTATGGGTTAGCTGACCAAGACTATATTTTGTAACGCTGCTGTAAATGCTATGACCAGAAAGAGGTAACTAAAAGAATTGCCCTAAACCAGTGGTTCTCAAACTTTTTTTTGTGGACCACTTGAAAATTGCTGAGGGTCTCGGCGGACCACTTAATGATTTTTCCAAATGTTGTTTGTACCATTAGCTAACTATTGTAAAGTGCTTTGGATAAAAGCGCTATTTAAAAAACAAACAATAATAATTAACATTTGTTTGTTCTACAAATAAAAGCACACAACTCATATTTTAATATCAGTAGTCTTACCTTTCTAATGCGATGGATGTGCTCTCTCTTCCCCGCTGCGGCAGCCCTCGCACTGGGGCTGGGAAAGAGGGGGGTCTCTCCCCTGCTACAGCAACCACAGAGCTGAGGCTGGGAAGGAGGGCTGTCTCTCTCTGGAAGCTGCAGCCCTGGGACTGGGGAAAGTCGCCTCTTTCTCTGGCCATCGCAGTCCTGCACATCCCAAATTCCCCCCACACTCTCTTCTCACTCCACTGCCCCCTCCCATCTACCTCCTATTCCCCCCAAGGCCACCACCTCACCTTACACATGCATCTTCTCCAGGATCCAGGCACTTAATTAATGGAGCCATGCCTGTGCGGCTCTGCTAATTAGGTGGATGGTCCTTCATTCTCTCATGTGGGGTTGCCCAGGAACACACCTTAGAAGGAACTATCTGTAGCCCACCTGAATGGAACTTGCGGACCACTGGTGGTCCACGGACCACAGTTTGAGAACCTCTGCCCTAAATTGCCCAATACTGCTACAAGGGGCCTGGTCTTGGAGTGACTAATAAGACTGTGTGATGTTCCTGGGTTTCTTCAGCAGTGATGTTGTAATTGAGAGTCAACACCAGAGACAGAAGCTGCATTTTCTATCTTTGCTGTTCTTTTCTCTCTCTTCTTGAGCACATTTTGTCTTCTAGGAACAGGATCAGACTTTAACAACAACAGCAATAAAGACAGCTGCAGCCCATCTCAGCTAACTTTTTCTTATTTCCCCATAAAAGGACCATTTATTACAGTCTTTAATATCATCTAAAAGGCTGTCAAATGTTTTTTTTTTCCTTCTCAAGACTCTCTCTCCTGGGAGGGAAAGGGAACAAGGGATATTGTTAGAATGAAAGCCTTACATAAGACTTTTACATTTCAAATGCTTTCACTGTTTTGCCTTCCTCTTCTGTATCTTTAATAAAAAGTTGAAAAGGATTTTTAATGGTATTTGCCACAAAGCAGACTGAAGGCTCTGTATACGAAACACTAAAACATGTTTAACGCTATTTAATGTTGGACAGGGACAGGGTCACATTAACAGCTTTCACTCTTTGGGCCCATTTATTCCATCAAAATTAATATAACACAGATACACCCAAACTCTTTTACTCTCCAGTTAGCTACAATTAGCTGGGAAACAGTTGCTATTTAGCTATGCCAGGAGCAAGAAAGCACACAGGCAATGCTGGAAGAGGCTGCTAAATTGGAAAACCCATAACGAAATAGCTCATTGGTTCTACTACGTTACCCACTTCTTTCCATTCCTTCACTGGTTCCTCTATTTCCATTGCATCAAGCACAAACTACTGGTCTTCACTTATAAGGCCCGTAATGGCTTATCCCCACCCTACCTATCATTTACTATAGACAGATTACCCGATGCTTCACCAACAACACCACTTTGGCCATTTCTCAGTTTTTTTGGCAAACATATTCATGCTTTCCTTTAAATTACATCATAAACTCACTTACAATTATGATGCCTACAAAACTCTTGAAAATGACAGCCATTGAGCTGTGACCCCCCAGGACTGTTGATTATTACACTGTTTCCAATTGTCTCGCTATTCCCCTGTGCTCCCCCGTCTGTTTGTCATATCCATTTGTTATTGCCACCTTTGTAGGAGAGGGAGTAGCTGCTTAGTAATAGCTGCTCTCCCCCATATACCTATTATAAAGACAACAAGCATATGGGAATGAAGGAGGACTTTAGACTCCTTACTCTCTTGTGTATGTATGCTGCAAGAGTGTTGATTTGATCCATGTATCTTTCTCTATTGGTCTTTGTCATTCATTTGTAAACACAGTTTTAATCAGACGCTTTCTAGAATCATTGTTCTAATAGATTTCCATATAGAATTAATTTGGCAGTGTTCTGGACCACGGTGCTGGAAGCACCACAGGCCTGGCAGAAGTACTGTGAGAAAAACGAGGCTTACACACAGCTGTGAGTTATTGGCTTTATTGAAGGTTAGTGACCCACCCGCAACGGGGACTCCAAGCATTGCAGCGTTGCGGAGGTGGGGAACCCAGCACACCGGAACTTTGCCTGGGATGGAGTCCGACGGAGGGGCAGACAGTCAGCATTAATAAGCATTACACAAAAACAGCTCATGAATATAAAGTTAGGTGCTTCTAAAAGGGGGGGGGCTTTCTACTACCTGGCGAAGGGCAAAAACTATCTCTATCCCACAATAATGAAGCAGCTAGCTATGTCCCACAGTAACCTCTCGGCTCGAGAAAGCAGAAGTTCCCTGGCTAGGCCGTAACAAAGTCTTCTGCAGTCCCTTACAGGCAGGTAGAGGTGTAAGTGTATCCCTGGTGCCAGCAACACTCCTCCCTGTCTTCACCTTCCCTTTAGGGTTCTTGCTCAGGGGTGTGAGGGACAACTGTGATTCTCACTGGGAGCTCTATGACCAAGTTGCTGAATCAGAACCCAAAAAAGTGGGGTATGTCAACAGGAAAGAAGCCTGGCAAAGGAGTGAATTGAGTCAGCACATCACTCCTTCCTGCTAGCACAACCCACATTTTTGGCACTGCCTTCTGCAGCTCAATGGTGGAGTGGAAATTGTGGCTGCTTTGTGCTGTTGCAATCTTTGCTCTAGTGGACTTTCTGCTTTAGAGTAGCAGCCGTGTTAGTCTGTATTCGCAAAAAGAAAAGGAGTACTTGTGGCACCTTAGAGACTAACAAATTTATTAGAGCATAAGCTTTCGTGAGCTACAGCTTACTTCATCGGATGCATCTGATGAAGTGAGCTGTAGCTCACGAAAGCTTATGCTCTAATAAATTTGTTAGTCTCTAAGGTGCCACAAGTACTCCTTTTCTTTTTCTGCTTTAGGTATCCTCTGAAGGTGGTGTGGAACCGCTAGTGACTTAAGGGTATGTACTAATAAAGTCAGTCTGGTTCACCCAATGAATAAATGAAATTTGATCCTCTAATCTGAATCCAAATACTTAGGAGAAGGTGCATTGCTCCTCAAAGGAAATAATGGTGAAAAATGGACACTTCTGGCATTGACCTCCTCACCTCAAAGTTCCTACTGTTGAGCCTGCTAGTAGGTTAGATTTGACCAATTAATGATGATCTCTATACAATGGCTGGATTTACTAAATAATCATCCTGCATATTTCCCCAGCCAAGATTTGAACTGAGCTTCTGTTGTTGAATTGGCAGTAATGAGTCTATTCTATATAGGTTCTTATACCAGGCTTATCACCCATAGTACCTGAGCATCTTCCAGTAGTGCATTGAGCAATGTATCCAACTTCTGTCATGTGTTTGCTCTGTCATCCTCACCCCAGGGGGTGGAAAGTATGTTCAGTGGAGAGTTTAGTTTTGGATGAGGTCTGTGTGTGTGTGGGAGTGCACATACACACATTCAGCTATATGGTTATGTGAGAGAAGGCAAGGTCAAAGAAATGTGCCTTGCACTTGGAGAAGAAGATGGTGAGGTTTGTGCTGGTCCTTAGTTTCCTGGGAGAGTTCATTCCCTAGTCTTGGACTGGCCCCCGAGAAAGCTCTGTACCTACACAAAAAGAAAAGGAGTACTTGTGGCACCTTAGAGACTAACAAATTTATTTGAGCATAAGCTTTCCTGAGGCACAGCTCACTTCATTGGATGCATGCAGTGGAAAATACAGTAGGGGGATTTTATGTACACAGAGAACATGAAACAATGGGTGTTACCATACACTCTATAACAAGAGTGATCAGGTAAGGTGAGCTATTACCAGCAGGAGAGGAAAAAAATAACAAACAAATAACCTTTTGTAGTGATAATCAAGGTGGGCCATTTCTAGCAGTTGACAAGAACGTGCGAGGAACAGTAGGGGGCGGGGGAAATAAATATGGGGAAATAGTTTGACTTTGTGTAATGACACATCCACTCCCAGTCTTTATTCAAGCCTAATTTAATGGTGTCCAGTTTGCAAATTAATTCCAATTCAGCAGTCTCTCATTGGAGTCTGTTTCTGAAGTTTTTTTGTTGTAATATTGCCACTTTTAGGTCTGTAATCAAGTGACCACAGAGATTGAAGTGTTCTCTGACTGGTTTTTGAATGTTATAATTTTTGACGTCTGATTTGTGTCCATTTATTCTTTTACGTAGAGACTGTCCAGTTTGGCCAATGTACATGGCAGAGGGGCATTACTGGCAGATGATGGCTTATATCACATTGGTAGATGTGCAGGTGAACGAGCCTCTGGTAGTGTGGCTGATGTGATTAAGCTCTATGATGCTGTCCCCTGAATAAATATGTGGACAGAGTTGGCAACTGGCTTTGTTGCAAGGTTAGGTTCCTGGGTTAGTGTTTTTGTTGTGTGGTGTGTGGTTGCTGGTGAGTATTTGCTTCAGGTTGGGGGGTGCTGTTTGTAAGTAAGGACTGGCCTATCTCCCAAGATCTGTGAGAATGATGAGTTATCCCTCAGGATAGGTCGACCTGCTAAAATGAAGAAACAGATTGACAGAGCCAGAAGAGTTCCCAGAAGTTACCTACTACAGGGCAGGCCCAACAAAGAAAATAACAACAGAAAACCACTAGCTGTCACCTTCAGCCCCAAACTAAAACCTCTCCAGTGCATCATCAAGGATCTACAACCTACCTGCACATCTATCAATGTGATATATGCCATCATGTGCCAGCAATGCCCCTCTGTACCCACACAGATGAGCTTATTGTAGAAAGTTTCATTGTGTCAGAAGAGCCAAGTTGTTGATCCTGGAGTTCACTGCAGAGCTTTAGATGGTCTTGTAGATAACCTGGGCCCAAGCCATTGAGCACCTGGGTGCTGAAGGCTTCATTTTTCAGGTATTATATTGCATTAATGTAGTCCAACTGAGAGGTGACAAAGGGGTGAATAGCCACGGTCAGGTCACCATCAACAGAATGGGCTGGCTTCTCCTAGCCCAGTGGTTCTCAACCAGGGGTATGCGTTCCCCTGGGGGTACGCAAAGGTCTTCCAGGAGGTATAGCAACTCATCTAGATATTTGCCTAGTTTTACAACAGGCTACATAAAAAGCACTAGCAAAGTCAGTACAACTAAAATTTCATATAGACAATGACTTTTTTTCTGCTCTATACACTATACACTGAGACATAAGTACAATATTTATATTCCAGTTGATTTATTTTATAATTATATGATAAAAATGAGAACGTCAGCAATTTTTCAGCAATAGTGTGCTGTGACACTTATGTAGTCAAAATTACTCACGTAATTGTATGTATCTAGGAGCTGGGGCTTTAAGAAAAACCACCAAGAATTGTGAGACTCATGATAAAATTGCGAGAGTTGGCAACACAACATCAGCAACAAATGTGAAGTACACTGACACCATTTAAAAGAAAAGGAGTACTTGTGGCACCTTAAAGACTAACAAATTTATTTGAGCATAAGCTTTCGTGAGCTAATGCATCCGATGAAGTGAGCTGTAGCTCATGAAAGCTTATGCTCAAATAAATTTGTTAGTCTCTAAGGTGCCACAAGTCCTCCTTTTCTTTTTGCGAATACAGACTAACACAGCTGCTACTCTGAAACCTGACACCATTAAAGGAGCCTCAACGATCTGTCTTCACTGCTTCACTGTGATGCAATTGGTGAGCCTTTGAGTGGCCATCCCTGTGAAAGAGATATGACAGTCTGTGTCCCTGTATTCACCACTTGCACGCTATTGTAATATTCTTTGTGCAAAGTATGCCTTGTGAGGCAGCATTTGAAAACTCATAATTTGCTGGTCAATATTGTCCTGATAAAATATGTGGCAACACTGTACAATGTGTAAGATTCCACTGTATGCTGTTCTTAACACATGTTCCAAACCACAGCCCTGCCCAAACAGAAGATGGCAAACAGGTCTGTCTCAAAGAAAGGAACTTGTGCTCTGCTCAATTTGCATTGAAGCAGCAAACAGAGTCATCAAGCACAAAGGGAGTGTCAATAGGTGGTAAAACCAGCAGGAGATATCTTCCCCTCTAGACTTTTTGTCTCCTGAATCTTAGCTGGAAATATTTTCTACTGGGGTGGGGGGAAGAGGGAATTGACACTATAAAAATGAAGGACGAACACCCCAAGCCACACACTCTTTCCCCCTCTCACTTACTATGCATCCGATGAAGTGAGCTGTAGCTCACGAAAGCTTATGCTCTAATAAATTTGTTAGTCTCTAAGGTGCCACAAGTACTCCTTTTCTTTTTGTCCATCTATTGACTGTACCAGAAGGAACATTGGAAAAAGCCGTTATACAGAAGAAGAGGTCCTGGCCTAGACATTTGGCCAACAAGACTATTGAATGTATGTGATGAGAGAAACTTAGTTCTGAATTTAGCATTGTTTGTTAAGTTAGGCATTAGTTGCCTTTTATCTTTATTTCTCTTGTAACTATTTCTGACCTTTATGCCTCATTACTTGTATTTGCTTAAAATCTCTCTCTTCGTAATTAATAAACTTGCTTTATTGTTTTATCTAAGCCTGTGTGTTTGAATTGATGTGTTTGGGAAACTTCACTTGGGAGAACAGGATTTCTGCCTATCATTTTCTATTAATAAAATGACAGACTTCATATGAGCATGTCTTGTCCAGGAGAGGGCTGGGCAGTGCAAGATATTCATTTCTGGGGAAAGTCTGGGATTGGGTCTGTGCTGGGGTCACCCAGCAGTGTAATCCAGCCTAGTGGAAGCCTGAGCATGACTGGAAGTTTGCAAGTGCACACAGACATAGCTGGGAGTGACTTACATGCTAGACGCTGTTTGTGAGCAGTCCAGAAGTGGATGCAAAAACAGCAAAGCAATGTAAAGGACACCCCAGGTGAGAGGGTAGGAGTGACACAACCACTCACTAGTCTAGACTGTACCCTGGGTATGTCACAAGAGGGTGTACAAAGTAATAGGTAGGAAATGGTGGCTGATTTGAAGGATAAGAAAAAGCAGGTCTATAACTGGTCTTTCACGAGTTTTATCACTATATAAACAAAGGTTGAAGAGGCTGACGATCACACTACAGCATCTCTAAAGTAGTCTCAGACTTCTTTAGTGAAGTTTGAAGCAAACAGGCACTGAATTACATGAAAACTTATTGTCTTGACAAAGATCATAAAAAATGGAAAATGAGACAATTAAAGACCCCTGACAAATTTTATAACAAGTATAGAAAATAACACAAAGCTAATCCATAGTCTTATCTTTTCAAGGTTCTTCTCAGATGTTGTAAATAAGGTTTATAGTACTAGTTATTCTTTTTGTTACTTTGCCATCAATCACTCTGAGGCATTACTAAACTGTTTCTTATCTGCTGATAGGTAAAACAAAGCTTTAGTGCTAATATTGATGAAATTTTATTGGTGAACATCAAGAGCTCTGTAGTAATCAACGTAATCGAAGAAAAGAAAAAGCAAACTTAAAAAAATGTTATGCTAAGACTCTCAGATTGCTTGCCATTTACTTTCTTTGGTAGTAAAATATTTTTTTACCTGTACGGGTGGGGAGATTGCTGGAAGAGGAAAGTAACTTGAGCTTTTGAGTTGCCAGTAGCGTTTTATAGTGAATTGCACAGCTTCATTTTAGTTATGTTTGGGTATTAATTTCAAGTTATGTGCAAAGTGGCTAGAACATATGAATGGAGGTATTCTTTTTTGGTGTGTGTGTGTGTGTGTAATTCTAAATAAATAAATACTTTTTCTTCTGTCTTTTGGGCTTCCCAGTGTGTTCCATTTCTGGGTGGAATTCTAACTCCATTGAAGACAATGTCAGAACTCTGACTGGTTTCAGTGGAGACAGGATTTCTCCTACTGGTTTCAGTGGAGACAGGATTTCACTCTGTGTCTTATAGATTATAAACTCTTTGGGAGAGAGACAGCGTATTTTATCTTCCATAGAGTGAATTCTATCATTACTCTTGACAAATTATTATTAAAAACTGAAATTCGATTATTATATTAATTTCAAAAAAATGAATGGCTGCAAAAAGTTTGTTTGAACTGCCCATGTGTTTTAACATTGCCAAGAAATAAATCTGAGCTCATATATGCACAGTACAGAAAACATCAACTTCTTTAAAATAGCTATCGACTCAACAAGAGCTCTAAATTTATGGAAGTGGGGGACAAAGCATTATTTGCAGTTAGCTAGTGATGTAGAACTCTTTGTAAGAGTGCTGCCCAATTTTCCATAATGCTATTGCACACAAGATGTTGCCTCTCACAATAGACTGTCTTTGCAAGCATAAATTTTAAACATATTGAAATTTGATTTTGCTTCATATTTTTCTATGGATAAAGAAGCCTGAAAATCAATCATATATTTGAGATTTAGTTGCATCAAATAGAGGTCGACTTTATAAGAGCTGGCTTGGTATTAAAGATAATCTACAATGTCAAGGCAAATGTTTTAAGCAAGCAGTTTTTAAAATACTGATTTTAATAGGATACATGACCCTGATGCATTTTATTTAGTCTTGCACATCTTGCTAGCATTAGATTTTCCATACTAGACCTGTAGAAAATTTAGTGTCATTGGCTGCCTTCAGCAGTAGATGTACATATTAAGTTTCTTCATATAGCAATTTCTCAACATACAGTAGTTCCTTCCAAATCTAAAGTGTTCTTCTATAGTACCCAGAGAATAGTGCAGTCTGCTAATATGTTGAACAGAAAATTAAAATTCTTTTGATGCCTTGTTATGGAGATCCAGCTTGTAGAATGTTTTAGAAGTTTGTTCCTCATTGATTAATGAGGTGCATGTATGGCATGGTCTGGTCTCTGTTGTTTTTCTTTCATTTATTTTTCTTTATGAATGTTGGTGCTTCTGAAAGTATGAACATTCACTAATTTCATTGACAATATTAAATTGGGAGATGGTGAAAAAACAGTTTATACAGATAATTAGTGCAAAGGAACTTACAAAGTTTAATAACTTGGGCAGGAAATAAAGTGAGAATCAACCTGGAAAAATATCTTCAATAGACCTACTTGGGAGAGGGAAATAATCCAAAACTCATTGCAAAGAAGACTTCTAGGGTGAAATCCTAATCCCATTGAAGTCAATCGGAGCTTTGCCATTGACTTAAAAAAAAACAACAGAATTTCACTCCTGGAAAGTAATGCTCAAAGAGACCTGGTGACATGAGACAACAAACTAAACATAACATTTATAGTTTGACATGGTAGAAGGAAAACACAAATGCAATATGGAGCTACACATGCAGAAACATCAAGTTACAGAGTGATAGCCAGTCTGTAAATGGCTCTAGTAACAGGGACCACACCTAAAATATTTTGTTCAGTTCTGGGCAGCACATGACAACATCAGCTACTGCTTCAATGCTGTTGACTTGAACGATGTTGTTTATCTATAGCATAAAAGGATACATTAAATACTTAAGGATCAATTCCATGATCACTTACATGTACAACTCCCACAATGGAAATTGTACTCTGGAGTGAGGGCAGAATTCATCCCTTTGATCTTAAAAAAAAATACTGTTGGGGCAGTTTGTGTCATAATGAGTCACCTGATTGAGCAGCATAATTAATAAAACAGGCACTTACACATCAATTTGAAGAATCTCTTTGATCCTGGAGCTCTACATGACAGGTGTGCAGAACAAGAGCATTGTATATATAGATAAAGTAATTTTGCAAACTGAAAATAAAATGTGGTGCTTGGCATATTGGATATGTTGAAATAACTATTGGATTCATAATTGGTTCAAACTTAAAATGTATTATGTTAGGACCATGAATAGATTTAAGCATGTCTTGAGCTCTTCTTGAAAAATGTAGAAGTATATCAACTGTGTCTAGGCAGAATTGGGTTAGATACTTAGAGCCCAGCCTCTGGAATGATGAGGTCCCTCATCTGCAGAAAAGAAAATGAATATAGTTCCGGGAGATCCAGTGCTGTACCTGACCCCGTCATTTGCTATCGGATAAGTCTACTCCTCAACTGTCCCATCTCTTGCTGTGATTAATTTTCTTCTTTAACAGCTTTATCCTCATATCCAAGTTTACCATTTTACATAGAGACACTGCTGTTCCTCCTAGTAGGATCTAAATACAGCACCACTTTAAAAAAAATATTTTCGAAAATAGTGACATTGGTGAGGATACACATGTTGATTAGTTCATTAGAACTATGAGTGTAGTGCAAATATCTCTGTGTGCCTCTTAGACCCTGTTTAAAAAAGGCTCCAAGACCTTTACTCACTCCTTCACCATTACATCATGGATTAACATTTGGTCTGCAATTCACTTTCAATAGCTCATTAACATTTCATCGCTTTTTGAGTAACTCACTTTTACCAATCAATTTTACAGAGCCTCCCTTTTCTCACCATGTCACTGCATTCATCCCCCCGATTGTCACCTCCTTTTCCTAGTGTTGTCAACTCTCATTTTTGTCACAAGTCTTGTGCTATTTGGTGATTTTTCTTAAGAGCCCTATTCCTGGACTAGTGTGATTATGAGCGAATTTCAGTTTTCATTTAAAAAAAACAAAAAACCTAAGTTTCTGGTCCTCATGGACGCAGAGAGAAACTTGAAAACATGAATCATAAAGTCTCAAAAACATGAAGGCAAATAAAAAGAACCTAAAATGTATTATGTTAAAAATCACTTAATTTTTAAGACAACCTCATGATTTCTTGGGGGCCAGTTACATGATTGTTGAATGCGTGGGGCTGACAACGTACCAGCATTTGACCTTGTTTATTCCTACACCACAATTCCTAGTCACCATCAAGCCCCCTCTCCTTCATTTCAAAGTTTTGTACATTTACTTCTGTCACATATTTTCTGTTTCATTTTTGCCCTTCAGGGCCTATCTGAATGATATGAGACTAGAGTGCTCATCTTCTCCATAAATCTCATAGCTGTTGCAAGGGAGGGGAATCTCACCATTTTACTGCTGTAGCCTCCTGGCAGTTGGAGAAAGAAGACATCTGTGCAACATGTCCCCTCCTCCAGCCTTTGTTTTTTGGGTTGTTTGTTGTTTTCTTTTGTCTGCTTCACTGTCGCTCATAGCTTTCCCAAGCACCACCAGCAGCACCATGATAGTGGTAGTATTCTTGGGAGTTTCACTGTTGTCCACGGGTTTGAAATAAGAGAACTGAAACTCAGTCTTAATTTCAGTTTATATTACCCATGTCCCCCATGCACCATTCTGTGTAAAGTTACCACGCAGCTGCAGAAACAGTGTGGCTTTATCAAAAGACTAGTCTAGAAACTCAGGAAGAAGGGACTGCCTCAATTTACATTTGTTAGGTTTTATTCACAACTACAAGGGTAGGATCTTACTATTTTTTCACACTGAAAGCTGAAATTCTGCAGTAATGGATAACTTAGATCCTAGTTTCTCTAGGAAAGTCTTCCTAGTTAGCACTAGCAAGTGGATTTTACAAGCCCTGTGTGTAAACTTTATCCTTTCTTTTTCTTAGTTGGATGCAACAGCCTGTAGTACCATTTAGTTAAAGTGTCTTAATAGTTCAATGCAGAAGTCATTCCTTGTGGATGTAAAAAGAATTGGATTCGAGTATTTCTGGAAGGGAAAAAGTAACACTATAATTTACCAGAAAAAATGCAGAAGGTTAGGATTTCTGATAATTTTTCCTTCCCCCTGGATATCATGGTCAGGAGCTGCATGTGGCGTGGTCAACATGAAATATCATTTGAAGTAAAATGTTGGAAGCCATGGATTGGAGACCTGAAAATGGCCTGATCGGGAACTGAAAACTTTTACCCTGGGAGTCCTGAGAAATTGGGTGCAAGCGCTTTGAGTTTCTTCCTTAATTCAGATCTGCCCATTGTACTGAGTTGGGGCCTGATCTTACTCCCACCAAAGTCAGCAGAAAGACTCCCATTGAGTTCAGTGTGACATGCATTGAGCCCTGAGTGCAGCCCAGGGTTATTCAGCACAGAATAGCCTACTGGTGTAAGTCCGAGTCTGTTTTAATGATAAGAGCCGTCATCCCTTTTTTCCACTTCCCTGCCCACCAAGACCCACTAAAGCCACACAATGAAAAGCATGTAAAAATAATTTTTACAAGAACAGAGCCCTTGCGGGCAAATAACATAACCCCATTCTTCTAGTGTTGTTTTAAAAAATTATTCAGAATAAACTCATTTTATAGATAGTCTGATTGTAAAGCAAGATTAACATGAAAAGGTAAGAAGTCTGCAATAAAACCTACTAACTTAAATCATCTACATTTGTGTACAAGTATTCATATTTAGCAACAGTCCCAAGGCTGAGATTAAAGCTGTTTGGTAGGTTACTTCAAGGCCTTTTTATTGCTAAATCTTATTATGTCTCTAAAATGTAGAAATTAATCACCTGTCATCAAAGCTGCAGTGGATTATTGACTTCTAAATGTCTCTACAAATTGATTCATGACAGAATGAAACAGGAGACTGAACTAGCACTGAATTTTTTTTTGCATGTGATAAAACAGGGTCTAATTAAAAACGTTTCAACAAATGCTGGCGATTATCACAAAATATTTTGCAATCAAAATACAGTACTGCTGGAATAGTCTTGTTCAGATACATAGCTGTGCAGCACAGAGCTCTAAGGTAACATTAGTTTGAGAATCTGAGTGGCTAGACTGATAATTTTCTGAATTCTGACATTAGATAACTGATAATGGGCTCTTCTGCACTAACTGTAAATTGGATGATGGTGAAAACCTACTGCTATTTGCACCTATTCCCAGGTTTATCGACTCAAGAACTGTTTGGGCCATGACATTTGCACCCTAGAATTTAAATATTTCAGTGCATATTCAGTATCCATTGTTGTTGTTTAAAATTTATGAAAAGGGTATCTCTGTTTTTTGAAGAAAGAGAGGTAATGTGATTTTTTACTAAAATCTGAGCTCTTATTTCTTAGCTATTGTATGCGATGAAGTAGTTGGAGGAAATGGCAGAGACAGAAGTTAATAGTGTTTTCTTTCTCCAAAATGTAAAGCATTTAATATATTTTCTACATAAATCAATATAGATAACTTGGGGATTCTTCATAAATAATTAGAGTTGAACGCCTAAATTATCAGTAGATTATGTTTGACATGTGTCATTGGAAAGGTAATTTTCTAGAGAATTGCAATAAGTTCTGGGATTTGACCTATGACTTTGGCATCACAAGATATTAATTATCTGGTTTCAGGTAATACTGAGGCAAAGCAACATGCTTTTTTTTTATATTGTTAAAAGTCTTTTTTCATTTTATAAAAGACTAGATAAAATGTCACTTACATTGAGTTAATTGAAAAGATAATTCCACTAGTGACATTTTCTTCAGTAACAGTAGCAATCAGAAGATTATTTGATTGTATTTTCTTGTAGAATTGTAATTACTATGATTTTAACCATTATGACAATTTCAGTTGCTTCAAAATAATGCAAGGATATCACCAATGAAAGCTTAGAGCAAATCAGTCAAATGTTGAATTCTGAATCCAAATAGATCTTGCATTATGGACAGACAGTGCAGCTCAGTGAATTTTGAGACTATATAGCAATGTACTCTGACTCATTTAAGTGAGTATTTGGATTCTTGTTTTTTTATAAAGTGTTTTTTTATATTTTATGATTCACTAAGATGGCAACTCCTAGGTAGTATTGCTAGATTTTAGAGGGGGAGGAAGTCTTGGTCCTGCTGAAGTCAATTTGCCATGCCATTTATTTCACTATGACTGGGATGTCACTCTGCATCTTTGGCAGTTAATTTTTACAATTACTGCTTCGAAGTACCTAGCATTGATATAGTAGTCCTGAAATATTGCAGTAAGACAAAAGAAAAAATTGTCAACATTTTAATGGTGACCACTCTACATAGCTACCAACCAACCTGCCTGAAGCAGAACTCGAGGATTTGCTTTTCCAAAAGCACAGTCCTCTACCACCTAAAAGAAAACCTGTTCTAATGTTGTCTGAAAAACATTGTAATAAAGATTCCAATTTCTTGTGTACTTCGGGGACAAAAATCTTCTGAAGCCAAACAGGGAGATTCTTTGTACTTTTTGGTATTCTGCTCCACCTCTTCTCAGAGATATATTAGAAATATACCTAAAATGTGATTAATCATCAAATGAGAGATAACTTTTTCTTTTACCTGTACTTTTACCTGAAATGTTGCTGAAGAAATCTGTCAGTCTAAAAACTAAAGGCAAAAATTAGGAAGTTAACAAATGGCGCATAATTACAGCTTTAAAACTGAGGAAACTTGAATGACGTGCAAGCTCCAGTTATTTAAAAATAATGAAATAAACAATCACTAAGCCTTTCTTTAGTTTCTGTCTAACAAAAGGCTCCATTCTTAAAAGAAGTTAGCTTTGTTAAATGACTGAGCAGTGGCTCATAAAATTCACACTCACCAAAGTACTATACTAACTAGAACTGTTGTTAGGTTGGATTCCGTACTAAGTAAGAATCTACATTAGTAATTTAGTGTAAGCTCATCTCCATGAGTGCTGTCTGCCAGGCATGTGAAACAATCTCCCTTTATGTTTTCCTTTTGGATCATTCCCTCATGGAATATTGGCTTTGATTCCTGACACTCTACAAAATGATTAGGTTCGATTTTTTTTTTAAAATGTACGATTTGTATGGATCTTGAAGAGAGTCACAGAGACACAGGACAGTCTATATGGAGGCCCTAGGCTTCTGCACTCATTCCCAATTCCTGTAGGTTTGTCTGTAGGAGCTATGCTGCAAGAAGACCCTGGTTGTTGGCTCTGGTTACCCTTTCACTCCAAACTAAACAGAATGGAGAGGATATGTTGACTTAGCAGTCAATCTTCACAGGTTTGGAAGGACGAAAATACAGACAGTCTCCTCAGACCTGCTTTCTCCCATGCAACTCTGATGAAACACCTTGACATGGTCTTTATGAGGTTTGGGGAAAGGAATCAATGTGGGCAAGGAGAAGAGTAGAGTAGAGGTGGCACTCCCCATGCCATGTCTGCCTTTCATCACATGGGGTGTGTGTATGGGTGGGGAAGCAGACAGGTCCCTCTGAAACTCAGTTGTATATCTTGGAATACAGTTATAATGGAAAATACATTGTGCTAGGAGAGATATTAAAGCAAGTGTTGAAAGTCATATGTGAAAAAGAGAACAGTAAAAACTGCCTTTTCTGTATTTCTGTAACACAGTGATTACTATTTGTGCACGTGGTGGGAAACAGAACTGACTAAATTAGCTGAAAAGATTGTTTTAGACTAATTGGTGCTAATTGAACAAACCTGATGTAAATATTGTTTAAATGTAGACTGGTGATAACCCGACGATCTTAAATGAATTGGCTGCCATTTAGTATCTGGATTCCTGTGGTGTATAAGCAAGGGCCATATTTTCAGCTCTGGATGAAGAGTGCAGAGTGTAAATTGGTGGTGGGGGCTGCTCTTGATGCCAGTGAGCTGAAAAAAACAGCCAGGGATCACAGCAGAATTGGGAGCATCCAAAACTTTCTTCCAGTCCTATACTGGCATCAGGGAGAGGGTTTGGCATGGGAACCTTTGTATGTCAAAATAATCGAATTTGCACTGGCACATATCCATCTTGATCCAGATATTCCAGGTCTACAACCAGAATCTGCTGGCAGTGCAGACAAAGATGTAGTTCATGAGTGGTTCCACTGAATGTGATGGAATTATACTGGTGTAAAACATGTATAAGTGAGGTCATAATTAGGTCCATTGAATTAACTAGCGACTACTCTAATACTCTCATGACACTTGGCATTTAGGTACAAATTTTACTAGACAGTTCAATGGTTGGGATACGTTTAACTGTTTATATCAGTTCAGTAGATCAAAGCGAGTTTTTCCTGAATAAGGAGCACATATTTGAGCTCCTTGAGCCAAATTCTGCTCTGCTGCACCAGTGATTATCTATTGTTACTCTATCGATTTGCAAATGAATTTCTTATCAAGACAGTGGCATTTTCCAAATGAATACCAGAATCACTGAGAGAAGATTTGGGGATCTCTCTATTTAAAATCACTTTACATCCTCTCATATTTTCTCCTCTCTCTCCCTTATCTATTCAAGTTTACTCTTGCTACATGCATACAGTAAGCACATTTGGCCATCCCCTGATCCATATGCGGAGCTGCATTTTTTGATGGTGGCATATGGATACCTAACAGGTTGAACAGACACTTGTACAAATGAGAATCTGCCTTTGGGTCTCTTTTGTATTGTAGCTTCTATGAATTTGGCTGTGGTATTTGATGGCCTAAATTATTTTACTCATCTTTGATCGAGAGCATTTTCTATCTTTATGAGCGGTTTTAGAACAGCAGCAACCTGAAAACAAAACCCTGTACAAAAAACCTCTCACACCTCAAAATCCCCATTGTACCCTTCTCCCTCTCTCATCACAGTGATGTCTTTCATGCTGCCCTTTAGGCATGAAATTACCTTCCTCTTCTCATGTGCCAAACTATCTCTCTCACTCAGCTCCCTCCCTAAAACATTTTTTGAAAAGCTTTTCATCTTTTATCTCTGCAAACTGTTCTGCTTCAAGTTTAAATCATTATCCAGATGAAATATATTTTCTGTGTCTATATTAGATTGTGAGATCCCTGGTGCAGGGACAGTGGGCAAGTTCTATGAGCTCCCTCCAGCAGCCATAGACCCAACTTAAAGGGCCAAATAAGTTGGGTTTGTATTGCTGGACCAACACAAACAAACAGGTGACTCTGTCCCAATATCCTCAGATATATTGTTACAGCATCAAGCACATTTTTGGCACTTCATAGATGACTAAGTAATGGGTGCCTTGAAAACACCTAAGACAAGTTTAATGCAAGAATTAAAATATGGAAGAAAGCAGGAAGGTGAACTGTTGCTGAAACTCTTAATCTCAAACTGACCTTCTTTTGCCCACAGGAGTTGCCATCTGTAACTTCTGGGCTGCTCCACAGTTAGCTTTAATTTATATGACTAGTGACATGAAAGATGTAAAATCTGTAAAAATACAGTGTTTGGCTGCTTAAATTAAGTTATGAGTTTTTCTTAAGCCTGCCAAACAACTTAAATATTTCATGGCTTTCACAGGCCACAGTTCTAATATTTATAACTCTTGTGTGCAGATTTCAAAAATTATAATTACAGCTCCCAGGATCCCAGATATAGCAGATGTTCAATATTTTGTACGATGTTGGCAGAAATGCTTTTCATGCTTTTTTTTATCTCAGTACCCCATGTATTGTATCTGTTTCAACAAGCTGTTGATAAGAGACTTTATTCGTGTTTTACTGTAAAAGACTCTGTAGGGCAGATTTAGGATTTTGTGTAAAGGGAGGACAAATGGGGACTCACCCCTACTGCATAACAAATAGTATCATGGAGTAAATATTTTAAAAAGATACCTTTATTAAATAGGATATGAAAAGTCCATCATTTAATCTGATCCAAACACTGCTCCACATGGGATCACTGGACCCACAGTGACCCTTTCATTTTAGGGCTTCCTTGTTCCCCTGCCATGGTGGATCATTTAATATCCCTTTACTCTCATTGTTGCCTGTATCATGCCTTTGCTCCATCTATGACTTTATCTGAGAGAGATGCCAATACCAATTTTTAAAAATCAGATTGCTGCTATGAGAAAGAAAATCATGGAATTGACTCTTTCTACTATGCGGTGGTTTTCTAATGGTCCACTTGTATTGAGGAGAGGAGAAATGGGCAGTAACCAGCTAGATTTGGTCCAGATTTTTTGCCATGTCTGTCTTGTATTAAATCCCTTATACTGGCTGCTTACTTAGGGTCAGATTCTGCCCTCTTTTAGGATTGTGAAAATCAGGGTAACATCACTGTCTTCAGTGTGGACATCCTGGATTTATGCTGGTGTGACTATGATCAGAATCTGGCACCTACAAACTGATTTTAATTCAATCCAACAGAGACTCAAAAACGGTTTCAAATTAGTAGATTAATACAATAGCCTATGATGTTGCTGAAAATGCAAACAAATGAAAGCATTAGAGTCATTACAACAAGTAATTTTAATTATGCAATCATTCATTTAGGTTTCAATGAGAAATATATGGAAGACATTAGAATTCATACTGTTTTAGGGATATTACCTTATAAAATTCAAATTGGATACCTACTATTGATTTCTAGTATTACCTTAAAGATATCCATGGGAATATAAACATTAGATTGAAACATAATGAAACTTGAAACAACCACTTTTAATGATACAGTATATGGAATGTCTTCTATTATTCATGTCCATAGGACAGCTGCAGGAAAACAAATATACTGTGCTTTTCAAGACTTCTCTAGTTGGAAGTATTTTGTGCAATATTTAAAAAGGAAAGAAATATAGGCCATTTTCTATTTGAAAATAGGGGAGCTAGAAAAAATAGCATTTGTACCATAGCTAGAATCTGAACAATAAGATGGATTCAACATGTTAAAACCTGGAAGCTTAACAAGATCATCTTGAGGAGAGAATGAAGAATATATAAAATGATGCTTTCAAACTGGCAATTTCTACTCTGATAAAACTACCATGAAGGACAATCAACAATAGAGGATTCACACCAAGAAAATAAATATAGAGGGTAGTGGGGTTTTTTTCTGTTTATTTTTAAAATGAGAAATGTTGCTATTAAGTTAGTATTGATAGTATTAAAATTATATAATCTAGGATATGCTTGTTGGCACTGGTTTGTATACAATGTGATGTGGCTGTGTTCAGAACACTAGATGAAGTAGCTGTGGAAGTGAGTTTTTATTCACTTTCTAACCTTGCCTTGCACTGGGTTATCATGTGAAGTGAAAAAAAGGTTTAAATCTTAACAATGTCACATTGTATTATGGAATAGCACCAGCCATCTAATTTGCTAAAATTGCATACATACTAATCTTGCAGTTTTTGCATTCAGTGCAGTGTTTCTAGAAAGGAAACCAAAGTACAACTCCTTTTCTGAGCTGTGAGCCTTGGGTCCTCTTCCTCAGGCTGGCTTAGGAAAGGATTTTTAAAATGGGGTCTTTCCAGAAGATAGGTTAGTGAGTCAGATTATCCCCCGTTGATGCAGGATGAGGAGGATTTACTCCAAAGCCTGTAAAATTTATAGTATAGCCGTGAATGGTGGTTGAAATGCTAATGATTGAAGCATTGTGGGCTGTGGGATGAGGCGAGATCATTGTATTGTGGTTTTTTCAACTTTCTGCGACTTACTTCAGTTCTAAAGATTTTATGTTACCTTGCTTGGCTTGTGCACCTGGTCGAACTTTATGAAGTAGGCCTGGTGCAGAGACAAGTTTCATATTTTTCTGCAGAGAATACATGCCTGTCAGAGTCCATCATTTTCTCATAAACTAAATGATTATTCAATGGTATTATTAGCACCCTATACATGAGGTCCCCTTACTTTCCCTGTTTGGACCACACTACCTTTAAACTTTGCAGCTATTGTACTCTGAGAATATATCACTTCAAGACGTAATTTTCAGTTGGTCATCACTTCAGTCTTTCAGTTTTATGCTGAAATTTAGTAGGTTTATTCTGAGATCAGGAGCAAATTTGTTTGCGATGGCTAAGCCAAAATAGTTCAGCAATCTTCATGAACAAAGCGAGTTGCGAAGATACTTTCCCATGATAAAATTTCAATGCCCCTATCCTGTCAGAGGTTAAAGAAACTTGAATTTTGGCAGGGATACAGTCCCAAGATCACAGATCTAACTTTTGATGGCCTGCTGATGACTATAAGGATTTTTGAAAATATACTTTGTGCTTGCATATCGAATTTTGCAATGGGGTCTCTTACTATCTGCTAATGTTCTATTGGTACTTCAAATGTATGTATTGCTTAGGTCATGATAATGTCGTTATCTCTGATTCATGAAAAATGTACAGGGTAGGCAGCAAGATCTGAATGATTCTACCTCATTCCATTCGACATGGAAGGGGTTGCCTGAAAGGAGGCAGGAGCTCTGCTGCTTTCTAGTAACCAGCTGAAAATGGTCGCAGCCTCAGAGGGTGTAAGGATAAATTTGTTAATGCTTGTGAGGTACTCAGTACATTGATGAGTGTCATAGAAATGCCTATAAAGAAAAAAAATCCTGATTCTGTGCAGGGTTTGTTACAGTAAATGAGGAATGAGACCACACACTAAATAATGAGGATAATGAGCAACTGCTTTGTTCACAGAGCACTGTCCATCTTACCCACTAAATGTGGCAGACTCCTGTGGAAAAATATTGTGATTATGTAATTAAAGACTGCATCATAATAAATATGCACAAAGGGGCACAGTTACATTTGTTCAGGCGACCATCCATTTCCTGACTTCTGAGCGGGTCGCTGAAACTTTAACATTTGTGGATATACTGAACAGTTACTCTCTAAACATTGGGTCAAAAATCAGCACATCTGGCTTAGCCAGTTAAGCCCCTTTTTGTCAAAAGGACAGTCACCCCTCTGCAGGGCAACTTTAATTCTTATGTATTTTTCTCCTCTCCCTTGCTCTGAATTTCTCATTATTTTGCAGTTCTTTCTTAAATAAGTGATTGAGTCTTCTTGATATGTCAGGGAAGAATGAAATGAAATGGAAATTGCTTAAAAATAAACATGAAAAACAATGTGCTGAGTAATAGGGTGGAGTGGGAAGGGATTATTGGACCTTCCATTGTTATAGGGGTGACAGTTACAAACTAAAGCACAGGTTTCAGAGTAGCAGCTGTGTTAGTCTGTATTCGCAGAAAGAAAAGGAGTACTTGTGGCACCTTAGAGACTAACAAATTTATTAGAGCATAAGCTTTCGTGAGCTACAGCTCACTTCATCGGATGCATTTGGTGGAAAAAAAATCTAAAACTAAAACTAAACTAAAATCTAAAACTAAATCTAAAACTAAAGCACAAGCTGCTTAAAGCTCTCACATGTATTCACATGGCCATGTTCCCTGTTTGGGTAGACTAGCTGTATCCCTCCTACCAGTACGACTGAATTACAGTGAGAGATGAAGGATTATAGAGCACAAGGAACATGGCTGAATTCCTTAACTTCATTTCCAGGCATTTTCTTCTAACATTTGAACTCCACCTCTCTTCCCCAAGCATGTAGAACTCTTGTAATATTGTTGTTGACTGTTACCTGGACTCTGCTAAAACACATTTTAATGGTTAACTTTTAAAACATTTTTTGTTTGGGAATATATAATTCCTGTGCTTCTGAAAGAGATAGCTTTAAATAGTGATGGGTGAATGTTTTGAGATGCAAGACATCCCTGGCACGGAAAACAAAAGGAATGTTGTGTATGATGACCTCTGGAGAGGAATAATGTAGAATCTCATGAATGTAGGGAATTCAAATACAGCTACATCCCAGGGACAAGAATAGAAGCCAACAGAGCTTTTTTGGGCTGCACAAAGTAATCCTGAAAGGTAAGGCCTAGGGACATTTGAAACATGTGGTGTTTCCCGGTTACTCAAAACATCACTGAGGAGGAAATTAAGAAAAACACAAGAAGAGTAGAAGTCCCCCAGACTATAGCCCACACCTCAGGTGGTAGGCAGAGAGAAGCAGCTCAAGTGCTAGAAGGAAGTAAGAGGGCATATAATTCTATTTTTAATTAGGAAGATGGGCTGGATGAGTAGGAGGAGCCTCACAGCAACTGGCTGATGAACTGCAGAAGGAAGGGAACTGGCTGATAATGGAAAATGATAGATTTAAAAGGATGGAAAGGATGGTTTGGGAAAGATGAAAATGATTGATTAGTGTTTCCAAACCTCAGGAGGGTAATGATTGTGAGGGAAGCCCAATGGTGTTGTAGGGTGGGTGAAGAGAGATGAAGGGGGATTGATCAATGTTGAGAGAATCTTACTGGTGGGGTCAGAGGAACAGTGAACAAAGCGGCACCTCTCCTGGATCTTCTTATGGAGCTTCCTTAATTGGAATTTTATTACCCTATTGCTCCTGAATTGTTTGTGTTTCAGGGTACATTGCAGACCTATCTATCTTCAGGCTATTTCCTGAAGAGGGTGTATGTTTGTGTGTGGTGGGGGGGAGTTCAGTTTCTGTTGTGGTCTGCAGTGTTTTCTTTTTGGGGTCCTTTTGAATGAAAACATGTCAGTTATTTTTAAATTATTATTATTTTAATTATTTTATAATTGGTGTACATTCGTGCATTTTTATAACTGGTGTACAGGTGCATTTTCTAAATTAGACATAAAGTATAAAATACATCATTTTTCTGGTTACCTTGTTAGATGACAATCATATTCCTTCTTATTAACTTTGGCTGTGGAAACTAGCTGACTTTGTGAAGGCAACAAAAATAGCACAGATCCTTAGGGCCATTTGATGGCTGGTGCAGCTTTGTGGCTCTCCAATTCTGAGTTCGTTGGATGGTGGTTTGCTCCTGAGGAGCAACTTAAGGTGGCCTCAGAGCTGTTTTGTGTTGCACCAACTGCAATAGATCCCAAGTGACTGTTACAATAGTTGGGACTGTCAGCGCTCTCAGCAAACTTCTTTTCTCTTGACTGTGCCACCTACAGCAGGGTGATGAGGCAGGTGGCTCCTGATAGTGGAATCCTTTGCGGGCCTCTTAGGCCATCTTAAAGTCTGCTTTGTGCTGCCAAAGGATCTGATCCACTCTCTTACTTTTGGGACCCCAGTAAGAATTCCATAGAATCTCAGAACTATGGACACCAGAGTTACGAACTGACCAGTCAACCACACATCTCATTTGGAACAGAAGTACACAATCAGGCAGCAGCACAGACCAAAAAAGAAAAAAAAGGCAATACAGTACAGTACTGTGTTAAACATGAACTACTAAAAAATAAAGGGAAAGTTTAAAAAAAATGATTTGAACAAGGTAAGGAAACTGTTTCTATGCTTGTTTCATTAAAATTAAGATGGTTAAAAACAGAATTTTTTTCTACATAGTAAAGTTTCAATGCTGTATGAAGTAATATTCAGTTGTAAACTTTTGAAAGAACACCAGAACGTTTTGTTCAGAGTTTCAATCATTTCAGAGTTATGAACACCTCCTTTCCCAAGGTTTTCATAACTCTGAGATTCTACTGTAGCTTGAAACAACAAATTAAAGAAATAGATTAAAGGACTTTCTTACTCTAGCTGTGCACTCTTTAAGCTGTTTTATCTCCAAGGTAATATAAAGCTCTGTGGGGCTTGAATTTTGTGGGGGGGGGGGAAGATGGGTGGAGGCTTTAATACCTATATCTGTCCTTGTTAATATAAGCCAATGTATTCTGAAGTTCATCCTGACACACAAAACCAATACCTAGCATGGATGAAATCTGATTTGAACTACTCACTTTGTTAGCACTACTGATAATATCAGTGGAACCACAAGATTTTTTTTCTAAATGGCTGTATAAATCTCATAAATGGGAAAACAGTTGCTCTGATTTGTTCAGTATGTTCAGAGATTGCTTGGAGGCTGGATAGATATTGGATCATTGACATTTAACCTTGTGACTCTTGAGCCTAATAGGGAGTCACTGATGAAAATGCATTTGGTAATCTGGGTTTATCTTCCTTCTGACGGAAATTTATATCACCTCAAAACAATTACATATATATATAGTGATAGTGTGAGCACACACAGCTGACATAAAGTTAAATACAAAGATGACTCCAAGAGCATCCTAAATTGGAAAGAAATCTACAATAATAATAAAACTTTATCACTGAGAGTCATTGGCAAAAATAGCTCTGTACAGAATTTGGGGAAAATATGAAGGACTAGAGGGCTCAGGGGATTTGTAATGGACTGCAAAATCTCTCATCCATAATTCATTGATTCAATCCAGCTCAGATCAGTTGCAGACAGAAGTCACCATCTGATGTCTACCAGTGGTAGTCAATGTAAAATGAGCTAATGTTCTCCAGTCAGTTCCTAGTGGGCAAGTTTTCATTCATAACAGCAAACATCACCAGACAGCCAAACCCTGCTTGCCTTGTTCAGCTGAGTATGTGAGTAATCCCATTTAAATCAAATAATTTTGCAAGTAAAGCAAATAGGAACTGGTCCAAAATTAACAGTCTTGTAAGCAGTCTCAGCAAAAGAAGCCAGGGATTGAATGGAAATAGTGAGAAACTATCCTTTCACTCCCAAAAATTAGTCAGCCAGGTCAAGTTTGAGGCACATGGGCAAGGCACTGGGATTGGAAGGTTGCACTCCCTTGGAATCACGGTGTGCCTATTTTGTGGGACTTTAGTCTCTAAGAATGTATGTCCATCACTAAACTTAGAAGGAAAACAAAACAAAAAACATAGAGAGAGAGAGAGAGAGAGAGAGAGAATTTAAAATTTCTCTAATTTTTTCATCATGCTTTATATCACCTTTAAATATAAGTACATTATGTTCTCCCTGCAAAAGTAAAATGGATATTGTCAAGTTTTTCTTTAGTAGTTTAAAGACTTGTCTTATGATTTTCTAAGATGCTTCACTATTAACAATTAATTTCCTGTCAGTTTTGTCCTTCTCTATTAAGTACTCTCCCTTCCCTGCATGATGGTAGTTTCCAAGCACCTCTGAAGTTTTTAACCATAGAAATAATTCTTTCTTTCTTCTTTCTTTTTCTTTCTTTCTTTCTTCTTTCTTCTTTCTTTCTTTCTTTCTTTCTTTCTTTCTTTCCAGCTGATAATTTATGGTTTTGTTTAGTTGGATGGGTCTTGTGACTAAAAGAATAAATTGAGGAAAAGCTAAATAAAAGAAGTGAGTATTGATGTAGCAATAATTTTCTGACTCTTGATTTTTGTGTGTTCCAAGTAGAGCAACACAAACCCAAGCAGACAAAAGTCAAAGCCAGTAGGTCTCTGTGTTTACTTCTTTGCTTATGCAGCAGTGTCATTTTGATAAAGTTCTTGCAGCTCTAGGAATAGCATTTGTTAGGTAAAAAAGGAATACAGGAGCACAAACTTTGTATTTGGGAAGATCCTACAAAGATAATTATCACGGCTGTGAATATATTTGTTAGTTTTCAAGTATGTATTTGTGAATTTAAAAAAGGAACTAGCAATTACCATGCACCAAACACTTCTCACCAGATTCTATCAATTTTAATATATATAGTACCTGTCAGCCAAACTTTGTGCCTGGACTACATGATAAAGTAGGTTTCTAGACAAAGTGGGCCCTAATCACATAGTCTTAGGAGGAGGAAATACTGTTCATGTTTGAATATATGGGGAAAGGAAAAAGATTTTCAAAGCTATTGTAGAGTAACTATTACAGTTTATAAAAAAACATTTCTAGTAAACTTGATATCCAGACCCCCTTTTTCAGTATGTTTGTCCCTTCAAGTGGTGGAACATAACCGAAGAGATGTATGTGTGTGTTCATCACGGTATGTGAAGAACTCTTTTTTAATCATACTTTGTTCATTGGCTTGGGGAAAATTTTCATAATCTTTGTTGCTAAATTGATATTTGATAAATTGATAATCACTGTTATGTTGATTAAAACTTGATTAAAATACTCTCCAAAGCAGGGAAAAAACCCTGCTATATTTTAGTGACATATTGCCTATATGCTTTAAGATCAGGGCTTTTGTTACATGGGGACCAGTTTGACTTTATGAAAAACATGTAATTACAGCTATAGTATACTCTAGTTATTATATTCAGATAATTTCATTTCAGGAATGGAACTCAGAAGCACTTGTGAAGATCTCCAATGTGTTCAAGTGCACAATGTTGTACTTTTTGTAAAGACTTGCCTTGCATCTGACTGATCGGAATCCCAGAATTATGATCCAAGAAAATGTTACAAATTTATCAACAACTGGCTATCCCTCTTACTTATGTTAGCAATTTATTTAAATATTTGCATTTATGTTATTACAGTCAATTAGATTTTTGCAGTAAATCTAGATTGCTCACTCTCTGGAATAGTAGGGAGCAGTGAGGGCTGAAGACATTGCAGAGGCAAATGCATTCAACCCTAAGGTTTGTCTACATGAGGATGTAAAAATGTGTTAGAATGTATGGCTAATGTGTCCTAAGAGTCTAGCATAGGCAAGGTAATGTAGATTAGCTGGTCAAGATAAAGCCTTGAGGGGAGCCTATGCATCAATTCAACCTAGTTCACATATGTTAAGGTATATACACTGTCTTGTTTGCACTAGACTTAGAACATGTTAGCTAATATGTTCTAATCACACACCTTCAAATCCTCATCAACACATAGCCTTTGGGGCTGGATCTGCCTCCTATTGCTCTTTCATCCTGAATCTAGAAAGTACTGCCTTTGAGCAAGCCCCATCCAGTCCTCTTTAGCTGGCAGGATGGTAGTAGAAACATAGTGCTTTTGCAGGAGATGAGAAGTGGAGAAAAATGTGAGTATCCTTTGGGCTTTAATAGGAACTTGGCGGAGGTCTGCGGAGGGGGCAGAGAGGATGAAACTCAGTTAACTAAATTGAAAATAAGTTAGCAAACTAGACATCAACGTTCCACTTGACCTAAACAATCAACAACAATGAGAATTGTTACATTATAGAATATGCCCTTATGCACATTTTTGTGTATCAGAGATATTGTATCAGTCACATTGCAAAAGACCTAGATCAACTTAAAAAAATAAAACCCAATAGAATGATTACAGCTACTGCCTAGAATGACAAGTATTATCAACAAAAATTAATCAGGCGCATCTTTTAGTGAACTCAATTAATAATGTGCAACAACAGGGTCTCTTTTCTTAAGATGAAAATTAATTAGTGGAGGGAAGGTCACTTGGAGATGCTGACATCACTCATCAGAATGCTCTGGCAGCTCTAATTATTTGTCTTCCAGGCTTGGGTGATCAGAAATTATTGCAATACCTGAGCAACATTTTGAAAAAGCTTTGTGCATGGCTCTTTTAATTAGACGTGGTATTTGATTAATGCAGTGGAAGCATTTAGATCTGCCTCTTATCATTGAGTGACTTAGAAGTTTTAGAGAATTGTACTGTGCAAGACAGAGTCACTAAGATTTCTAATGCAGACTCTTATAAAGCAGTTTTAAGAAGCCAATAAATTGTTTATGTCCTCTCTTTCCTTTTCTCTTTAATTGCCAAGCATGAACCTATATAGTTTCAGTATGAAAGATATAAAATAAATTAAACAGTACACTGTATGAGTATTTAGTATGTGTGTGTATACATATAACAATATAAAACCACTTGCTAAATTTGAACAAGATGGGTTTATGTAATATTGTACTATTGAAGATATGAGCTATACACGGTAATCAGTAATGAGTAGAAGCTTATGGAAGATGATACTGTGATGTTTTTGTATTAATAATTTACCATTATTCCCCGAAGATACAGGCAAAAAAAAATAATGTAATATGTTTACTGCGTTAAAAGAAAACTATCCATGTTTACTTTCTATTTTCCATATACATTTTATTTGTGTGTGTATATATCTTAATGTAATGTGTATATAAATATACAACAATGATTTCCAGTTAGAGCTAGGTGAATGATTTATAGCAATTTAGGGATAGATTTCAAAGACTTTGAGGGCAGGGATTGCTTCTTTTCTCATGTTTGTGTAGCACCCCAAAAATTGGGCCCCGATTGTGAACTATCTTAATATAAATAAATATAAACAAACAATTAAAAGTTACAAAGGGCAATTCAGTACCCAATTTCCAGTGGCTTTCAATGGAAGTTAGGTACCTAACTGCCCTTTGTGCCTTTGAAAATCTCCCCCTTAGTCTAGAAATGTAGCTTTTTTCCCCTCTCTACGTGAATTGTCTGTGACCAGCATGTGATTTTTTTCAGATCTACTTGTTGTTGAAAACATTCATTGAGTATGTTTTATGAGTAATTTTTAAACTCTGTTTCAGAGTAGCAGCCGTGTTAGTCTGTATTCGCAAAAGAAAAGGAGTACTTGTGGCACCTTAGAAACTAACAAATTTATTAGAGCATAAGCTTTCGTGAGCTACAGCTCACTTCATCAGATGCATTTGGTGGAAAAAAAAACACTTTTTTTTTCCACCAAATACATTCGATGAAGTGAGTTGTAGCTCACTAAAGCTTATGCTCTAATAAATTTGTTAGTCTCTAAGGTGCCACAAGTACTCCTTTCTTTTTATTTAAACTCTGTGTAGTTTGTTGCAAGTATTTGGCATCTGCATTGTTTATTTACTATTTTGTATTCTTTATATTACATTAATTTTGATGGGCACAAAAGCAATATGCTTTACTTTAATCATGAATTAAAGTCACAATTTGCTGGGAGACAGGAAGGCAAAAATTTCATGTTTTCACTGTGTATTAAAGTTAAGCAAACACTTAAGTGGGCACAATTCCATGGAAGCTAATGGAATTATTCTTGGATTTGGCCCATTATGTGTATTGTTTCTATGACTGACTTCCTCCTAACATGGTTTTATGATGACAGTTCAAAATCGTAAAACTTATTCACTCTAAAACTAGAGTCATCAATTTTACTTTTGATGTATTGGTTATTTACAGTTTCATTGGCCAGCTAGGAAATATACAGCACTGAGATCATACCATTGCCTTCAATAAACTTATACCCTTTTATAGTGGGGCTGAATTTGGCAATAACAGCTAAAATGAACATATTCAAGAAACATCAATAAATTGTAATTCCTTGTTAAATTCTATGCAACAAGGTGGCTGGGCTCTCCTGTGTTTAAGGTTCTGGGTAAGTTTTGAAGGTTGTTTGTGTCAAGTGTGGTTTGTTAACGCCACCAGGACTTAAGAGAATTGGAAATGACTTTCTGGGTAGGGAACTGTGATCTGGGACAGAAATATCCCTGTAGGGAAAATTCCAGGAGCAGCCAAGCTTGGGAGAAAAAAATTAAATGGAGGTTTACCTTGTGGTGTTTTATGTCAACTTCCAGTAGAGCCAAACTACCAGTAGAGCCAAACTGTAGGATGAAGGGTAATTCTGCTAATAAATAGCATGCAGCTTTCATCTTGGGATTTACTTTCCACACAGGGGTAAAAGTTAGTTCTGGTACTGAATAACTATATGAAGTTTATGGTGAATATGAGTTAACAGTAGTTGATTGGTTGAAAGATCTCATTAAATATTCTTAAAGCAAGGCAAGTTTTGGAAATTCCATATTAAATAAAATATAGTGAACACAAACAATGCCTTTTCCTTAGCACAGGGGAAGGTAGTTAAAATGTTAAAGTGGTAGGCAAACCAACCACTTTCAAGGCAATCCTTTGGACCTCAAACAGTAGACCGAGAATATAAACTAATTTCTGATAACTTTTTAATTTTGACCCCTTTTGAAGTAAAAGATTGGTTTTAGACATGTGTGAAAGGTGCTTTCAGGACATATACCACAGCTTAGGTGACAACTGCTCCTTTCTCATCATGCAATGGATCCCGTATCTCCACTGGCCTCAGCAGTTTTTCTGGAAGAAACTCTAGACATACGCACTAGGCTTGATTTTCACCTCATACCAGTTTTATATCAGTGTAACTCTAACTTTAGTGCATTAGAGCCAAATCAAACTTCATATACAACTTTTTGTTGTACTACATCTATGGCAAGTACTGCCAACTACATGGTAAAGGATTCTGGGCCTGAGGTCACTGGATCTCCCCAAAGAAAATGAAAACTCATGTAATGAGTCTGAAATATGGCCTGAAAAACCTTCCTCTACTAATAGTGTGCTGGTCATGGAAGCTCCCTGAGCCCTGCATAGCTAATCCACATGTCCTCACAAAACCTAGGCCGAACAGTTCAAATTGAGGAAGTTACTCAATCAGTTTATGTATGTTCTATGTTTGTAATCACTTTTAACCTTTTTTCAAATCTTTTCTCTAAATCTTTTTTCACTTTTATTATGAATCATGTACAAAGACTAAAGCTATTTCTTTAGGTTCTAAATGCTGCTGACAATTCTTGAGGAACTTTAGCAGCTTCAATTTCGTTATTCCAGATTTATATCAATGTACCTGGGAATAGAATTTGACCCTTAAAAATTGTGAGCAAAGGATAGGCATCTGAAAATGAAAAATCAAATTTAAAGCAAAAGTGAACAAGGCTAAAGGCATTACTTGTACAGCTGGATTCACTGTAAAATAAGTAAGTAATTAAAATGGAAGTATTCTTGAAATCACTAGCAAATTTTTCACACGTCCTTTTCCATGAATGAACAAATTAGTAAAACTAAAATTGTTGGCTTTTTATATGAATAAATAATGTATGAAGTAATATTGTTTTAGCTTAATACATTATACCTTGAATGTATGCAAATTCAGATAAATGCCAATGTACCTTTTGTGGAACCCCCTTGAAAATAAGCATCTGAAAATCAGGATATTCTTAAGACCATTTTTACTGGTTATTTTTACTGGTTAAGGAAAGTTCCTTTTTACCAGATGCCTACTGTAATTTGTTAATGTTAATTAACAATATTTGAAGCAAATCATGATAAATAGGTACTCCCCTAAACATTATGCATCTAGTTGTCTGAGTAATCTGATGAGTAACGGATCAAATTAGCACAAGCTTTCCCAGTATTAGGACATAGCTCTTTATTAGAAAGAGTATACATCATTCCTACTTGTTATTTTGATCAAAACTGAATCAGAAAATTACCCATAAGAAAATATTGCCTTTGGAATTCCAGTTCGTCTCTGTCTCTTTGAAACATAAAGCTTTAATTTTCTTCTCAAATACCAGTTAAAAAGATAAATACAACAAAATACACTTGTGTTTTTTTTAATGTAAAGTTAAGTTCTTTGTTGAGATGCCCTCAGCTTTCACAATAATATTAAAACTTGCTGTCTGTGTATGAACATTTGAATTCTGTTTGGAATAGAATCATGTCATGCAGCTAAACCTTATTATTTTAATTTTGACACCGTGCCAAATGTTATACAGTGCTGAAACAAAGGAAACTACACATGTATATTAAAAGTGAATCAGTATTGCACCCAATATTAGAAGAAACTCCCACAGCCTTTGCCTCCCTATAAGGGGCTCAGCTGTGCTGCTTCTAACCCTAACTACATCACTTCAAATTACCAGTAAATTAACAGAGTAACACTTTCAACCTCAGAGCAGATTTGATCCAAACAGTCTTTAAATGCCATTTCTGTTCCTATTAACCTAAAGATCGGCATAGCAGATATTTTCGTGAGGCTGCCCAGCAATACAGGGCATTAATGGCTAAGTTGTGACAGCACTTTTCATGATGATTTATGATTCAGTGTTTAACTTGATTACTCCACTGCTGACTCTGAATACTATTTCAATTAGTGCACAGAAGGTCACAGCACAAATATTCCTCTATAATCTATTCCTATTAACACTAATACACAGAGTAACCAAATCTTTTCACCCTTGTTGATTCAAATCATCCATAGCACTAACTGCAGGCTTGTTTACCAGTTTACTGCTCTGGACATATCCGAAATGTTAATTTTCAGTCCTTTGAGTATTATTAATAGCTGTACCATGGCATGGTGAATAAAGCATCCCTATGCTTGAGTGTGCACATTAATGATTATCAAAGGCTCAGCATTATTAAATGGCAGGTACACTTTCAAAAGGAACTCCACTTTACATCATTATTTCATGGCTAATTATTAGGGGGAAAATAGTGAGAAAATATTTAAGAAACATAACAGGAGATGTAAATTAATACAATTAAGGAAAACACTGTATGAAACCAATACACTAGAATAGAATGTTTCCTTAATAATAGGCTTTTGGAATCAAATTCTGCATCATTTATGCCTTGTACAATCCTGTCCTTTGGACTGAACTGTCCTTTGTTATTCTTATAGATGAAGGAGTTCACTCACGGTTAGATCACCACCTTGTGGCTAGATGTGGCGTAGCCCTTCTCTCCCATCTGGCAGTCGCTCTGATGCTGTGGAGTTCTCTGTAACTTGGCTCTCTAGCCAGGTCATGATTTAGCCCATCCCTTCCACTGTAACAGAGAGTCCAACAAAATAAGAGTTCATTGTCCTTATATTTGGTCTCTGGCCCCAGCTTCTTGCACCCCTTTTTGGCCTCCTGCCATCGGACCAGTGGATAGTATGAGAACTCTACCCACTCACTACAGGGGGTTCCAGCATATAAGAATGGCCACACTGGGTCAGACCAAAGGTTCATCCAGCCCAGTATCACGTCTTCCAACAGTGGCCTGTGCCAGTTGCCCCAGAGGGAACAGAACAGGTAATCCTCAAGTGATCCATCCCCTGTCGCCCACTTCCAGCTTCTGGCAAACAGAGGGTAGGGACACATCCTTGTCCAACCTGGATAATAGCCACTGATGGACCTATCCTCCATTAACTTTTTTGAAGTATCAAAACCATCAACCAAGGTCTGTTCAGTCCAACGTCTTGCTGTTGCTTTCCTGAGCTCCATCCTACTGCGGCCTTCTTCCCCGCAATCCTTGTTTCAGGCAGGGGCACTCAGGGCTCTTTGCTGGAATCCCCTAACAAATTTAAAAACTGAACCTGTACACAGAAACCCACTCTCCACCCACCCAGAGAGTTGGAGCCCATATAGTGCCCCCAGAGTGGGGATGGGATGCTGGGATTATGCCAGGTTTTGGGGCATGTGATGAGAGAGGAGCACCCTGCCACTACAGCAGCTCTAACAGTTCCCAGCACAGTATGCTGCTGCTTTGGCAGTGGCATGGACCCAGCTCATTAGAATGCTCAAGTGCTTAGTTTTGGCAGGCTGCCAACAGATTCCTGGGGAACACAAGCAAGAGAAGGGAAATGGGAATTTGTAAGAATTTATAACTCAGCCAAACCTGAATGGAATTTCACTGGACAAGTGGAAGGCCCAGGGATTTTTCCCTTCCAAATTTCAAAGGCTTTCTACAGACAATGGAACTTTTCAAAAGTAGGAAAGTGTTAAACAACCTAAATATAGGGATACTCCATAATGGGATGGTTTAAGTTTCCTTGCACTCCAGGCAACATGTGACTGCCAGCTTTCACCCTTCCTAGCCCCTATTTTCTGCGGTCAATTGCCAAGTTATGTGATATAACCGGAGACCTCTGAGATACATCTGTTGCACCTAACGTTCCTTTGTCCACACAGCTGCATTTTGCACATCACACAGGCAGTGCAGCTAAACAGCAGAAATCAGCTGTGCTCTGCATGACTATTTTCAGGGACCTTTCCACCATGGGTCTTATATCCTAAAAATACAAAGAACTGCCATTACTTTTTCATAATACAAAGTAGAGACACCCACCCCTCACACAACCCCTGGTAGCACCCAAGTATGGATCTGAGTTATATCACTCTATAGCTAAAGCCCATACAATTGGAATTTAAATGCACAATATGACACTCTTACATTGTTGGTGGTACCTGATGAGGATCGCCACATTCTGTGGGTGGAAAATGGACAGGATTATGGAGGTAGAGCTAGCATTGATGTTGGAACCTTTATGGTACATTCTCTGAGTTTCTAGCATGTTAACTGCAAATACAAAATTATATTAATGTTATTTTAAAGGACAATACATTCTCAGCCTTGTTTCTTAATGACTTTTTCTCTGGAATGTAAATAGACTTTATACTAAGTGGTTTGATGTTGCTAAAACTTTGATACTGAACTTGTCGGTTTCTCCTGTTCTAAAGATAATTGATTCTATATAATTAATGTCCATATCTAGATGAATAAAGTAATAATGATTTAAGATTGAATTGAATTACTTCATTATTGCCTTACTATTCTGTAGGTGAATTCCCAAATCTTTCAAACATTGCTTACACAGCTAGTTCTGATGAGTCTGTTGTTAATTTTAGCACAGATGTTACTCTCTGCAGGACATACAAACAAACTAGAGATAACTAGCTGTACAATTTGTTGCTGTATCATAGTTACAAAAGTCCTCTGGCTTTCAAGTTGTTGTTTATATAATAAAAGCAAACTCTTCAGACTGAAAAAGACGAAGTGATAATTTGTTGTTCACATTTATTTATTTGTTTGTTTGTTTTGGAAAATGTATTACTTGTGACAGATAGGAGAGTGCTAGAAGTGGAAGTCTGGCTCATGTTTGTTTCCACACTGCTTCACAAGTGCGCTTCTATGCTATTTTGGACTGATTCTCCCTTTCTCCAAACCATGGGAAGAGCCCAATATGCTAACCTCTTCATGGGCTGCATCAAGGAAGAATTTCTAGACAAATTCACTACAAAACCAATTATATACCTGAGATACATCAATGATATTTTCATTCTCTGGACAGACTACCTAAATTCCCTTATGGATTTCCAAAACAATTTCAGCAACCACCACCCATCCATCACCTTTTACTAGAATATTCTCACACCAGCTTCAACTTCCTGGACACCATAATCAGCTTCAACAAGAGAACTCTTCAGACAACTATATACAAGAAACCCACAGCTCACCACACTTACCTTCATAGATCCAGTAACCATCCCAAACATACCAAGAAATCTGTTATCTATAGCCAGGCACTCACCACACAATATAGTCTGAGGAGAAAGTTTGGGATATGCACCTTAACACACTTAAAACTGCTCCCCACCAAACAAGGGCACTCCAAGAGAGAACTAGATTGCATCATGGAATAGGTAATCCAAATACCTCAAGAGAACCTGCTTCAATATGGGGGGTGGGGGCAGAGACAGGGAGGGAACAACCTCTGACCACACAGCCCTAGTTGTCACCTACCAGCCCACACTGGAACCCATAATATATCATTAAATAATGACAATCCATACTGGAATAGGACAACATCCTGAAAGAAATCTTTCCCCAAACCCCTCTTCTGGCCTTCAAACAACCCCCAAACCTCACCAAGCTCATCATCAGAAGCAAGGTCCCCACAAACTAGGACACACCAACACAAAGCGGCACCAGACCCTGTCACAACAACAGATGCAAAACCTGTAGACATATTGCCATTGCTACAATGATTAGTACCCTCCACAACACACTTTTCAAGATCCAAGGGTCCTAACTATGCCCATGACCACATGTGTACTTCATCCAAAAGTTTGTGTGTGTAGAGTTCTTTTCTGTGCTTTCCATTTATACATTAAGCATAAGTGATAAAGATGTGTACAATGACTATATATATACATATGTGATTCAAAAACTGGACTATTTCATTTTGGTTTTAGTGCATAACATATAGATAATGCTGTCTGAGATGTTGTCACTAGCAAATGCACTTAAGTGTTCATTAATCCATTTGCATATATTACAGCATCTCTGCTTGGTAATACAATTGCCTTTGTGTCACTTATACAACATATTAAGTAATATAAAAGCATAGGAAATTACATACAAAAACTATGTTAAAAGATTGTTTAGGTTCTTTAATTACATGATCACATATGAGAAAACAGTAGTATGTGATCACATAGAGACTGTCATAATGCATACCCACAAGGGGGGCAAATTATGGTTGCATAAGCAATGTAAATTCTGCCATTTCCTAAGTTCTGAGTGCTTGACTTTGCAACCTTAATGTTCCTTTAACCAAGTTTTTGTATTTTGTTATTTCTCATTGTGATGGAAATGCCTTGAATAAAGTCTTTTTCTGAGATTAACATTTCCATCAACAATCATTGCTGGAACAAAGAATACAGAGGCATGCCTATTAATTCTGAAAAAACTTCAAGTTTCTCAGACCTCAAAAGTTCAGTTTGATTTGAGTTTTATGAGAAGAGTTGTATCATTTTTTACTTTATCCAGATAGCTCATTCTAAAAAATAAACAAACAACAACAAAAACCACTAGAACTTAAAGACCTTTTTGCTGACAATTTGATAATATCCTGGGGATATGCAGAGTCTGAGATAAAAGAAAAGATCCTCTATCAGCTGCTTTTTATTCGTGTATTGTTTGTCATAGGATCCATTTATTAGCCTAGAGATAATGTGACAGTTGACTCTAGCTGTAACACAGCACTCATTAGCAAGCTTGACAGGGAGGTGCCAGCAGCTACTTGAGATTGTATTTTATCAATCTTCATGGTTCATTTTAGAGGCTTACTGTGCTGTCCTCTACACCCAGTGCTTGCTGGGATAGGGTGAATAGTCCACAGCCAGACAGCTGCAGTGGCACAGGAGCCAGCAAACAGAGCTGTAAACAGGGGAGTTTGAGTGGGAGTTCTGTTGGAGGAGAAGATATTCTGTTGGAGGAGAAGGTATTTGACTTAGGTGAGAAGGCTATGACAGATACAGAGGCAGCAGTGGTAGTGACCCAAGTAGTGGAAGACACAATGAAGATGACTGGATGTAGAAGTTGCGGCATGTACATGATCCTGGAGGGGGTACCTGAAAAGAGTTTTGTCTGCATGAAGTGCGGCCTAATAGAGCTGATGGAAGGAAAGATCAGAGGATTGGAGATGCAGGTGGAAACTCTGGTTGAGTTTAGAAGGGGGTTCAAACAGATGATGGAACAAAGACATGTGGAGGCTGAAGGGAAAAGCTCAGACTTGCAGATGGAATCAGGACCAAACAACTCTGAGGGGAGACTGCTGGGTGAGGATAATGGACAGTGGAAGCATGTGACTAAGAGAACCAGGCAGAGGAAAAGATGGGCTAGTGAAGGAGAAAGAGCTCAGGAACAGGTTTGCGGAGTTGGAAAATGAAGAAGGGGCACAGCAGGTGGTGACCGAAGGTGAGAGGGCAAGGAAGAAGAGAAGAGCAACTATAGGAAGAGGGCAAGAGTCAATGGAGATAACAACACCAAATATGATCCCCAGGAGGATACGGGATTGGTTGCAGAGGATTGCAAGGGACAATAGGAATTGGGAGGACTTGCAGCCAGCCAGAGGGAACAGGGGATAGCCTGGAGAATTGCACCATCACCAGGAAAAGGCAGGTATACGTGATTGGGTACTCCTTACTGAAAAGAATAGACAGACCTATAACAACAGCTGATCCAGAGAACAGAAGGGTGTGTTGTCTGCCGGGTGCTAAGATACGGGATGTGGACCTGAGGCTGAAGAGGATCCTAATGGAAGCGGGAAAGAATCCACTGATTGTCCTTCATGTGGGAACAAATTATACGGCTAGATTTTCACTGGAACACATCAAGGGAGACTATGCCAGGCTGGGGAAGAAGCTTAAGCAAATCGAGGCTCAGGTGATCTTAGTGGGATTCTGCCTGTTCCTAGAGAAGGGCAACAAAGGTGTGACAAGATTATGATGCTCAAGCGATGGCTCAGGCACTGGTGCTATAAGGATGGCTTTGAAATGTATGGCCACTGGGAAGCATTCATGGACAGAGGACTGTTCTCTTAGGATGGACTTCACCTGAGTAAGGAGGGAAATAGACTTCTAGGATGGAGGATGGTACAACTGATCAGAGAGTTTTAAACTAGGAATCTGAGGGAGATGGTTGGGAGATGTCCAGGTAATCTCCACACTGGATTTTAACACTGAGAGGGAAGAAAACAAAGTACAGAGAAGGTACAGCCGTGGGTAGGAGAACATAAGGGGAGGGTCTGTACATAGCAGTCTAATAGGTGACACTGGCAGTAGAATGTCGTGCCTAATTGGGTAAAGATGGAGCGAGGCCAAACAGCAAAAATTAGATGTTTGTACACTACGCAAGGAGCCTAGGTAACCAAATGGAGGAACTTAGAGCTACTGGTGCAGTGATAGAACCAGATATTATAGGGATACGAAACATGGTGTGAATAGTATGATGACTGTCCATTACAGATATTGAAGGTATACGTAGCATGGCCATTAGTGAAAAGACAATATACGTTATTGAGCTAAGACTGTAAAGAATAGAAGTGATGAATGGCTAAGACAGAGTCTGTCTGGGCAAAAATCACATGAGGAAGACAGCTGCCAGAGCCTCCCCTGGGATAGTGCTTGGGGTGTGCTATAGGACCGCTGGAATCCAATCTGGATATGGATAGAGACATCTTTAATGTTTTTTAATACTAATGGGAATTGTGTGTCATGGGAGACTTTAACTTCCCAGATATAGACTGGAGGACAGGTGCTAGTAGTATAATGTTCCGTTCAGATTTTCCTGGATGCGATAGCTGATGGAGTCCTTCACCATGTAGTTGCTGAACCAACAAGAGGGGATGCCATTTTAGATTTGGTTTTGTGAGTAGTGAGGACCTCATAGAAGAATGGTTGTAGGGGACAACCTTGGTTCGAGTGATCATGAGCTATTCAGTTCAAAATAAATGGAAGGATAAACAAAAATAGATCTGTGACTAGGTTTTGATTTCAAAAGGGCTAATTTAAAAAAATAAGGAAATTAGTTAGGGAAGTATATTGGATTGAAGAATTTGTGGATCAAAAGGCAGAGGAGGCCTGAGATTACTTTAAGTCAAACTGCAGAAGCGATTGGAAGCCTGTATCCCAAGAAAGGGGAAAAATTCATAGGCAGAGTTGTAGACTAAGCTGGATGAGCCAGATCTCAGAGAGGTGATTAAGAAAAAGCAGAAAGCCTACAAGGAGTAGAAGATAGGCGGGATTAGCAAGGAAAGCTACCTTATTGAGGTCTCGACATGTAAGGATAAAATGAGAAGGCCAGAAGCCATGTAGATTGGATCTTGCAAAGGGAATTAAAACCAATAGTAAAAAGTTCTATAGCCCTACAATAAGAAGAAAACAAAGAAAGAAGAAGGGGATCGCTAAACACTGAGGATGGAGTGGAGGTTAAGGATAATCTAGGCATAGTCCAATATCTAAACAAATACTTGCCACAGTCTTTAATGAGGCTAATGAGGAGCTTAGGGATAATATAGGACGACAAATGGAAGGAGGATATCGAGGAAGATATTACCACATCTGAGGTAGAAGCCAAACTTGAACAGCTTAATGGGACTAAACTGTGGGCCCAGATAATCTTTATCCAATAAATTAAGAAGCTGGCACATGAAATTGCAAGCCCATTAGCAAAATTTTTTAATGAATCTGTAAACTCAGGGGATGTACCATATGACAGAATTGCTAACATAGATCCTATTTTAAGAAGGAAAAAAGTGTTCCAGGTAACTACAGGCCAGTTAGTTTGACATCTGTAGTATGCAAGGTCTTGGAAAAATTTTTGAAGGAGAAAGTAGGTAAAGACATTGAGGTCAATGGTAATTGGGACAAAATAGAACATGGTTTTACAAATGGTAGATCATGTCAAACCAACCTGATCTCCTTCTTTGAGAAGGTAACAGATTTTTAGACAAAGGAAATGCAATGGATCTAATTACCTTGATTTCAGTAAGGCATTTGATAGGGTTCCAATGGGGAATTATTAGCTAAATTGGAAAAGATGGGGATCAATATGAAAATTGAAAGGTGGATAAGGAACTGGTTAAAGGGGATACTACAATGGGTCACACTGAAAGGTGAACTGTCAGGCTGAAAGGAGGTTACTGGTGGAGTTCCTCAGGGATCGGTTTTAGGACCAATCTTATTTAATCTTTTTATTACTGACCCTGGCACAAAAAGCAGGAACATGCTAATAAAGTTTGCAGATGACACAAAGTTGGGAGGTATTGCCAATACAGAGAAGGACCGGGATATCATACAGGAAGATCTGGATGTCCTTGTAAACTGGAGTAATAGGATGAAATTTAATAGAGAAAAGTTCAAGGTCATGCATTTAGGGATTAATAACAAGAATTTCTGTTATAAACTGGGGACGCATCACTTGGAAGTAATAGAGGAGGAGAAGCCTCAGAGTATTGGTTGATCACAGGATGACTTTGAGTTGCCAATGTGATATGGCCGTGAAAAAAGCTAATGCAGTCTTGGGGTGCATCAGGAGAGGTATTTCCAGTAGAGATAAGGAGGTGTTAGTTCCATTATACAAGGCACTGGTGAGACATCATCTGGAATATTGTGTGCAGTTCTGGTCTCCCATGTTTAACAAAGATGAATTCAAAACTGGAACAGGTGCAGAAAAGGGCTACTAGATGATCCGAGGAATGGAAAACCTGTCTTGTGAAAGTAAACTCAAAGAGCTTGGCTTCTTAGCCTAACCAAAAGAAGGCTAAGGGGAGATATGATTGCTTTCTATAAATATATCAGAGGGATAAATACCATAGAGGGAGAAGAATTATTTAAGCTCAGTACCAATGTGGACACAAGAACAAATGGATATAAACTGGCCACCAGGAAGTTTAGACTTGAAATTAGACAAAGGTTTCTAACCATCAGAGGAGTGAAGTTCTGGAACAGCCTTCCAAGGGAAGCAGTTGGGGGAAAAGACATATCTGGCTTCAAGACTAAACTTGATAAGTTTATGGAAGGGATGATATGATGGGATTTAATTAATTAATTTTGGCAACTAATTGATCTTCAACTATTCACGGTAGATATGCCCAACGGCCCGTGATGGGATGGTAGATGTGGTGGGATCTGAGTTACTACAGAGAATTCTTTCCTGGGTGTCTGGCTGGTGAGTCTTGCACACATGCTCAGGGTTTAGCTGATTGCCATATTTGGGGTCGGAAAGGAATTTTCCTCCAGGGCAGATTGGCAGAGGCCCTGGGGGTTTTTCGCCTTCCTCTGCAGCGTGGGGTATGGGTCACTTGCTGGAGGATTCTCTGCACCTCAAAGTCTTTAAACCACGATTTGAGGACTTTAGTACCTCAGACATAGGTTAGAAGTTTGTTACAGGAGTGGGTGGGTGAGATTCTGTGGCCTGTGTTGTGCAGGAGGTCAGACTAGACGATCATAATGGTCCCTTCTGACCTTAAAGTCTATGATTCTATGATTCTATGCTTTTAAGAATGGAGACTTCCAGAAGTTCTACATGACCAAATAATCTGCTCTTTGTCAAGAATATAAGCATGACCCCAGGATTTCTGCAACATATAATTGACAATTTCTAAGACAAGGGTTGTAAACTTGTGCAGTGTTTAATGTAAATTCTGTAGCAATTCTGTACTCCTTGAATTATGTATTTGCAGAATTCAATCATGCATAATGTGGCAGGGATGTGGTGCAAATATTAATATCACTCTTTAAACTGTATCATCAGCCAGAAGAAATGGCAGTACCATATGTTTTAGAGAATTGGTTTTTGTTTTTTTTTAATTTTCCCTCCCACGCTCCATCCTCCATGTATGGAGATGTGTGTTGGGTTTTTTCTCTTTCTTTCTTTCTTTCTTTCTTTCTTTCTTTCTTTCTTTCTTTCTTTCTTTCTTTCTTTTGTAGCTCAGAAGAACATGCTGTGATTTAATACTTTCCTTTTAATTTTTGGGTTTTATTGATTTGCAGCCCTCTAACCACTCCAACCTACCCTAAATATTCTTCTTAAACTCCCACACCCTCCCATCTATGTTGCAGATTTTAATAGCTACACCAAATGGGAGAGTCAGATCAAAATGGAGTTGAGCTTTTGGATTGGGTCTTGCTCATGACCTTTACCTCACTAATGACCAAAACAACATGGTACCTTTAATTCTGCCAAATGCAAATAAGATTACTCCCCTGGTCTTAGCTAGAACACCAGCACAGGCAATCATCCACTTCAAGATATGAAGCAGTATATTGAAAAACTTCCCACATAGTCAACGTCATCCAGTCCTCATCAAAGCTGGACTAAGCATACCTGTTGTGAACATGAATACAACCCTTCACTGGAACTATCAGAAAGAAAACTGACCAAGTTTTACACAATTCACCAACTGCTACATCACTTGTATCTCACACAATATCTCTAACAAAGAAGTTTGCATGTGGTTCACAAAAGCAATTTACAAAGCTGCCACTAAGTTGATTCTACAAGATTTGTAATTATAAGATGTACATTCCCTACCTAGATGAGGAGTGTTCAGAACTCCTCATTAATATGAAGAAAGTGGTGATTCAGAAATTGCCACACATCTCCTAGACAGCTTGAATGCTTTCAGAAGAGCAAGATGGGAGCAGGCTACCGCAGAACTAAACATGTCAAGATCTAGCTGCAAACCCTAGGTACTAATTAGAAAATGGTGCTGCTCAGAAGCCTCAAGCACCGTGCCATTAGCTAGTGTCTTCACACAGAATTGCTACCCAGCTGATAAATGTCACAATAGTAGATAAGGGCAAAATGTTTGAGGGAAAGGTGAAGAAGAAATGGCAGCAATGCAAACAGTGTATACCTGAAACCAAAGAAGATGTCAAGCCTTTCACTGCAGATGAAATACAAAGGGTGATCAAAACACTAAAAAACAGGTAAAGCCTGTGGGTTTCACAACATCTTCTCCTAATATCAGAAGAACCTAGGAAAAACTAGCAGACATCTTTCTATCTGGAGTAACCCAGCACTAAAATCTGTTGCAGAATAAAAGAAATAGCCTTGCCAAAACCTGAGAAGGTCATGGACCTGCAACAAGTTACTGCTGCCTCTTTTTGCTAATCAGTGTGTACAAATTATTTGGAAAGTTTATCCTTCAAAGAATTTCCCTCACCATTGATGACATCCTGAGTGTAGATCAAGCAGGTTTCAGATCAAACTGTCCTACTTGTACTCAAGAACTGGCACTCACCTCCTACAACAGAAATGGTTTTCAGACCAGGTAGGGGGCAGTATTCCCAATGATAAGACAGGCTTTGGCATACAGGCCAACTGTACAAACCCTCCTTAGTCCTACCAAAGTGGGTTATGGCTGCAGAATTGTTGCTGAGAGGCATCAGAAAAAATGTCTCCTGGTCTTTTCAACTTCTTCACACTAGCCTTCCTAACAGCACTGCCAGGTGCTTTATTTACATAGATGACATCTATCTGGCAGTACAGGACTGGGATTCTAGTCATCTAGAAGAAGTACTGAATGCCGATGTAAAAGAGATGGCCCGTTATTATGAAATATGAAGATTTAAACCTAGTATCAAAAAGACAGTTTCCAGCTGCTTTTGTCTATACCTCTTCAAGGCCAACAAACGGCTTAGTATATTCCTGAATGGATGCAGGCTGGAGAATGCCTGTGTATCTAGGTGTTACACTGGACTGTAGCATGACTTTCAAGGAACACCTTAGTAAGACTTCACTGAAAATAAAGACAAGAAACAATAGGAGTTGGCGGATCTGATTGCAGAGCCATTGGCCATTATCTTTGAAAACTATGGCGATCGGGGGAAGTCCTGGAAGACTGAAAAAAGGCTAATGTAGTGCCCATCTTAAAAAAGGGAAGAAGGAGGATCCAGGGAACTACAGGCCAGTCAGCCTCACCTCAGTCCCTGGAAAAATCATGGAGCAGATCCTCAAGGAATCAATTCTAAAGCACTTAGAGGAGAGGAAAGTGATCAGGAACAGTTAGCATGGATTCACCAAGGGCAAGTCATGCCTGACTAATCTAATTGCCTTCTATGACGAGATAACTGGCTCTGTGGATGAGGGGAAAGCAGTGGATGTGTTGTTCCTTGACTTTAGCAAAGCTTTTGACACGGTCTCCCACAGTATTCTTGCCAGCAAGTTAAAAAAGTATGAGCTGGATGAATGGACTTAAGGTAGATAGAAAGTTGGCTAGATTGTTGGGCTCAACGGTAATGATCAATGGCTCCATGTCTAGTTGGCAGCCAGTATCAAGTGGAGTGCCCCAAGGGTCGGTCCTGGGGCCGGTTTTGTTCAATATCTTCATAAATGATGACAGGTTTCAGAGTAGCAGCCGTGTTAGTCTGTATTCGCAAAAAGAAAAGGAGTACTTGTGGCACCTTAGAGACTAACAAATTTATTAGAGCATAAGCTTTCGTGAGCTACAGCTCAAAATGCATCCGATGAAGTGAGCTGTAGCTCACGAAAGCTTATGCTCTAATAAATTTGTTAGTCTCTAAGGTGCCACAAGTACTCCTTTTCTTTTTTCATAAATGATGTGGAGGATGGTGTGGATTGCACCCTCAGCAAGTTTGCACATGCCACTAAACTGGGAAGAGAGGTAGATATGCTGGAGGGTAGGGATAGGATACAGAGGACCTAGACAAATTAGAGGATTGGGCCAAAAGAAATCTGTTGAGGTTCAACAAGGACAAGTGCAGAGTCCTGCACTTAGGACGGAAGAATCCCATGCACCGCTACAGACTAGGGACCAAATGGCTAGGTAGCAGTTCTGCAGAAAAGGACCTAGGAGTTACAGTGGACGAGAAGCTGGATATGAGTCAACAGTGTGCCATTGTTGCCAAGAAAGCCAATGGCATTTTGGGATGTATAAGTAGGGGCATTGCCAGCAGATTGAGGGATGTGATCGTTCCCCTCTATTCGACATTGGTGAGGCCTCATCTGGAGTACTGTGTCCAGTTTTGGGCCCCACATTACAAGAAGGATGTGGAAAAATTGGAAAGCATCCAGCAGAGGGCAACAAAAATAATTAGGGGACTGGAACACATGACTTATGAGGAGAGGCTGAGGGAACTGGGATTGTTTAGCCTGCAGAAGAGAAGAATGAGGGGGGATTTGATAGTTGCTTTCAACTATCTGAAAGGGGGTTCCAAAGAGGATGGATCTAGACTGTTCTCAGTGGTAGCAGATGACAGAACAAGGAGTAATGGTCTCAAGTTGCAGTGGGGGAGGTTTAGGTTGTGTATTAGGAAAAACTTTTTCACTAAGAGGGTGGTGAAACACTGGAATGGGTTACCTAGGGAGGTGGTGGAATCTCATTCCTTAGAAGTTTTTAATGTCAGGCTTGACAAAGCCCTGGCTGGAATGATTTAGTTGGGATTGGCCCTGCTTTGAGCAGGGGGTTGGACTAGATGACCTCCGAATTCCTTCCAACCCTGATATTCTATGATTCTATGAATATGATGAACAACTTGCTGGTTCTACCTGAACAGCTAGTGTGCAGATACTAAGATAGTTTGGATTTCACTTGTGGTATTCTATACCAGAGTATTGTTGTCTGTTGTGGGCTCAGCTCTTTTCACCCAGGACTAGTAGAAGCTCATCTGAATGAAGGCATGGAGAGTATAGCAGGTACCCTGAGATTGACCAACCTGGTCTGGATGCTGGTTCTGTCCAACATCATCCCTCTGTATGTCAGGCGAGAAGTTGCCTTGCAAAATTTGCTCCTTAAGGTGCAAGACATCACAGCTTTCCCTGTTTAAATGTGTGTTTAATCTACCAAGTCACTGTCTTAGGTTTAGGCAACCTATTTTGACAGTTCCCCTAAGGAACCTTAATAAGCACTTGCAGGTGACATATTAGGTGGAAAGAATAAGCTTTAAACAGAACCAACACTTATCTCATGACAGATCCATCAGTCCAGTCCCCTGGTTTTGACCTTCCATGCCATCTTTAACTTCAGATGTGGAGTTATCCAATATGCCTCAGACTTTCATGGACCTGTGCAATGCTCTCCCCTTAGCTATTGAATAATTCTGACACTTAAATCAAGCATGTTAGTCTGACTTTTTATGTAGATGCAATTGAAAAAGAAAGTGAGGTTTCGTATGCTCGACTGAAACCTTGGTAAATTCTTCCATTGCCTGAAAAACATTAAAAAAAAAAAAAGGAAACTGACTCATTCAAATTCTACATTACACACTTAAAAAAAGGATATTAATGATGGCGTATTTGCTTATATAGATTATGTTGGTCTAAGGGTGTCACTGTGCCTCCATGGGTCACAACTGAGAATACCAAATTCAGGACAAACTGCTGAGAAATAAAGCAGAGACCCCCCGAAATTGGTGATTATTCTTCCATAAGATATACCAAACCAGCAACAAAAGTAAACTTCTGTCTCACCACACCAGCTAACAAGAAGTCAGAAAAGCAGTTTCTGTAGGTATTCCAGTTCTGGATTCAACACCAAGACACTAAACTTAAAGATGAGTTGTTCCTTAAAACCAGTCTCATCAAACCATAGGTTTTTCTGATCCCAAAGGACCAGCCACACACCCAGGTCAATGTATAACTTAGATCTTACCCCAAAATCATGCTGATGCCAATCCTTTAGTATCTAAAATCTAAAGGTTTATTTATAAAAAGAAAGAAAGAAAGGTGAGAGTTAAAATTGGTTAAAGGAATGAGATACATACAATAATTGCAAAGTTCTTGGTTCAGGCTTGTAGCAGCGATTGAATAAATTGCTGGCTTGTGAAGTCTCTGGTTGCTTCCAAGTCATTGCAAGTACCTCAGTCCCTTGGTTAGAATGCTCCCATTAATATAAGTTCATAGTCCAGAGGCTTGAGCAGGAAAGAGGCAAAATGGAGATGTTTCCAGTACCTTTTATAGCTTCTGCCATGTGGAGGGAAATCCACTGTTAGAAACAAAGCCCTCAGCACAGCTAGTGGAAAATCACAGGGAACAAGATGGTGTTTGGAGTCACGTGGGCAAGTCAGATGTCCATGCATTATTTTGCTTGGTCATAGCAGAGGCCATTACCTATACTTCAGATGGAACGTCCACAGGAAAGTCCATTCATTGTAGATGGGCATCTTCCATTGTGAGCTAAGTGTTCTTTTGATGGACCACTTAACTTGAATAGTCCCTTCAAGATGTGCAGGCTAAATACTTTGTGGGTGTTGCCACAGGAGCAAACATATTTGAAATACAGTCATAGAGCCAATACTCATAACTTCAGATACAAAATACATATATACAAATGACATAATCATATACAGCGAATTCTTAATTTTCCACAGACACCTTACTTGACCTACTTTGTACAAGATTTGTTGCAATTATATAACAGTAAAAAGAACGAGGAGTACTTGTGGCACTTTAGAGACTAACAAATTTGGGCATAAGCTTTTGTGGGCTAAAACCCACTTCATCAGATGCATGCAGTGGAAAATTCAGTAGTATATATATATATACAGAGAACATGAAAAAATGAGGGTTGTTATACCAACTCTAACAAGATTAATCAATTAAGGTGGGCTATTACCAGCAGAAGTAAAAAAAAACTTTTGTAGTGATAATCAGGATGGCCCATTTCAAACAGTTGACAAGAAGGTGTGAGTAACAGTAGGGGAAAAATTAGCATGGGGAAATAGTTTTTAGTTTGTGTAATGACCCATCCACTCCCAGTCTTTATTCAAGCCTAATTTAATGATGTCCAGTTTGCAAATTAATTCCAATTCTGCAGTTTCTTGTTGGAGTCTGTTTTTGAAGGTTTTTTGTTGAAGAATAGTGATGTTTAGGTCTGCAATCGAGTGACCCAGAGAGACTGAAGTGTTCTCCGACTGGTTTTTGAATGTTATAATTCTTGACATCTGATTTGTGTTCATTTATTCTTTTACATAGAGACTGTCTGGTTTGGCCAGAGGGGACAAAGAATTGCATGGCACATGGCAGAGGGGCATTGCTGGCACATGATGGCATATATCACATCTACTAATGTGATATATGCCATCATGTGCCAGCAATGATATATATATACATATACATTATATATATATATATATATATATATCTCATTGCTGGCACATGATACAGATATATATGTATATATCTTCCTACTGTATTTTCCACTCCATGCATCTGATGAATTGGGTTTTAGCCCACAAAGCTTATGCCCAAATAAATTTGTTAGTCTCTAAGGTGCCACAAGTACCACTTGTTCTTTTTGCTGATGCAGACTAACATGGCTACCACTCTGAAATATATAACAGTAGTAGCCACAATGATCTACATGATTATATTTTAATCAGATAACGTCACAAAGGTCTAAGAATGAGGGAATTACATAATTCCATCCCAGGAGAGATACAGGCATGAAGCTTGATACCTGAGGGGTTCACATAGAGAGACCACAAAGGGGACAGAAGAGCAGATAGCCTGTAGCCGTGACAGTAAGTGCTGAACTGTGTCCATACTATCCAGTATAACATAAGTAGTATACAGTATATTATCCAAATTAGATTACTTTTTCTTAATAACTTACTTGTTCAAGTGCATATTTGCAGCATATAGATTTTGACACTACACTAATAGGGCTAATCAAAAAAGAGATCTAAATTTCTAAGAGACAACTCAACATGTGATTTAATTCTCACAACAAAAATGACATCGAAAGAATGTTAAGCTTGTGCTCAAAAACAATCAAAACAAGAAATTCACTGTTAGGCTGCAATGTGCTCACTCAATAATTACCCTTTTCTGTTCATTCCCTCTGAAGCATTTGGCACTTTCCATTGTCAGAGGACAGAATAGTGGGCTAGATGGACCATTGGTTTGACCTAGTATGACCATTCTTATGCTGTGGGTTTGAAAGGGCTAGTTTTAAATTATTGGATGCCATAAAATTCCAAATTGGATGCCCAAAATAAATTATAAGATGCCATAAAAATATTTACAACAGACAAGGTGGGTGAGATAATATCTTTTATTGACCCAACTTCTGCTGATGAGAGATACAAGCTTTTGAGCTTATGCAGAACCCAGACCTGATGAGGAGCTCTGTGTGAGCTTGAAAGTATGACTCTTTCACCAAGAGAAGTTGGTCTAATATCCTAGGACAAGCATGGCTTCAACAACATTGCATATATAAAAATATTAAATCCAGAAAACCAAGAAATGGTAGGCCAGCTTTTAATAATGGTTTCTCTTACTGCCAACTCAGGGGAGTGGCCCAACAACTGACTTCCATAGTGTAAGAACCCATAAACCTGAAGTCAGGAGCTGCAGGTCAAGTACCATTTCCTTGTTGCTACCAGTGGCCCAGGGAGGGTTGCCACCAAGATGTGCTAAGAGACTAAGCCCTAGAGCAGTGGCTCCCAAGCTTGTTCTGCTGCTTGTTCAGGGATAGCAGGCTGGGCTGGTTTGTTTACCTGCTGCATCTGCAGGTTCGGCCAATTGCAGCTCCCGGTGGCCGTGGTTCGCTGCTCCAGGCCAATGGGAGCTGCTGGAAGCGGCGCGGGCTGAGGAATGTACTGGCCGCCACTTCCAGTAGCTCCCATTGGCCTGGAGCAATGAACCACGGCCACCAGGAGCTGCGATCGGCCGAACCTGTGGACGTAGCAGGTAAACAAACTGGCCCAGCCCGCCAGGGGCTTTCCTTGCACAAGCGGTGGAACAAGTTTGGGAACCACTGCCCTAGAAGATGTCCTGTCCTAAGGAGCATGAGCTGTAAGATTCTCAGGAAGCCATTTCTGGGAGTTTTCTCAGAAATGCAGCCTCCAGTGTGCTTCTTCCTTACACCTGACTTGCAGTTCCTCACAGCAACTCACCTTGATCCCAGACTCCTGCCTCTTGACAAAGGTTCAACTCCTGACCTTGATCCTTGGTTTACCGTCTTCAGCTAAAGACCATTGCTAACCTGGCCTGACCCTGATTCTCACCTTGTGCTTTCAATTTCAGACTCTGACTTTGCAGTTTTGAGCTGGCCTTGTCCCAGATTGGTCTTTGACTTTTGGCCCTGATACTGAGCAGCTCATTCTGTGCTCACAGGCTGCCCGAAGCACGAGTTCTTTTACCTATCTTACTTAGGGGACACCATGATCAAGACCAACCAACATAAACACAATTATTAACCATCATATTTTATTATTAAAGAAAGAAAAAGGAAGCATTAAACAAAATACCACAATGGCAGAGGGCAAGTGATAAACTGGTTGTTTCCATTATAATCTGTTTTGTCTGCCTTTCTGTGGAGAGCTGTTAACAGAGATTATACACTTGACAGTGAATCTGCCTTTGGTGGGTCACTTTTCTCTTGGCAAATTAAGACCAAGTGTATTTTGAGTGTAATTCTCAAAATTATTATGAATTACATTTTAGTATCTTATTAGACCCTCAACACCGTTTATGTATGGCAAAATAATTTAAAGGCAAGAGACGCCTGTCTAGTTATTAATAATAGCCTAAATAGTTTATAATTGGGTAAAGTAAGAAATCTCAACTAACTCCTATGACTATATGTAAAATTAGTTACTTAAAAGAAGCCATTTAAGGAGCTGTCTTAAAACAGTCCAATTACAAATATTAAGAATCTGAAATCCAATTAAATCCCATTATTTCTCTGTTTACCAACGCTTAGCTCCTGTCTCCTCTCCAGGAATACATGATGTAATCATCTGGTGATTAACAGGAGAAAAAGTTAGTAATTTAAGTAAATTATATAAAGTAATAACAGTTTCATATTCCAGTAAAATCATCACAAGAGTTTAAATCTAATTCCTTGCCAGTGTTTTACTTCTCTCACTATTCCACATTGAAGTTTTGGGGAGGTTTTCTTGAGTTGGTTTTTTCTTGAGTCTTCTCTGTTTTTCTTATCAATCTGGGTAGTTTCCTGGTAGACATGGACAGAATCAATTGTGGAGTGATTGCAGTCTATCCAGAGTAGCAAGATGTGAGTGGCAGTGGGTGAGTGCTCATGTCAGTCTTTTTTAACCTTTCTATTTTCATGAAAATTATAGGAAATCACACCTGTTTCTGGATTTTTTAGATTCAAGGTAGTTGCTGTCACTCTGTCATTTGGTCCATGCCTTCATGGGTAGTCTTTAGAAGCTTCTTCATCTTATGAATATGTAGTTTCATAATGAATATGCAATATTTCTTAAATTGTTGATTCTATATGACAGTTTTCAGAATGGTTATCTTTCTTGCCTTACTTAGTTGGGTGCGGGTTTGCTTGTGCCCTGCTAATACTTAATTCCTCATTAATATAAATATTCTTTACTTAAAGGATTTCTTACATTAGTAATTAGTTTAGCAAGTACATTAGGTTCCATGGTAGTACATAAGCATTTTACAATTGATATAGAAATGGTATTAGGAGCTATTTTAGGAGTGTTGCATTTAACTAACATACTTGCAAGTCTGCATTTCACAAAGGTGTTTGTCATTTCAACATTTAAAAAATAAACAAAAGTTTAAAACATTTCCCACTACACAGGTTTTTCCTTGAATTCCAAAAGTACAAGCAGAGATTTTCCTTTGAAAAGAAAAGAGGTTGGTATGGCTACTTGACAACCTAGATTTATGGGTCTGATAAAACACCCTACATTCCTTTGTAAAATTAGGCCTCTACCTAAAACATGCATGTTTTATATGGTTTGTCTTCTTGATATTTACTTGTTCTTGAGAGATAGGAGCAGAAACTTTCTGGTATTTTTTTGATTAGCTTTAACATTTTCTAATGTACCTAGCTAAACATAGGTTTCAGAGTAGCAGCCGTGTTAGTCTGTATTCACAAAAAGAAAAGGAGTACTTGTGGCACCTTAGAGACTAACAAATTTATTAGAGCATAAGCTTTCGTGAGCTACAGCTCACTTCATCGGATGCATTTGGTGGAAAAAAAAGAGAAGAGATTTATATACACACACAGAGAACATGAAACAATGGGTTTATCATACACACTGTAAGGAGAGTGATCACTTAAGATAAGCCTTCACCTGCAGCAAGGTGGGGAAAGGAGGAAAAACTTTCATGGTGACAAGCAAGGTAGGCTAATTCCAGCAGTTAACAAGAATATCAGAGGAACAGTGGGGGGTGGGGTGGGGGGGGAAATACCATGGGGAAATAGTTTTACTTTGTGTAATGACTCATCCATTCCCAGTCTCTATTCAAGCCTAAGTTAATTGTATCCAGTTTGCAAATTAATTCCAATTCAGCAGTCTCTCGTTGGAGTCTGTTTTTGAAGCTTTTTTGTTGAAGGATAGCCACTCTTAGGTCTGTAATCGAGTGACCAGAGAGATTGAAGTGTTCTCCAACTGGTTTTTGAATGTTATAATTCTTGACGTCTGATTTGTGTCCATTCATTCTTTTACGTAGAGACTGTCCAGTTTGGCCAATGTACATGGCAGAGGGGCATTGCTGGCACATATCACATTGGTAGATGCGCAGGTGAACGAGCCTCTGATAGTGTGGCTGATGTGATTAGGCCCTATGATGGTATCCCCGGAATAGATATGTGGACAGAGTTGGCAACGGGCTTTGTTGCAAGGATAGGTTCCTGGGTTAATGGTTCTGTTGTGTGGTGTGTGGTTGCTGGTGAGTATTTGCTTCAGATTGGGGGGCTGTCTGTAAGCAAGCACTGGCCTGTCTCCCAAGATCTGTGAGAGTGATGGGTCGTCCTTCAGGATAGGTTGTAGATCCTTGATGATGCGTTGGAGAGGTTTTAGTTGGGGGCTGAAGGTGATGGCTAGTAGCGTTCTGTTATTTTCTTTGTTGGGCCTGTCCTGTAGTAGGTGACTTCTGGGTACTCTTCTGGCTCTGTCAATCTGTTTCTTCACTTCAGCAGGTGGTTATTGTAGTTGTAGGAATGCATGATAGAGATCTTGTAGGTGTTTGTCTCTGTCTGAGGGGTTGGAGCAAATGCGGTTAAATGCGATGGGTACCCGCATGGCCCCACAGTATGCCAAAATCTTTATGGCTGACTTAGAACAACGCTTCCTCAGCTCTCGTCCCCTAATGCCCCTACTCTACTTGCACTACATGGATGACATCTTCATCATCTGGACCCATGGAAAAGAAGCTCTTGAGGAATTCCACCATGATTTCAACAATTTCCATCCCACCATCAACCTCAGCCTGGACCAGTCCACACAAGAGATCCACTTCCTGGACACTACGGTGCTAATAAGCGATGGTCACATAAACACCACCCTATATCGGAAACCTACTGACCGCTATTCCTACCTACATGCCTCTAGCTTTCATCCAGATCATACCACTCAATCCATTGTCTACAGCCAAGCTCTACGATATAACCGCATTTGCTCCAACCCCTCAGACAGAGACAAACACCTACAAGATCTCTATCATGCATTCCTACAACTACAATACCCACCTGCTGAAGTGAAGAAACAGATTGACAGAGCCAGAAGAGTACCCAGAAGTCACCTACTACAGGACAGGCCCAACAAAGAAAATAACAGAACGCCACTAGCCATCACCTTCAGCCCCCAACTAAAACCTCTCCAACGCATCATCGAGGATCTACAACCTATCCTGAAGGACGACCCATCACTCTCACAGATCTTGGGAGACAGGCCAGTGCTTGCTTACAGACAGCCCCCCAATCTGAAGCAAATACTCACCAGCAACCACACACCACATAACAGAACCACTAACCCAGGAACCTATCCTTGCAACAAAGCCCATTGCCAACTCTGTCCACATATCTATTCAGGGGATACCATCATAGGGCCTAATCACATCAGCCACACTATCAGAGGCTCGTTCACCTGCGCATCTACCAATGTGATATATGCCATCATGTGCCAGCAATGCCCCTGTGCCATGTACATTGGTCAAACTGGACAGTCTCTACGTAAAAGAATGAATGGACACAAATCAGACGTCAAGAATTATAACATTCAAAAACCAGTTGGAGAACACTTCAATCTCTCTGGTCACTCGATTACAGACCTAAGAGTGGCTATCCTTCAACAAAAAAGCTTCAAAAACAGACTCCAACGAGAGACTGCTGAATTGGAATTAATTTGCAAACTGGATACAATTAACTTAGGCTTGAATAGAGACTGGGAATGGATGAGTCATTACACAAAGTAAAACTATTTCCCCATGGTATTTCTTCCCCCCACCCCAACCCCCACTGTTCCTCTGATATTCTTGTTAACTGCTGGAATTAGCCTACCTTGCTTGTCACCATGAAAGGCTTCCTCCTTTCCCCCCCCTGCTGCTGGTGATGGCTTATCTTAAGTGATCACTCTCCTTACAGTGTGTATGATAAACCTATTGTTTCATGTTCTCTGTGTGTGTATATAAATCTCTCCTCTGTTTTTTCCACCAAATGCATCCGATGAAGTGAGCTGTAGCTCACGAAAGCTTATGCTCTAATAAATTTGATAGTCTCTAAGGTGCCACAAGTACTCCTTTTCTTTTAGCTAAACATAGATATTGTTATATTTCAAACATCCTGGCTATAACATAGTTGTAGGTATTGTGACATTACATTCTATATTTCTTATGAAAATATGCTTATGATATGAATGTGACATAACTGAGAAATACTTTATGCAAGATGGCTCATGTGAGATGTCATTGGAAGGGTTATGATTTACTGAATGTGGTTATCCAATTTGTATGCCTGAATCATTTCTTTATTTGAATTTAGGAATATTGACTATGTATCTGTATTTCAACTATGCTACTTTGGGTGACACCCACTGATAACACTTCAGGTACAACAATGGAAAAGCCAGACAGGGTGGATGGCCCATCAGCGAGGACAATGAGCTGTGAAAACCTTGGCCTTCCTATGGACCCTCCATACTGCCACTGACTCATGGATGCTGTGATACTACAGAGTCAGGTGGTCTTGTCACCTGTTACTAAAACCTTACCTGGGACTGGTAACTCTCCAATGTAATGTGTGTGTGTGAAGATTGGGAAACAAAGGATTCCTACCTTATGTAAATCCTATTTAAGGGTGCAGAGAGAGGCAAAGAGGACTCCTTCTCTCCATGGCATGTCTGCCCAAGAAGAAAGCCTGCAAAAGGGAAAACCAGGGAGGAGCCCAGACTGAGACAGGGGTCCAGTCTGCAAAGGAATATAACTGGAACTCTGAACTACAGGAACTTAGCAAACTGCCTGCAACAATATCTATGGTGAGAAATACTATTTTTAACTAATTTCTTTAGTGAAACTAGTTCAGTTTGCGTGTTTGATTTCATTTGCTTAGTAATCTGCTTTGCTCTGTTTGTAACCCCTTTTACCACTTAAAATCTGCCTTTTATAGTTAATAAAATTTGTTTTATTTATTATTAAACCCAGTTTCTGTAATTTATAACTGGGGGTGGGGGTAAGAAGTGTGCACAACTGTCTCCACATTTTGGGAGGGGGGCGAATTTCATAATAGATATTTGGGTCTGCACTCCAAGGGAGGTGGACATCTGAGTGCTGGAGCAAGTCCCTTAAACTGAGTCTTCCCACAGCTGATCTGCAGCTGGGTGTGTCCCTGCCTGTTTGTGTGTTAGAGGCGGTTTTAAGAGCCTGGCTAAGCAAGACAGATTAAAGGGGGCCCATGCTGGCAGAACAGGTAGACTCAGTGGTATCTCAGCACATTAGGTGTCTTCCCAAGGGGTCCAACCAATCACAGGTATATGTTAATATTCAGCAAATGTGCACAGAAATTTGTAACAACCTAAAACATTTTTGCATCGATTCTGAGGTCTCTCCCCTACAGTGCTGAAGGTCTTTTAATACCTAATTACAAAAGGTCCACAATAAGACGTTATTAAACGTACATCCTATTGTGCATAGGTATTAGTGGACATATGGTGCTTTTCAAACAGAAATATTAATTTCCTTGCATTTCTGGTTTTCTGTCAGAACTATTTTTTAATGTAGGAAATGTTTGCAGCTATTTTGGTTCTCTAAGAAAACTGATAACACTAGAAAATGGACCTTTTTGTTAAGGAAGGGCAAGTTGGATCAGACAAAACCAAATCACCTAGAACCTTCACTAAACACTTGCACTGAACCTACACCAGATTTCTTTTGAAGTTCCAAAAAGTTTGGTTATTTTTGCATGGGTTTTTTTTTTGCTATATTTTGTTTGTACACACTTTTAACTACTTATTTCTAGACAGGGTTAGGGCTTGTCTTCGCTACCAGGGAGATCAATGCTACTGCAATTGATGCTGCAGGTGTCGATTTAGTGGGTCTAATGAAGACCCGCTAAATTGATGACAGAGCACTCTCCGGTCAACTCTGGTACTCCAGCTCCCTGAGGAGATTAAGGAGAGTGTCTTCCATCAATGCAGCACAGTGAAGAGACCGGGGTAAGTTGACTTATGCTATGTCAACTCCAGCTACTTTATTGATGTAGCTGGAGTAGCGTAACTTAGGTTGACTTATCCTGGTAGTGAAGACAAGCCCTTAGAAACAGAAGGTACCAGAAATATTTCAGGACAGCATTATCTTGTGAAACTTCCAGCCTATTTTTGCAGACCCAGGAAGTTCCAATAGGTTAGCCAAGGATTAAGATTTTTGGGTACTTATCTGATCTGAACCCAAACAACAATCTTTTTAATTTTTTTTCTATAATTATTCATTTAGGTCTTGCTCCTTCTCTGATTTAAATCAATGGCAAAACCCCCATTGACTTCAAGTAGCCAGATTCAGGTCCTTCTTTGCTAAGTGCTGACACCGTTCTCAGTGCTGAGCAATACCTGAAAGCAGATACAGCTCCTGCCCCAAGGAGCTCACAGTCTAAATTATATTTTAATCAACATTCAGTCAAATCTTGAAGTCTTTGTTCAGACAAAAATACCACTGGCTTCACTGAGAGTTTTGAATGAATCAAAGAATCCAGGTATGGCCTAGTAAATTCAGTCTAAAAGCTTTTGTATTAGCACATTTTTGACATGCTGTGAGAGTTCGGGATACCTGAAAACTTTCTCCAACTAGTCCGGGAACTATATGAAGGCTGCACCACCATGGAAGGAGAGACACCTGAAATTCCTATCTGTGGTGACATGAAGCAAGGGTGCCCCCTGAGCCCAACCATTTTCAACTGAGTCATGGAGCCGCTCATTCAGGAGATCTCCAGTGGTCTAGGCGGTTTTAAGCTATATGACAACAGAGTGAATATCCTGGCCTAAGCAGACGATCTGATCCTGATTGCGGACAACCCTGAGAGTCTACAACAAATGCTCAATGTCACAAGCCAAGCTGCCAACTGGATGGAATTCCACTTCAATGCTAGGAAGTGTGCATCTCTGCATATCGATGGCAGTAGAAGGGATTTGGTCCAGGAGACGCTGTTTCAGATCCAGGGTGAACCCATGATCTTCCTCCAGGATGGGCAGGCATACCAACATCTCGGCACTCCGACAGGTTTCCGCATCCAGCAGACACCTGAGGATACCATCACGAGATCCTACGAGAGGTAGCCAGAAACGACTCTCCTCTACTGGCACCATGGCAAAAGATCTATGCCTTGAACACCTTTCTGATCCTCCATATCTCATTCATCCTGAGCGGATCTGCCGTGGTGAAGATACCTCTGAACAAGGCAGATAACACCATCCGGCAGCTGGTGAAGAAGTGGATGGTTCTTCTCCAGAGAGATAGCAATGAACTGGTGTACATCTTGCACAGGCAGGGCAGTGCCAACATCCTTCGAATGTGTGATCTGTGTGACATTGCCATGATCACTCATGCCTTCCGACTTCTGACGTGCCCGGATGCCATGGTTATGAACATCGCGGAGAGTGCTCTGCAGGATGCTGTCAAGAAGTGAATTGCCAGGACCCCTCCAACCAAAATGTCCCCACCTACCTGAGTGGCTCGCTGGAAGGTGAATTTGGAAGAGACGGGGAGACTTTGCTTCACTCTGGACTCATGCCTGCAATGCTATGTGATGACTGGAGAAGTGTATTGGCTGCCACTGGATGTGGTGCGAGGAATGCCAGGAGCTGGGAGTCCTGGTGCCACAGGTGAAGAATATAGATCACACTATCATCACTCTGAGAGCTACAGAGGACCCTAAAAGATGGCATCCACTGCCAATATGTGGAAAACCTGAAATTGAAGTTGGGCCAGGGCAAGGCGTTTGAGGTGACATGCAAGTGAGATGCCAGCAACCACTTCCTCCCTGGGGGCAGCTTCACACGATTTACTAACAGAAGGTTAATCCACAGGGCCTGGCTCAACTACGTCCCACTGAATGGAGCTGTCTGCCACAGGAATCGGAACAAGTGATCCAGGAAGTGCAGCTATGCCAACGAGACATTACCCCACGTCCTGTGTAGCTGCAAGCCCCATTCGAGAGCTTGGCAGCAGTGACACAACACCATCCAAGATCACCTGGAGAGAGCCATCCCACCACCTGTGGGGAAGGTTGCCATAAACTCAACCATCCCTGGAACCAACAGCCAACCAGACATCATCACCAACAAGGACTGGAAGAAGATCATCATGGTGGACGTCACTGTGCAGTTCAAGAACAAGACCCTGGCCTTCTACGATCCCCGAGCTCAAAAGGTAGAGAAATATGTCCCTCTGGCCAAAACCTTAATAGCTAAGAGTTACTGGGTCCAGACACATGCACTGATCATTGGAGCCTTACGCACATGGGACCCCAGTAGCGAGCAAGTGCTGAGACAATGCAGAATCGGTCAACGCTATGCTCGGCTGATGTGGCAACTCATGGTGTCGTACGCCATCAGGTGGTCAAGGGACATCTACATAGAACACATCACTGGACATCGGCAATACCAGGAGGGGTGAGCTGGAGTGCCGATGAGAAGCGCAGTCAGGAAAGTAACAAATACTTTCCTCATGGATTGTATTTTCTAAATGGACAACCAACCTAATTCTCAATTACTGAGGGACACTCTCCACTTATTGATATATTTTGCTTTCCACAACCAAATCTCTGTACAACTTTTCCTAAGTGATGTACTCGAGTATTCGGATTCTAATATCTAAACTGTATTGTTAAATCTATTCACCTACATTTGGGTTATTGCTGATTATGTACTCTATGTATCATATGACTTTAAAAACAAACTTTGTTTTTGTGGATAATCTAAGCATTATACCCAGATATACAGACACTCTTTTCCAAACCTGTTTATTATATAATTTTTTTAACATTAGCTATTTGTGAAGTATCATATTAGTTTTGTTTTTTTCTATCTTTTCATACATGTGTTGATGTGGGAATTCCCTTGTTTTTATTTATTTATAGGTCTGTACATTCCCATTTCCTTGCCAAATACTACCCACATTTTGGGATGCATTGTTTCCTACAGATTCTGTCCCTGGTGAAAGAGAGGTTGTCTCTGCCTTCCATGGCAGACTATCCCAGCACCAGGTTTTATACTGGTGGAATCTGATGCAAATGAAAGCTGAATCTATTCATGTCTCCTTAAAGTTCAATGCAGTGAAGTAAATAATCTGCTATTAAAATGAACTCAGACTTCTGTTAACCCTAATGTCCGATTAGGTTTCTGCTTTCTAAGTGTTTTTTCCCCTTGATGCCCTGATACAGACCCTTACAAAATAGCGAACAACAATGTGAACTTTAAGAAATGTCAGTAATTGCTGTGCATGCACATAAACTTGTTATTTTAAACCAAAAGCCTCCTTACTTTTTTTTTCTCATATAGGCAAAGTGATTAGTTCACATTAGGGCCCAGTGGCCTGCAAAATTAAAACTATTGGAGCAGAAAAAAATCTCTGATCAGATATTTTAAAATCCGAATGATAAGATCAACAATAGACTACAAACACGATTTCAGAGGTTTAGAACAATACATTTTGTGTCTCAGATTTCTGAACCTTAAATAATACTCTAAGGCTCAGTATTAAGGTAAATAACTAGCAACATTACTGAAAACAACTTATTTAACTACATAAACATGTCCTTGAAACTTACCAAAACTCCCAAAGTCCCTTTTTTCAGACTTGCATAAAAGTTGTATTCTCTCTACGACAGGGATTGGCAACCTTTGGTATGCGGCCCACCAGGGTAAGCTGCCTGGTGGGTCGGGCCAGTTTGTTTACCTGCCACGTCCTTAGGTTTGGCTGATCGCAGCTCCCACTGGCCGTGGTTTGCCACTCCAGGCCAATGGGGGCTGAGGGATGTGCTGGCCGCCCTTCCTGCAACCCCCATTGGCCTGGAATGGCGAATTGCGGCCAGTGGGAACTGTGATCGGCCGAACCTGGGGACGCGGCAGGTAAACAAACTGACCAGCTCTGCCAGGGGGCTTACCCTGGTGGGCCGTGTCCCTAAGGTTGCCGATCATTGCTCTACACCTAAAGCTTCCTTATCATCGTCATTGTTTTGACATAGCATATCTTGTGCTCACAGGCCACCACCAGTCTCATAAATCTGTGTAATGTTCTTTCTTATTAAGCTCACAGATGGTGATGATACATATAGGAAAAAAGCAAGCAAAAGTAGCCATGTTTGCCTTCACAGAACTGAACATATAATAAAATGCAAATGTTTGCCAAATGGGAAAGAACAAAATCTGTAAGTACAGGCAATTTATTTTCAATCTTATACAAATTTTTAATAAAACCTTTCAAAAATGAATGTCCTTCTAACAACATCTTTAATTACTTTGCTTTATTTATGTCCTCTTGAGACTGCAATCTCTATTTGTAATTTGGTCAATTTCTCAAGTAGCATCCTGCTTGTCATAGTCCTACTTGTTAATTCAGGCTTTCTCCAGGTATTAGTCATCCTGACGTACTTTGCTATCCATGTATTACCTTGCAGTTGTTGTCAGATATGTCTCTATTCATTACTTGGCTTTCATGGGCTTTGTTGCTACCAACCAATAAAATCAAGACCATTTAAAAAGAGGTAGCATAGGAAGTAGAGTGTGAGCTGCTGTTGTCAGCCTGATGGAGTACTACTATGAGAAATGTAAAAGGCCACAGTGATGGGAATTCTTCCCAAGAGAAAATTCTTTGTTTTTATGATATTGATTTTTATTACACATCAATTAAACTTGAATAAAACTGTTCAGGTCATACCATTGTATATAACAATCTTGCATAAGACTAGCAAACAGAGATTAATTGGAGATGACACCAGATGGATATACAGATAGCGTAAGTTCTCATATAACTAGAATGTAGCGCATTACATTATGTAATAGTTAATGCATGGAAGGAGGGAAATCATAGAATCATAGAACTGGAAGGGACCTCAAGAGGTCATCTAGTCTAGTCCCCTGCACTCAAGGCAGGACTAAGTATTATCTAGATCATCCCTGACAGATGTTTGTCCAACCTGCTCTTAAAAATTCTCAATGATGGGGATTTCACAACCTTGCTAGGCAATTTATTCCAGCACTTAACCACTTTGACAGTGAGGAAATTTTTCCTAAAGTCCAACCTAAACCTCCCTTGCTGTAATTTAAGACCATTGCTTCTTGGCCTATCCTCAGAGGTTAAGAAGAACAATTTTTCTCCCTCCTCCTTGTACCAACCTTTTATGTACTTGAAAACTGTTATCATGTCCCCTCTCAGTCTTCACTTCTCCAGAGTAAACAAACCCAATTTTTTCAATCTTACCTCATAGGTCATGTTTTCTAGACCTTTAATCATTTTTGTTGCTCTTCTTTGCTCCAATTTGTCCACATCTTTCCTGAAATGTGGCGCCCAGAACTGGATACAATACTCCAGTTGAGGCCTAATCAGCACGGAGTAGAGCGGAAGAATTACTTCTCATGTCTTGCTTACAATACTCCTGCTAATACATCCCAGAATGATGTTTGCTTTTTTCGCAACAGCATTACACTGTTGACTCATATTTAGCTTGTGATCTACTATGACCCCCGGATCACTTTCCACAGTACTCCTTCCTAAGCAGTCATTTCCCATTTTGTATGTGTGTAAATAATTGTTCCTTCCTAAGTGAAGTACTTTGCATTTGTCCTTATTGAATTTCATCCTATTTACTTCAGACCATTTCTCCAGTTTGTCCAGATCTTTTTCAATTTTAATCCTATCTTCCAAAGCACTTGCAACTCCTCCCAGCTTGGTATTGTCTGCAAACTTTTATAAGTATACTTTCTATGCCATTATCTAAATCATTCATGAAAATATTGAACAGAACTGGACCCAGAACTGATATTTGTGGGACCCCACTCATTATGCCCTTCCAGCATGACTGTGAACCACTGATAACTATTCTCTGGGAATGATTTTCCAATCAGTTATGCACCCACCTTATAGTAGCTCCATCAAGGTTGTATTTCCCTAGTTTGTTTATGAGAAGGTCTTACTAAAGTCAAGATATACCACATCTACCACTTCCCCCCCATTCACAAGGCTTGTTACCCTGTCAAAGAAAGCTGTCAGGTTGGTTTGACACGATTTGTTCTTGACAAATCCATGCTGACTGTTATTTATTCCAGGTGTTTGGAAATTGCTCAATTTTTTACTCCATTACTTTTCCAGGTACAGAAGTTAAGCTGACTGATCTATAATTCCCTGGGTTGTCCTTATTTTTCTTTTTATAGATGGGCACTATATTTGCCCTTTTCCAGTCTTCGGGAATGTCTCCAGTCTTCCATGACTTTTCAAAGATAATTGCTAATGGCTCAGATATCCTCTCAGTCAGCTCCTTGAGTATTCTAGGATGCATTTTATCAGGCCCTGGTGATTTGAAGATATCTAACTTGTCTAAGTAATTTTTGACTTGTTCTTTCCCTATTTTAGACTCTGATCCTACCTCATTTTCTCTGGCATTCACTATTTTAGATGTCCCATTGCCACCAACCTTGTTGTTGAAAACCGAAACAAAGAAGTCATTAAGTACCTCTGCCATTTCCACATTTTCTGTTTTTGTCTTTCCCCCCTCATTGGTCCTACTCTGTCCTTGGTCTTCCTTTTGCTTCTAATGTATTTGTAGAATATTTTCTTGTTTCCTTTTATGTCCCTACCTAGTTTGATCTCATTTTTTGTGTTGGCTTTTCTAATTTGTCCCTACATACTTGTGTTATTTGTTTATATTCATCCTTTGTAGTTTGACTGAGTTTCCACTTTTTGTAGGACTCTTTTTTGAATTTTAGATCATTGCCAATCTCCTGGTTAAGCTACTGTGGTATCTTGCCATACTGCCTATCTTTCCTACGCAGTTGGATAGTTTGCTCTTCTGCCCTCAGTAATGTCTCTTTGAAACACTGCCAACTGTCTCCAATAGTTTTTCCCCTTAGACTTACTTCCCATGGGATTTTACCTACCAACTTCCTGAGTTTGATAAAGTCTGCCTTCTTGAAATCTATTGTGCTGTTCTCCCTCCTACCATTCCTTAGAATCATGAATGCTACCATTTCATAATCACTTTCACCCAAGCTGCCTTCCACTTTCAAATTCTCACACTGTACTTCCCTATTTGTCACAATCAAATCTAGAACAGCCTCTCCCCTAGTAGCTTTCTCCACCTTCTGAAATAGCAAATTGTCTCCAATACATTCCAAGAACTTATTGGATAATCGGTGCCCTGCTGTGTTATTTTCCCATGGGTGAGGGAGAGGAAGGAGGATGGGATGGGGAAGAGGCAGTGGGGAAGGGAGATGGGACAGGGCAAGGGGAAGAGAACAAGGGGGATGGGATGGGGACAGGAAGGGGAAAGGGATGTGGCTGGGGGGGGAAGGGCAGAGGAAGGGGAGAGGAAGGAGGATGGGATGGGTAGAGGCATTGTGCATCTGAATTGCCTGAGTGGCCACAGCTCCCATGCTCAGGTCACTGCCCCTAATGGAGGAGGGGTCAGCCCCCCTCCTCATTAAGCTGTCCCCCACAGCATTGGAACCACAGGCAGGGGGAGAGAGCCAGTGAGCCAGGACAACTGGCTTCAGCATGCATATGCTGCCCCCAAAAATATAGCAGTCAAACTACGCTTATGGAGGGGACACACCTGCCCCCAGGGGCTCCACCATGGTTCTTGCTGCCCTTTAGTCAGCGTTTAAATCCACGGCTCATCCAAGGCCTATCCCAACAGACTCTGGCACCCCAGTGCCCAGGCTTCCTGGCAGCTTGCTCTGCTCCCGGGCACCTGCTCTCTTGCTCTGCTCCAGGAGGTGCTGGGGTTGCAGCTCGGTGGCTGAGACAGGATTTAGCAACTTTTGGCTGCAGACTGCAGCAGCTGAGATGCTGAGTGCAGGGATCGGAGTGCAGTGAGCCGACCCCAGGAGCTCTGGCAGCCTCTGCTTTGCCTCATTCCGTGCCCACCACACATGGTGCTCTGCTGCACAGAGCCCAGTATCCCCCAGGACAGAGCCTGGGAACCCCCCACCCCAGGTGGATACCTTCTCTGCAGCTTGAAATCCCCCTGCCCCAAAGGATACATCCTCTACAGACTGGGATCTCCTGGACACATCCAGTCCCCAATCCAGGAACCCCCACCCCCAATCCTCTGGGACACACCCAGAGCCCTCCACTTGCCTGGGCCTCATCCCTTCCTGGCACACCTCCTTGTTGTGGTTTAAGCTGACTGCAAAAAGCCAAGCATGTCTGCACCCTTCCCCATGTGCATCCTCTCTCCAGAGCCCAGGCCATGACATCCTTCTCCCTCCACCCTCTGGTGAAACAGACACCTTCCCCCAAGACCTTGGAAGTGAGGATCCCCCTTGGTCGGGGCTGGTGTGCAGCTCTCACACTGCTGGGAAGGTGACTCCTGGGACCGTTACCCTGCTCTGCACAAACCAGTACTCTGAGTAACAGGATGAAATTAAAAGTGGGAGGGACTCAAAACTATCAAGAAAAGCTTTCCTGGAAGTGCAATTTCTGACTTAGGCTGTGGAACAGTCTCCCAAGGGAAGGGCTGGAAACCCCAAGGCTTGGGATTTTTAAAAGGAGACTGGAGAAAACATCTGGAAGAAGCAGCCCTGCATTGGCAGGGAAATAGACCGAGACACGATGATCACAGTGGGCTTTTTCTCCTCTTACTTCTATAATTCCATCTCACTTTTCTGGGAGTACAAATTCTGGTACTAGAGACTGGGGTGCTGGATTCCATTGCACTAGGATTGTGAATTAGTGTGCTGACATGCAACTCCGACTGGGCCAATAGTGTAGATCCTGCAGTTAGTACTGCTCTTTGCAGGTGCCCTGGTATTTAGCTGAATCCTTACACTCAGGGATTAGGTGCATTCCCCACTCTATTGTCAGCATGCATTGTGACACTGCTATCCTGCAGTGTGGATCCCAAGGGGCTTCTACTGTGAATTTTTGGCACTCACACCCTGCTATGTATCTCACTGTGCTGGTAGTGCTAATGCTCTGTTGTAATGATGATATTATGCTAGCAATATGAATTCTGAAAATAGTGCCCTGGTGTGATGGTCACTCTGGGCTGTTAATGTGAACCCTCCGTTTTTGTATGCAGTGTTGTTGTAGATCCCCCTATTGGTTTCTGGATCTTAGAGAGACAAGGTGGGTGAGGGAATAGCTTTTATTGGAGCAACTTCTGTTGGTGAGAGAGACAAGCTTTTGAGCTTACGTAGAGCTTTTCTTCAGGTCTGTAAGCTCGAAAGTTTGTCTCTCTCACCAACAGAAGCTGGTCCAATAAAAGATATTACATCAAACAAATTGTCTCTCTAATATGAATCCTGTCATTATGACCCTATTGGGTGCATCCTTATATACTGACAGCATGAATCTTGGGCACTAGAGAAGGAGTGTAAATCTTAGGGCATGGCTACACTTGCAGATGTAGAGCGCTGTGAGTTAAACCAGACCTTGGAGAGCGCAGTAGGGAAAGCGCTGCCATGTGTTTATGGTCAGCTGCAAGCACACTGGTGTGGCCACATTAGCAGCTCTTGCAATGCCACAGAGAGCAGTGCATTGTTGTAGTTATCCCAGCATGCAACTGGCTGCAATGTGCTTTTCAAATGGCGGAAGGGTGGAGTGTGACAGGGAATGTCTTGTGCGTATGTGGGGGGGAGAGAGAGTGGGTTTTTGGGGAGCTGAGAGTGTGTCAGCATGCTGTCTTGTAAGTTCAGATAGCAGCAGACTCCCTCCCCCCTCTCCTCTCTCTCTCACACTCACAGCAAGCAGCATTCCACACTAATGGTTGCTTTGTCCTGGAGCAGATAAGCAGCCGGCTGTCAGAAACGGAGCTTTGAAAGGCATATCCACATTCCTACAGCCGATTCCAAAACAATGGCAAGAGTGGCCACTTGACTCAAGGGGATTATGGGACGTTTCCAGAGGCCGATCAAAGCACAGTAATGCAACACCTCGTTCACACTGACGCTGGGGCATTTCAGCTGAGGCGCAGCAAACGTTCTGCTTCTCGTGGAGGTGGATTACCAGGAGCTCTCCAGCTGCAGAGTCCAGGTGCTCTAAGTGCCTTGCCAGTGTGGTTGGATCATGAGTTAGGGCACCTGGGATTGCTTTAATGTGCTCTAACTTGCAAGTGTAGCCAAGCCCTTAATGCTAGTAGTCTGCTGTTTAGCTCTTACTCCACTCTGAGCCGGGGAGTTTTAATTTTGGCATGTGTATCCTGATACCAATCTGTGAAGACAGTGAAGTTTGGAAATAATGTGAACACAGGGACGGCCTTATGGATGGGCACTGTGGTCGGGGTGCGCTGCAGTCAAGACTCAAGGAGTGAAGTGGGCCTGGCATGCGAGGCCATGGAAGGGAGTTCGGGGCAATGACGGGGAGGCAGTGGGGTCCAGGGGCGAGGGGGAGGATTCCTCTGCCATGTTGGCTTGGTCCCTCCCACTTCTTCAAAGGTTCCGGCACCCTTGGGCTCCCCACAGTGACTGCTGTGGCTCTTACCAGGGAGCAGTGTCTCAGGAGAGAGGAGGACCAGGGGTCCCCAGTGTGAGGAGGGTGTGGGGTTCTTTGTGCCCAGGGCCTCAATAAATGTTCATCCACCTCTGGTAATGCTATCCTAATGGAACTGAGAGAAAAAATAGCTGTAAGGGAGGAACTCATCTCATTCATCTCAGTGCAATGTTAACTGTGAAATCTCTTGCCAATGGCATTTTACCAGAAATACTCTGCCATTTCAGGACTGTGCATATATGAGGAAGGACATGAGAGAATGCTGCCAAGAGAAAGGAGCGAGAAGTTCTTTGTTACTCAAAGACTGGAGGAACCCACATATGGAATCTTTAAAATCCTTTCCCCCCTTTTATTATGCCAAATGTGACTACAGAAGTAAACAATATTTTGAAGCTAGATAAAGGATTGTGAAAGACCCTCTAGCCATGTCTTGAACATGTCAGTACATTTCCATTTTTACATTAGCTCTAAATCTGACACTTGTGGAAGTATGCAAGTGTGGATTCCTTTAGCCAGGTTTCAATCCATTATTATTACCTTCTTATCATTGTTTATGTAGTACTGAAAATGTGCTAGACACTGTAGATACAGATAAAGACATGGTTCTTACCCTGCAGAATTAACAGTTCAACATTGTGACATGCAAATTTGGATTAATTTTGAGAGTAAAATTTTGTAAGATGCTAAATATCAAATGCTTCACTAAAAATCCAAATATATTACATTTGCTCTATTACACCCTTATACTACCCCATGTAATTTTGTATTCAAAATAGATTTATCTAGCCAGATTTGTTCTCTATCAAACGAATATTACTGAGTGCTCATTGTTCTATTTTCTATAGGCTATATCATGCCTCTAACTACATAGGTGCAAAAGGAGGGAGAAGATATAAGGCACTTGTTTACCTTATTCTCTCTTCCCTTCTCTATGAGCCATTGAATACACCCTCCTAGTCCCACTTCAATGTTAGTCACTGAAAAGGGGAGGGGGAGAAGGCATATCTCACTCACACATTCTGTCTGCCAGCTGAGTAGGGAACAAGAGCAAGTGGAATTATCCTAAGGGGTTGGAAGAGCATGATTACTTCTTGAAGTTCTTCTTGTGCAGGGCCGCTCTGCAGTGCCCCCAAATGGGATCTTAATTATTATGTTTAGATACTAGGGATTCAAGTCTGATTTCCTGTATGGTAATTGCCAGGATCAATCTTCTTGCATTTTTTTCAAGGCAATGGAATCGTGGAAAGTTCATTCCATTAATATTTATAAAGCACTTTGTTTGTCTGAGATCCTAAGAAAGCAGGTGCTATTACAAAACACAAACAAAAATCAAAACCACAAAAACACAAAGAAAAATAAGTGTTTTTACATTTGTGTTTTTACAATCTTTTAGTATTTCCCCAGTTTTTTTTCCATTATGATTCTGAAATAATCCTGGTGTTCGGTAAATTAATTCACTAATTCCCTTAACACCGTAAGACGCATGGCATTTGGACTAGGTGACTTGAATAATATGAAACTTTCCAAGTACTGCATTTTCCTTTTTGTTAACAGGTTTTCTTTCATTTGTAGAATTCTGTCCCTACCTCTTTGCTCTAAATTTGTTAAAATTTGCATGAAGAAAAATAAAAAATGACTCAATTACAATCTGTGATTATTTTAAATTCACATTTGACAAAGATCCACTTTGCCCAAAGTTGTAAAATATTTTTTATATAACATTATTCAGTCAAAAAGCACTTCAGCTCCATTATTTTCATTGCAGTATCTATGATGAACCCCATTCTGATGGGGAGAATTTGTACTTTCGCTGACAACACATATCTGATGACTTAATTTAGAGAAACAAGTTCTGAATGTTCAGTATGGAAAACCTTCAGTTTGAAAAACAGGATTTGTAATAGAAATGGCAACTGTCTGACCCAGAGCTAGAGAGTTGGGCAGTAATAAATGTTTCCTTTTGTGTTCATGGATTCTCTGGATGGCTGAAGATGTAAACCATCTGAGTGATTACATCTCTAAATGGTTAGATATATCAGTAATATTTCAAACTAATTCAACATTTGATAATAATTTCACCTGAGACCTTTTGCTGTTTAAATTCAGGAATACTGTCTTTTACAAAAATGCCAATCAGAATGAGTGCATTTTGGTTTAAGGACCATAAAAAAAACAAATTTGTAATGAACTATCATCTTCTTTTCTGTGTGAAACTGAGTTACAGCAGAAATCATGATAAATAAATACAATGTCAAGTTAGAAAAAATGTTGTAGTTTCATGTTGTTGGTTAGCAAATTGAATTTTTACATAAAATTTACACTAAATGGAACCTCATTATATAGTGATGAGGTCCGGTATGATCCAAATCATTAAAATCACTGTACTGCTTAATGATTCACTAAGTGGTACTGCAGTGCCATAAATTTAGCACTAGTTTCATGATTCAAAACACCAGACTGAGACACCAGCAAATCGTATGTGGATCATTAAATTTACAATGAATGTCAGAGATGAAATAAGAGGGAAAAAACACTTTGAGAGATAGGGATAATATGTGCTCTAAGGTGACATCCATCAAGATAAATGATCTTATACTACTTGTACTTGGATAATAATGGGGGGTTGTTTTTTGTTCATTTCATAATTTCCAGAGGGGTTGGAAGTCTAAGCCCCTAAGAATTAAAGTAGTTGTCATTTTCTGACTACCTTGTGATCTATTTTATTTGTATTTATATAATATATATATGCAATTACATCCTTATGTAAACTCATTGGGCTAGGTTTTGCTCTCAGACCAAATAAAGAGTAATTCCACTGAAGTTGATGAAGTTGCTCCAGTGGTATAAATGAAAGTATAGTCAAGCCCATGGTGACTAAATGTTACAGCTCATCTGGTTTTCTGAGGTTATCCCCAAAACCAAAGACAAACGCCCTTTATAATACCAGACAGGAAGCAGCTATACATATATAGTAAAAACTATTTCTATATATCATTTATTAATATATCACAGTCTATGCATGTAAACACATAAATAAGTGATATTCAAAGAAACCGCATTGTCCTACTTCAGATACACATATAGAATTCTTCATTCTCTGTCTTGGAGGACTTAGACATTTCACTTTTTTCATTATATTGAACAATGAATCCATATCACTGACCAGTCAGTCCTGGGGTCTCCTTGCCTCTCCCCGCAGTGTGGCACTTAGGAGCTGTACAGGTGCTTGACACTCCCTGCCTTGAAATGCTCACTAGCACTCATGATCTACACATAGTCCTTGACTGCCCTTGTTTCTCTTTGCCCTTCAAAGAGATCCAGCTTTCAACGTTGAGTAGTGCTGAAGAGGAGTTCAATATGAAGAACTATCCACTGCAGAAGCCCTAAAGAAGCTTGTGTCTGATCTCCAGTTTAGAGATCAGACACAAGAGGAACCCCCTAAGTATTTTTCCAACAAATTTAGAATAAAGAGCCAATCGTTTGTAAAGGGAGCTCCAGAACAGTTACTTCTATGTGTGCCAATAATTGAATCATTTGAGAGAGGTTCAAAAATCATTGAGGTGAAGCTGCTTTGTTGAATTTTTTACCCAACCATGCCAAGTAAAAGTTATTTATTTAGCGTGTGCAAAGTCATCTAGCCAAGTGATGGCATCATCAATGGCATGAGAAAATTATAATAATTATTAAACAGATTCTAATTACTAATATAATATCTATTGTGAGAAGGATATAGGCTGTTTAGACTGTGGAGTTATAATTTATATATAATTTATATATCTGCTTTGCTACAGATAAAATATTTGTCCGTAAAATTGGATTTTTAAATCCTTTTTTTCCCCATACTCATACGGTAAAAGAGGAAAAGTGAGAGAGGAAGGTAAAATGAATTAATTTACTTTCAGGAATAGGAAGTGTAACTAAATTTGGATTTGTGAAAATATTGAACTTTCAGTGGGGGAAAATATATAAATGATTCAAAGCCCTAGTGATCACATAGAGGATCCAGGTGATTTGACAGGGTATGAATTTATCTCACTTGTGAATGAATAACCTTTGTAACTCACTTGAGACTCAAATATTCCAAACACATTTCCTTTGGAACACTTCAAAAGAGACAGCTCATTTCTGTCTCTACCAAACAGTCTCTTTGGTTATCTTTAGTTTACTGAGTTTGTGGCTTTGTAAGTTAGAAATTAACATAATAAAAGCCTGCCAATGAATTTTAGTCATGTAAGAATGAAACTAGAATAATACTTTGATTATTCTAAAGTCTAAACAACTTCTTTTTATATCTGAAGAGAGGCAGCTTCATTGATATTCACTTCTAAATCTTGTTTCCCTTGTACATAGCAATTCCACTCACTTGGGAAAATGTAGGGGTAAATTTTCAAAGCAATGTGTGAATATATTCAGTGAGTGACTTCCACCTGAGACAAGCATAGCCCAACCAAGAAAGAGGATTCCTTCTGGCTCAGCTGGTTAGAACTGCTCCCTGTGCACTTCATCGTGCAAGGTGCCAAGTGCCCTCTGTTCTATGAGGATACAGAGTGCTGAGGTTATAAATGAGAGTTGAAGACTTCCCAGGCGGTGCTCAGAACTATGCAGAATCAGGCTCTGAAGGATCACAGAGGTTCTAATTAGAGCCTCAACTATCCATAAACTGAGCTCAGCCAATGGATGGGAGTGAACTTTTCTAATTGGTCACATCTATTCTAGTTACTGCCTATTAGTTGGCAGACACAATAGCTATGTGAGGATTCAGCTTCTTAGAGTGGGCAAACCCTATCATGTGGCATAGCCCATTTAAGATTTTGAAAGATCTGATATACACAAGGACCTAAGAGATATTGGTAGAGAGGAAGAGGTCCTGGGAATAGACAATGTTTGGGAGGAAATCCATCATTGTTTCTTTGAGGGTCTAGCACCAGGGGCATAGAGCATGTTTCCCCTCTCACCCAACCAATCTGGAACAGTTTTAAGGAAGGGGACCAGCATATTACATGGGTTCATCAAGTCTGTTCCAACATTGGACTCTCAGGCCATCAAGCCTTTGCAGTTGCACAGGAACTGACCAAATGGAGAACGATTGCTACAGCCGACTGTCTGGCTAAGCGTTGAAGAGAGAACAGCATATACTCTACCTCCTCCCTCATGAAGGGACAGAGCCCATCAGAAGGCTGTCTGCTGAATCCTCTGAGGCTGTGGCCTAACTGGAAAAAGGGGGCCAGTTGAAGGAAAATCTTTCTAAAGCTCTACAGCTGGGTTTACTTACAAGCTAGGTCCAAGGAGGAGAGCAGGGGAGTCCTGTCCTGAAGAACAGTACCTCCTTTGTCAGCCTTTTTGATTATGATGTCAGAGTTGTTTCTGAGGCTGTGGATGGCATTGTGTTCTGCATGGCTGAGGTTATGGGGCAAGCGATGCTGCTTTTCCACAATTTCAGCTCGTGCACGTCGGCAGAAGCACTCTATGTAGAAGTCCAGGCTGCTGTTTCGACCTTCAGGAGGAGTCCACCCAGAATCCTTCTTCTTGTAGTGTTGGTAGGAAGGTCTCTGTGAGTTAATATGTTGGTCAGAGGTGTGTTGGAAATATTCCTTGAGTTGGAGATGTCGAAAATAGGATTCTAGGTCACCACAGAACTGTATCATGTTCGTGGGGGTGGAGGGGCAAAAGGAGAGGCCCCAAGATAGGACAGATTATTCTGCTGGGCTAAGAGTATAGTTGGATAGATTAACAATATTGCTGGGTGGGTTACGGGAACCACTGTTGTGGCCCCTTGTGGCATGTAGTAGTTTAGATAGCTTAGTGTCCTTTTTCTTTTGTAGAGAAGCAAAGTGTGTGTTGTAAATGGCTTGTCTAGTTTTTGTAAAGTCCAGCCACGAGGAAGTTTGTGTGGAAGGTTGGTTCTTTATGAGAGTATCCAGTTTTGAGAGCTCATTCTTAATCTTTCCCTGTTTGCTGTAGAGGATGTTGATCAGGTGGTTTCTTGTGGAAACTGTGGAACCACCTGATCAACATCCTCTACAGCAAACAGGGAAAGATTAAGAATGAGCTCTCAAAACTGGATACTCTCATAAAGAACCAACCTTCCAAACAAACTTCCTCGTGGCTGGACTTTACAAAAACTAGACAAGCCATTTACAACACACACTTTGCTTCTCTACAAAAGAAAAAGGACACTAAGCTATCTAAACTACTACATGCCACAAGGGGCCACAACAGTGGTTCCCGTAACCCACCCAGCAATATTGTTAATCTATCCAACTATACTCTTAACCCAGCAGAAGAATCTGTCCTATCTTGGGGCCTCTCCTTTTGCCCCTCCACCCCCACGAACATGATACAGTTCTGTGATGACCTAGAATCCTATTTTCAACATCTCCAACTCAAGGAATATTTCCAACACACCTCTGACCAACATATTAACTCACAGAGACCTTCCTACCAACACTACAAAAAGAAGGATTCTGGGTGGACTCCTCCTGAAGGTCGAAACAGCAGCCTGGACTTCTACATAGAGTGCTTCTGCCGACGTGCACGAGCTGAAATTGTGGAAAAGCAGCATCGCTTGCCCCATAACCTCAGCCATGCAGAACACAATGCCATCCACAGCCTCAGAAACAACTCTGTCCTGAAGAAGTGACTGTTAAAAATATAACCCCAGTTCCAAGAAAGGGGACTGGGGGCTTCCTGAACAGGGACTGCCAGGACTCTTAAATGGACCCAGAGTAGGTGTGCACTTGAGTGATTAAAGAAGTGAGTATGACAATGCATCTGTGGGACCATGAGAGGCCACAAGGGGGCATGCTTGAGAACAAGACCCCATTACATTTGGTACCAGAAGTGGGATGCAAGATCAACTTCCATCAAAGAGGGATAGCTAAGCAGCAAGGCATAAACATCTTCATAGAATTACAGAAATGTAGGGAGAAGTCAAGTCCAGCGCCTTGTGTTCAGGCAGCACTAAGAAAACCTAGACCATCCCTGACAGGTATTTGTCCAATCTGATCTTAAAAACCTCAAGTGATAGGGATTCCACAGCCTCCCTTTGAAGCCTATTTCAGATCTTAACTACACTTATAGTTAGCAAGTTTTTCCTAATATGTAACCTCAATCTCCCTTGCTGCAGATTAAGCCCATTACTTTTTGTCCTACCTTCAGTGGACATGGAGAACAGTGGTTCACAGTCCTCTTTATAACAGCCCTTCACATATTTGGAGACTATTATCAGGTCCCCATTCTGTCTTTTGTTCTCAGGACTAAACCTGCCCAGTTTTTTAACTTTTCCTCATAGATTAGGATTTCTAAACCTTTTATCATTTTTGTTACTCTCCTCTGGACTTTCTCAAATTTGTCCTAAAGTGTGGGGCCCAGAATTAGACACAATACTACAACTGACGCCTCACCAGCGCCAAGTAGAGCAGAACAATTGGGGACACTAGGGAGTACAGAAAAAAGTGCATATGGGGTAGTCAGGATGACATGCCCCAAACAACAAATGTAAATGTAGGAAAATGGCCATGGATTTCACATGTGCTAAGTTTATAAATAGCCTAGCACAATGGGATCCTATTCTCAGTTGAGTTCTCTAGTAAGATCTTCTTCAGCAGCAATGGAAATTGCATTATTCGGGGTAAATTTGTGAGAGTTGACACAGTTGTAATTGACAAGCACCTTGGGGGTGATCAGAAGAGAGTTAAAAACACTGAAGACAGATGGAAAAACAGGATTTAATCATTAAAAAAACCCAAGGGGTCTGAGGAGTCTGACTTACAATTTCTGAACTGTTAGGATTGACAATACTGCAAATACCACACTCTTTTTTATGGAAATTGTATTACATGTTACTTTATTCCATTCTCAAATGAGGTTAGAAAAGCAAGGGGGTCACTGTAGTGAATTGGGTATATTATTTTAGGTGTCTAACTCTTTTATAGCTGACCTTCTATGACCTTCCTGTGACCTTTGTCTAATTCTGCAGTTACAGGCAGTTCCTCCTGGATAGCCATGGGATAGGTAGGAAGTCATCATTTCTGTGCGTGGTACCTCTTAATGAAGATATTCCACATTAAAAAAGATGTCCCTGTTGTTAGCTATAAAGGACAACTGTTGTGTGTTTATCCCTTTCTATCATGCAGTAGCATGACAAGACTGTGCTAAGTAAGGAAGCTTCTGCATCACCTGCTTTCATTATGACTGGTTTTATCTGAACTTTATCTTTACTTTCATAAATTACTAAAGGTCAAAAAGAAAAGAACTTTTCCCACACCTTAGAAGCATTGTAAGGTACAGACAAGTTTACCCATAAAAAAGTAATAATTAAACCAGTTACATCATCAACAAAAATATACTTAGCATTAATCTTATGCCATAAAGTTGACAGTGGTGATATACGATACACTAACTGGTACAAAAGGACTGACTTCTCAGTCTCCTGTTGTACTCTATCTTCATATGTAATTTCAACTCTGCTTGTCTAGAAGAGAATCATTGTATACAATTCTGTAGAGCATTATTTCTCTAGTCTATCTTTCTCTGAATCCTTGCAGTATCTTACATGAAGAATTCTATTTCCAAAATGATTACATTGTATGTACAGTATGCTATATCATATAACTTTGCATTAGGCATTGTTTGACAGGACAAGAGGGGATGTAATGTAATGTGAATAGGCTTTACGGTAAATATTAATGTTTGATTTTTGGCTTTACAGAGATTTAAAACCTAACATATGTAAAAACAATAATTATTAATTATAGTAATTGTAATATTACAGAATCACAAGTTGGACCACATTCAGGATTTAAAACTATCATATATTAAGGTTCAGGGGATATTTAGCTTTCATGAGATAGTTGTTTATTTAGGATTTTTCAGTAAAAACTATCCAATTTTCTAGGCAGTATCATAACTTAAACAAGATCAGATAAAAATAAACATTAAAAAGGTGGACCTTTTTAAAAACCTTTCAACCTCAAACAAACTCCATTAATCATCTTCCATTTGTCTGCTATGCTCCTCACCGACCCCATGAACACTCTGCTCTAAAAGGCATGGAAAAATATTTCAGTTTTCTAACTTCCAGAAGGTAATCAAATCCAGGCTCTGGTATACCAATGGAGGAAACAAGTTCCAAACAAAGTAACTCTCCGGGTATGTCTGCACTTAAACTTTTAGTAATGTTTTAATTAATTGTAATAATATTACAATGTAAAAAATAATTGTAAGTTTTAACATGGAAAGGACATAAATGTTTGCTTTTTATCCTGTTTAACCTAGGCTGAAGTCTAATAACAGGGACGCTCTAGTGAGGAGGATTTGAATGTATTTTCAAGCATTTGATATTGCAAACCCCAGGATATATGCCACCAGCCTGCCTCAGTCCCACCAAGTCTTGAAAAGCAGTGGGATGATGCAACGGTGTATCAGAATTAGTTCTGGGTCAGAAAGATGGAAAAAAGAGTGAGGTTACTGCAAGGCTTCGGTTCAAGATTGCCTTAAATATCTGAATTTACCATAATTTGTTGTGATTTTCTCACAACTAGTCATCTTCAACAGAAGCTGAAAGCAGTGGTTGCTCCAGAAAGTAGTTCAAAATATGAGGCCTATCTGTTCTAGGAATAAACAATATATATTCTTATAAAATGTACTTTTTAATGGCTAGATGTATATAGCATGTTGTGTATAAGTAAAAATATTTGCCATCAGATGACATTGCGAACACTCACATAATGAGTGCAATTTTTCCGTTTACGTGTAAAGAACTCATTACATATTCATTTGATTATACAAATTACAATAGGTTGTAGAGCAAAAGGAAGAGAAAATGGATCACATTATGGGAGTTCAAATAATTAAGTTTCTAGAATAAAAACAGAACAGCTGCAGTTTTTAAATAGCTGGAAGGCAGGCATTTTTAATGAAAAAAATCTATGGGGAAAAGATTATTTGGAATATTTTTTCAGATTTCAGGATTTATAGATTCATAGATTCATAGATACTAAGGTCAGAAGGGACCATTCTGATCATCTAGTCCAACCACCTGCACAGCGCAGGCCACAGAATCTCACCCATCCACTCCTATGAAAAACCTCACCCATGTCTGAGCTATTGAAGTCCTTAAATCATGGTTCAAAGACTTCAAGGAGCAGAGAAGCCTCCCTCAAGTTAACCATGCCCCATGCTACAGAGGAAGGCGAAAAACCTCCAGGGCCTCTCCAATCTGCCCTGGAGGAAAATTCCTTCCCGACCCCAAATATAGCAATCAGCTAAACCCTGAGCATATGGGCAAGATTCACCAGCCAGATACCCAGGAAAGAATTTTCTATAGTAACTCAGATCCCATCCATCTAATATCCCATCTCAGGGGATTTGGCCTATTTACCCTGAATATTTAAAGATCAATTACTTACCAAAATCCCATTATCCCATCATACCATCTCCTCCATAAACTTATCGAGTAGAACTTAAAGCCAGATAGATCTTTTGCCCCCACTGCTTCCCTTGGAAGGCTATTCCAAAACTTCACTCCTCTGATGGTTAAAAACCTTCGTCTGATTTCAAGTCTAAACTTCCTGGTGGCCAGTTTATACCCATTTGTTCTTGTGTCCACATTGGTGCTGAGCTGAAATAATTCCTCTCCCTCTCCTGTATTTATCCCTCTGATATATTTATAGAGAGCAATCATATCTCCCCTCAACCTTCTTTTAGTTAGGCTAAACAAGCCAAGCTCCTTAAGTCTCCTTTCATAAGACAAGTTTTCCATTCCTCGGATCATCCTAGTAGCCCTTCTCTGTACCTGCTCCAGTTTGAATTCATCCTTTTTAAACATGGGAGACCAGAACTGCACACAGTATTCTAGGTGAGGTCTCACCAGTGCCTTGTATAACGGTACTAAAACCTCCTTATCCCTACTGGAAATGCCTCTCCTGATGCATCCCAAAACCGCATTAGCTTTTTTCACAGCCATATCACATTGGCAGCTCATAGTCATCCTATGATCAACCAATACTCCAAGGTCCTTCTCCTCTTCCGTTACTTCTAATTGATGCGTCCCCAACTTATAGCTAAAATTCTTGTTATTAATCCCTAAATGCATAACCTTACACTTCTCACTATTAAATTTCATCCTATTACTATTACTCCAGTTTACAAGGTAATCCAGATCCTCCTGTATAATATCCCGATCCTTCTCCGAATTGGCAATACCTCCCAGCTTTGTATCATCTGCAAACTTTATTAGCACACTCCCACTTTTTGTGCCAAGGTCAGTAAAAAAAGATTAAATAAGATTGGTCCCAAAACCGATCCCTGAGGAACTCCACTGGTAACCTCCCTCCAACCTGACAGTTCGCCTTTCAGTAGGACCCGTTGCAGTCTCCCCTTTAACCAATTCCTTATCCACCTTTTGATGTTCATATTGATCCCCATCTTCTCCAATTTAACTAATAATTCCCCATGTGGCACGGTATCAAATGCCTTACTGAAATCTAGGTAAATTAGATCCACTGCATTTCCTTTATCTAAAAAATCTGTTACTTTTTCAAAAAAGGAGATTAAGTTGGTTTGGCACGATCTACCTTTTGTAAATCCATGTTGTATTTTGTCCCATTTACCATTGACTTCAATGTCCTTAACTAATTTCTCCTTCAAAATTTTTTCCAGGACCTTGCATACTACAGATGTCAAACTAACTGGCCTGTAGTTACCCGGATCACTTTTTTTTCCTTTCTTAAAAATAGGAACTATATTAGCAATTCTCCAATCATTCAGTACTATTCCTGAGTTTACAGATTCATTAAAAATTCTTGCTAATGGGCTTGCAATTTCAGGTGCCAATTCCTTTAATATTCTTGGATGAAGATTATCTGGGCCCGCCGATTTAGTCCCATTAAGCTGTTTCAGTTTCGCTTCTACCTCTGATATGGTAATATCTACCTCTATATCCTCCTTCCCATTTGTCATGCTACCATTATCCCCAAGATCCTCTTTAGCCTTATTAAAGACTGAGGCAAAGTATTTGTTTAGATATTGGGCCATGCCTAGATTATCTTTAACCTCCACTCCATCCTCAGTGTTAAGCGGCCCCACTTCTTCCTTCTTAGTTTTCTTCTTATTTATATGGCTATAGAATCTTTTACTATTGGTTTTAATTCCCTTTGCAAGGTCCAACTCTACTCGACTTTTAGCCTGTCTCACTTGATCCCTACATGTTCTGACCTCAATTAGGTAGCTTTCCTTGCTGATCCCTCCCATCTTCCACTCCCTGTATGCTTTCTGCTTCTTCTTAATCACCTCTCTAAGATGCTTGCTCATCCAGCTTGGTCTACAACCCCTTCCCATGAATTTTTTCCCCTTTCTTGGGATACAGGCTTCCGATAGCTTCTGCAGTTTTGATTTAAAGTAATCCCAGGCCTCCTCTACCTTTAGATCCATAAGTTCTTCAGTCCAATCCACTTCCCTATCTAATTTCCTTAATTTTTGAAAGTCAGCCCTTTTGAAATCAAAAACCCTAGTTGCAGATTTATTTTTGTTAATCCTTCCATTTAGTTTGAACTGAATTAGCTCATGATCACTTGAGCCAAGATTGTCCCCTACAACCATTTCTTCTATGAGGTCCTCGCTACTCACCAAAATTAAATCTAAAATGGCATCCCCTCTAGTCGGTTCAGCAACTACTTGATGAAGGAATCCATCAGCTATCGCATCTAGGAAAATCTGAGCCCTATTATTATTACTAGCACTGGTCCTCCAGTCTATATCTGGGAAGTTAAAGTCTCCCATGATCACACAGTTTCCATTAGTATTTACTTTATTAAAGACATTAAAAAGGGCTCTATCCATATCCAAATTAGATCCCGGAGGTCTATAGCACACCCCAAGCACTATCGTAGGAGAGGCTTTACTAGTTTTCTTCCCCAATGTAATTTTTGCCCAGACAGACTCTGTCTTATCCATTGCATCGCTTCTTATTTCTTTACATTCTACCTCATCATTGATATACAATGCTACTCCACCCCCTTTACCTTTGTTTCTGTCTTTCCTAAAGAGCATATACCCTTCAATACCTGTAGTCCAGTCATGACTACTATTCCACCATGTTTCTGTTATCCCTATGATATCTGGTTTCACTTCCTGCACCAGTAGCTCTAGTTCCTCCATTTTGTTACCTAGACTCCTCGCATTGGTGTACAAACATCTTAATTTTTGCTGTTTGGCCTCGCTCACATTTTGTACCCTATTAGGCACAGTCATTCTACATCCAGTATAACCTATTAGACTAGTATCCACACCGCCCTCATTCCTTATATACATTCTCCTACCCACGGCTGTATCCATTCTTACTTCATCTTCTTCCCTCTCAATGCTAAAATCTGGCGTGGAGATTTTCTGGACATCTCCCATCCATCTCCCCCCAATTCCTAGTTTAAAGCTCTCTTTATCAGTTGTGCCAGCCTCAATCCTAGAAGTCTATTTCCTTCCCTACTGAGATGAAGTCCATCCCGAGAGAACTGACCTCTGTCCGTGAATGCCTCCCAGTGGTCATACATCCCAAAGCCCTCCTTATAGCACCACTGCCTAAGCCATCTGTTGACAGTCATAATCTTGTCAGAGCTTTGTTGCCCTTCTCTAGGAACAGGAAGGATCCCGCTAAAGATCACCTGAGCCTCAATTTCCTTAAGCGTCTTCCCCAGCCTAGCATAGTCTCCCTTAATACTTTCCAGCGAGAATCTAGCCGTATCATTTGTTCCCACATGAAGGATAATTAGGGGATTCTTTCCCGCTCCCTTTAGGAGCCTTTTCAACCTCAGGTCTACATCCCGTATCTTAGCACCCGGAAGACAGCACACCCTTCTATTCTCAAGATCAGCTCTAGTTACAGGCCTGTCTATTCTTCTCAATAAAGAGTCCCCGATCACATAGACCTGCCTTTTCCTGGTGACAGTGCTATTCTCCAGTGTCTCCCCTGTTCTCTCTGGCTGCAAGTTCTTTCCATTCCTATTTTCCCTTATAATCCTCTTCAACCCATCCTGTATCCTCCTGGGGCTCATATTTGGTGTAGTCTCCCTTGACTCTTACCCTTTTTCTATAGGGCTAGCCTCTCTTCTCTTCTTCCTTACCCTTCCACCTTCAACAAGTACCTGCTGAGCCCCTTCTTCATTTTCCAACTCTGCAAACCTGTTCCTAAGCTCTATTTCTCCTTCACTAGCCCATCTTTTTCTCTGCCTGGTTCTTTGAGTCACATGTTTCCACTGACCACTTTCCTCATCCAGTCTCTCCTCAAAATTCCCCAGCCCTGGTTCCATCTGTGAGTCTGAGCTTTTCCCTTCAGATACCTCATATCTTTGCTCCATCATCTGCTCAAACCCCTTCCTAAACTCAACCAGACTTTCCACCTGCATCTCCAAACCTCGGATCTTTTCCTCCATCAGCTCTATCAGACGGCATTTCATGCAGAAAAAACTCTTACCGGTTCCCCCCTCCAGGATCATGTACATACCAGAGCTTCCACATCCATTCATCCTCAATGTGTCTTTCACTGCAGGAGTCACTCCCACAGCTGCCTCTGTATCTGTCATCTCCTTCCCACCTAAATCCTGTTAATCTGGGAAACACAAGCCACACCAAAAAGACCACCCCCCCCAGCAAAAACAAACCCCAAACAAGCACCACAATCCAAACTCCCCTGTTTAGAGCTCTGTTTGCTAGCTCCTGTGCCGCTGCAGCTGTCTGATTTGTCATTCTGTCTGACAGAAAATATTTTGGAATACTTTCAGCTGAATGTTCTAGCCAAACATATAGCTTAAACACTCTTTTCTTCTTAATTTTCTGAATTCTAGGGTTTGTGAGAGTTACTTCCTAATAGAACTGGACACTGCAGGCCTCTCGCGATCGACTGAACAGTAGCGATAGGAGCTTTCCCACAATGCACTGACAACGTACCTCAATCCTGTTCTGGGAAAACTATCTTTCAACATACGAGGGAAGTTTAATCTTAACGACTTTTCAGTCCTTTCACTCTGTGCCTCGTAATGGTTGCCATAATGCACCATTTGTGATGGTAGTTTTGTGATATCCATGAGTCTATTAATTCACTCCTGAAAAACCACCAAAAATTTGCCAAAGAACTTTAGATGAATTCATAGAAGGGATCAAGAAAAGAAAGGTGGCATATCAACGTTAATCTCCTAACCCATCGGGTTTCTCCCATCCTGTCAGATTACAATTTCACCCTAGTGCTGATGCCCTTTCTGCAATTCCCCCTGAAAGACAGACAAGGTCTCCTGCAATTCACACAACTGAAAGAATCCTAGATCATCTCATCAGAAAAAAAACATAGACTATGCCCACAGATGCACATGCATGAGTAAAAAAATACAGTGAGAACACAGTAACGCAGGATTGGCTATATTGTGGGAATACACAGACCCAAGCTAGGCTAACTATGGTGTTCAAATATGGGTGGACAATTAGCTGGGCTAACTTTGCAGTATAGTCATAACATTCGAGATAAGATAAGTGTCAGAAAGATTTGCCAAAACGTGGTATACAGATTAAAGGTCCACTTCTGCAAAATGCTAAACGCCCTTAATCCACACTGAAGTGAAGAGGATTTCTAAGGTACTCAGTAGGTAGAAGGATTAAGCCCCAGATTTGGCAATTAAAAGATTAGGTAGCTCAGTAAACCATGCCCTGCTTATTCTATTTAAACATGTTTAAAATATAAAAGACTTATTTTTCTTATTAACTGTTTCAAGTAGTGCAGATAATATTAACCTGATTCTGTTTGCTACAGTAGTATAAGATTCCCACTAAGATGTAGTCATTTCTACACTTGGAATATTCTGAAACAAGGACCATGTTACTGTCATGGCAAATTAGGTCAACATGGTGAAAAACAGAGTCATGGGATGATGAAACATAAAAGGCTTCATTATTAACTGATGTCTTTTTCATTTTATTTTTCTTCAGTGACATTTAACAAATTGAATATTAAATGCTGAGAGCCACAAAAATGCTTTGTTAGATTATTAAAAGAGAGAGAGAGGCCCCTCAGCTAGCATGCAATGCAATGTAATAATAAAAAGCTGACTCTAGTGAACATTTTTGAAGGTGCTATTTGAGATTTCTTTCCCAGGAATATGGTAGAAGTTGTTCCTCCCCTGTAAAGTATGCATGATTTATTTAGTTTCTTGTATATGTATTTTTACATAGTTACTTCAGGAATCTTTAATACTGCCTGAGCCATGCCCCATGAGGACTTTTTAGAATGTCAAGACTGTAAAGTGGAACACAGTGGTTCTAAAGTCCATATTCCTCAGGAGGTAGCTCTCTGCCAATGCTATATATAAATGCCTTGAACTAACCACAGAAAGATTTTTCCAGTATTCACCTTATTTAAAGTAAGAGATTTCAGAAAGGTGTGTAAAGAAGTAAACAGTAACAGGATATTTTATCTCCCTAATGGTTTACAAGTTCTCTGATTGCCACACTACACACCTAACATCAATTAATATGGTCCAGCCTTCATTCTCAGTGGCAAAACAGAAGAGCTAGTATAAGTTTCTGTGTACAAAAACAGAACTGAGAGGAGGCAATGAGATTTGAATCTGAGAACTTCATACACACACACATAGGCCTCTGCTCAAAAAACTAACAGCCGCTCAGGAGCCCACATTATATGGGCAGTATGTCTATTATATTTCAGAAAAGATAATTAGTATATGTAGACACACACTAACCAATTCAGCCCAACAACAACCACATACATCATAATGCACTACAAGTGCTGCTTTGTTGGACACACATGGCACATTGAGGTTATTCAGGGGATTCACACAAGGTGTAAAATGCATAAGTAGAATATGGTTTGCATTGTTATTTATGCCAAAAATAAGTGTACTCATTTAATTACTATATAACAACTTTTCTGTCAATAGGCTTTACATAAAATTATAAAGTATATCTTAGCAGTGGTGCCCAACCCTGTTACACAAGAGGGCCACATCAACCTAAGCACAACCTTGTGTGTGGGCCAAACAGATTCTGCATATTTTAATATGATTTAAAGTCACCTGTATTGATTTATATTTTAAGTTCAGCTTGCTTCATATGTATTTAGATAGGTTGTGTCTATCTACAGTATTGTCTATTTACATGCGTGTGCAAACTAAAATGATGGAAACATGATGAAAAAATTCTAATGAATTGGCCCTTAGTATATTGTGTAGAAGCAGACTACGAGCCTTATGAAACGCTCTGGTGGGCTGTGTATGGCCTGCGGGCCGTAGGTTGGGTACCCCTGGCCTACAGCATTAACAACCTGGAGCAATTTTTTATGTAACTGCCTATTTTCTAGTTGTGAATTCAGTTTGCTTGTAGAACACTTAAATAAATAAATAAATAAACCCCATAAATTATTAATCATTATTATTTGTACAATACTTTGCATTTGAGGATACAAAGTGCTTTACAAAACTGGGTATTTATACTGCCATTTAGAATTATTATCCTTCATTGTACATATCAGGAATCTGAAGCACAAACAAATTAGGGGATTTGTTGCTCAATAAATAAAGGGCAGAACTTGGAACAGGATATAGATCTCCTGACTCTTCATCTGGTGCCCCATGCACTAGAAGAATGCTTTGTAAATTGTAATCCTACCGTGGGATTAATGTTATGCTGGACAAGGCACTAATTTGGAGACTAAAAGTGTGTAGAACATTGCAGGCAAGTACATTTACTGATCTGTTCAGCAGCAGGGAAAGAGCTAGGAATGGAAATATGGGTGGAGTTTGATTTGAATTGAGGATGTCCTGAGGAGGTGGTGTTCAGATCTGCATTATGTTCATTGTGGTGATGTTAAAATCTTTCAAACTGATTTCACAAGATTTCAACTAACAGTGGATTAGAGGAAGAGAGATTTTGGCCATAACTGAACCAGAACAAGGATAGCTCAACTGCATGTTTGGATCTAACTACCACCAAAACTACAGTAAAAGCTTTGTTATCTGACATATTGGAGGAATAGGGGGTGCTGGTAAGTCAAGAATTCTGGTTAACTAAGAGTTATACTGACCAATGGAGGGAGGGAGTTTGGGTGTGGAAGAGGGAACAGGTTTGGGGGTTGGGGTCAGGATGGGGTGTGAGGCATGGGCTCTGGGATGGAGTTTGGGTGTGGAAGGGGCTCGGGAGGGAGGTTGGGGAGCGGGAGGGATTTTGGGGTGCCGGATCCAGGCAGTGCTCACCTCAGGCCGCTCCCTGCAAGCAGCGACATGTCCCTGCTGTTCCAAGGCAGAGACGCTGTCAAGTAGCTATGCGCACTGCCTCTGCCCGTGGGCACCGCCCCCCAGTGGGAGCTGTGGAGCCAGCACTTGGGGCAGGGTGGGGTGGAGGCACCAGACAGAGCCCTCATGGCTGTTCCTCCACCTAGGAGCAGCAGGGACATGTCGCTGCTTCTGTGGAGCCACACAGAGCAGGTAGGGAGCCTGTCAGCCCCACGCCAACTGTACTTTTAATGGTATCAGAAATGCTGGTTTTTAAAGCTTTCTGGTTGGTAAAGTGCTGGATAACACATCTTTTACTATATAATGATTGGTTGAGATCTAGGGATTAAAAACTGACATTTTAACATGGCGGGGGGAGGGGGGAGTTCAGATTTGAGGTATTGGCTCACCTCTAATTTTACAAGGTTAACAATAAAACAAAATTAAGAAGTTCATCACAATTGGTCTTTTACTTTAATAAATCTTCTCAAATGTAGAACTGGAAGCTGTATAATGTAACCACACTTTACATTAATTTTTAAAAATCAAAGAAGATTGAGTCATTTGTACAAATTGCACCACTAATTTATTAGTGCCTAACACATACACTTTCAATGCAGTCTGTGAGGCATGCAGTCATGCAATTACCATTACATTCAGGGAAATTGCATGGCTAAAATCCTGTGCGATGCTTTATAAATTTAAGCATAAATTAGAAGATGATTTCATTTGATCTGTTGCTTGCAGAAAATTTACCAATTTTGTATTTTCAGAATTCAGAGCAGCTAGAGATGTACTAAGTATTTCCCCAGGTCATTGCATTTTACCTGGATTAACCTACAATTGCAGATGATTTCAGCAGAAGATGTAGCTGCAATATACACATTTTAAGAACTGAAGGTATTTAACCTTTGGAACAGAGTACTAAAACGTGGTAAATTCTACATCTCTTGGTATCTTTATATCAAAACTGGATGCCTTTCTTAAAGATTTGATCTCCTTCAACCACAAGTTGTTAGGCTACATGCAGGAATGAATGGGTGAAATCTATGGCCTATTATGCAGATGAGACTAGATTATCACAATGATCCTTTATGTCCATAGTCTATGAACCTATAAGAAGGCAAGAAGAAAAGGAATGAGAAACGTGTACAAAACACCAGTCCTCTTCCCTTCAAAACCACCCATAGGGAAACAAGACTGAGAATATTGCCATTATATTGCCACACTCAGTTATTTGATGCATTAAAAATATTGAGCTAGATTTGAGGCTAAATTCTGAAAAGCCTGTCTGTGCATATATGTATGTGTATATAACTTTCCTCAATCAAAAAACTGTGCATGCATTTTCAAAGTACCATCATCTGCCCATCCATGTGATAGATCTAGCACTTGCAAGGAGAGCTGATTGCATTTTCTCATGTAAACCTCTTTTGTCAAAATGGGTTTTGCAAGTGTAAGCTCTAGCACTTCCGTATGCAGTTGCTTATACATGCTCAGGTGAAAGCCCCTTTGAAAATTGGGTCTATTAAATAAACATGTGCATAAGCAGGACTGATATAGTTAGCAGCTCTAGCAGTTGAAAGCATTCCTTTAAAATATATGTGATATTTTACTGGAAGCAAATGGGAACTCTTAATTAATGGGCTGATAAACAGTATTGTGTTGGGGTAGATTTGGAGCAACTGATCTTTTGATAAAATTGGAGATGCTGAAGCTGGTGTTTTAGCTACGCTTATAAACAGTAAAATGCAGTAGTCCAACCTAGAGAGGACAAAGATAAATCAGCTTCTCCATGATCTCCGTAGACAGCAAGCAAAGATGTCAATGTAGTACTATACCTAGGAAGGTGTAAAAGAAGTTTTGAAAAAAGAAAAGGAGTACTTGTGGCACCTTAGAGACTAACAAATTTATTTGCGCATAAGCTTTCGTGAGCTACAGCTCACTTCATCGATGAAGTGAGCTGTAGCTCACGAAAGCTTATGCTCAAATAAATTTGTTAGTCTCTAAGGTGCCACAAGTACTCCTTTTCTTTTTTGCGAATACAGACTAACACGGCTGCTACTCTGAAAGAAGTTTTGAATGTCACATGAAGATGGTTGTCAAAATACATTTCTGAATTCAATATTACATGAAGGATTTTCATGCTGACAGAGAGAATACCTTGGTCAAAAAACCAAACAAACAAAAACCCACCACAACAACCCAGAGAGATACCAAAGTCATGCCTGGGCTTTGAACCATCTAGCAGAGTGCCTATCTAATTTATACGACAGTTAAAAAAGTATATGACATTTCTGTAAGCAAACAGTCAGATGAGTGCTCATTTCAAATATGCAGAAATCATGTTTACCTGCTATTTTCATTGCAACCCCCCCAGCATTTTAATTACTAAAGGACTCACCTATTAAGAATTTTGCTTCCAAACTTAAGTCTATTAACCATTAACCCATAGAAATCCCAAAACCAATATTGTTTTCAAGGACCAAATAGTATTCTAAATACAAAAGTGTCAGCTTCTCTTTCCCCTCCACGCCCCCATCTGTGACTTTGGCAGGTTTTTCCAAAAGTAAGTAGCTCCTGTGGAATGAATTTGAAATGAAGAAACATTAAGGGACAGTCTGTGTAGTGCTTTTTAGTTTTGACAGTCCAAGGTAAGAAAACTTTAGATGCGGACAGACATAATTCCTGGATGTCTTTTAGCTATGGAGGCAGGGAGAATATTTTATAGTTAGACCTTAATCTGCCTCAGCTATAAAGGTTGAGTACTTTGGGAGTTTTCAGAAGTTCTAATCATTGCCATTACCCAGGTGTGATGGACACTGGAAACCCATTTGCTAGGCTGAAGTTGTTACTCCTTTCAGTTAAAACTAGCCTTGCATGTGCTCATTAGTCTGTCATGCGTTCATTAATTTCAATTTTTACTGAGATATCACAAGGAATTTACAGTACTCAATGAGTTCAGTGGTCATTTCTTCTATTGTCTTGTGTTGCCTGTTGCTAGCATAAAAAGCAAATCGCACGAGGTGGGACAAAATGGTTGTAGATGGGCTGATTGTAACTGTAAGTGAAAAATGTCATGGACATTTTCCTATTTCAAGTTAAATACCTTTTGGGTTACAAAGCCTTGTTATTTGTTATTAAAGTATTTACTTAATACATTTGTTATTAAAGTATTTACTTAATCAGTTACTGTCATGTGCCTTGCACTGGAACTTAGCCATCATGACCTCCCTTTGCATAACTTCTACACTGCTCTGGAAACAGGGCGGGTGGGATGGAAGGAGAAAAACAGGTGAAATTCTGGCCCTATTGAAGTCAATGGCAAAACTCTCATTGACTTCAGTGGAGCCGGTATGTGTCCCCCAGGGTATGTGTGTTGTGGGAGGCTTTTCTATCATGCACAGGTAAAAGGTCCACCATGAGAGAACCTGTTCCTCCCCACTATTGGGATGACTTGGAATTGCAGTTTGGGGATTGCATATCTTTGGGGTCCAGGGCACATAGGCTCTATGATAACTTATTACTTCAGGGAACATTGCCTGCCAGGTAACTGCCATTTGTATTTTAATAAAAATTAGAACTTTGTCCTTTAATCTAATTTCAAGTGTGTTATGTTTTCTTTTCACATCATCCAAAATGTCATCGGCCAGTTCCTGGTATATGAGCTGGTACTTGTTAAACATCACTTGATTTTTCATGTATACTTTCTTGATATAGGCCCTCAGTTAAAAATAAAGCAGGGAAGACAAGGTAAGAAAAACAGATAATACTTCTGCAGACCTATCAAAAGGAAGGAAAAGGTGATACAGTAGAACCTCAGAGTTACAAACACCTCAGGAATGGAGGCTGTTCATAACTGTGAAATGTCCGTAGTTCTGAACAAAATGTTATGGTTATAGACACTGACTTCCCCTCTTTCCCCTGGGTGCTCGACACCACCCCTGCCCTCACTCCACCCCTTCCATGAGGCCCCACCCCTGCCCCCACCCTGATTCCAACCCCTTCCCCAAAGTCCCCACCTGAACTCCACCCCCCCCGCCCCTATTCCAACTCCTTCCCCAAATCTCCGACCCGGCCCTGCCTCTTCCTCGCCTCCTCCCCTGTGTGTGCCAAGTTCCCGCTCCTCCCACCCCTCCTGGAGCTGTTTGGTGGCTGCTGGGCGGGAATTGTTGGAGGTAGGCTGAGGAGCAAGGACATGGTGTGCTCAGGGGAGGAGGAGGTCGGACAGGGAGTGAGGGGAACTTGGCTGCCAGTGGGTGCAGAGCACTTACTAATTTTTCAGCACCAATGTTGTTCTTTCAAAAGCTTAGAACTAAACATTGACTTAATACAGCTTTTACAATGCAGAAGAAAAATGCTGCTGTTAGCCATCTTAATTTAAATGAAATAAGCACAGAAATAGTTTCCTTACCTTGTCAATTTTTTTTTAAACTTTTCCTTTTTTTTTTTTTAGAGTGGTAGCCGTGTTAGTCTGTATCAGCAAAAACAATGAGGAGACCTTGTGGCACCTTAGAGACTAACAAATTTAGTCTCTAAGCTTCCACAAGGACTCCTCATTGTTTTTCCTTTTTTTTTTTTTGGTAGTTTAACACAGTACTGTACTGTATTTGCTTTTTGTGTATGTGTGTGTCTGTGCTGCTCCCTGATTGCATCCTTCTGGTTTCAAATTAAGTGTGTGGTTGATCAGTCAGTTCATAACTCTGGTGTTCATAACTCTGAGGTTCTACTGTACGTGGAATTTACTTGACCAGACAATGTTCCTCCACCCTATATAAAGTCCAGCCAGCACCCAAATAAAATGTTCAATTTACAAGTATAAGTGAATAGCTTGAAAGTTTGGACCCAAATTTTAAATGAAGTGAATTATGGTACAGTGCCTCTCTACAAGCCTTAAAAATACTAAAATACTTAACTCAGGATTCTGTCTGTTCTCTGAGGGCTAAAATGCATTTTCTCCAAGTTACCATGCAAACTGGACTCCAAAGATTGAGCATTTCAACTCTAGTGGAAGGTAATGAGGAATAAAGTTGCATCTGGTTTGATTTCCTTCTAATAAAACAATCAATTGCCCCATGTGAAAAAAATGTATTGTAGGAAATCCCTTGGGTTTTTACCTGGCATTTGCAGAGAAGTAATAGAGAAATAAGACCTAACATGTTTTGTTTATAAAGCATGAATTGCATTGACCTGGAAATGTTAGGAACATAAATATGTTTTCACCCCTAAAAACTGAATATACTGCCAAAAAATCCTTCTGTTTCTCAGAGAGAAAACAAAAGATACTGTATTGTACCTCGTGACTTGGGGCTTGGCATTAGTCTGTGGTATTCAATAGCACCACAGACAGAGAGAGTTCTCTCACATATCAGTGAACTGCTTTCATTCAATTCTGCAAGTGTGCTTATCAGGCAAAAAGATAAATAAAACTTTGCTAGAAAAAGCAGAAAAATTCCCTCTGAAATTCAGATCATTGTGACTGTGTGGGACAGGCAGAAAAGGTGAAGGTTTGGCTGTCTGCCTGTCACATGTTTCAGCAGGGCTTTAAAGGAAGAGGTGTGTCCCTTGTCTGAGGGTAAGACAAGGAAGTGCAAAGGGAAAGGCCCATGGTCTCCTGCAGCCTGTTTTGCTTGGGGGGGAATAGCCTTGTTTGTGTTTGAATTAAAACTGTGCCCAGAGGGAAGGGCCTGAAAGAGATTTTTGGCATGGAAGTGAGTTCTTCCCGGGCTGCTAATGGAACCCACCAGCATACCATTAGAGGGAGGGATAGCTTAGTGGGTTGAGCATTGGTTTGCTAAACCCAGGGTTTTGAGTTCAATCCTTGAGGGGCCATTCTGTGTGACAGTTGTTTTTAGGTGGTGGTGTTCGGGGACTCTCTCCTCAGGGGGACTGAGTCATCTATCTGCCGCCCCGACCGGGAAAACCGAGAAGTCTGCTGCTTGCCAGGAGCTAGGATTCACGATGTGATGGAGAGATTGCCGAGACTCATCAAGCCCTCGGATCGCTACCCCTTCCTGCTTCTCCACGTGGGCACCAAAGATACTGCCAAGAATGATCTCGAGTGGATCACTGCAGACTACGTGGCTCTGGGAAGAAGGATAAAGGAGTTTGAGGTGCAAGTGGTGTTCTCGTCCATCCTCCCCGTGGAAGAAGAAGGCCTGGGTAGAGACTGTTGAATCGTGGAAGTCAATGAATGGCTATGCAGATGGTGTCGGAGAGAAGGCTTTGGATTCTTTGACCATGGGATGGTGTTCCAAGAAGGAGGAGTGCTAGGCAGAGATGGGTTCCACTTAACGAAGAGAGGGAAGAGCATCTTCGCAAGCAGGTTGTCTAGCCTAGTGAGGAGGGCTTTAAACTAGGTTCACCGGGGGAAGGAGACCAAAGCCCTGACGTAAGTGGGGCCGTAGGATACCTGGAGGAAGCACGAGCAGGAGCGTGCGAGAGGGGAGGGCTCCTGCCTCATACTGAGAAAGAGGGACGATCAGTGAGTTATCTCAAGTGCCTATATACAAATGCAAGAAGCCTGGGAAACAAGCAGGGAGAACTGGCAGTCCTGGCACAGTCAAGGAATTATGATGTGATTGGAATAACAGAGACTTGGTGGGATAACTCACATGACTGGAGTACTGTCATGGATGGATATAAACTGTTCAGGAAGGGCAGAAAAGGTGGGGGAGTTGCATTGTATGTAAGGGAGCAGTATGACTGCTCAGAGCTCAAGTATGAAACTGCAGAAAAACCTGAGAGTCTCTGGATTAAGTTTAGAAGTGTAAGCAACAAGGGTGAAGTCGTGGTGGGAGTCTGCTATAGACCACTGGACCAGGGGGATGAGGTGGATGAGGCTTTCTTCCAGCAACGGAAGTTACTAGATCGCAGGCCCTGGTTCTCATGGGAGACTTCAATCACCCTGATATCTGCTGGGAGAGCAATACAGCGGTGCACAGATGTCAAGGTTCCTTCCCCACTCTGAACTCTAGAGTACAGATGTGGGGACCTACATGAAAACCTCCTAAGCTTACTTTTACCAGCTTAGGTTAAAACTTCCCCAAGGTACAAACTATTTTACCCTTTGCCCTTGGACTTCCACTGCTACCACCAAACGTCCGGATTTATTTTTTGAGAAAGAGTTGTTTGGAAACGTCTTTCCCCCCAAAATCCTCACCAAAACCTTGCACCCCCGTGCCGGGAAAGGCTTGATAAAAGTTCTCACCAATTTGCATAGGTGACTACAGACCCAAACCTTGGATCTTAAGAATAATGAAAAAAGTATTCAATTTCTTACAAGAAGAATTTTAATATAAGAAAAGGTAAAAAGAATCACCTCTGTAAAATCAGGATGGTAAATTACAGGGTAATTAGATTCAAAACATAGAGAATCCCTCTGGCAAAACCTTAAGTTACAAGAAAGACACAAAGACAAGAATATTCATTCTATTCAGCACAGTCTAATTTCTCAGCCATTTAAAGAAATCATAATCTAACACATATCTAGCTAGATTACTTACTAAATTCTAAGACTCCATTCCTGTTCTGTGCCTGGCAAAAGCATCACACAGACAGACCCTTTGTTTCTCCCTCCCTCCAGCTTTGAAAGTATCTTGTCTCCTCATTGGTCATTGTAGTCAGTGCCAGCGAGGTTATCCAAGCTTCTTAACCCTTTACAGGTGAAAGGATTTTTCCTCTGTCCAGGAGTGATTTTAAAGGTGTTTACCCTTCCCTTTATATTTATGACAACAGACAATCCAGGAAGTTTTTGGAAAGTGTAGGGGACAATTTCCTGGTGCAAGTGCTGGAGAAACCAACTAGGGGCAGAGCTCGTCTTGACCTGCTGCTCAGAAAGAGGGAAGAATTAGTAGGGGAAGCAAAAGTGGATGGGAACCTGGGAGGCAGTGACCATGAGATGCTCGAGTTCAGGATCCTGACACAGGGAAGAAAGGAGAGCAGCAGAATATGGACCCTGGAATTCAGAAAAGCAGACTTTGACTCCCTCAGGGAACTGATGGGCAGGTTCCCCGGAAAATAACATGAGAATAACATGAGGGAGAAAGGAGTCCAGAAGAGCTGGCTGTATTTTAAAGAATCCTTATTGAGATTACAGGGACAAACCATCCCGATGTGTAGAAAGAATAGTAAATATGGCACACGACCAGCTTGGCTTAACAGTGAAATCCTTGCTGATCTTAAACATAAAGAAGAAGCTTACAAGAAGTGGAAGATTGGACAAATGACCAGGGAAGAGTATAAAAATATTGCTCAGGCATGCAGGAGTGAAATCAGGAAGGCCAAATCACACCTGGAGTTGCAGCTAACAAGAGATGTTAAGAGTAACAAGAAGGGTTTCTTCAGGTATGTTAGAAACAAGAAGAAAGTCAAGGAAAATGTGGGCCCCTTACTGAATGAGGGAGGCAACCTAGTGACAGAAGATGTGGAAAAAGCTAAAGCTAAAGCTACTCTATGCTTTTTTTGCCTCTGTCTTCACAAACAAGGTCAGCTCCCAGACTACTGCACTGGGCAGCATAGCATGGGGAGGAGGGACTATTTAGAAAAGCTGGATGAGCACAAGACCAGGGGGCTGGATGCGCTGCATCTGAGAGTGCTAAAGGAGTTGGCAGATGTGATTGCAGAGCCATTGGCCATTACCTTTGAAAACTCATAGCCATCGGGGGAAGTCCCGGACGACTGGAAATAGGCTAATGTAGTGCCCATCTTTAAAAAAGGGAAGAAGGATCCGGGGAACTACAGGCGAGTCAGCCTCACCTCAGTCCCTGGAAAAATCATGGAGCAGGTAGTAAAGGAATCAATTCTGAAGCACTTAGAGGAGAGGAAAGTGATCAGGAACAGTCAGCATGGATTCACCAAGGGCAAGTCATGCCTGACTAATCTAATTGCATTCTATGACGAGATAACTGGCTCTGTGGATGAGGGAAAAGCAGTGGACGTGTTGTTCCTTGACTTTAGCAAAGCTTTTGATACAGTCTCCCACAGTATTCTTGCCAGCAAGTTAAAGAAGTATGGGCTGGATGAATGGACTATAAGGTGGATAGAAAGTTGGCTAGACTGTTGGGCTCAACGGGTAATGATCAATGGCTCCATATCTAGTTGGCAGCCGGTATCAAGTGGGAGTGCCCCAAGAGTCGGTCCTGGGGCCGGTTTTGTTCAATATCTTCATTAATGATCTGGAGGATGGTGTGAATTGCACCCTCAGCAACTTTGCAGATGCCACTGAACTGGGAGGAGAGGTAGATACGCTGGAGGGTAGGGATAGGATACAGAGGGACCTAGACAAATTAGAGGATTGGGCCAAAAGAAATCTGATGAGATTCAACAAGGACAAGTGCAGAGTCCTGCATATAGGATGGAAGAATCCCATGCACCGCTACAGACTAGGGACCAAATGGCTAGGCAGCAGTTCTGCAGAAAAGGACCTAGGGGTTACAGTGGACAAGAAGCTGGATATGAGTCAACAGTGTGCCGTTGTTGCCAAGAAGGCCAATGGCATTTTGGGATGTATAAGTAGGGGCATTGCCAGCAGATCGAGGGACGTGATTGTTCCCCTCTATTCGACATTGGTGAGGCCTCATCTGGAGTACTGTGTCCAGTTTTGGGCCCCACACCGCAAGAAGGATGTGGAAAAATTGGAAAATGTCCAGCGGAGGGCAACAAAAATGATTAGGGGACTGGAACACATGACTTATGAGGAGAGGCTGAGGGAACTGGGATTATTTAGTCTGCAGAAGAGAAGAATGAGGGGGGATTTGATAGCTACTTTCATCTACCTGAAAGGGGTTCCAAAGAGGATGGATCTAGACTGTTCTCAGTGGCAGCAGATGACAGAACAAGGAGTAATGGTCTCAAGCTGCAGTGGGGGATGTTTAGGTTGGGTATTAGGAAAAACTTTTTCACTAGGAGGGTAGTGAAAAACTGGAATGCATTACCTAGGGAGATGGTGGAGTCTCCTTCCCTAGAAGTTTTTAAGGTCAGGCTTGACAAGGCCTGTCTTATCGCTGCTCCCTCCCAGCACTAGCGCTGCAAAACAGCTGTTTGGGAAAGAGGCAGGGCCGGGGATTTGGGGAGGGCTCCAATAGAGGCAGGGAGGGGACAGAATGGGGCAGGGCCGGGGGAAGGGGCGCATGAGCACCTACCGGCGCCAAGGAAAGTTGACGCCTGTGGCCAAGGATACCCAGCCAACCCCTGATAATTGGTCCATGGAAGGAACGGTCTTTGTGCTTTCTCCTCACTTCCCCTAAGGTACCAAGACTAGGCACAGTCTAGCCCTAAACAGTTTAATTGATTTTGGTGTTTTTCTGTCTTAAATTATGTAGTGACCAATTTTTCACATTAGTCAACTGGTTCTATAAATTGAACAATATTAAGTAGATAATTTGACAATTTTTGAAATAAAATGCTAAACTGTATTATACAGTTCAGCCACTAAAGGACCTAGTGTATAAAATACCTTATTGAAATGAACCTTGGCCATACCTGGCAGAGCATTAAAGAATCTTCTGATGACAGCCAGAGGCACACGGTTTAATAAATTCATGAAATATGGACATTCTGCAGCTGTTTGCCAAACCAAAGCAGTCACGGAGTTGACTCATTACAGACAATCAAGAAAAAAGAAAAGGAGGACTTGTGGCACCTTAGAGATTAACAAATTTATTTGAGCATTAGCTTTCGTGAGCTACAGCTCACTTCATTGGATGCATTCAAAAGTAATTATTTCTGGGATCTATCACTTGTGATGACATAGAGCCTGCCTGAAGAGTTAAAAGTGGAAAAACTCAACAGAGGATTTGATGATTCTTGACTTTTGAAAGAAGATCCTATACAAATGAATCTAAGAGATAATACTGAGCCATACAAACACCTTTACCAGTGAGGCTTTGGAGAGACTAGATGCATATATATGCAAATCATAATCTGGTTGTTGTGGACTATTTTTCCAGGTATATAGAAATAATGTACTTAAAAGCCATAACGTGTTGCAGTGTTATCAAGGAACTGAAGTGCACTTTCTGTCATTTTGATATTCTAAAACAACTAGGGATGGACAATGAACCACAATTCACTACAGTAGAATTTAAGTCATTCTGAATGAAATATGATTTTTATCACATTACTAGCAGTTCACACTACCCTTGAGCAAATGGGCTCAGAGAGCTGTACAGACAGCCAAAAAAATAGTACAGCAGAAATAGCCATTCCTTGCTTTTCTTAGTTACAAATCAACAGCCATACCAGCTATTGGATACTGTCCAGCATAACTAATGCTGGAAAGACATCTCAGAACTACTGTTCTGACTTTGGAAAAGAATGTACTGTATCTCCAAAGTGGCCAGACATGAAGAGAGTAGCCAAATTGGATACAAAGGCTAAAAGAGCTTATGAACACTTCTACAACAGATGTCACTCAGAGAACTGCCAGGTCTAGAACCTGGTGACTGTGTTCATGTCAAACTGGATGGAGAAAAAGGATGGACAACTCCAGCTGTTGTAAAGAAAAAATTCAGCACTCTGATCATATGTAATCGAGACCAACAGTGGAGAGTTCAACAGAAATGGTCAACATCTACAGTTTGTTCCTCAAAAAAAAAAAAACAATCAACAGAGCAAACTGCACACATGGAGGATGCAGAACACAAACAAGAAGACTCAAGGATTCCAAATTGACCAAAGCCTGTCATTGCAACTAATGAATAACCAGATGGCCAAGTTGTTATGCATTGGGGTCATGTAATTAGAAAACCAGTATAATTCAGACACACTTAATAGACTAATTCATAATGAACCTCAAAGATAGCGTGATAGGATAAATATTGTAAATGGTAGGAATGTAGAACTTAAAGGGGGCAATGTAATGGAACACTAACCTGTATTATGCTCAAATAAATTTGTTAGTCTCTAAGGTGCCACAAGTACTCCTTTTCTTTTTGCGAATACAGACTAACATGGCTGCTACTCTGAAACTTGTATTATACTGTTCAACTACTAGGTGGCATGGTGTATAAAAGACCTTATCTAAACGAACCTCAGCTATATCTGGCAGAGCATTCAAGGATCTTACAATAAACACATCTGGTGTGCATAAGCAAGCTCTGCAGCCAGTCCATAGCTAGTATAGGAACATGCATCCGATGATGTGAGCTGTAGCTCACGAAAGCTTATGCTCTAATAAATTTGTTAGTCTCTAAGGTGCCACAAGTACTCCTTTTCTTTATAGGAACATGACAATTTTTGTGTCAATCATTGAGGAAATTATTTGCATTTTTTACATAAATTTGCCTAGTTGTAATCCAACCCCTTCCATGCCTTTAGCTGAAGCATGAAAAGTCACATGTAGCTAAACAGAACTGAAGTAATATCAGATCAGAAGGGACCCCAAACATATTTAAATCAGAAGACATTCCCTCCTCGTTGCCTTTTCCTTTCTGCATCACTATAATATTTTAAAACTGCTGAGAAAACTTCAAGGGTCACAAACATTACCAGCCTTTCTGGAAGAAGCTGATGCAGTTTTAAAACATTTAAGGCAAAAAGAATCCAATCCCAGCTAGCATATTCAGCAGTGTGTCAACTTAATACATCACCTTGCCCTCGCTGTTTCAAGAAGTGGAGAAGAGATAGGTCAAAAAAGCATTGCCAAGAGCAATACCCCTGAAATTGAGATGTGACTGACAAGCTCTGCGCCAGCTCACTGGCAGTGAAAATCTCTTCACTTCATGTGTTATTTCTTGCTCAATATGACATCACACTAACTGAGAAACAAACTCTAGTTCTTCTTTCAAATTTTGACATGATCACAGTGCCAGCAGAGTAAGGTGACGTTTTTGAGTAGCACTGTAATTTACCATTGTGCCAATTTGCTGTTCTAAATTAAAGGTTGCAGTAACAGTAACTCTTGAGAAAATTAGGATGTTGGCATGGGAAGTCTTTTTTTACTATGGCAATGTATTAAAATGTCTCCCTGCAAGTGTTCTGTATTAATAGATAAATTCATGGTGTCAGGGTGAATCAGAGATTGGAGGAACTGAGTAAAACTTGAACAGATGTGTCCAGCAATGAACTGAGATATTGCTGGTTTCTGAGTCTAAATGGATGTTTTCAAGTCAGTTTTTCTAATGCAACAATATGTGAGTCCACATTTGAATGCTATAGATACTGTTTTTTGTATGTTCTAATTTTCTGGAGCTCCATGCTATAATGGTCATGAAGAAGTTGTCGGATTTTATTTTATCGGCCAGCCCCAACTTGCGCAGTGATTTACTAGTGTAGATTTTTACACTCAGGCAGAATTCCTCTGAAAGCAGTGAGACTACGCAATAGTGTCAGTCTGATCATTTGGATCCTTTTGCAATATTGCCTTAGATAGCCCTGCTTCCACTCAAGTCAAAGGGAGTTTTGCCCCTGACTTCTATGGGAGCAGGATCAGGCACTAATTTCTCCAGCAAGCCAGTTGAGGAAGGCTATGTAAAGAAGATATTTGACAGACGTAAAGTAAAATTTCATTTCAGACAAACTTTTTTCCTTCAATGAAGCATTATGAAAGATCTTGTGAAAAATTCTACCCAAACAATACACTCCACTGCACACACTTCTCCCTGTGGGGAGAAAATAAGAGAACAAACAACATGTACAAATATTTAGTCACATTGCTTAGCACTCTACTGGAAGGGGCTCAGTAGCTGATCACTACGGTGACGAACACGGTATAAGAACCTATAAAGAATAGACTAGAACAATATGGCATAACCACATGTCTCCTTCTCACCCTTTCAGGCTGTTAAGGTTTTCTTCAGGCTGTGCATCAAAATCCCATCAGGAAGTCAGTATGTGTTGTCCCAGATAGTAGGTTTTTTTGGTCAGTTTAAAGCAATTGAGGACATAGCTCTGTTTCTTTTAATGTGTATATGGAAGTTCACTTTGCTCAATACATGATTGAGTTATACCATGCTATTGTAACACAGTAAATGTGCTGTGTGTGTGTGTCTGTCTGACCCACAGATAGCCCCTGACAGGACCTGCCTCAGGAAATATCCCTAAGAGGAAGTTGAAGTATGTGTGTTTCCTGCCTTGGGAAGAAAGAGAAACAGTTTGTTACTAACAGGAGCTGCTGAATTACTGAACTGGAGCTTGTCTCATCATTCTGGGTACTCTGCCTTCTGTGTTAACCCACCAATCAGTAGACTTGAGGTCATGTCATAATACACCATATTTCTTCATGTTTTATAAACAACTTGATTAAGTTAACTTTTGTGAAACTTGTGTTTGTTCCTTTCATAGCCCCAGATCCTCTGCTTCAGCCAGAGAGCACACAGCATAAATTTGGAATGGGTTTGGAGTGCAAAGGTCACTATTGTGTTCCCTGGATTGTTTCTGTGCAAGGACAGTTTCCTGGAATAATTTAGGGCAGCCTAAAAGCTGTTCTAAATTATGCTAGTTTCCAGTGGGCCTGGTATGTCCAGGCAGCTTGAACACCATAGCGCAGGGAAAACACAGTTACATTCCCTATGCCAATCATAGGGAAGAGAGTGAAAGACACAGGAGTTGTTATGGTAGCTCTACACCACTGAAGGATCCCCAGGCACTAGCGAGATCCTCCTAGGCTGATGCTAAAGTCCCTTTGCACACTGGTAGGGTGCAAATTGGCTTTAATTCAGGCTTTAATCTGGGCTATGTGTTTTTATACTGTTTCTCATTTTTAACCTGTTTCAGCACTGATCTGAATACCGACACTGATTTAGTGACAACCACAACTCCTTTTCCTGACAACATTGTAATTGGAAACTGGGATCAGTAAAGGTATGTCTACACAGCTGCTGGGAGTGAGTCTTATTAGCTGGGGTCATCAGAATTGCAGTGGGGCTCAGGCTAACATGCTAAAAATACCTGTGGAGATGCTGGTTCGATGTTCGGGCTCAGGCTGGAGCTCAGGCTTTGATGCTCACTCCTCTCCACAGGCTTCAGAGCCTGAGCTCAAGCCCAAGCCAGAATGTCCACACTGCAATTTTTAGCATACTAGCAAGAGCACTGCTAAAACAAGTCTGTCAACTCAAGGCTTGCTCCCAGTATCTGTGTAGATCTACCTTAAGTAGGCTTGGGAGTATTTATTAAATTACATTCATTTTTATATTGCCTTTAACCTCTTTTTGAGAAAACATTTCCTTCACCATCAAATTGGGGTAGCTCTTTCACTAGCTAATGTTTTATATAACATAACATACAAAACTCTACATATTAAGCTGACCAATACTTTATATATAGCAGATCTGACTCATATCACACAGGCTAGAGATTGTCTGTTCCATTATTAATGTACTCTGTGATCTCATCTAGAAAGGTGGTGTTTTGGAATGTGTGGAATTTATGAGGTAGGTAGAAAAATTGTCAATAAATGTGTGTGGAAAGTTTTGCCTATTAAGGACAACTACAGAAAACTCACTTTTCCTGGTTTCATAACCACACTAAAACCTCACTAGTCAGCTGATCAGTTTTAGGAATTTCATTAAAAATAAAACCAGCTTTTTTAAAAAAATTGAAACTAAAAGTTACCTGGCACAGCAGATGCCCAAATTTTTGCCTCCCAGGATGCTGTCTACTGTTCCCTCTCAAGAATTATCCTTCTGTGAGCTAGGGAATATCGGGCCTTTTCCCTGCTTCTTTCTGTTCTCTTTTTGTTGTGCTGATAGTACAATGGCAAGAAGTGATACCTATGCTCCCCCCATCCCCCTAGAGATCAGTTTAGTCTCCCTCAGAAACCTTTCCTTTAACAATAGGTTACTATCCGGCTTCAGAAATTTTGTCTCCCTCTTGCTATGATATGTTTTGGAATTTGTTAAGGTGACCTTTATGTAAAAAAAGGTTCAGTATTTGTGTTACCCGCCATTCTCTACTCTTCTGGGCCTTGTTTTGAATCTTTATTATAGTTTAAATAATAAGATACTTTTATCTCCTAAAAGGTAATTATTAGAACAATGCAAAGTCCTATACCTAGCATAGTTTGTACAGTATATAGCTTGTACTTATGCTGCAACAATTACATGTTTTATGTTTTGCTGTAACAGTGTTATACTGCTCCTATAGACACCGTAATTGTAAAACATACTGCACTTCTGCATTCATTTAAAGAGCAACTACTTGGTAAGTACAAAGTAATTAAGCAATAAGACATGACAGGTAGTACATTTCTGGGGAATTATTGTACATCTCAGATGCCTTGAAAGGTATGGGGCTAAAGGTTGAGTGACTTCAACCACCTGAGAAGTGGAATAATCCTCCAGAAATGCATTGCTTGTCATGTTTTATTGCTATTGTGAAATGGAAATTATGAAACCAAAAGAGGGGAGAAAAGATTAGGTCTGTGCATTAGATCTGTGCATTTATGGAGGATTACTTATATGGGTATGACATCACTGACAGTTCTATATGCGCCCAGAGAGTTCTAAAGCCATTTTAGAATGATCACATGAACAACACAACTTGCTGAAACTGCTGGTTCAGCATTCCGCATTGCTTTCTTTATCTTCTACCAGCCTCCCAACAAAATTATATTTGTATTCTCAGTACAGATTTTGTCTTTCATATTAATAAACAACCTCAGGGGGTGTGGTTATTCAGAAATAATCATACCCCCTAGAGGTTTAGAGGCATTTGGTTACTTGCATGCCTGGTAACACCCAAAGGTCATTATCTCATGATAATCACATCTCCTGGAGTTGCCTTATTGCTTAAATGTAACACTAAATTTTAATTATAATGAAATAGGGCTCTTCTGGTAGTATATACAACATCTTGTGTGCTCAAAGCCAGATGGAAATAATGCCTAGCTTTTACTATAATAGCATTTGCTGGTCTTGTGCTCCATTGCAATAAATGATTTTTTTGGTTCTTGATGAGAAAATAATTTTGAACAAAATTGCATGTGGCTATTGAATTTAACTTGGGGTCTTATGGATGAACTGATTTGTTGTTGTACATTTAATTTAATTAAAATAAAATACGGAATAAAATTATAATGAAGGATCTGTTATTGTTAACATTCTAAGTCCCTGATCCTGCAAACATTGCTGAGCTTTGATGAGGATTACTGATGGAAGCAAGAACTGTATTTGGCTCCTAAGGCCTTAATTTCAGAGGCTGCATTGCAAAAATAGGCTCTGGTTGAAAAAAAATACAGTATTTCAGATCAGAACAGATGATTTTCTTTCTTAACGTTCCAACAGAAGTGAAGTAGCAACAGTACATGTGCTAATTGGGTTTCTTTCTTTTTCTCTCACTGGTTTTGCACGTTTAGGTCCTGATACTGAAAACTGCTTCATGTAGGCAAAACTGTACATTGGTGGGGATTCCATGTGGTTGCAGGAATCTGCTCGCATGGAGTAGCTGGCAGGATTGGGCCTTATATGTGAAAAATGGCTTTTGAAGCGAAGTTTGGCAGTTAGTCTGGTAGCACATCTCCTATCAAGAGAGTAAATGATTATATAATCACTTAAATGTATATTTTTCTATTCAGCAGAATATAACAGTTTCAATGGTATTGTGTCCATAACTGGACGTACCATTTTTAAAGAGTTTTTTAGTTTGGATAAAGAAATAGCAGTCTATTATTTTCAACTGAAAATAAGTCAAATATTTAATATTAAAATACCCAAACCAAAAGGATTAAGTCTATTGGTCTACACAATTCTAGCTGAACATATTAAACATTTACTTAATAACTGATCCAACAGTTCAGTGATCCCAATCAGAGCCCTAAAGTTTTGGTTTAGGGCATTTAGGAAGATGATTATTGTTCATTCTCAATAAATAAATGTTCTGCTACAATTACTGCATTTTTTCCAGACAGTTTTCCATGCTGTACCTGAGTTGTGTTTCCCTGAATGTCACTTCTTCAGATATTTATAACAAAGGTAATATTATGGGTAAGCATCTGAGAAGGACGAAATGATTATGGTCCTACATTTATCAGAAAAGTGTTTTATTCTTCCACTATTTGTCTTCTGGTTACCAACTTTGACAACAGAGTGGAGACATTATATATTTCCTTTCTGTTTTCATTAAAATCAGGACAGAGAAATCTCAGAGGTGCAAGTCTTGACATATTTTTGGCATCACTTTTATTTCATGGCAAAGATTAAGTTAGAATGGAAAACATCATAAAATAAACTATTCATGTATGATAATCTTTCTCTAATGCTGTGGTATGCATTAACTGGTTATTTGTGTAGCATGGCCAAAGACAGCAAGTTTCAGTTGTTTAAAATATTAGGTATTTATTCAATCAATTAATGAGAGTTTCAGAATAACAGTGCTTACACAGAGAGATAATTTTCAATGAGGTCTAGTTTTAAATTTCTGAATATTTTCTTTAAAAATGTAAGACCAAAATTTCCCCTCAATTATTCTGATGTAATCCCAATGAAATCAATAGATCTAGATTGTGACAAATATTGCAAACCCATGCAATGTCTTTTCAGAGCATTGTATTAAACTTTTGAATGGTTTATGCATGATTGTGTTCAATAGGGGAGGGTTACACAGCTTTTACAGGAACTCAGAACAATAGTGGGTGATTACCTCTGTCTGTAAATGACTCCAGAAAAGTTACATCCCTTGGAGTGGTTTGCTTATACTTGGCTAAGGATGGATTTTTTTAGAGACTTGGAAATAAAGAAAGGGGTTTTGATATAAAAGGATGAGCTTGAACTCAGTTGTGGTCTCCTTTCTGACCCAGTAAATGGACTAGAACTTCTGTACAAGTGGTCCCCAACTCTTGTGGAAAGGTTGGAAAGACTTTGACCTATTAGGGCCCCAGAAGACTGATGGGTGGCTCCTGGTATGTTTAGTGTGTGTTTAAACCTGTTTTATGTTTTCTGTGTAATGCTTTAACCTTAAGAATAACTGTGCTTGCTTAAAAAGAGCTTTGTGGTAACTTGTAACTGCTGGTAGTACACTAGCCCTCAGAGAGAAAACAAAGCATAGATTCTGGCCTTTAGGCAGACTGGCTTGCTGGGATATGACAGTGCAAGGCAAGGAGCTGTGCAGCCTTAAAACCTCAGGTCAGGAGAAAGAGAGAGAGAGATGCGGGTCTCCACCCAAGGGACATGATGGGTGGGAGCTGGAAACCTTAAATGGGTGCCCTTAAGGGGGTGGGGGAGAATACAGGTACAGTTACTCTGAAACTGTGACACAGATCACTTCAACAGGAGTTACTTGCAACCTGCACTGAAAGAACAGATCCCATTGACTTCAATAGAAGTCATTGGTATAACAAAGAGGAGAATTCGTCCCAACATTAAGAAATAAAACAATGATCATACCATATGGAACCATGAAGTTTGATCAGCTTTCCATTACTCCTGGTTTCCCACACTGGCTGCTATAATCTATTTAGTATGTCATGATTATGTTGATTATGTTCTGGCAACAATGGTGTTTACCATTTTGTGCCTGATTTAAAAAAAACAGAAATCATAGTTTTAGTAATTGCATAGTATTAGGAAACAAAATTATTAACTGTTGCACAAAGCAATCACATTGTGAAAATTTCATCCTTTCTGTAACCTTTTATCTTGTTCTTCTCTTACATATGGGTCATATTATGCACTGCTTTGTGCAAGTTTGACAAGAACTAATGTGGCTACTTAAATATTTTAAAGACTGCACATTTCAGAATGATAAAATACTCACCTGATCTTCCTTTCCTGTTGAATTTGTAGTTAATGATAAAATAATTTAATACTTTTATCTAGTACTGGTTTTAACAACAAATGCTAAAATTCCTTGTAGGAAATTTTCAAATAAGGCCATGAAATGACACTTTTTAACTACAGTTGTTTTTATTCAGCCATAAAATCTATCTTTCATAAAGAAACCCACTTGCATGTCTTACTTCAGTGAAGGTTATTTGTAGACTGAAGGTCTTTTCTTGTCAAGATATGATGAATACCATGTGTAAAGACAGAAGAGCATCAGGACCTGTATTAGCCGGAAAACCCACTGATCTGTGAATAACCTAAAAAAGAAAACTTGAAGATTAGCAACGTCGCTTTTAAGAATGATCCATCAAATTCAACAAGCAGATTCACAGAGATGAATCATCTAGTTCCTTTTATTCCTGCAATACAGTAAAGGTTATTTCCCTTCCTTATAAACAGAAGTTCAAAAATAAAGGAAATAGAGACTTGTGAATGTTTGCCCGGCATAAGCCAATGATTTTACATTTTTTCATTCCATGTATTTTTTAAATCTTTTTACTGATCATTCAAAAAAAGGCTTGGCCAACTCCATCCTGTGGATAGCTCAATTGTATGATTTTGTTTAATTTTCAGATGAGTGTTTGGTTATTGTAAAGATTAACTCCCTTGTCAAAACTGTGTTTTATACAAAGCACAGAAATTAATCATTGGTTTTTAGCAAAGAGTTTCTAATAGCACATCAAGCTGTTGCTTAACCTATTAACAAGAGAAACTGTTGTCATACTTTATACTGAGAATCATTTATAGTTTATAAAAGGTAAAAACATTATTAATGGATGTTTTAATAAAAGGTTAATTGTTATAGAGTGCAACAAATCAATAGGTTGTTTATAATGATAGCTTATAACACATTATTCATGTTTGTACCATTCTTGTAACATCTATCAATCATTTATTAATCCTTTGTGAACCAAAACTGCTTTTTAGTTTGTATTCTTTACATTCTTATTCTGCATATCTATTTTATTTATAGAAAAGTGCAGTGACCAAAAGCCAACCTCCCCAAACTCTGGTGAAATTCATTCTTAGATGAGCATTTTGCATCTGGCTCCTATCTCTAATAGGGCAAACCCAAACCCTTGTTCTGAAAGTCTCAAAACTTTGGGAAAGTGTGGGTTCCAAGTTTAGGAAAGCCCCTGTCCTCCCAATCACAAAAGAGGGTTTTATGAATGTGGGGTAAGTGGAGAAATATGTTTCCTTTTTAAGCCTTAAATAAATTGTTTGACACTACAGTAAAGAATTTTGAAGTATATTTCTTTTTACGGTTATGATTTGAACAGTGACAAGGGCAACAAAAGCAATACAAGTTGACTGGGGTTAGCATAAGAGGGAACAATTTTATCAGTTAATTTTTATCAGCTAGTTGTGAAGATATGAGAAATAATGCCAAATATTAGTACAATAGGGAAGGAACCCTGCAACAGGCGCCAACAGGTTCCTGTGCCTATGCTCAGTGAAGATGCCCGCCATTGGAGACAATAAGAGTTTTGCCTTAGAAAAGACTGCAGGATTGGGCCTGTTAACACTGGAAAAGCAGCATTATTGTGGACCCCTATTCTGACAGGGGCAGAAGTCTTTAGTTTGAGACATGGAGCAGCAGGCAACTATGCAGTCCTTGACCCCAAGCCTTGCTACAGAACTCTTCTCAGAGGGTCTGGCTTTGAGGGATCTGGGGAATGCATACTCTTTAGGTGCTGAGGAGGCATAGGGCAGGATAAGAAAGTTTCACGCTCTCAGGGAATACACAGCCATGAAGCATAAGGCCTGAATTTGGACCAATCTATTCCGGAATTATTTTTTTCGCCTTAAACTCGTGTCTTTTTGCTTCATTCCTTTTATCTATGCAACCTGAAATCTTGCCCTATATAGTAACCCTTTCAACTATGCCCAAGGGGATTAATATAATTTTTAGGATGCAGCAGATGACAAAGTTCCCCTTCTGCTCCCTTTAAATAGCTAGCAATTATTTGTACTGTGATATGAAACTTTTTGATAATGTTATTTATATAGTAATTTTCATTATGCAAATTAAATAATAAAATGGCAGCAATGTAAAATAGCTAATGATTTATGGTTGCATGAATGAGAACCTTACAGCTTGAAACATCTTGGAATGTTTTGAGTAACCTTGAGGGCATTTGAACATTTGAACTGTCATCTTATCCTTTTGGAGCTCTTAAAACTAATAAAGAACAAGCTGCAAAAGCTAACTTGCGGTATTTCTAATAAACCCTCTATTTAGAGGAGCTTCAGGGTGTGCATTTAAAAATATACTTTTTGTGAAAGCCAAGCATATTTAAAAGTGTTTGTTTCTCTTGAAACATGAAATGAAATCAACTGTTGTAATATTGTTTTTGTCTTGATGACATGATCAAATTGAGTACACCAGCTTGACTAAGCTTTTTATAAGCAGTGGAGTTTACTTCTTCCTCTATTCTTTTAAACACTACAAAAGGCCTTGAAACCTGTGTCCCACCTACAGGAAAAGCCATAAATCATATGTGAATGCAGGAGAAGGGACCGTCAGTGATGCTCAAATGCAAAATGCTGCAGCAAAGTGAAAAGCATTAAGTTAGAGTTTAGCACTGAAAGATACCTGTATTATTGATTTGAACTTCAGTTTAAACAGTCACCAGTTCAATTTAATATCCCATTCTGATGATGTTAAAACAAACTCACTAGTAAATAAAACAGGGAGTTAAAGAGACATGTCACTTGAAATAGAAAAACAATGAAATAATTTAATTAAGCGATAATGTTTCTGGCACTGGCGTATACGAAGCAATAAACAGCTTTTGTGGTTGATTAAATGTTGAAGAGCAGCAGAGTGTGAAATCTTTCTCACAGGAAGACCTGCCCCCTTGGATCTTCCCATTACTTGTGGATCTCCACACTAGCAGACCAGTGGTTTTCATATGGGATTCTCCTCTGTCTATCCTTTGAATATGGATGTTGTTGATGTGGCGTTGAGAGGACTTTGCAGCTCTGAATTCACTCTGCATTGTGTCCGTGTTCAAGTGACAGCAAGTAATTATATATCTTTTTATTTCCCATCTACTCAAGTGTACAAATACGATATTGGCACCATAATATGATCTGCAAGATATGTGCCTGCCAAAAGCTGTGTTCTTCTGGGAGGCAGGATATCTCGGTCTATTCCTGATTCTGCCACAGAATTCTTTTATGGTCTTGGGCAAATCATTCAATCTTTTCATACTTCAGCTATTATTCTTCTTTTACAATTTTACTTCCAAGTGGTGCTGTGCAAGTTAATTCATTTATATTTCTAAAGCACTTTGATATCTTTGAATATAAAGTTCTATATTAGTGTTCCAAATATTACTATTATACATAGTCTCATAGACTTTAAGGTCAGAAGGGACCATGATGATCATTGAGTCTGACAAACAACACATTGCAGGTCAGAGAACCTCACTCACATACTCCTGTAATAGATTCATAACCTCTGACTGATTTACAGAATGATTTACAGACTTCAAGTTACAGAGAATCCACCATTAACTCTAGTTTACACCTGCAAGTGACCAGTGTCCCATGTTGCAGAGGAAGGAAAAAATACCCACAGGGTCTCTGCCAATCTGACCCAGAGGAAAATTCCTCCCCAGCTCCAGATATGGTGATCAGTTGGACCTGAGCATGTCAGCAAGACCCACCAGTCAGACAAATGGGAAAGAATTCTCTGCAGTAACTCAGAGCCCTCCCCATCCAGTATCTCATCTGTGGCCCTTGCGGATACAGTATTTGCTAATAAGAGTAGCAAATGGGCCACATGCCATTGCAGGCAATTTCATCATACTATCCCAGCTATAAATTTATCAAGCTCAGTCTTGAAACCATTTTGTTTTTTTTCCCTCACGGATTTGCTTGGAAGGCTCTTTCAGAACTTCATTCCTCTGATGATTAGAAACCTGCATCTAATTTCAAGCCTAAACTTGTTGATGGCCAGTTTATATCCATTTGTTCTTGTGTTAACATTGATGTTTAAATTAAATAAGTCCTCCCCCTCCCTGGTATTTATCTCTTTGATGTATTTATAGAGAGCAATTATATCTCCTCCCAAACTTCATTTGGTTAGGCTAAACAAGTCAAGTTCTTTCAATCTCCTCTCATAAGGTAGGTTTTCCATTCCTCGGATCATCCTAGTAGCCCTTCTCTGCACCTCTTCCAGTTTGAATTCATCTTTCTTAAACATGGGAGACCAGAATTGCACACAGCGTTCCAGCTGAGTTCCCACCAATGTTTTGTATAATGGCACTTACACTTCTCTATCTCTACTTGGAAATCCTAGGATTGCATTAGCCTTTTTCGCGTCTGCATGACATTGGTAGGCGGCTCATAGTTAAGGCTACGATTTTGCCACAGAAGTCATGGAAGTCACGGAATCCGTGACTTCCAAAGACCTCTGTGACTTCAGCCCTGGCGGCTGGGAGCTTCAGGGTGCCGCAGCCTCCTGCAGCAGCATGGAGCTGTGAAGTACCCTGCCTCCTAAGGCAGTGATCCTCCCAACCTCCCAGCTGCTGTGGGCAGCAGGGGTATCCCACAGCAGGGGAGATCCCCATGGCTCCCTGGCCACTGCAGGAGGCAGGGAGAATTTCTGAAGCTCCCTGCACTGTGGTGGGTAGGGGTACCCCAGCAGCTTCTCACCACCGCAGAGGGTATGGGTACCCTGCAGCTACCGGCTGCAGGTTGGGTGGTGGAGAGCTCCTAGCCACCTGGCATCTGCCCAGCACCTTCCCATTTTATCATGAATATTTTAGTAAAAGTCAGGGACAATGTCACAGGCTTCCATGAAGGCTTCTGTCCCTGATTTTTACTAAAAATATCCATGATAAAATCTTAATCTTACTCATAGTCATCTTGTGATCAATCAATACACCCAGATCTTTCTTCTATCTGACTCTTCCAACAAAGTTCCCAGTTTATAGCAAAAATTCTTGTTGTTAGTCCCTAAGTTCATGACCTTGCACTTTGCACTATTAAATTTCATTCCATTTATATTACTTCACTTTATATTTATATTACAGGTCATCCAGACACAGGTAACTAACCGCTTTCATGTTCTCTCCACAGGTACCAATGCGGAGAGTGGACCAGATGATATGTCTGGGGGGAGAAAGCAGAAGGAGACTCCGCTGGTTGGGAGGCATGAGATGCGATGTCCTGAGGTTGGAGGTTCCACGACCACCACTCCCAAGAGGAGAAGGCGGGTGGTGGTGGTCGGGGACTCTCTCCTCCGGGGGACTGAGTCATCTATCTGCCGCCCTGACCGGGAAAACCGAGAAGTCTGCTGCTTGCCAGGGGCTAAGATTCGTGATGTGACGGAGAGACTGCCGAGACTCATCAAGCCCTCGGATCGCTACCCCTTCCTGCTTCTCCACGTGGGCACCAATGATACTGCCAAGAATGACCTTGAGCGGATCACTGCGGACTATGTGGCTCTGGGAAGAAGGATAAAGGAGTTGGAGGCGCAAGTGGTGTTCTCGTCCATCCTCCCCGTGGAAGGAAAAGGCCTGGGTAGGGACCGTCGAATCGTGGAGGTCAACGAATGGCTACGCAGGTGGTGTCGGAGAGAAGGCTTTGGATTCTTTGACCATGGGATGGTGTTCCATGAAGGAGGAGTGCTGGGCAGAGACGGGCTCCATCTTACGAAGAGAGGGAAGAACATCTTTGCCAGCAGGCTGGCTAACCTAGTGAGGAGGGCTTTAAACTAGGTTCACCGGGGGAAGGAGACCAAAGCCCTGAGGTAAGTGGGAAAGCGGGATACCGGGAGGAAGCACAGGCAGGAAGGTCTGTGAGGGGAGGGCTCCTGCCTCATACTGGGAATGAGGGGCGATCAACAGGTTATCTCAAGTGCTTATATACAAATGCACAAAGCCTTGGAAACAAGCAGGGAGAACTGGAGGTCCTGGTGATGTCAAGGAATTATGACGTGATTGGAATAACAGAGACTTGGTGGGATAACTCACATGACTGGAGTACAGTCATGGATGGTTATAAACTGTTCAGGAAGGACAGGCAGGGCAGAAAAGGTGGGGGAGTAGCACTGTATGTAAGGGAGCAGTATGACTGCTCAGAGCTCCGGTACGAAACTGTGGAAAAACCTGAGTGTCTCTGGATTAAGTTTAGAAGTGTGTGCAACAAGAGTGATGTCATGGTGGGAGTCTGCTATAGACCACCGGACCAGGGGGATGAGGTGGATGAGGCTTTCTTCCGGCAACTCACGGAAGCTACTAGATCGCATGCCCTGATTCTCATGGGTGACTTTAATTTTCCTGATATCTGCTGGGAGAGCAATACAGCGGTGCATAGACAATCCAGGAAGTTTTTGGAAAGCGTAGGGGACAATTTCCTGGTGCAAGTGCTAGGGGAGCCAACTAGGGGGAGCGCTTTTCTTGACCTGCTGCTCACAAACCGGGTAGAATTAGTGGGGGAAGCAAAAGTGGATGGGAATCTGGGAGGCAGTGACCATGAGTTGGTTGAGTTCAGGATCCTGACGCAGGGAAGAAAGGTAAGCAGCAGGATACGGACCCTGGACTTCAGGAAAGCAGACTTTGACTCCCTCAGGGAACAGATGGCCAGGATCCCCTGGGGGACTAACATGAAAGGGAAGGGAGTCCAGGAGAGCTGGCTGTATTTCAAGGAATCCCTGTTGAGGTTACAGGGACAAACCATCCCGATGAGTCGAAAGAATAGTAAATATGGCAGGCGACCAGCTTGGCTTAATGGTGAAATCCTAGCGGATCTTAAACATAAAAAGAAGCTTACAAGAAGTGGAAGCTTGGACATATGACCAGGGAAGAGTATAAAAATATTGCTCGGGCATGTAGGAAAGATATCAGGAGGGCCAAATCGCACCTGGAGCTGCAGCTAGCAAGAGATGTCAAGAGTAACAAGAAGGGTTTCTTCAGGTATGTTGGCAACAAGAAGAAAGCCAAGGAAAGTGTGGGCCCCTTACTGAATGAGGGAGGCAAGCTAGTGACAGAGGATGTGGAAAAAGCTAATGTACTCAATGCTTTTTTTGCCTCTGTTTTCACTAACAAGGTCAGCTCCCAGACTGCTGTGCTGGGCAACACAAAATGGGGAAGAGATGGCCAGCCCTCTGTAGAGATAGAGGTGGTTAGGGACTATTTAGAAAAGCTGGACGTGCACAAGTCCATGGGGCCGGACGAATTGCATCCGAGAGTGCTGAAGGAATTGGCGGCTGTGATTGCAGAGCCCTTGGCCATTATCTTTGAAAACTCGTGGCGAACGGGGGAAGTCCCGGATGACTGGAAAAAGGCTAATGTAGTGCCCATCTTTAAAAAAGGGAAGAAGGAGGATCCTGGGAACTACAGGCCGGTCAGCCTAACCTCAGTCCCTGGAAAAATCATGGAGCAGGTCCTCAAAGAATCAATCCTGAAGCACTTAGAGGAGAGGAAAGTGATCAGGAACAGTCAGCATGGATTCACCAAGGGAAGGTCATGCCTGACTAATCTAATCGCCTTTTATGATGAGATTACTGGTTCTGTGGATGAAGGGAAAGCAGTGGATGTATTGTTTCTTGACTTTAGCAAAGCTTTTGACACGGTCTCCCACAGCATTCTTGTCAGCAAGTTAAGGAAGTATGGGCTGGATGAATGCACTATAAGGTGGGTAGAAAGCTGGCTAGATTGTCGGGCTCAACGGGTAGTGATCAATGGCTCCATGTCTAGTTGGCAGCCGGTGTCAAGTGGAGTGCCCCAGGGGTCGGTCCTGGGGCCCGTTTTGTTCAATATCTTCATAAATGATCTGGAGGATGGTGTGGATTGCACTCTCAGCAAATTTGCGGATGATACTAAACTGGGAGGAGTGGTAGATACGCTGGAGGGGAGGGATAGGATACAGAAGGACCTAGACAAATTGGAGGATTGGGCCAAAAGAAATCTAATGAGGTTCAATAAGGATAAATGCAGGGTCCTGCACTTAGGATGGAAGAATCCAATGCACCGCTACAGACTAGGGACCGAATGGCTCGGCAGCAGTTCTGCGGAAAAGGACCTAGGGGTGACAGTGGACGAGAAGCTGGATATGAGTCAGCAGTGTGCCCTTGTTGCCAAGAAGGCCAATGGCATTTTGGGTTGTATAAGTAGGGGCATAGCGAGCAGATCGAGGGACGTGATCGTTCCCCTCTATTCGACACTGGTGAGGCCTCATCTGGAGTACTGTGTCCAGTTTTGGGCCCCACACTACAGGAAGGATGTGGATAAATTGGAAAGAGTACAACGAAGGGCAACGAAAATGATTAGGGGTCTAGAGCACATGACTTATGAGGAGAGGCTGAGGGAGCTGGGATTGTTTAGTCTGCAGAAGAGAAGAATGAGGGGGGATTTGATAGCTGCTTTCAACTACCTGAAAGGGGGTTTCAAAGAGGATGGCTCTAGACTGTTCTCAATGGTAGCAGATGACAGAACGAGGAGTAATGGTCTCAAGTTGCAATGGGGGAGGTTTAGATTGGATATTAGGAAAAACTTTTTCACTAAGAGGGTGGTGAAACACTGGAATGCGTTACCTAGGGAGGTGGTAGAATCTCCTTCCTTAGAGGTTTTTAAGGTCAGGCTTGACAAAGCCCTAGCTGGGATGATTTAACTGGGACTTGGTCCTGCTTTGAGCAGGGGGTTGGACTAGATGACCTTCTGGGGTCCCTTCCAACCCTGATATTCTATGATTCTATGATTCTATGATTCTATGATCTTCTTGTGTGATATTCCAGTCCTCCCCTGTATTGGCAATGCCTCCCAACTTTGTGTCATCCACATATTTTATTAGCACACTCCTACTTTTTTGCCAAGGTCAATAATAAAAATGTTAAATCAGATTGGTTCCAAGACCAGTCCCGGAGGAACTCCACTTGTAACCTCCCTACAGTCTGACAGTTCACCTATCAGTATGACCTGTTGTAGTCTCCCCTTTAACCAGTTTCTTATTCACCTTTCAATTCTCATATTAATCCTCATCTTCTCCAATTTAACTAATAGTTTCCCATGTTGAACTGTATCAAATGCCTTACTGAAATCCAGGTAGATTAGATCTACTGCATTTCCTTTGTTTAAAAAATCAGTTAACTTTGCAAAGAAAGAAATCAGATTGCTCTGTTTTGTAAAACTATGTTATACTTCATGCCAATTACCATTAACCTCTATGTCCTTAACTACTTTCCCTTTCAAAATTTGTTCCAAGATTGTTGCAAACAATTGAGGTCAAACAATTGAGGTCTAACAGGCCTATAGTTTCCCTCCCCACCATCATAAAAATAGGTATTTTATAAGCAATTCTCCAGTCCAGGGGTACAACCCCTGAGTTTATGGATTCATGAAAAAGCCTTTGCTATTGGGTTTGCAATTTCATGTGCCAGTTCTTTTAATATTCTTGGATGGACATTACGGGGCCCCCGATTTGGTTCCATTAAGCTGTTTAAGTTTTCTTCTATCTTCTGTCCTGGCTGTGGTAACTTCTACTTCCATATCCTCATTTCCTTTAGCCACCCTGCAACTACCCTTATTCCCATTAGCTTCATTAAAAACTGAGGCAAAGCATTCATTTAGGTGTTGGGTCATGCCAAGATTATCTTTAATCTCTATGCCATCCTTGGTGGTTACTGGTCTCACTTCTTCTTTCCTTGTTTTCTTTTTATTTATATTGCTATTGGTTTTAATTTCCTTTGCAAGGTCCAACTCTGATTGGCTTTTGATGGTTCTTACTTTCCCCCTACACTTTCTGACGTCCAAGTAGTGCAGCTCAGAAATTAACTAAATATATCAAACCCACTTGAGTTATCCCCATGTTTCCTTCCAATGCCACAGTTAGCTCCAAAATACATAATGTGAAGTCTCTGATGTAGCAGTTCAAAATAAAGGGTACCAAAGGACAGTTTGGCCAAGTGTGCTATGGTAGCACCCTCTCAGAAACATTTGCCAGCTGGCTGCACTTGCTCAAATGCCTTATTAGTATGCACTGTCTGGACTAAATCTATCACTTTCTACATTAAGAACCCACAACTAGACAGATATAAAAATACATGTGTAAATGTGACAGAACACATCAGTACAAAGAGAATTCTTCCTGACACTGCCACAACGATCATGGAAATACAGTCTGATGTATAATTTTCAGCTATATCATTTTGGGAGTGGGGGAGGGAACCCCTGACCACCCTATTTATCTACTCTATTAAAAACATAGGGGGAAAGATGGCATTCTGCATTCTACACATAAAAGTGGTGCTTCAGCAACCAGTTAGGGTAGGGTGATTGAAAGCTTGCACTTCAGTGAGCCTCATTGGGATCCTTTCAGGATCAGGCCTTGAATCTGCCTGTACATTTCCATATCTTGTAAATACAAAACTAAAATGCACAGTCCTAATTTTTCATTGTATTTGCCCCCAAACGTGAAAATGCATATTAGTTGAATTCACCTGCAGTTGTAAACAAAAATCAAGGCATTCACAAAGCCATTGGAGTAACTGAAAATTGGCTATGCCCTATAGGAATCAGTCTTTGTGGGTTGAACCTTCACATCTGATACGTTGGAGTGGAAGGTGGCTATGGGCCACATTTTAGGAGTTAGTGGGGTCCATTTGGCCCTCAGGCTGTATTTTGGGTATCCCTGACTTAGGTTCACACAAAGTCTGTCCCACTGTCACAAGAAGCCATTCATTCATGCATCGGAATGTTCAAGGGCGACATTGTCATGTGTGGTTCCCCCTTCAATGTTATCTGAGAATGATTTACAGTCCACCCTCCCCATATGATTTCTTAGTAAAATGTATATTTCCAAAGGATAATGCCAAGTTCTTTTCTATTGTGTTGCAGCAGAGTGTCTTCACTATGAAATTGGTCATTTGATGTTTAAGACATACAGATTTCCTTGTCATGAGAAATATTTTACCAGTGGATGTCTTGTTACTTGAGGCTTGCATGCTGTTGTGATGTCAGGGGGCCATATTTTAGTGGCAAGATCCAACATCAGCATTATGCTCTGGATTACTGATGCCTTCTTAGAATCTTGAAAATGATAAATATTAGTGGCTATGCATGAGAATATTTTGATCCATTTTCCTATTGGTTCCTTCCATGTAGTAGCTATTGCACAACAGTTAATGCTCCTTAGAAGTGGAATATTGTTATACCGTACATAATCTTCATTTCATCTTGATTTGGGATGGGAGGATTTGGAACAGTGTTGCCTTCAGACACCACCTTTTTCCCCCCAATCATGTCCTCTTTTTTTGGCTGCAGCCCTGTTGCAGGTATGGGGTATTGTCATAGGATGGCAAATGCTCTTTTGGAGTATGGAATCATTTGGAGAGAAGCATTTTCTACCTAAAAACCAAGATAAATCACCAGTTATACTGGCAATCATAGATGGCCCACAGATCTGGTAGCAGGATTTTGCCCTGAGTTAGGAATTGCTTTGCTATCTCTTGTTTGGATTTCTAGTGATGTCACTAGGGTCATGGATTGGATTAACAATCCAGGTAGGAAGTCTTTAAAAATGACATTTGTTAGCATAGTCTGTGTGAAGAGTTGATAGTAACTGGATTTTAAAAACCTGATCTTCTGTTTTATGCCCACAATTTCTGAGTACAGTTTTTACTTGGGTGTCTTAGTACCTGATTTGTGGCAAAAGAAGGCTGTTAGACACCCTACAAGTTGGTAGAAATGTAAAAACAAGACTGGGATGAAAAGTAGGTTATAAAGTCAACAAGCGGTGTTTTAAAGATGAGATTTTTCCCCTCTTTACTGAGATTAGCTAAAATGTTTCTCTTCTAGTATAAACTAGCAGTAAAACACAACTAGGTGTGAATTTACTGTATATAAATCACACCTCATGTATTGTTCTGAATGGTCAAATGTTTGTTAAGTGCACAAAATTTGAATTACACTCATAATTCATATTTTGAATTAATTATGATATAGTGTTGTGCAAATATTGATTTTTAAATAGTGTCTTACACCAGGATAATTACACATTTCATTTAAATTCAGTTAAAAATTTAAATTGAAACTAATGTATCCACTACTTTAGTTATATTTCCCTATCTGTTATGAGTCTCTTCTATCTTATTAATGTCTTTATGCTGTGTTGTTGTAGCCATGTCAGTCCCAAGATATTAGAGAGACAAGATAAGCAAATTAATATCTTTTATTGGAGTTGGCAAGATAGACAAGCTTTCAAGCTTACACAGAGCTCACCAACCTGGTCTTACTAATGTCTGGTCACACAGTATATCCATTGTAGGTGCTACTCTGAAGTTTTACTAGGTGCTACTATTAAAATGGCAACATTTTCTAACAGCACATAGTAATCTTTTAAGATACAATAGTTATTTCTATTCTAAACATAGGGAAATTTGCTCTCTCAGATAGTACTCTATCATATCTATTGGCAAACACTGTTTGTTTGATGTAGATTTTACAAAAGACAGTGGTCACCATTAATACTCTTTTAGTGCTCCTGATTTCATCTCTGAGGCTCATAGTGGCTGGGCTACAGTATGAAAACAAAATGAAAATAGATTTCGGTTTGAGCTAAAACTCTGAAGTCTTTTCAACCACATCTTTGTCAAAGGCTGACAGTTCTACACCAAACAGGAAGTCACATTCAAAATGGCTTCCCAAGGGCCCAGACACCATCTTTATACAAAAAAGATGGAGCCCTGAACTGCTGGTTCTTTGGGGATTGTGTTGCAATAATATGACAACGTCATAATAGCTTGACTTAGTTCAGGTTTGTCTGAAGGTTGTGACCAGAAACTGTATCTTCCTGCTCCTCCAATTTTTAAATCTCATTCTTTTCTCTATAGGGGGTCAGGATCTGCCCAGATTGAAAGAGGCAAGGTGACCTATCATTTAAAATTACACAACATTCTATATCTTGAAAGAGCACTTAGTGCTCAGTGGAATATATGGAACAAGACACCCAGTAATTCAACACTTAAAAGGGCTTCCTATACAGAATTGCCTTTCTTACCTTTCAGTACTTTCCCTAGATAAAATGATGGAGGAAGGGCAAGAGAAAATCAAAAAACAAACTTAATAACACCTTCCTTTCTAGGGAGCATGATTTATAACAAATTTGTGAGAACATCTGAACCTATTTCATGTTGAATTACAGTACACTTGTACAAGATGCTACTAAAATAGGAGTTCATGACGGTGCTACTTGTGTTACTCTGATACCATTCCTTGTACTGCCACTAAATTTAAAATGCTGTACATACAAAATAGATCTATAAATTTATATAGCAACTATCCCAACAAATGCAAGCTCATTCTTAGTAACCATAAAATTACCTTCTGTTATTTATCACCCAGTGAATTATAGTTTCATCACTTAGAACAGCCAGAAAAACTGAATAACATTGCCTGCCTACCTACTATTTCACCATTATTTTCCATGCAAGTTCTTTATAGAGAAAAGGATAACAACACAGACAAAAAATTAAAGCTCAATATGTAACATTGTAAACAAGGGTCATATTATTAGTTTTTCATTGAATGTAATTTTTTTAAAAATCGGCATCTATCTCTTCAGCTTTTAGTTTGAACTACAAATAAATCAGTATTATTCTGGTCCCCACATATGCCATCCAAGTGCTTTTGTTTACAAAGTATTCTACTGCCAAATTAGTTTTATTAAACTGTGCAGATTTTAATGGCTTGTTTTAATAGGGTAAATAGAAAATAATATTTCTGTGATAGAGTGCTACAGAGGTTAAATTCCATAGATTTAATAAAACTTTCCTGTAGTTGCTCCTGTCTATATGGCAGGGAAAGGGTGTTCCTACCACTATCTCTCCAAATTGAAGCAAGATCATGTCATTGGGAATGAATGGCAAAGCTGCATGCCTTGACTATACATGAAAACCAAGTTTTACCTTCATAGAGCTTTTCAGCTTGGAAAAGAGGAGACTAAGTGGGGATATGATAGAAATATATAAAATCATGAGTGGTGTGGAGAAAGTGAATAAGGAAAAGTTATTTACTTGTTCCCATAATATAAGAACAAGGGGCCACCAAATGAAATTAATGGGCAGCAGGTTTAAAACAAATAAAAGGAAGTTCTTCTTCACACAGTACACAGTCAACCTGTGGAACTCCTTGCTTGAGGAGATTGTGAAGGCTAGGAATATAACAGGGTTTAAAAGAGAACTGGATAAATTCATGGAGGTTAAGTCCATTAATGGCTATTAGCCAGGATGGGGAAAAGGACTGGTGTCCCTAGCCTCTGTTTGTCAGAGGGTGGAGATGGATGACAGGAGAGAGATCATTTGATCATTACCTGTTAGGTTCACTCCCTCTGGGGCACCTGGCATTGGCCACTGTTGGTACACAGGATATTGGGCTGGATGGACCTTTGGTCTGGCCCAGTATGGCCATACTTATATTCTTAGAGTTGAGTTTTAAGCCAGAAGCGCTTCATACACTCATCACTCAGGGGATAGAAACAGTACCACGTGATTTATCTGACTAATCACAACTAAGAAATATTGAAAATTTACAGAAAACTGTGTATGATCAATACATAAAGTTAAAGAAATTTGCAAGAGGAAGTAATTCAATAATTTGGCATATGAATACATCTGAAGAAATCATGATATGACATGCATATTCCCAGAGCAGAAAACTGCTTAATTCATCTGCTAAATTATTTTTCATTAATTCTTTGCTCATTTCTAGTTGGCAGCACAAACTTTCTGCATGGGATTAGGACCAGAACCAAAGCAACAAGAAATAAAAAAACCTGATGTTCAGCTGTCATTGAATGACATTTCCTTTTGAGTCCAGTCTTTAGTTAGCTTTATTTGAAAACATACTAATGTGAGTAAACAAATCAGGGCTTCATTTTAAACAGTTTTCCTCTGTTGCTACAATTGTCTGTTACCTAGGGACCAAAGCATGAAGTTATTACTTAACTTTAAATCATCACTGACTTAGACAATCTCACAGAAAATAGATGGGAGATTTGCTTGACTAATAACTTAGTTAAAACTGACTTAGGGACATGATTCTTCTCTGGCATCAATTCCTGAATAATTCCACATCAAACCAACAGAAGCAGACCAAAAAAATATCTGTGTACAGTAAATGAAGTAAAAATCAGGTTCTCAGACTTCAGGATTTGGCCCTCAGATAAAGGATTCCAAATGAATATTTATCAGGACTCTTCTCCAAGACATCAATAATGATCTCACTTTTCTTACAAAAACATGATAATAAACATTTCTGGCTGTATTCCTAGCTTTAGCTAGAACCTATTCAAAGTGTGATAAGAAGCTTTTTGCTTTTACAAATGTGTAAATAAAGCTTGACATCAGTCAGAAATCTAGATCTTTTAACATTAACATTTGAAAATTGAAAACTGTCTGTTGCAGAACTTTGATGATAATGGTCTTATAAAGAAATCAACAGGAAGGTCAAGCTGGCAGTGCCTTGTATGCAACGAAGAACTAGAACATGCTGTTTGAATAAAACTAAAAGTAATGTTAACCGATCTGTTACAAAGCACCAGGAATAATTTAGCATATTTACCACACAATTGAAAGAGCAGTTGACTACTTTTACTTCAGAGAGGAGAGTTCAGACATTTGGGCAGTGAACTTTCACAAATGTACCTCTTTATATTTTAATATTCATGTATATCATCCAAACAGCTGCTTTTAAAAAGTAAATTAGCAAAGCTCATTAATAAAGTTGAAGCCAAGCTCAAAGGATGGAAAATATCTCTCTGACATTAAGATAAAATGCACATTATCAACCTTATTCTGATTATTTTCTGCTTAGTATCTGAATGGTCTTTCTCAAGGCTCTTCACATTCCTGCATATACCTGCTCCTGCATATACCTTTGCTTTCATTGCTTCGAATTCCTTCTTCTGACTCACTTTGCTCCATACAAACCTCTCTTCCACCTTCTCCTTCTGTATCCTTCTCACACTCTTGTCTTGGGGCCAACTTCCATGCTGCCTGTTACAGTATGCTTGAAACAGCTCCCTTTTCCTGCATGACAGCTGAACATTCTCTCATTCAAATCCCTTCAAAATACCTTTCATCTCTGAGGTATTGCAATGATTACCTGCAAAACAAGGAAATTAGAAAGAAAGAAAGAAAGAAAGAAAGAAAGAAAGAAAGAAAGAAAGAAAGAAAGAAAGAAAGAAAGAAATCCCTCTAACAGATGAGAAATATATGAGAAACAAAACAATGTATGTGATCTGCTCTCCTTAGGAAAAGAATACATTACCCAAGAGCAGTATTTCCTTATAATTGTTTACCATTATATCCCCTTCTCTTATCCATCTACTATCCTCAGAGATCTCTTGTCACTTTGTGTGCGTGTGTGTAGATGTTGATTCCTCAGGGCAGGGACTTTGCACCTGATTCTGCTGTCGGTTCTCTGGTGTAAATCAGGAGTGACTCCACTGAAATAAACAAAGGTATACAAGTATGAAACCTGTGTGGAATTGGAATCAGTCGTCTTGTTTAATTGGCATGCAAAGGCCTTTCCACACTAATGATGCAATATAAAAACAATATACATCAAGTGGTACAATATTGTTTTGTTTTGTATAGCTTATCTGGTACAAACTCTGTTCCAACACACTTTATAGAGTTAAAATAATACAGTTACAGAATAAAATACATCATAACAGAGATATAACACAATTTAAAAGTAAAGGCAAGAAACATATTATTTATTATTTCTATTGCACTAGTCTGTGATCAGGGATTAGGGTCCCATTGTACTAGGTACTATACAAACAAGATTTTGAAAAAAAGATGATGGCTTTAAGAGATAGAAATTAACTTAAAAGCTGTTCTGGATGGCAGGAACTTCCGAGGAGAAGCTTTTCAGACCAGCAATGGCCATATTGTGTAAAATCTTAGCTTTTTTTTTTGGTCAGCCCTGAAAACATTTACCACAAATTTCTCTATCCCCTATCCAAAAAAGCCAGAGAGTATTGTCTGCTGTGTCATCCTACTAAAACAAAATGATTGATGCTTGTGTAAGGGGACTGTTGGCCCCTTACTAAAACTCAGTGGTTTTTTTTTGCTTGGCTAGCTCCCAGCACAAAAAAAAAGGGGAAGGGTCACTGGGAAATCAGGACCCTGAGACTGACAGTCCCCAGGAACAATGAGTCAATGCTCCAGGTCAGCCTGATTGACAGGGCAGGTAGGCTAATGAGGGAGTCAGAAGCCCAGGAGGGTCCTGTCCTCCATGAGAGCTGGAATTGCCTGGAACAGAGTGGGTCTGAGCTAAGGAGAGAGCAGAAGCCTGAGGTGAGCTGGGGAGTAGAGCTGTGCTAACCAGAGAGAACCAGAGAAGGAACGCAAGGAGCAGGTCAGTGCTGGGAGCAGAGCCACAGAAGCAGCCCCTAAAGCAGATCTGTGCTGGGAGGCAAACTGTGGCAACCAGAGCCAGAGGACCAGAGAAGCAGCCCAGAGGGCTGGCGGCAGAGCAGCATCAGTGCAGAGGCAGAGTGGAGCTGGAGCTGTGGCAGAGTGGAGCTGGAGCTGGAGCTGGGGCTGGAGTAGTCCAGAGCTGGGTGTGGTGAGCAACTGGGGAGAGCAAGGGGGACCCTGGGCAGAGGGCCTAGCACAGGGAGACCAAAGAGGCCTTGCAGACCAGATTTGGAGGGGAATTGCAATCCTGATGGGACTGGGGCAACACTGGGAAGAAGGGTCCTGCCACCTAGAACCTGAGAGCATGTGGCCACCACCAGAACAAGTGTCCGACCTTCAGCATCCCTGCAGCACAGCCAGGGCCTGAGAAGGAGGCCTGGGACATGTGAGGAATACACTATGAACTTCTCTTATATTCCAGAGACTTGTTTGTGATGTCCCTGTGCCACAGAGCGGGGTTATGTGTTTTCCTTTCACCTTTCCAAATTTTTCTTATTTTTTTTTAATTGATTGCTGTTTAATGAATTGTATTTGCTTTGAATTGTATGTAATGATCAGTGGGTCAGGGAAGCATCCAGTGTGGAGAGAGCACGCCGGAGTGGGGATACCCTAGCCCTTGCCCTAAGGGACTATGACAAGGTTGGGGGTCCAGTCCTCCAGGAATCCTGGGCCCAGCCTTGTCGGAGTTACAAGGACTCTGCCACAGAGGAGAGTGGAAGGGCAGCCCTCAAGGTCAGGCAGACCTCTGTGTAAAGGAAGTGGGAGCAAGGACTCAGATCCTTTCACTAGCCCATTTCATCTTGGTATTGTATGAACCAGGAAAGTTCTCCAAAATAGCGGGACAATTCCCCTGCTTACACATGTTGAGCATGATCATTCAATCTGCATTAATGTAAATGAACAACAATCTTCCTGATGCTGAGGTCCACATGATGGGATACATCAGGCAACTGTACCTCTCAGTCACTGGCAACATGGGAATGCCCCCTCCACTGAAGTTGCCTCCAGCTTCATTCATAGATTATTCCCCCACTTTGCATATGGGTGGCAGCTTTTTCAGCTGTAATCATTATCATTCAGTCTTTCACAGGGTCATGGTAGGATTAATAAAGCAATTAAAGGTGAGGAAGACCTTATTCCTGTCTTCTCCTGGATAATATTGCTCATTGTGGCTCTATAGAGAAAGAAACATACAGAGCAGAACAGTGTCTGGAACATCTTGGATTCATGATACTCTGTGCAGGACCTTACTGCCTCAATCTAGATGCCTGGTATTTGAAAAAAGTGCCCTAAATCAAAATAGATGATCTAATTAACATTAAGCTTGATCTTAGAAGGACATCAACAAACAGAATTTATTTCTCTTAATGCTACTGTCCATGCAAAATCCATGGATTAATCATCACATAAAAGAAGTAAAATATAGCCTTGAGTTCCTCAGGGATGGTGCTAACATAGGTATGAGTGTCCAAGTTCAAAGATTAAGTCATGAAATTCGTGTATGTTATTAGTGTGTTCTGAAAAAGTAGGTTTTCTGCATTTCCTGATATTAAGAGCTTCCTTAGACTACTACCCAGATTTCACCACCACAAGGTGTGACCTTATTCTGGACCTAAAAACACTAATGCAATTTAACACTATCAGGAATTAGTGTCATGCATATGGTCCATCAGAGTGGTCTTCCCAATAGCTACATCCTCCATCACTCTAGATTTTTGAAGGTAAGAGCTGTCTCTGATGAGACGTAATATTAGACCTTTCATTTTGACAAGGTAGTCCTCATAACTGACATACCATTCATTCTTAAACAAACTCAATTTTTGTAACAGAATTCAATAAATATTCTTCCTTCCATCCGTCCCAAGATCTCGAATTGAAAGAAGCTACACTTGTACACTCTAGATATAGGAAGAGCTCTGAAAGCATACACTAAGCAGATGAAACAATTTCTGTCCATGTAGCCCAGCTGCAAAAGGTAAGAAAGCATCTGCATCATTAGTTCTAGGTTGATCTGATAGAACATTTCTGAGGCAAATATGAGACAATTTCATGGGTAGAGAATTCACATGTCTCCTGGAAGGAGAGATGCTGTATATCCATCAGTAGGTACATTCATCAAATGCTAGTGATTGGTCATCTGATGTTCAGCAGAAGTCTTTCCCATTCTCATAAGGGGATGATGGAATGCTTACTTCATTTTTAGGTGTCTGTAATTAATGGATCATTCCACTGCTAACCCAGGAGGCACAATGCCAAGAAATTCCCATTGTCAGATCTGTAGATCTTGAAGCCCTGAAGCATGAGGTTTAATATCCTTTCCAAAATTGTCATATTGTTAAAATTAGATATTCTTGGGATCTACATAAATATCCAATCCTTTTTTGAATCCTTCCAAGATCTTGGCCTCAACAGTTTCCTGTGGCAGTGAATTCCACAGTATAATGATATGTTGTCTGAAAAACTATTTCATTTTATCAGTTTAGAATTTGCCACCTGTAGGCCAAACTTGATATAAGTAAGATCTCATTTCTCAGTGGGCCTGATTGGGAAGGTGAACAGAAGATTAAGTTGTAAATAAGAGTGTAACAAGCATTAGTCTGGAGTCAGTCTAGCTAAGATAAGCAGGAACAGTCTGGTACTTAGGACAATGGATAAAATAAACCTGGAATATAGAGATCAGGTTATATATGAATAGCATATGGAGAGAGAATGCTGTACCAGGATTGGTTCCTGAAAAGTAACCAAGCCAATCATGAAGAGTGGGATGCAATATATAATCAGGAATGCAGGTGTTAATAAAGATATATAGGAAAAGTTCTGCTGTGTAACTTTGTGTTGATTTGAAGTGTACCCTGAATCCATCCCCTTCATTTGAGCCTGGCTATCTTGGGCATACTATGGCTGCATGTCAGATAAAGGTACCTGAATAACAAATTCTAGAATTGAACTGAGTTTTTGGGAACCGAGTGGAAGAGGGACTCAGGAGATCCCAACATCACCTTTTGATTTTATTGAATATCCCCTTGTTCTTGTATTTTGAGACAGAGAGAACAGAATTTCCTAATCTGCCTTTGCTAGACCACTGATTATTTTATATACTGTTGTTAGAGCTGTGTGAATAATTAATTTTTGAGTTCAATGGCCAAATCAAAACATCCCTGTGACGGTGCACCCATAAGGCTTTTTGGAAAAATGCTTATTAATGTATATATGACATAACTGAAATATGTTTTATGCTACATATGCCATGCAACATATCGCTGTAAAGGTTATAATCTACTGAATCTATTCATCCTATTTGTATGCATGTATCATTTTTGTATTTGAAGTTATGAATATTGGCTGTGTACTTGTTTGATTTTTAAATAGCCTTAGTAAAGCATTTGGTCAGTTTCTTGAGAAAGGAATGTGCAAATTAAGTGCCCAATCAAGAAGCACTTAATGAACAATGGATCTTGGAATGCTCCAATCCACATAAGAAGTCTACTTGAGGACATTCAAGGTAGCATGTGAACCAGGGCTGCTACCTGTAAATTCTGAGTCATGCATGGACATGTGACCTGCCCATGTGACTCCAAAACTCCATCTTGTAGCTGGAATTCTACACAGGGGGAGGGAGGGGTATCTACCCACAAGAGAAAATCTATTTAAACCCCTGGGAGACCCCTCCATTTTGTCTTCAGCTGGCTCAAGAGATAGCCTCTCCACCCCTAAGGATACCTGAAAGAAACTAGAACAAAAGACAGTAACTAGAGGGAGTGTGAGTGATTGCTGGACCCAGACTAGAAGGAGACTAGTCTGTAAAAGGAAGCTTACTGGAATGCTTCTGAGGGTGAGGTTTTATCTGCATTCAGTTTTCTTACTGTATTAGGTATAGACTTGCAGGTTTAATTTTATTTTACTTGGTAATTCACTTTTTTCTGTCTGTTACTACTTGGAACCACTTAAATCCTACTTTCTGTATTTATTAAAATCACTTTTTACTTATTAATTAACCCAGAGTATGTATTAATACTTGGGGGGGGAGGGAAACAGCTGTGCATACCACTCTATCAGCGTTATAGAGGGTGAACAATTTATGAATTTACCCTGTATAAGCTTTATACAGGGTAAACCGGATTTATTTGGGGTTTGGACCCCATTGGGAGTTGGGCATCTGAGGTCATGTCTATACTACCCGCCGGATTGGTGAGCAGCGATCGATCCAGCAGGGGGATGATTTATTGTGTCTAGTCTAGACGTGATAAATCAACCCCTGAGTGCTCTCCTGTCAACTCTGGTACTCCATCGCTGCGAGAGCCGGAGTCAACGGGGGAGCAGCAGCAGTCAACTCACCACAGTGAAGACACCGTGGTGAGTAGATCTAAGTACATTGACTTCAGCTACGTTATTCACGTAGCTGAAGTTGAGTAACTTAGATCCACACCCCCCCCCCAGTGTAGACCAGGCTTGAGTGTTAAAGACAGGAACGCTTCTTAAAGTTACTTTCAGTTAAGCCTACAGCTGTTAGGGGATGTGGTTCAGACCTGGGTCTGGGTTTGCAGCAGGCTAGCGGGTACTGAAGGGCACTGAAGTCCCAAGGTGCCAGGGTAAGAAGGCAGGGGCAGAAGTAGTCTTGGCAAATCAATTGGCAACCCCCAGGGGGTTTCTGTGATCCAACCCATCACAATCCCCTCTCAAATTTGATTAGATTTGAACCAAAATTGATTTTTTTGTTTTTCTACCAAAACAAAAAAAATTGTTTGTGTCTAATAAAACATTTCTAATATCAGTTTGAAACAATATTTTCTAAACAATATATCTGTGTGAATTAACATTTTTGAAATGTTTCATTTTGAAAATATTGAAGTGAATGATTTTAGCATTTCTGGGGGGGGGGGAGCATTTTTTTCAGCTGAAACTATTTCTCAAATTCAGCCTGAATAATTGAATAATTTTGGTGCCATGAAAAATGCATTTATTGTGAATTTATTATTTGCCGAAAAAATTGCCCCCTCTAACCATTATTATGCCCCCTCTTATTTGTCTCATTTCTGCGGTAAACAATCCCAATATTTTCAATTTCTCTTCATGAGGGTTTTGCCAGATGCTATTTGTTCCCATCACTCTTCTTTGAACCCTCTCTAATCTTGCAATATTCATTTTGAGATGGGATGACCAGTACTGCGCACAATAGTCCAGATGAGTCTGCACTATTTATTTATGCAATGATACTTAAATATTTTCCATATTATTCTCTGTCACATTCTTTCTTGTTAGGATATAATATTACATTTGGCTCAAGATACTATACAATAATATAAAACTCCATGAACCTACTTCTGTGTTGATAAAATATGCTGTAAATTCTTTTGTATTATGTTATTATGTAGTATTTACAAATTAGCATAGTCACATTGCTCAGGACTGTTTGTTCATATAAACATCCTATTGTCATGAATGCACTGAAAGGGAACATTTAAAGTTTCAGTGGGAGCCTTAAACTCAAAACTTTGGACAGGATGAAATTTAAAAATGAATTCTTTATTAATGTAGTTGCTTGCAAGGACTTTGTGCAAGGACCATGATTTGTGCATATGCTAGTATAGTTGTTTACAGGATTAAGGGGCTAGGCAATGGAAGATGCCAATTAGAAGGGTTTGTAAGCCCTGGTCAACACTAGGTGTTGAGGTCGAATTTAGCAGCGTTAAATCGATTTAACCCTGCACCCGTCCACATGACAAAGCCCTTTTTTTGACTTAAAGGGCTCTTAAAATCGATTTCCTTACTCCACCCCCGACAAGGGGATTAGCGCTGAAATCGGTTTTGCTAGGTCAAATTTGGGGTACTGTGGATGCAATTAGATGGTATTGGCCTCTGGGAGCTATCCCAGAGTGCTCCATTGTGACTGCTCTCAACTCAGATGCACTGACCAGGTAGACAGGAAAACGCCCGTGAACTTTTGAATTTCAATTTCCTGTTTGGCCAGTGTGGCAAGCTGCAGGTGACCATGCAGAGCTCATCAGCAGAGGTGACCATGTAGAGCTCATCAGCAGAGGTGACCATGATGGAGTCCCAGAATCGCAAAAGAGCTCCAGCATGGACTGAACGGGAGGTATGGGATCTGATCGCTGTATGGGGAGAGGAATCCGTGCTATCAGAACTACATTCCAGTTTTCGAAATACCAAAACATTTGTGAAAATCTCCCAGGGCATGTAGGACAGAGGCCATAACAGGGACCTGAAGCAGTGCCACATGAAACTTAAGGAGCTGAGGCAAGCCTACCAGAAAACCAGAGAGGCGAATGGCCGCCCCGGGTCAGAGCCCCAAACATGCCGCTTCTATGAGGAGCTGCATGCTATTTTAGGGGTTCAGCCGCCACTACCCCAGCCATGTTGTTTGACTCCTTCAATGGAGATGGAGGCAACATGGAAGCAGGTTTTGGGGACGAGGAAGACAATGATGAGGAGGTTGTAGATAGCTCACAGCAAACAAGCAGAGAAACCAGTTTTCCCAACAGCCAGGAATTGTTTCTCACCCTGGACCTGGAGGCAGTACCCCCAAACCCACCCAAGGCTGCCTCCCAGACCTGCCAGGCAGAGAAAGGACCTCTGGTGAGTGTACCTTTTAAAATACTATACAAGGTTTAAAAGCCAGCATGTTTAATAATTAATTTGCCCTGGCATTTGTGGCTCTCCTGGATATACTCCCAAAGCCTTTGCAAAAGGTTTCTGGGGAGGGCAGCCTCATTCCATCCACCACGGTAGGACACTTTACCACTCCAGGCCAGTAGCACGTACTCAGGAATCATTGTGGAACAAAGCATTGCAGTGTATGTTTGCTGGCGTTCAAACAACATCCGTTCTTTATCTCTCTGTGTTATCCCCAGGAGAGTGATATCATTCATGGTCACCTGGTTGAAATAGGGTGCTTTTCTTAAGGAGACATTCAGAGATGCCCATTCCTGCTGGGCTGTTTGCCTGTGGCTGAACAGAAATGTTCCCCACTGTTAGCCACACGGTGGGGGGAGGTCAAATGCGACCTTGTAATGAAAGCACATGTGCTATGTATTTAATGTTAACAGCAAGGTTTACCATGAAAGAGTGTACCCATTGTTCTATAAAATGTGTCTTTTCAAATACCACTGTCTCTTTTTTTTTCTCCACCAGCTGCATGTGTTTCAAGGATCACAGGATCTTCTCCTTCCCAGAGGCTAGCGAAGATTAGAAGGCGAAAAAAACGCACTCGCAATGAAATGTTCTCTGAGCTCATGCTGTCCTCCCACATTGGCAGAGCACAGATGAATGCGTGGAGGCAGACAATATCAGAGTGCAGGAAAGCACAAAATGACCGGGAGGAGAGGTGGCGGGCTGAAGAGAGTAAGTGGCGGACTGAAGAGAGGGCTGAAGCTGAAAGGTGGCGGCAGCGTGATGAGAGGAGGCAGGATTCAATGCTGAGGCTGCTGGAGGATCAAACTAATATGCTCCAGCGTATGGTTGAGCTGCAGGAAAGGCAGCAGGAGCACAGACCGCCACTACAGCCCCTGTGTAACCAACCACCCTCCTCCCCAAGATCCATAGCCTCCTCACCCAGACACCCAAGAACGCAGTGGGAGGGGGGCCTCCGGCCACCCAGCCACTCCACCCCAGAGGATTGCCCAAATAACAGAAGGCTGGCATTCAATAAGTTTTAAAGTTTTAAACTTTTAAAGTGCTGTGTGGCCTTGTCTTTCCCTCCTCCACCACCCCTACTGGGCTACCTTGGTAATTATCCCATTTGGGTGATGAATTAATAAAGAATACATGAATGTGAAGCAACAATGACTTTATTGCCTCTGCAAGCGGTGATTGAAGCGCGGTGGGGAGGGTGGTTAGCTTACAGGGAAGTAGAGTGAACCAAGGGGCGGGGGGTTTCATCAAGGATAAACAAACAGAACTTTCACACTGTAGCCTGTAGCCAGTCATGAAACTGGTTTTCAAAGCTTCTCTGATGCGCACTGCACCCTCCTGTGCTCTTCTAACTACTCTGGTGTCTGGCTGTGCGTAACCAGCAGCCAGGCGATTTGCCTCAACCTCTCACCCTGCCATAAATGTCTCCCCCTTACTCTCACAGATATTGTGGAGCACACAGCAAGCAGTAATAACATTGGAATATTGGTTCCACTGAGGTCTAACCTAGTCAGTAAAATGTGCCAGCGCACTTTTAAATGACCAAATGCACATTCTACCACCATTCTGCACTTGCTCAGCCTGTAGTTGAACAGCTCCTGACTTCTGTCCAGGGTGCTTGTGTATGGCTTCATGAGCCATGGCATTAAGGGGTAGGCTGGGTCCCCAAGGATAACTATAGGCATTTCAACATCCCCAAAGGTTATTTTCTGTACTGGGAAGAAAGTCCCTTCCTGCAGCTTTTGAAACAGACCAGAGTTCCTGAAGATGCGAGCGTCATGTACCTTTCCCGGCCATCCCACCTTGATGTTGATGAAACGTCCCTTGTGATCCACCAGTGCTTGCATCATTATTAAAAAATACCCCTTGTGGTTTATGTACTCGCTGGCTTTGTGCTCCGGTGCCAAGATAGGGATATGGGTTCCGTCTATGGCCCCACCACAGTTAGGGAATCCCATTGCAGCAAAGCCATTCACTATGACCTGCACATTTCCCAGGGTCACTACCCTTGATATCAGCAGATCTTTGATTGCGTTGGCTACTTGCATCACAGCAGCCCCCACAGTAGATTTGCCCACTCCAACTTGATTCCCGACTGACTGGTAGCTGTCTGGCGTTGCAAGCTTACACAGGGCTATTGACACTCACTTCTCAACTGTGAGGGCTGCTCTCATCTTGGTATTCTTGCGCCTCAGGGCAGGGGAAAGCAAGTCACAAAGTTCCATGAAAGTGCCCTTATGCATGAGAAAGTTTTGCAGCCACTGGAAATCGTCCTAGACCTGCAACACTATGCGGTCCCACCAGTCTGTGCTTGTTTCCAGGGCCCAGAATCAGCGTTCCACCGCATAAGCCTGCCCCATTAGCACCATAATGCCCAGATTGCCAGGTCCCATGCTTTGAGAGAAGTCTGTGTCCATGTCATGATGGTATGATGGGATAATGGGATTTTGGTAAGTAATTGATCTTTAAATATTCAGGGTAAATAGGCCAAATCCCCTGAGATGGGATATTAGATGGATGGGATCTGAGTTACTATAGAAAATTCTTTCCTGGGTATCTGGCTGGTGAATCTTGCCCATATGCTCAGGGTTTAGCTGATTGCCATATTTGGGGTCGGGAAGGAATTTTTCTCCAGGGTACATTGGAGAGGCCCTGGAGGTTTTTCGCCTTCCTCTGTAGCATGGGGCATGGTTGACTTGAGGGAGGCTTCTCTGCTCCTTGAAGTCTTTGAACCATGATTTAAGGACTTCAATAGCTCAGACGGGTGAGGTTTTTCATAGGAGTGGGTGGGTGAGATTCTGTGGCCTGCGCTGTGCAGGAGGTCGGACTAGATGATCAGAATGGTCCCTTCTGACCTTAGTATCTATGAATCTATGTCCTCATCTCTCTCGTTACTGCGCTGACGTTGCCTACTCGCCCGGTTTCGCTTTGCCAGGTTCTGGTGCTGCATATACTGCTGGATAATGCGTGTGGTGTTTAATGTGCTCCTAATTGCCAAAGTGATCTGATCGGGCTCCATGCTTGCATGGTATGACGTCTGCACAGAAAAAAGGCGCGGAACGATTGTCTGCTGTTGCCCGGACGAAGGGAGGGGCGACTAATGACATGGCTTAAAGGGTTGGCTTACAGGGAATTAAAATCAACAAAGGGGGTGGCTTTGTGAGAAACTGAATGGCCACCTCAAGGATAGAACTCAAAACCTGAAGGATAGAACTCAAAGCTGGGTTTAGCAGGCCGTTGATTTCACAGAGGAAGGGAGGGAGGAGAAAATGAATACAAAACAAATCTGTTCTATTTCTTGTTTTGAGCCACTTCATCTATCTTTATACATCTTGCTTGCAGCAGACTGTGCAGTATGACTGCTAGCCATCGTCACCTCCTGGGTGCTTGGTAGAAGACGGTGCAGTATGACTGCTGGCCATCATCTTCTGCTGGCTGCAGATTAAAAGACAGTGCACTGCCGGTAGGACTCAATTGCCATGAGACGAAATAAGGGAAATAACCTGGCTGAATCACTCCCATGTTTGCCCAGGCGCCCAGTTAAAAGAGCACCCAGGACTACGTCAACGTCAGCTACCAGTCATACTGTACTGTCTGCTGCCAAAAGGCAATAAACTGCTGCTGCGTAGCAATGCAGTACCGTGTCTGCCAGCACCCAGGAGACATACAGTGACGGTTAGCTGAGCAGGCTCCATGCTTGCTGTGGTATGGCGTCTGCACAGGTAACTCAAAAAAAAAAAGGTGCAAAACGATTGTCTGCCCTTGCTTTTATGGAGGGAGGGTGGGAACGGGGACCTGACGATATGTACCCAGAACCACCCGTGACAATGTTTTAGCCACCAGGCATTGGGATTTCTACCCAGAATTCAAATGGGTGGTGGAGACTGTGGGAACTGTGGGATAGCTACCCACAGTGCAAAGCTCCGAAAATCGACAATTGCCTCCGTACTGTGGACACAGTCCTCCGACTATATGCACTTAGAGCATTTGTGTGGAGACACACACTCGACTATATAAAAACACTTTCTACAAAACCAACTACTATTAATTTGACCTAATTTCGTAGTGTAGACATTCCCTAAGTCCAGGCTTCAGGCGGCACCGACCTCTGTTATTGATCCATGAACTGGGGAAAGATAGGCATTCCTCTGCCTAACTTACAGGCAAGGCCCAATACTGTGGGTGTGCTCAGAAGCTGCTTAATTCCACTCCAAACAGGGTGGTGATGGAAAGGACCTTCCTTATAACCTTTAACCCAGTGGTCAGAGCACTACATCAAGGATGTACAAGACTCTTGCTTCAAGTCACCCCTTTGCCTAATGAGAAGAGATTTCAACAAGGGTCTACCACCTCTGAGGTCAGTGACCTAACCACTAGGCTATGGAATACTTTAAAGTGGGTCCCCCTCAATCTGTTCCAATGAAGTTGTTCCTTTTAACTAAATAATTAATTATTAATTGGGCCACAGACAAAGTGAGAATCATGCTATAACCTAGTGGTTAGGTCACTGACCTCAGAGGCGGTAGACCCTTGTTCAACTTCCTTCTTCTCATCAGGCAGGGGGTGGGTGGGACTTGAATCAGAGGGTCTCCACCATCCTAGCTGTGTACTCTAACCACTGGGCTAAAGGTTATAAGGAAATGGCTGCTGCTTCAGCAGCTCCTTCTCTTTCCACTTTCCCTCCCATTTTGTGTGGAGTTAGGCAGCCTCTGAGCATGCCTACCAGATCAGGATCCACACATGAGTTAGGTGCCCATCTTCTCCTGGTTTGTGGATCGCCCTGTGGCTGAGGCAGGAGGTAGGAATTTGGAGGCTTAGAGTGAGCCAGCAGTGCTCATGCCCAGAGACAGAAGCATAGGCACCCAAGGAACTGAATAAAATACAGCTACTGAGTCAGTTTAGGCATCTGCAAAGTTAGGTGACTACTGAGCAGGAGTTTTGTGGAATTCAGTGATACCTACAAACAGGACTTAGATGCCGATGTCTGGGGGTTTTGCACCTAAATCCTTCGGTGGGTCTGGGCATAGATGCCTAACTAACATCGATTTCAAAGAATTTAAACATTCTGGGGCAGGGGCTTTCATTTAATATGTATTTTAGAGAGCCTAGCACAATGGGACTCAACCTGGTTTTGGTCTTTATTAATAAAAATAATATTCAAACATACATGAACCCCTCTTTTTAGATGAAAAGATAATGCTTAATAGCATCACTGTTGTTTAGGTTTAGGGTTAGAGTTAGGGTTAGGGTTAGGAAAACACCCTTCTTGTTTTTCAGGTTGAAAACAAAAACAAAATTCAAGGTCTGCTTTATGGTGCATGAGGAACTCTAGATAAACGTTGATGGCTAAATTGGATGCCATGTCTGTGTCAATGGTTCAACATACCACAGATATGGGAAATCTCCTTAAAGAACAGACAAGATGTTGAACTTTTCTGAGGGATGCCCTTTTATGCTATAAAAATATTATGGGTCCATGACAAACATCTGACAGACTAAACAAATTTCATGCATGTACCATAATGATGAAAAATCTTAAAGCACTGATACACTTCACAGTAGAGTATCAAAGGTCTTTTGTAAGTCAGTGTATCTCAATAAGATAGGAAAGTTTTAATCGTGAGCTGCATCAAATAATCTTTTAATTATGCGATTTGATTTTGTGCAGCTCAACTCATCTTTGAACTCACCTTGATTTTTGAGAATTAGGTCAATATACTCAACAGTTTCTATTAAATAACATTATAGTATTTGCTATAAGGCACAATTTCTGATAAACTGGTACTTATCAATCTAATCATGTAAGGGAAGCATATGGAAGATCATAGAATCATATTTCATGTTGGAATCTTATCATCATAATATTTCATGCATGTATATAAAAGGTCACGTTGTAAATCTGTTTCATTTAGAGCCAAATCCTGATCATCTCAGTACACTGTGAAAGTAACAGGCTGTACACTGGGGATCTCTGAATGATAGAGAAGGGATATCTTTCCCCACAAGTGGTACTTTGCGGCCACTGCTGCAGTTTCAGAGCTGTGTTAGACCCATGTTTACAGCACATCCGTATTGGGAAAAGGAAATGACTAGTGGATTCTGTGGATCTGCACAGAACTCCTTTTGTTCCAGGATATAGTAATCCTATAGAGCACAGATGCTTGGAATGCAGAAAATGCAGACTCTTTGCATGAAATTCTGCCCCAGCTTGGTTTGGTGGAATGGTTCTAGTTCTGCTGCTGTCAGGGAAATACCCACAAGTGGGGAGGGAAGAAGTGAATATTATTTTCAATGTAATTAATTTTGAGTGTTTCTTTCCTTCTTTCAGTATATTAATCATGGTTTATCTAGTCAACTCATCTTTACATGTCAGCCAAATCTGGTGTAAAGTATAAAGTAAAGTTAGGAATGGTGTGTGCATCTTTAGGACCATCTTTTTGTTTGACAGTGCCTAGGAACAGGGGGTTCTGGTCTATGAGTTGGGTCCCTATATGCTACAGTGATACAAACAAATAATAGTTAAGATGAGAAACCAGTAATGAAAGAGAAACATCTAAATCAACAAAAACTACTTTTTCTTGCCACTCACAAAAGTATAACTGGAAGCTAATCTGTAGAATTTATTGCCAGGGGATACTGTGAAGGCCAAAGGTTTAAATAGGTTCAAAAAAGAATTAGATAAATTAATGGATTATAGGTCCATCAATGGCTTTTAGCCAAGATGATCAGGGATGCGACCCCATGCTCTGGCTTTCCCTAAACCTCTGACTGCCAGGAGCTGGGACTGGATGACAGAGGATGTATCACTCAATAAATGGCCTTCTTCTGTTAATTGTTTGTGAAGTGTCTGGCACTGGCCACTGTAGGAAGACAGACTACTGGGCTAGGTGGACCATTGATCTGACCCAGTCTGGACATTCTTATGTTCTTATGAAACTATATAACACATTTTGTTTTTTAAACTTGGTATATCTATTTTGCTGAACTTATCTCCAGTTTCCAACCCTGAAAGCATCTTGAAAACAGAGATTATCTTAATATTGAATTTTTTCCCCACCCTTCCGGCTTCTTCTGCCTGCTTGCATCATTGAATGCCTATGACATTCCAACACCTTGTTTTCATAACTGAGTATAAATCTTTGACAACTGACTACATGCTGTTCTTTAACTGGGTTATGTAGTATAGTTGAAAGTTTTAAAGATGATTTTATGGTCAGAGTCCAGACCGATCAGTATCAGAACTGATCATTTTGTGATGTCATAACATGTATTCTAGTTGCTCCATTGGACCACTAGTAAACATGTATGATGTGATTCACAAAACCTTTTTAATAAGTGAGTCAAACTAATTGATTTATTTACATAACCATAAACTTTTTTTTTCCCCGTTGGTCATGCTGAAAAAGGTTGCAAGCCCTTTGACTTAAGTATTTCTGCAATGGCTGTTAAAATCAATTCTAGCATTAAAGTCTCCACGAATGAACAAGGCATTGAGTGGAAAATTGATTATATGGTCAAAAATCAGTCCTTTGTGGCCTTGTTTGCTTTTTCGATTAGTACAGCTGTCATTGCTGTTGTAGGTGGTCCTCAAAATTTACAAAAAAGAAATGCCCTTGATGCTGTATGTTTGCCTAAGGATTTTTTAAAACAATATGATTTGCTTTAAATTTAATACATGTATACCGTTTACTCAATAGAATTTTGCAATAGAGGCAAAATAGAATCATTAGGAGATGAAATGAAGATGGACCCTGCTTTGTATTGTAAATCAATAAACACATTTTTAAAAAAGGAAATGGAGAAGGTCAGTATGTAGACCAATGGGTTTTTAGAGTTGGAGGGATATTTGAACCCAGTGGAATCAGTTTGATTTTGTTTATCTTTTTGGGAGAGGAGCTTAGTCAGCTTGTGTCTTTGTTTTGCAGTCTGGTGGAACAGCAGTTGGAAGGCTCAGCAGAGACATGGGTGTGACAGTCGATACCCTTATGTTCACCATTTTTATAGGACTGTGATAAATTTCATACACAGTATGCCTTGTGAGATATCATTCAAAACTCATAGTTTGCTGATCATTATTGTCATGTAAAATATGTGTGATGATATTGTATGTAAAGTTATAAGACTCTACTGTATGACATTGCTGAGACATGTTCCAAGTTTAGAAAAGCAGGCACAAACCAGTTCCTCATAGACAAAAGGCAAACTGATGCCTTGGCCAGCTGTCAACATAATCAAATGGACTCTGACCTGGTTAAGCGGCCATTCCTTGGCAGGAAGAAGGGTCTGAGCAAGAAATTTACATCTTAACAAAAAACTGCTATGGGTTCCTAAACAAACAGACTTTCTGTCTCCTGAGCCTCAGCTGGAGATGATTTTCAAAGAGGAAAATAGCTAGAAAAAGTGAGAACAGAGGACTCAAATCATCTCTCCCACTTTTCTTTTCCCTGCCCACAACATCCACAACACCTGAAGGACAAGGAAAGGAACATTCAGTTCAGGAAGGAGTCCTGGCTGAGAGGCATCCAGCCAGTAAGAATGTAAAAGCATGTGGTGAGAGAGACATTTTGCTTTGAATTCACTTAGCCTGTAAGTTAGATATTAGTTGCAGTTTGCCTTTTATTTTCTTGTAACAAAATTCTGTCTTTTATGCTTCATTATTTGTAATCACTTAAAATCTATCTTTCTGTAGTTAATAAACTTATTTTATTGTTTTATCTAGACCAGTGTGTGTTTGGATTGAAATGTTTGGGAAACTCCATTTCAGATAATAAGGTTTGTGCATATCATTTTCTACTAATGAAATTATGGGCTATATATGAGCTTATATTGTCCAGTAGGGGCTGTGCAGTACAAGATGCACTTTTCTGGGGGAAGGTCTGGGACTGGTAATTTGTTGGTGTTGCCTGCAATGTAATAGATGGGTGGCTGGCTATAGCACTCATACAATGTAGCTGGGAGTGATTTACATACTGGAGGCTGTGTGTGAGTTGTGGCTCTCAAAGAGAAACAGTGCAAAAGGTACTCCAGGTTGGAGAAGTGAGGGGACACAACTGTCCATCTACCCAGATTGTCTGCTGGGGAATGCAACAATGGAAGAAAAAGCTCATCACTCTACAGCTATCCTGAATTGCTTTTAGTCAGATTATTTGGGGCTACAAATAAAAACCTGATGCAAAAATGTTTGAATTCATTTCGGACAGTGGTTTTCAACCTGTGGTCTGCAGATCCCTGGGAGTCCACAGACTATGTCTTATTTCCAAATGGGTCTGCACCTCCAGTTGAAATTTTTAGGGGTCCACAAATAAAAGAGGTTGAAAACCATGTATTGAAGCAATTTTTTGAGGAAGTTTCATGTTTAAGGCACTTAACTGGGAATCAGGATATCTGGGTTCAATTCTAAAAGTCTACTACAAACTTGCTATATGACTTTGGGCAAGTCTTATTAGATGGGATTTTCTAAAGTTTAGCATGGACCTAACTTTGCTCTTGTTGAAGTCAATTATAGACTCAGAATTTAAGGTCAGGAGGGACCATCATGATCATCTAGCTAGTCTGACCTCTTTCACATTGCAGGCCACAAAACCTCACCCACCTACTCCTGTAATAGACCCCTAATCTCTTGCTGAGTTACTGAAGTCTTCAAATCAAGAGTTTAAAGACTTCAAGTTACAGAGAATCACCATTAACACTAGATTAAACCTGCAAGTGACATATGCTGTATGCTGCAGAGGAAGGCCAAAAGCCTGCAGGGTCTCTGCCAATCTGACTGAGGGGAAAATTCCTTCCCGAGCCCAAATATGAGCCCAGCCAGACACCTGGGAAAGAATTATTTGTAAGAACTCAGACCTCCCCATCTAGTGTCTCATCACCAGCCATTGGAAAATTAGCTGCTAGTAATGGCAGATCAGTTGCATGCTTTGTAGGCAGTCTCATCATACCATTCCCTCCACAAACTTATCATGCTCAGTTTTGATGCCAGGTAGGAGTTTTGCCCCCACTGCTCTCCTTGGAAGGCTGTTCCAGAACTTCACTCCTCTGGTGGCTAGAAACCTTCGTTTAATTTTAAGCCTAAACTTGTTGATGGACAGTTTATATCCATTTGTTCTCATGTCCAAATTGGTGCTTAACTTCCCTCTCGGGTATTTATCCCTCTGAAGTATTTATAGAGAATAACCATATCTCCCCTCAGACGTCTTTTGATTAGGCTAAACAAGCCAAGCTCTTTGAATCTCCTTTTATAAGGTAGGTTTTCCAATCCTAGGATAATCCTAGTAGCCCTTCTCTGCACCTGTTCCAGTTTGAATTCATCATTCTTAAACATGGGAGACCAGAATTGCACACGGTATTCCAGGTGAGGTCTCACCAGTGTTTTGTGTAACAGTACTAACAATCTCTGTCCTACTGAAAATATCAGGCCTGATGCATCCTAGGACTGCTTTAGCCTTTTTCATGGCTGCATCACTCTGTTAGTTCATAGTCATCCTGTGATCAATCAATACGCCCAGGTCTTTCTCCTCCTGTGTCACTTCTAACTGATATGCTAGAAACTGGAGACATATCTCTTTGTGCTCCACATCTTCTTGTGCGTCTCCATATTGACAATATCTCCCAATTTTGTGTCATCCGCAAATTTCCCATGTGGAACTGTATCAAATCTCTTACTGAAATCCAGGTAGATTAGATCTACTGCATTTCCTTTGCCTAAAAAATCAGTTAACTGCTCAAAGAAAGAGATCAGATTGGACTGTTTTGTAAAACAATGTTGTATTTCATCCCAATTACCATTAACCTCTATATCCTTAACTACTTTCTCTTTCAAAATTTGTTCCAAGATCTTGTATACAATTGAGGTCAAACTAGCAGGCCTGTAGTTTCCTGGATCATTTTTTCTCACTTTCTTAAAAAATAGATATTATATTAGCAATTCCCCAGTCATAGTGTATGACCCCCTGAGTTTGCAGATTCATTAAAAATCCTTGCTATTGAGCTTGCAATTTTATGTGCCAGTTCCTTTAATATTCTTGGATGGAGATTATCTCCCTCCCCCATTTAGTTCTATTAACCTGTTAGTGCTTGACTTCCATCTCAGATGTGGTAATTTCTACCTCCATATTCTTGTTCCCTTTAGGCACCCTGCCACTAACCCTAAATTCTTCATTAACCTTATTAAAAACTGAGGCAAAGTATTCATTTAGGTTTTGAGCCATGCCTAGAATATCTTTAATCTCCACCCCATCCTCAGTTCTTAATAGTCCCACTTGTTCTTTCTTTGTTTTCTTATTATTTATATGGCTATAGAACCTTTTACTATTGGTTTTAATTCCCTTTGCAAGGTCCAACTCTGCTTGGCTTTTGGCAGTTCTAACTTTATCCCTATACTTTCTGACCCCCAAGAGGTAGTTTTCCTTGCTTATCCATCCCATCTTTCATTCCTTGTAGGCTTTCTGCTTTCTGCTAATCACCTGTTTGAGTTGCTTGCCCATCGAACTTGGTCTGCCACCCTTTTCTATGATTTTTCCCCCTTGCTTAGGATGAAAGCTTCAGATAATTTCTGCAACTTTGACTTAAAGCAATTCCAAGCCTCCTCCACATTCAGATCATTGAGTTCTTCAGTCCAGTCCACTTCCCTAACTAATTCCCTTAATTTTTTAAAGTCAGCACTTTTGAAATCAATGATCCTAGTTGCAGACACATTTTTGTTTATCCTTCCATTTAGTTTAAACTGAATTAGCTCATGATCACTAGAGCCAAGGTTGTCCCAGACAGTCAGTTCTTCTATGAGGTCCTCACTTCTCACCAATACCAAATCTAAAATGGCATCACTTCTCATTGGTTCAGTGACTATTTGGTGAAAAAATCTGTAAAACTCACATCAATTTCAACTTAAACAAAAGTGTGAGGATCCGTCCCAAGATAGGTAACATGCCATGGTCCTAGACGTAACTTGCCATGGCAATGTCTCCTTAGGAAACTAATTAAAGCTAAGCCACCATGAATAATAAATCCCTAATTTTATTGCTTTAAAAAGAAATATTAAGACTGAATTAATTTAAGAGGTCTTTTGAAATGTGTTGGTAACTGTAGTCTATGTGACTCTTAAATCTACATCTTAACTATACTGATTACCATGTAACATTCATAAATGCCAATACTGAAAATGTTTCTTTATTTTAGCTATGCAAACAATTTAGTCATAATAGGCACTAGATTTCTTTTTTTATACTTTAATGTTTTATTAATTTAATTTTCCACAGTCAGATTCTTTTTTTTTTCATTTTGCCATACAGCCTAAATTTCCCTTGGTATTTGTAATTATAATATTTGTTTGTGATGGTGCTGCAACATACTGTAATTCTCAGCCAGCTGACAATGAATTAGAATTTCTATCTAATGTCTTACTAAAAATAAATAAATAAGTGAAGAAATAATATTAAGAAACTTTAATATATTTTTTGTATATGCAAGAATCAATTGCTTGATTAATCTCAACTCATTTACCATTAATACACATTTCATTTTGTGTTTGTGTACAAAAGATATAACGGCTAAATTCAGCTCTTGTGTAAGTGGAAACAACTCTCAGTTAAGTCACCTAAGCTGAAATTGGCCATAATATTTAGGAGTGTAGCATTTCTGATATTGGATTAGACCATTCCAGAAGAAGCCAATACCCGATGCTTCAGAGGTAGGCAAATATTCCCCATAATAAACTCAGCCAGCGTTGCCATGTCTGAGCAAGTGGAAAAATTCCTTCTTGACTGTTGCAGTAATCATTGTGTGTCCTAAAGCATGAGGCTTAATTACCACTCGCTTACCAAGTATAAAATAGAAGTGATGGTATTACTCAAAAAATTCTCTTTCAAAAAAATCTGTTGATGGCAGTTAATTCTCTATAGTCCTGCAGCAGTGAACTCCACAGCTTGCTTACATGCTGTGAGAAGAAATAGTTCATCTTATTACTTCTAAATTTGTCTGCCGTTAATTTTAATCAAATTACCCTTTGGTATTTTTTATGAAAGAATGGGAATGAGAGGCAGAGTTGAGGAGGATTGATTTTTATCTCTGGACTTGAGGGTGGAGGGAGCTAGGTGTACAAGGGATGTATGGAAGTTTTTGGGTGTGTTTGGTCAGGTTTTTGATAAGGTGTTTTCATTTTGTTGATTATTCTTATTTCTTCCTATTTGAAGATAATACTGGGAGGTGGCTTTTCCCCCTCAGTTACACTGATCCATACCTTTTATTCCACCATTCCTGGCATAAGAGATAGGTGACATCCCTCCTTTGGTACATGTAGCCCAGGATAGGACTAACTGGTGAAGACTTGTTCACTCTTGAGGAAAATTGCCTTGCCCTGACTGCAGAAAAATTCTAGAAAAAAGGATAGATGACTGTCATGCAGCAACAGTGGCCCAACCCTGCCTTCCAATCTCAACTGCAACATCTGCCAATGAGTTTGTGGCTCAAGGATCGGACTTCTCAGTCACCAAAGGATTCATAAAAAATAAAACCTTTGGAAGAGCTCATCTTTGACCTCAAGGGATTGCTGCCACCACCACCAGTGCATGTGGAAGGTACACTAGAGGTGGATGTTTACCTTTCTTTTTCAGGGAGGTCTAATGCCCTGTGGGAGGTGGAAAATCTATTTGCAATGGAGAGAGTTAGGATGTAATTAGGTTGTAAAAGCTTTATTTTTTAGCTTTAGGGGAAAGGCATTGGGATGAGATTTACCCCTTCATGTCTGGGCAAGTGTCTTACAGGTGTCTATTAAATGGACATCATCCAGAAAGGACTGTGGCTGTGCTATTTACATCCAACCTGAAGCAGAATTCCCAAGTCCCTAAACTAGATTTGATAGTGTGTGTGTCCATATGGCATGTGAGTCCTAGGCTAAAGGTAAGATTGAATTAGCAATATAATGTCGTCAGCAAACTACGCCATCTTGCAATTCACTTCCTCCAAATTATTAATAAATATATTAGATAACTCTAACCCCAGTAATGACCCCTGAGACACTGCAAGATTAATATATCTCTACTTCGAGGTTATAACTACTCATTTCCGATCATTTAATCATTTTTTAATCCATGACAAGCCTTTGCCTCTTACTTCATTGTTATTTATTATCTTTAATATTCTTTTATGAGGGACCTTTTTGAAAGCTTTTTGAAAATCCAAGTAAATTATATCTACCGAGTCACCTTCATCTACTGTCTTATTAATATTTTCAGAACCTGTAACATGTTAGAGAGGCACAATTCTCCCTTACCCAAGCCTTGTTGCTTTTTCCCTTGACATTTATGTTGGACTTATCCAACTGTTCTAGTTTTAATTTGATTCTCAGTCAGTTTTATCAGTACAAGTTGTAAGGCTAACCAGTCTGTAATTTCCAGGATGTCCCATAGCTACTTTTCATCTGAGCAATGTTCCAGTGTTCAGGTATTGCAGTTAATAAGCATATACTATATGTCCTTGTCTCCACTGTTGAATTCTATATTTGCTTCTGAAAATTCAAATGATTTTCTGCACTTGAAGGATTGTTCTATAATTTCTTGTTCAGAGATTTTATGGGAAAGCAAAGTGTGGCTTTGTCAGGAAGTGAAAAGTGACTTTGGAACTGGCTTTCTCTCCTCTTAGACAGTTAAGACTTGTGCAAAAATATATATTTAACTTCTCAGATGATTCATCCTACTCTTTAAATTACCCTCCATCCTCTTGATAGCCTGGGGGACCTACAGCCACACCATGCATATGTCTTACTTCTCAAATATTTGAAAATAGCTTTTTTATTGTTTACTTTGATATCTTTGGCAATCTATTCATCATGTCATCTCCTTGCCCTTTTTGAGCCAGAGGGTCCCCAGCCACTGTGTAGATGCACAAGTAGGGTAGAAGGATACAAGAAATCTTCTCCTTCCCCTGTGCCTCCTGTATGGCATCTGGGCAAAGTCCCAGTCATTGTGCTTGTCAAGCATCCCTAGGGGCACAACGCGCTCCAGAGACAGCAGAAAAGAGGAGAAGGACTATGGTCACAACCTTCTTTTGTCCTGCCAGCAGAGCTGGACAGATACATAGGAGGAAGGAATTTGCATTATCCTGAGACACAATCCCTGCTGAAGTTCCCAGTTGGATGGGGCAGCTCCTCCTCATTCCTCTCAGTACAAACCTGTTCCTATCAGGTCCAACTGAGCCCTTTATATGCACTTTACCGTGGCATAGTTCATTCCAATTGGTTTGTGCATTTTGGGCAATATATCCATGTTCTGAAACCTATTTTTAGAGCTCACTGAAAATTTTTGTTTTCAGGGGAAAATTGGCTTCTTGTCTGAATGACATTTTCCATGGAAAGTGTCTGCTTTCCTCAAAAATATATTGATTTTTTCATTGGAGAACAGAAAATGTTTTGGTTTTCAGTATTTTTCAGCAGTTCGGGGGTTTTTTGATGAAAATATTTCTGACCAGCTCTGCTATTATTGTCATCCTCATAAACTAATACATTTTCCACTTAACTACTGGTGAGTCTTTATACACTTTAGAGTGCTGTCAATCCCCATAATTCAAATGTCATGAATCAGTCCCGCTAGTAAAAATGATATTTTAAAAAGATACATATGGGTGGGTGGAGAAAGGAGTGGATGGGTTGGCCTTCTGATTTTTTGAACCTTTAGGGGATACACAGAACACCTTTTCTCTACATCATGAAGTCTAGAAACTTGGTTTTTTTTTTAAAAAAAGGAAGATTCCTCTGAAGTAACAAAATTCTAGAAGCTGGGACTTTAAGAAAAGTATCAACTAGCATGAGACTCACCATAAAGTTGCAAGAGTTGGCAAAACAGCCCCAAAATACATCAAAATCCCTTATTTTGCAGTGTGCTTGCAGAATAGTCATTTGCCTCCAATGTAGCAGTAGCATTTTGAACTTTTACAGTTATATTGGAGGTAGAGACACTTTTTTTCCTATTTGTTACTTACAAGATACTTGTATCTCTTTACAGTGTTGCCTGGGTCTTCTAGGAAAGTGCTACTTGTGTGAAACAGGTCCATTTCTTCTGACTCCCATGCATCCATTGCTCATTATAGAAATATGTCTGTTTTCCAAGCTTTTGCTTCTTTTCAGTTAACCTACAATCACTCTCACAGCCATCAATTTTCCAGCTGAGTTCAGAGTATAGCACAAGGGAACAGTAGTTGTGAGAATGCTATCTCCACACCAGAGGAAGTTGCTGCCCCTTTATTAATATGTGTTTGGATCAATTAGTAGATTGCTATGTTGGATTACACCGTCAGTGTAAGTAGAGATGTTCGAGTCGAACAAATTGTACTGACATCATAGTTATTAGGAAAGAATATTTTTGCCCTATTAACTACCAGCAAAATGTCAGGAGGGCTTCAGACCCAGAGTTTCAGATCTGTGTGTGAAATTTTTCTTGCACCCAATTTACATGTTTACACCAGGAGAGCACTCTGTGGAGTAGTTGTCATTGATAGGTAAAGATATGGGGTGTGGCAGGCATGCCAAACCCGTGAAAAAAATGCAGAAATTGGGTTTGTTTTTGGCTTAATTGGCTTGTGAGTTGCTTGTTGGCTAGTTTTTGGCTTGCAGCATGTTGGGCTTGTTGCTTCTTTTTTTTTTATCAGCTCCCAGCAAGCAGGGGCAAGGGGCAAACAGGGGAGAGTCAGGGGTGAACAGTGGGCCTACCACAGACCCAGTCTGCATGATGGGGGGGGGGTAATCTAGTCACATAGAGTGTTGGGATTCTTAGGGTTTAACTTGTTTTGGCCTTGTTTTGAAATGGGAATAGCTTGATTTTTGGCTTATTGTGAAAGTCGGGGTGCTTATTTCCCGCATGAAAGTTGGCAACTGTGGTGTGGCTGTGTCACAGATCTAGTGAGCATGTCATTTGGTAGGTCCTTGTGAAGGGAATCCAAGCTTCTGCTGCTCTGCTTCTCTTGGTGTGCCCAGTTTCCCTGGGTCTCAGCAGGCTGCAGCACTATTTCCTCCCTTGTTTTCTCTGGCACATTTCCTGGGCACTCACTCTCAGTCTATGACCAGAAATGGAGCTCCTCAGTCCATCTCTTCTAGGACCTTGGATCTAGCATTGACTCTTAAGATAGCCCAGTTACCTAAATACGCCTGTAGCAGCATGGCTTGCCCCTTAAGACCTGGGGCAAGCCAGTCCTGATTACAGAATGTGCCACACCTAGGAGAAATCAGGAAACAGAAGAGACTGCAGAGGGTTTGAAAAATGGTTATAGGGAATGAATGAGCCCAGGGAAGATGTGATAGAGAGCTGCTGTAGTGATCAGGAGACTCCTGCTAGAGACCCTACTGAGAGAAAGGTTTGGGCCTGGAAGCCAGAACTGGAAGGCTGAACATCAGCCAGGTAAAATCTGGGAGTTCTTGGCCCAGCTCCTGCTAAAGAGAGAGAGAGAAGGATTTGGGGGCTTGGAAGCCAGAGGGCTGAAGAAGTTTGAGCTCCAGCCAGGTAAAGTCTGAAAGACTTTGAACTGAGACCTAGCTCTGGGAAAAAGGGCTGCGGACTCCCTACATCAAGAGGGAGAGTGACTAAACTAGTGTTGGGGCCTGGAGGGTCAATATTTAAGGACTCAATAAATGGGATTCAATAGGGGAGCATTTTAATTACCCATTGACTGTGAGCTAAGGGGCCCTGAAGAGGGGAGAAATTGGAAGCAGGGTACTGCAGAATGACCTGGCCATGAGGGTGTACTCAGGAGACTGTAGACCATGTTGCAAATCCCCTCTCCTAAAACTCCATGCCAAAGGTTTGAAGTTTCTGCTTATGGTTTAACTCTCTCAGGGGCATGCAGCAGCTGTGAAGAATATAATGTTCTTTGGACAGTGTAACAAATGTATGCTCTTTTATACTTAATCACTTAAAGCACAGGTGAGTACAAATTATACAAAACATTTAAAACTGTAATGTCCCCCCACATTTTCTAGCTCACCCTTCCTTTGTGAATCCTTGGGGACCACTGGTGTGCAGGAAGATAGGTAGGCAAGGTGTTTACTGCCTCATAAAGGCTGTATTGTGCTAGGTAGTCTCTCCCTTACCCCTGCTTGTGTGACTTTGCTCTCTTCTGCCCCATACTGCCTCTTTCTTTCTGGCTCCCTTTGTTCCTGTGTGGTTGGATTTAACATCCCACCGCCCCGGCTTCCTTTGTTCTGTCTTTTGGGTAACTTTCCATGGCTTCTACCTTATGCCCTCCCTCCAGGGAGTTAATCTAAAACTGGTTTTCTAAAGATGCAGCTTCACTTGGTGTTCAGGTGTTTGCACTGGAATAGGGTAATTGAGTCCTAAGCACTACCCCATTGGATTACTGTCTGGTGTGCACCTGCTATAGCACTGGTGGTAGAGCCACATACCTATAAGAACTCATAATCCAGCACTTTTTCATAATACAATTTTATAATTTTTACCAGAACTCCTAAATTTTACAGACAGCCTCAGTTCATCACAGACTACAACGACCAAAGATCATCCTCCATTTTGGATGGTAGGGCTTAGCATTACAAGGAAGTATGGGCTACAGTCACACCAAGCTCTGGTAGCTGTTATGTTAGGGTCATGTAGTGTACAATGATTTAGTGCTAAACACAAGCTCTCTGTGCCTTAGTAAGGAGAACAAAGAGGTACACCCTCTTTATATTTTTTTAAAAAAGATTTGAAACTCAGTATTTTGGTAACCATAGGGACAAACAAGAACTAAACCATCTTTTAAACTATTTAAACTATTTACATTTTAGAATCAGGTTTGGAGCATCCACAGAGAAAAATTAGTGGATGCTTAGCACCTACCAGCAGCCAAGCTCCCCTCTCATTCGCACACTGCTGCCCCCGCTGAACAAATCCTCCCTCTCCCTCCCCCTCCCATTGCCTCCTGCATGCCAAGAAACTGTTCAGCAGTGTGTAGGAGGCGCTGGGAGGGAGGGGTAGCAGTGGGACAGGACACTCTTTGGGGGAGGGGTGGAAAGAAGCAGGGTGGGGGTGGGCGGGGTGGCAAGAGGCAGGGCGGAGGTGAGGGCTTAGGGGAAGGGGTGGAGTGGAGGAGGGGCCTGGACCTGAGCGGGCATTGAGCGCCCCCCAGGAAAATTAGAAGCCAGTGCCTGTGTTGTGAATAAATATCTGAATACCAGAAATGTATTGCTCCAAATGCTGTCTTTGACACATCTCGACATTAGTCGTATTACTTTATTGTTATTCTAATCTTGTGACTGTATTTTTGTGGTGCCTCAAAAACATGTGAAGTCATACAAGGGGCTCCTGCACCCAGCTAGACCCGCCAGACTATATCTGACATTTTAAGATTAGGACACTGGAGTAGATAATAATGGGATGGACAGGACAAGTGGAAGGGGAGGAAAGAGGGAGGAAATAAAATTAAATAAATAAAAAAACGGTATAAATGTAAACCCAGCAAGATGCTTTCCAAACCTTTGCCTCAGTCACTAGCTAGTACATTTGCGTTTCTTCCTCACTAAACTTCATCTACTTAGACTGCAACCCCTTTGGGGAAAGGACCTGTTTTCTTTTGTGCTTGTGAAGTGCCTAACACCCTTTGGTGTGCTGCCACCATGTCAAGGTTCCTTCCCCACTCTGAACTCTATGGTACAGATGTGGGGACCTGCTGTGCTTCTGGTTCAAACCAATGATCTCTGGTTCAAAATGATCTCACCACTGCCATCATGTCCACCTTATTCATATCAGCTTAGGTTAAAAACTTCCCCAAGGTACAAACTTTGCTTTGTCCTTGAACAGTATGCTGCCACCACCAAGCGTTTTAAACAAAGAACAGGAAAAGAGACCACCTGGAGACATCTTCCCCCAAAATATCCCCCCCCAAACCCTACACCCGCTTTCCTGGGGATGGCTTGATAATAATCCTCACCAATTGGTACAAGTGAACACAGACCCAAGCCCTTGGATCTTAAGAACAATGAAAAATCAATTAGGTTCTTAAAAGAAGAATTTTAATTACAGAAAAGGTAAAAGAATCATCTGTGTAAAATCAGGATGGTAAATACCTTACAGGGTAATCAGATTCAAAACATAGAGAAGCCCTCTAGGCAAAACCTTAAGTAACAAAAAGACACAAAAACAGGAATATACATTCCCTCCAGCACAGCTTATTTTATTTTAAACAAAAGAAAATCTAACACATTTTCCAGCTAGATTACTTACTAACTTTACAGGAGTTGTAAGGGTTGCACTTCTGATCTGTTCCCTGCAAAAGCATCACACAGACAGACAAAACTCTTTGTCCCTCCCCCTCCCTCCAGATTTGAAAGTATCTTGTCCATTCATTGGTCATTTGGGTCAGGTGCCAGTGAAGTTATCTTAGCTTCTTAGCCCTTAACAGGTGAAAGGGTTTTGCCTCTGGCCAGGAGGGATTTTATAGCACTGTATACAGAAAGGTAGTTACCCTTCCCTTTATATTTATGACAGGGTGTTAGATAAACGAAATACAATAATCAGAAATATAGCTCAGCCTCCCTTCATATATGATGGCCAACCGATTGTCCTTTTCATTTCTTGACATTTTTACACTACATTTTATTACTTTATATACTGGATAAAAGTGATATAGGGTCCTAACAATCAATAGATGGTATCAGTAAAAGCAAAACATAAGAGAAGAAGAAGAAGATAGGGAGCATTAAGAAGAAGAAGAAGAAGAAGAAAGGTTTTGAGGACAGATTTACAATGAAGTAGAATCAGGAAATCAAAGGAGAGGGAGGAGATAATTAAAAAGAACTAGGTCTAGAAAAGAAAAAAATACTGACTGGTGAGTTTGTAATGAAGAAAAAAAATAATAAGAGGATTTTGAGAATATGAATCAAGGGAGCAAGCAGGAAGGCAAAAGACAGGCAGGAAAGACTAGTGTAGTCTGTAGCAGGACATTTAATATTGAGAATTGCATAAGCACAGGAATGATAGATAGCAATTCAGAGAAGTGAAGATAAGACCTGTGGATAGCAAGGTAAAATAAAAATCAGTCATGCTGCATGACTTAGAATTGAGTGAAGTACAATATTATCTCAGGGTTACAAACACCTCGGGAATGGAAATTGTTCATAACTCTGAAATTGTTTGTAACTCTGAACAAAACATTATGGTTGTTCTTTCAAAAATTTACAACTGATCATTGACTTAATACAGCTTTGAAACTTTACTATACAGAAGAAAAATGCTGCTTTTAACCACCTTATTTTAAATGAAACAAGCAAAGAAACAGTTTCCTTAACTTGTCAAATCTTTTTTTTTTTTAAACTGTCCCTTTATTTTTTAGTAGTTTACGTTTAACACAGTACTGTATTTAATTTTTTTATTTTTGTCTCTGTTGCTGCCTGATTGCATCCTTCCAGTTCCAAATGAGGTGTACAGTTGACTGGTCAGTTCTTAACTCTGGTGTTTGAAACTCTGAGGTTCTACTGTAGCTGAGGTCATTTTTGAAAACCAGTGTGCATAACACTGTGGAATTCAAGGTGTTAGATAAATTAATGCACCAGTATTTCTGTTCCATCTAAATAAAGAAATCTGCAGATAATGTAAAATGTTTAGAAGTTATCTGGAAAGTTTAAGTAACATGGGTAACAGGGGTTGGAAACCTTTATGATATTGGAGTTCTCTCAAGTACTTGAATTTACCATGACCAAAAATTGAAGTAGTGGTGATGGAAAAATAAGTACATGTTTTTGAGCAGGTTTGATTAAGGTTCACTAGAAGTGCCATGGCAGTTAGCTCCCGTTACACACCAATAGGAGTCAGATGCCTAAGTGCTCAGCTGCTACTTGTGCCTTTGAAATCTTCGGGCAAGAGGATTCTCCTACAAATGCTTCACAAAGCCAACTTTCAGATTTATCGAATGATGTATTCTTCAAATATGATACTTTGACCATCTGTATCTGTGACATAAAATATCCATTTCTAAGATACCTTTTCAAATGCTTCCAAAATCGATACTGAAAAAAATTATATTTCACATATTTCAAAGCAGCTTATCAATACTGAACAAAACATTTTGTATTTCTATGTAATTAAAGAAAATCTTTGTTGCAGCAGTATTTTGCTGTTTAAAATAAGCTAATAGAAAAAAAAATTAATGTTGTAACAGCTTATATTCTCTGATAAACTAAAACATCTGTCTTCTATTGGGTACTAAAGATCACAGAATCGATGCAAATTCCCCTAGGTTTTACCCTGGTCGATGTAGCATCAGGACTCAATAGAGCAAAGGACCCAATATTACAAACAATGAATTTCAGTATAGCCCTTACTATAGTATGTCCTGTAGTAAGTTTTTGCAACTTCAGACCATGATGTCATAAACCCCAATTCAGCAAGGTATTATTTTGCTGGGAGGTTGGCAATCACACCACCTCACTGTAGTTGTTGGGTGTGACAGCTGCATTCTGTTTCTTCTAAACAAGTGAACAGTTAAATGCTTTGTTTAGTGAAAGCTGAAACCGTGGACCATCACTCATGGACTAGACCACATGGAAACCTGGGAAATGACTTGGCATGAGTCTAAGTCATTTCCCATGGATCGGATAGCAAACATAGGGGATTGATTTGACTGCAGCTGAATGTCTCTGCTGTGAGAAAAGCTACTGAAGCACTACCAGAAGTAGACAGGCCAGCAAAGAAAGTCTTGAAAAAGGGACTGTCCCAGGCAAAATGGGACATATGGTCACCCTAGCTGTTGACTTCAATAAAACTTCTTGTCCTTAAAGTTGGCATATGCTTTAGTACCTTGTTGAAGTGAGACTATAATGTACTGGTAACCTTTTCTATATGCTTTAAAAAGATAAGAATATTAATAAAATATGGACTTCCCTTTATGCCATGGCAATTGTTATAGAAACTTCGCTTTTCACCACCAACTCCAAATTCAGAGTTTCTTATTTTTCTTAAAATTCTATGAAGATACAAAAAAACTTCTATTTCTAATGGAAAAATAAATTGTGTGCATGTGTTTTGTTTCATTATGTGCTATATTCTAAAGGAATCTTTGTCTAAATATTTGTTTATATTATAAAGGATTAATATAAATAAATAACGCAAGTATATAGGGACAAAATTAGAAAGGCCAAGACACAAAATGAGATTAAACTAGCTAGAGATATAAAGGGTAACAAGAAAATGTTCTATAAATATATTAGAACCAATCGGAAGCTCAAGGACATGGCAGGCCCATTACTCAGTGAGGGGAGAAAAACAATAACAGACAATGTGACAATGGCAGAAGTGCTAAATTAATTTTTTTTTCAGTTTTCACCAAAAAGTTTAGTAGCAATTGGACTTCTTACATAGTAAATGTCAATGAAAATAAGTTAGGATCAGAGGCTAAAATAGGGGCTGATGAAGTTAAAAGTTACTTAGACAAGTTACATGTCTTCAAGTCATCAGGGCCTGCCTGATGAAATACATCCTACAATACTGAAGGAGCTGACTGAACAGATATCTGAGCTATTAGCGATTATCTTCAAAGAGTCATGGAAGATGTGATTGCATGGAAGATTGCAGAGCACTGTAAAGGGCAAATATAGTTACAATCCATAAAAAAGGGGAATAAGGACAGCCTGGTAATTACAGACCAGGCATCTTAACTTAAGTACCTAGAAAGATAATAGAGCAAATAATTAAGCAATCAATTTGCAAACACCAGTATGGATTTGTCAAGAACAAATTGTGTCAAACCAACCCATTCACTTTCTTTGACAGGGTAACAAGCCTTGTGGATAGGGGGAAGCAGTAGATGTGGTATATCTTGACTTAGTAATGCTTTCAATACTGACTCACATGACCTTCTCATAAACAAACTAGGAAAATATAACCTAGAACCACTGGTCTAGATAATACTTAGCCCTGCATTGAGTGCACTGGACGGGACTAGAAGACCTATGATTCTATGATTGTTTGACTTTAAAAAAGTCATTTGAAATCTGCCTTTTAATTTGTACAGATTTAAACCTTCTAGACTAATTGAATAATGCATGCAGGTTGGAAAGGAGTTATTCAGTATCTTGTTTTAAATTCAGTGAGAAACTATATGTTGGCATTAAAACTGCATGACCAGTTTTTTTATAGGTAATCATTCTTTTCAGTTGTAAACTTTCAAATTAAGTTTTTAAAACTGCTTTTTGTTGGAAGGGGAGAGAGAGAGAGAAAACGCGTTGACACAAATTGCATTATTGAATGTCCATTAAAATTAAACCAATTTTTTTTAGAAAAAATGATTTTTTTACTTCTCAGCAATACACAGATATCATCCCTGACTTTTTAAAACTTTAGTTTCATTAAGTAACTTCCTATAAGATAAGTTTCAGCAGATCAGCACCAAATTTTCTTAATTTCATTACAGACTGTAAATTAAAATTAATGAGGCTGACACCCACAATTAACAATGAAAAATGCAGATTGTTATAATTACTTAAGCAATAGCATTGCTTTACATAGAAGACTTAAGGTGCTCCACAAATTATTTACAAGTGTTACATAAAACACAAAAAATGACAATTTCAATTTATTTTGTCAATATAAAAAACAAAAATCCTTACTAAAACCTTTCTCATTTTGGAATCTCTCGCTATGCATAATTAAGCAAATTTGATTGCAATTAAGCCTGGCTTCTACAGTGGAGTTTTAATTAATGCAAATCTGGCATCTACATCTATAAGATTAATTTTAGTGAATTAAAAGAAAACAACAAAGCATGTTTGAAAGTATAGTTGTATTGCTGAAAGAAGAGAATGCAAAATCTTATTATTTTTCAGCCTTCCATGTAGATAGCAATTGACTTAAACTTTAAGGAAGGATATCTTATTTAGATTTGCTGTTTTGCTTTTCTTTGCATTATTAAAGAGGATCATAGAAATTACACAAAGCATCTAGTAAGAGATGACTTAACAATGTAATTATATACACTTATAAGGAGAAACAAACTATAATATAGGCTAAGAAGGGGAGCCACCATAATACTGTAGAAAACTTTAAAGAAGATACTCATCACTGTTTCTCTTATTAGGATTGGAATATCCTTAGTATGTGGGAGCAAATTTTATTTCACAAATATTTACAGAGATATAACAAAATATTCATATTGAATGGAGCAGAAAAAGGTATGCATTTCACTAATGTACACTCTTTAGACTTAAAATCACTTGAATTTAGCCTAATATCTTTAAAGAAGAGAAAAGTATTTCCCAGCAATTCATTTTCTTTCAATATATCCCACCTGCCTGCATTCTTTGAGTTTGAGGGTTCTGCTTTTGGATGTTAAATGCTTTTTTATCTCTTGGAGGCAGTGCCATTTCTAAGCATATGATTTTATTTATTTTATTTTGCGTGCAATAAAACAACCATATGGAAATGGATCATTAGAGACAGCATTCGACACTGCATTAAGTATTATAATTCTCATAGATGTGTACAAGAAGGTAGCTAACCCAGTGGCTCTCAAACTTGTTCTGCCGCTTGTGAAGAGAAAGTCCCTGGCAGGCTGGGCCGATTTGTTTACCTGCCGCGTCTGCAGGTTCGGCTGATTGTGGCTCCCAGTGGCTGTGGTTCGCTGCTCCAGGCCAATGGGAGCTGCTGAAAGTGGCGCGGGCCGAGGGATGTGCTGGCCGCGACTTCCAGCAGCTCCCATTGGCCTGGAGCAGCGAACCGCGGCCACTGGGAGCCACAGTCGGCCGAACCTGTGGACGCGGCAGGTAAACAAACCGGCCCGGCCCGCCAGGGGCTTTCCCTGCACAAGCGGCGGAACAAATTTGGGAACCACTGAACTAACCAATTGTTCCATTAAATTCCTACACTCAATTGCCAAAAGAAATACAGCAGATCTAAGCAGTCATTTATTCAGCCTCAGAATACTCAAACTGTTGTCACAATTTTATGTTCCTCCATTTCTTGGGGCATGATTGTTTTCCTACCTTATTCTTAAGGATGTCTGACTTTTTTCCCACATTTATAATTGTCTATTGGTGAGCTCTTGCTTCCTTCTCTAAGAAATAGCTGAAACATTCTTAGGGCCCCGTGATAAATGAAGGTGGGGGGGAGCTCCCTTTTATTGACAACCACCCAGTCAGTTAGCTACAAAATCCTTGTTAGTAGCTGTTCTCTACTTGCTTTACCTGTAAAGGGTTAAAAAAACCCATAGGTAAAAGGAAGGGAGTGGGCACCTGACCATATGAGCCAATGGGAGGGTTAGAACTTTTTAAAATTGGGAAAAAAATTTCCCTCTGTCTGTCTGTCTGTTGTTCTCCAGAGAGAGGGGACAGGGCTGGAGCTATGCTGTAGAAAGCTGTGGGCCAGGTATGAAAATCACTAGATCATAAATAGAAACTGCTCATTTGAAACCCCCAGATAGGAAGATGTGATTAGGTTTATTTCTTCATGGCTTGTGGACTCCTCTGTGCTAAACCCCAAATGCTTTGGTTATGCTTGTAACCATTAAGTTGGACCACAAGAAAACCATTCTTGATGCTTAATTATTATATTTACTCTTTTTAAACCTAGCAATAGCCTAAGTTCCAGATGTATTTTCTTTCTTTTAGTTTTTAATAAAATTTACCTTTTTTAAGAATAGGATTGGGTTTTTGTGTCCTAAGAGGTTTGTGCATATGTTGTTTAATTAGCTGGTGGTAACAGCTGATTTCCTTTCTCAGCTGTTCCCTGGAAAAAGGGGGTGGTGGTGAAATGGTTTGAGCGTACCCCACAGGGAGGAATTCCCAAGTGTGCCTTCCTGGATTCAAAGGGTTCTTTTGCATTTGGGTAGTGGCAGCATCTACCCATCCAAGGTCAGAGAGAAGCTGTAACCTTGGGAGTTTAATACAAGCCTGGAGTGGCCAGTATTAATTTTTAGAATCCTTGTGGGCCCCCACCTTCTGCCCTCGAAGTGCCAGAGTGGGAAATCAGCATTGACAGGCTCTGTGGTACTTGTGTTTAAGAATGTAAGAACTATGAAGTTCTCACATGAATTTTGCTGGAGGTAAGTGATCCAAGTGTGAGAATCCTGTGAGAAGTTAAAAAAAAATTACAAATAATTAAATTTCCCTTCCCAGCCATCCCAGTTCCCTCTGCTAGTGCTTCCTCCTGTCATCTAAAAACCAGGAATCCCACCTTCCTTGCCTTAGATATCTTCTGGGTGGCTGAGGTCCTCATCCTTGGTGGTCACTCTCCTTGCAGGGACTTTGATGGGGGCTTCCTTAATCTACAAATCAATCTGGCTATTGTTTGGGGAGGCCAGGAAGAGATCTGGAAAACACTTCTAATCTAACTGTGATGGCTGCAAAGCTTAGCTCCCTGGGTGTAGACTATTATTATGGTTCTTGTTAATTATTATTTCTGAAGTACCATACTATGGGAGTGCATTAGAAACATAACAGAAGACAAGGGTCTAGCATGAGGATCTTATTCTACTTTAAACACATCAGAGACGAAAGTGTGGAGAGAGATGAAACATAAAATGTCATGTAATTTGGGTTATTTCAAACAATTTTTTTTATCATGTGCAGTTTTCTTTTTAATTTTATATTACATCTTTGTTTACTTGGATATGAGGCTCCTAACTCTGCTAGTGATCCACAAAACAGCGGAAGATAGGTGTTCTGCTGCCTAAATCATGGGCAGGGCCCAAAACAAAGCCAGGGGAATCCTCCCTTATAACTGTTAGCTTAGTGGGAGACCCCCAGTTCACATCTCCTCTCCTCTTGAGGGGGAGAAATGATTTGAATAGGGAACTGCCCCTGCTCAAGGGAGTGCCCTAACCACTAAGCTATGGAATATTCTGAATTGCAGCTGTGTGTGGGGGCATGGGGTGGGAAGGCTCCCCCAATCTCTCCTATTGAAGTTGTTACACTTTAACTAAGTAATTGAGTCACTGTAAAAATTTTCTGGCCCAATTACTATTTAGTTATTCAAAGACTAGTGGTTAGTGTACTCACCTGACAGGTGGCAGATCCCTCACAATAATAACAATACTTACCATTTAATTAGAGGTCAACGCGTTCAAAGCATTGTCTCGATGTTCTCTAAGCCTCACAACAACCCTGTAAGATTGGGTTAGTAAGAAATATTGTCTCCTTTTTACGGATAGGAAATGAACAGGTGAAGTGACTTGCCAAAGGCCACACACTGAGAAAACCAGGAACAGAAGCCAAGACTCCCCAGTGCTCTCCTCATTCCTACTTCCAGAACATCTGCTGGGATAGTTTGGCCCTGTGTTGTTTTAGATATGTAGCATTGTGGGTGAAGCTTCATCTAAGACTTCTAATTGCTCAAGCCTAGTGAATGATTCTCAGAGTTAGGGGAGAATTTAAGAGTAAGACATAAATAATAAAAACACACAAACTGGAAACCAGTTAAAGAATAGGTAGATGATCTTATGCCAATTATCATTTCAAGAAATTGGATTAAAAGTATTTTTGTGATTCCATATATTGTGCAGACTTGCTGAGAATGTTTTGAAAAACTCAACCTAGAAAAGAAACAGCCTAAGGCAATCAAGCACCTAAATTCTATTCAAAATCCTAGCCTTAGTTTATACCTGTCAAACATATAAAATAATAGAAGTCCACTGAGCTGACATTTCCTGTTTTATTGTTCACTGTGCATTGCAGAGATATTGAGAAATAGTTTTTCTCTTGCAGTGACTAAAGAATTATGTAGGCCTTTTCTGAGTGACTAAAATAAGTGGAGATTTTCTGAGTCTCTGCCAAAATCTATTTTTTTTGGTCATTATTCTTTAGAAAATAATGCACCAGCAGGTTTGGAGAATATGCAAACTATGACATTTGAATGAACTTTACTTAAAGGGACACTATCAGCCCTTCCAAGTCTCTTGGATTTCCTGGGACATCTCAGCTTTCACCTGGGTTTGCTGCTGTATTCTAGAGTTCTGCTTTCCAGTAGGAATACTTTCCTCTCATTGGAAATTGTTCTTCTTCTTTGCCTATGCACTGATCAGAGCAAGAGAAAGACCGGCTAGATGGGAGTAATACTGCCAGAGCTCCCATTAAGAAGCGAAGAAAAGTGGAGTAAATGGATGGGGAAGAGAGCAAGTGGGATTGAAGAGGTAACATTGAGGTGAGTAGCGAAGGAGAGAGAAAAAGAGGAGGAACTAAGAGTGGGATGAAAAGAAAAGCAAGGAGTGGGAGAGAGAATAATGAAACAATCGTGTTCAGTTATAAGGGATAAGACATAAAACAAAGGAAAATATGCTCCTTATTTTAAATACAGATTGTTAATTATCTAGTGTCTTAGAGGTATAGCGTTCATGACTTTTTAGGTCATTAATAAATGAAAATTCAGTAACTTATTTGACAACTACAGTTATATGTCCAACCAACATGGAAAAGCTAGGGCAACATTTTACACACTGGGGAGATGCCAGTTGTGGCTCAATCGCTAAGGTTGAGTTGTTTTGCATTTAAAGCTGGGATTCAATATTTAACTATGACAAATACAGCATATCCTCCCAATAACTACAGCACTCACATTGAATATAGAATGAATTTACATGTAAGTTTGTGAATTAGTTTTTGAGAAGGGCAACTTTTTCTATTGTTCTCCATGGGACTATGTGTTCCTTTCCACTTCCTGACAGCATAATGAGCCACCACCTTCCTTGGCTTCATTCTGACTCAGAACAATGAGAGGTGGAAACAATTTTGAAAGAGGACAAGAGTTTGACTTCAGTCCCATTGAGAACACTAGAAGATGGTGGCTATTTTGAGAGAAGGCAATTCTTCATGAATTTCTCTGAAGATGATCCCAAACGTCCAGGATGAGATTGACAAAGAGCTTAGGTTTCTAACTGCTACTTTAGGTGCCTACGGAGATTCCCCAAACCACTGCTCAGTTGCCTCTTAATCCTGTAGGAACCTAAAATTGATTGCCACCTAAACTTTTGCTGTAGAAGTTTCCTGCTCTTTGCAGCCTCACAGCAGGTGTCCAGACGCCTAAGTCCCAGTGCAAAGTACAGACTGGGAGAAGATATGTGTTCCTTCACCTAATTTGCCTGGGGGCCCGGTTCAGTAGGCATATTCAAACCTTGCTTATTGGATTGAGCCCTTATAGACAAGCTTACACGAAACAGCTGTGGGAGGAGGACCTCCCTCATAACTTTTAGCCCAGTTGTTAGGATACTCGCCTGGGTTGTGGAAAACCCAGGATCCACTCCCCTTGCTCCAATGAATTTTTAAATTATTTATTCACAGTGGAACAGCTTTAACGGGAGAGAGTCAAGTGGCCTCCAATATCACAATATCCTACAGCCAGGTGGTTATGGCACTCACCTGAGAGGTGGAAGATCCCTGGTCAAATCCTTTCTCCTCCTCAGTTGGGGGGGTGGGGTCTGAACTAGGGATATCTCTCTCATCTGAGGTGGTATCATAACCACTGGGCTAAAAGTTATGAGAGAGGTCCTTCTTCTGAACTTGCTTCTTGCAAAAAAACATTGTAGGCAACTAATGCCAAGAGGGGGTTTGCAGCTGAGAATCCCAAGAGGATGAGAAGTACCTCCCCACTGCCTGGATTTAGGCTCTTATCTCTGATTGGGGTGGGGCTTAGCATCTCCCATTGGCTATCTGAGATAAACAGCTTTGTAACATTTTGGCTTTTGTGAATCTCAGTCTAAGGTGCCTATCTCTCCCCATTCATTGTATAGGGAACCTAGGCATCAAGCCAAGGCTTTGTGAATCACAGTGATTTTCCAGGAGCCTAAAAGTTAGGTGTTGCCATGCTGAGCATCACCATACCTAAGTTTCTTTTTGAATCTAGCCCCCAGTCTCTGCTGGTAGATAAATTTTCAGTTATTAAAAAATAATGACAAAAATGGTCATCAATCCTAAATACTTCTATTCAGAAGCTCCTCATTCAGAAGCTCCCAGTTCTGCTCAACAGAGTGGGATGCTGGCAAACTAGGATGTGTGTGAGTGCAGAAATGGGAGTTGGTGTGTGCAGAGGAATATCAGGGCTAGAAAGAAGGGGGCATTTGGTATGTCTATGCAGGGAATGGAAGGAGATGCAAGAATCAAAGGACATTTGGAGAACAGAAGGAAGGGGGGAAGTTGGAAAGTAGTTGTGTACTTCAGCAGCTTTTTGCTGCCCTAGTGAAACAAAGGAGATGTAAACCCCGGTTAACTGACCAGCATGCTGTACTTTTTGCTGCTCCAGAGTGGCAGAAAGTAATCACAGTGTACCAGTGAATTTGGTCATAAAAATTAAACTAAAAAAATGAAGCTTGGTACTTTGTATCATTAAAAATATTACTCTGAGCTTCTTGTTTAGTGTTCACGTATGAAATAATTAATTTTTAAACTGAACATTGTCAGATAAAAACTACCTTAAGATGGAGCTAAGGTTAAGAATACATGTTAGTAACTAAGGGTAAAAAATACATTGCAGGGATGTAGTGATCAAAAGGGGTTATGTTAAGATAGAGAAATGCAGCATCAGGGCATTCAAATAACCTTAACTCTCCCCTGTGACACAATAAGCAAAACAATGAAAAAATCTAGCGTGTCTTTAGAAATTGGTTTATCTATTTTGCGACTACATACACTAAAATGTGTTAATCATAATCATATGGTTACTGCGTGGTAACTGCAATATTTCTGCAATTTAATTTACTCCAAATTATTGATATATACTCACAACCTAGACTAGTGTCTGACTAGATTTTGGTTTCTCCCACATTTTGTCTCATATTGATTGGTTTGGTAATTGAGATATACGGGCACTGACTTTTTTGAGCCTAGAATAACACAACACTCCCACTGGGAAGTTCTTACCTTCTGAAGGTCTAGGAGTCAAAATTACAGCTGGTGCAATTGTATTAAAATGACTGGAGGTGCACCAACTTATGAAAGTGACAAATTTGGACGTACAAGTTCCATACACCTTTTTAGCCAGTTTTGTTAGGGCACCTTGAGATGTATGTATGAAGACTTTTTTTTTTGTAAATTCTCATAAGGTTGCAATAATCTGAAAAGAAAAAATTCTGAGAGACCACTGTTGAAAGATGATGAATCTGGACTCATTTTTTTCATAATGCCCTGATCGATAACTAAATTAACTCTTACCTCATCTCCCCCTTCAATGCAAAATAATTGCTTTTGGTTATATTGTGTGACTTCTCCTGCTTGCCAGGTTAATCAAATTTAAACTATAAAAACATTTCCAAGTGCTCTTGAAATAAATTTTAAGGTACTATACATATTTAAGGGATCCTATTTGGAGGATTACTTAAAATTATATTTTTTAAACATGTCTCTTATTCTATAGAGCAGTTTCTATTTTCTTCCTATGATGCACACTCTCACTTATCCACTCCACAAAAACTAAAGCAATTACAATCTGTCTGAGAACAATAAAATGTTTCAGTTGTGAATGACACGTCCTGGATTTCGGCTCTTTAATAATAGCTCTCTTGGCTCCTGGATTTGTGTGGCTTGAATTCCTCTGGCAGTTCAGTGGCACAAATGAAGACAAGAAATGAAATACTGCTTACCTTCCTCATGCGAATAATCCTGTTGATTTCAGTGGATACTACAATGCCACAGTGCTAAATATGGTCTAAGAATCCAAATAGAATAGATTGGGCTTTCCCATCTAGTGGTTCTGATGCAATACTCATGAAGTATTTGAGCTTTTGCTTACTAGGAATGTGGTGAGCATGTAGGGTGATCAGATGTCCTGATTTTATAGGGACAGGCACCTATATAAGACGAAGTCCCAAATATTGGGACTATTACCTCCCACCACCATCTCAATTTTTCGCATTTGCTGTCTGGTTACCCTATGAGCATGGAAGGCTTGGTTTGCCATATGTTGATTCTCTCCTGACAAGCTAAGGATAGCTTCAGTCTTAAGATGACAGTGATAAATTTGTAGAAGACTTCTTGTTTTGATGCTAGAGTTAGTGTTTGTAATAGATAGAAGCAACAATTTCGAGAGCTTATATTTTGAAAGCTTTCAGATGACTATTGAAAGTACAGTAAAAACATTAACATGCACTTAATATTTAGTTAACATTTCTGGAAAGGCTACATTATATTACTTTTAAATATAGATATGATTAAGTAACACAATGTGGACGCTTCTAATACAAGGAGTCACTAGATGTCACTCTGGATTCCATTATTTGCTATTCAGATGATTTCTACTGCTTTTGTTTTTCTACTACCCCCCCAACCCTTGCCCCAACATAACCTGAACAGACAATGTAAAATGTGCATGAATAACTCAGAATTGCTGACTGAGTGTCAATTTTCTAGTGTGTGACTTCTATTGATCATTCATTATTGACATGAAGGTCTCCAGCGTCTTTGCTTTTCTCTTTAAACTCTTTCTCAGCTAAAATTTCCAAGCAACAGAACAGCAAGACCTTGAAGAATGGGATGATTCAGGTCTCATAGGATGTTTTACAAAGTACTTTGACCTCAGGAAGACATCAGAGGTACTTTTTATAAAGACTCAACAACTGCTCTGAATAAAAATTTAAACATTGGGGAAAAAAAGAAAAATAATCCATTCAAATTGAACAGCTTTCATTAACATATTCTTAGTTTAGCTATAAATGACAGTTTCTGGCAAACATACTGAATATTTAGCTTTTTTTAAAATGTATTCATTTCACTTGCTTGTAACCAGTAATATGTAAATAGTATTTTCATGGTGACAAATGACATGCAGTACAGTATGCTATGATCATGGTTTGTGGATTTTATTTCTTTTAGCTTTGTATATATTAATTAAGTATACACAATCAGGGCTGAGTGCAGAGACACCTAAATAAACAAATGACACTGAAGAAAGGTCTTTCTGCATACTAATCATATCCTACATCTGCAAGCAAAAGCTCTATAAATCGATTTGCTCTTTCACATCAAAAGACAAACAGTGATGCAAGTCAGCAGTTCCTTTGTCAAAGTCACAGAGATTGCCATTCTTCACAAATGCAGCTCAGCAGAGCTGGATTCAGCCATTTGACGATTAGCATTATTGGCAACTCTTCAAAGAAGATTCATCAAGTGATTTGCAATTGGATTGGTTACCATTCTTATGATGCTACTCCATGAAATTGAACTAAAAATTGACATTTCAGTTCTTACTCGGAGGACGAGGTAGCCTCAATGAGGAAAAGAAGCAACCTAGTTCCCAAGAGATTGAGTTTATCTGTAGTGACTCTCACATGGACTAGGTTATATATGGCTGAAAATGGAAAGAATTGGAAGTGTGGGGTGTAGTTCTCCAAGTATACAGGGGAAAAAGTGCATAATTGAACCTAAATGCTTATTACTGTTATTGGAGATGTCAAGTTGATCATCTGGACAACTGTGCTAACATACCTTCTTCAGGCCCACTGCATCAGACTGTAAAGAATCTCACTGACAAAGAGGAAGATCAGTATTTTGAAAGCATATACTTTGCATACAAGGGTATGGGTCTCTGGAGAATAGCTATCAAATGCTTGTTTTAAAAGAGAAAAATGGGACACATATTTCTGTGTATGTGTAAGCACCACACCTAGGGGTACTAGCCATGTAATAAACTGCAGAGCTATGTGATAAATTAAATGTATCATGAAGCTTTTGCTGAACTCACTTGCATTGTGCCATATCTTCTGGGACGACAACTAATATTCAAACTCTCTGAGCAATTTCAAACAGCTTCCATTAAAATAAATAAATAAACTGCTAAAGAAATGAGTCCTTTGCTTCTTTCTATATGGAAGGGATAGCTCAGTGATTTGAGCATTGGCCTGCTAAACCCAGGGTTGTGAGTTCAATCCTTGAGGGAGCCATTTAGGGATCTAGGACAAAAATTGGGGATTGATTCTGCTTTGAGCAGAGGGTTGAACTAAGATGACCTCCTGAGGTCCCTTCCAACCCTGATATTCTATTATTCTATTCTAATGCTGGATCTGGTTCTTCTCGTCCCCTGACAGAGCCCCAAAGAGATAACTACTTTGGGTGGGAAGTCTAGCCCCAGAAATAGTGAAGGGATGGGACTCAGTATAAAGAGGTACTTAAAGGAGTGAAGATCGTGAGTGCTTTGCTCACAAACAGCTCTCCTGTGTGTAATGTAATTATTGCTTCTGCTGAGTAATGGAACATACCAAACCCTTAAGGGTGCCAGAAGCATGCCAGGTACATCATGACTCAGAGGCAAGTGCTGTAGGTGCTTCTGCAGTGAGGCCTTGTAGGCACTAGCCCTGCGGGGTCCCATAACTACTCAGGCACTTCATTAAGGGAAAGTAAGGCTGGCAGTAAAGGGGAAGTTTGCAAATACTCTAGATACACATGCTTAAACAGTTACAGTTCAACGTGTGCAACAGTGGTAAATGTTTGGGTCCCTAGGGCAATCCAATCGAGAGTCCAGGGATCTTCAGGCCTAGTGCCTGGGGTGCCTTTGTAACACCGACAGACCCCGGTCATTGGTGGGTGGGATCGAACCTGGGATCTATAAATATATCGGAGGGATAAATACAAGAGAGGGAGAGGAATTATTTAAGCTCAGCACCAATGTGGACACAAGAACAAATTGGTATAAACTGGCCACCAGGAAGTTTAGACTTGAAATCAGACAAAGTTTTTAACCATCAGAGGAGTGAAGTTTTGGAATAGCCTTCCAAGGGAAGCAGTGGGGGCAAAAGATCTATCTGGTTTTAAGATTCTACTTGATAAGTTTATGGAGGAGATGGTATGATGGGATAATGGGATTTTGGTAAGTAATTGATCTTTAAATATTCAGGGTAAATAGGCCAAATCCCCTGAGATGGGATATTAGATGGATGGGATCTGAGTTACCCAGGAAAGAATTTTCTGTAGTATCTGGCTGGTGAATCTTGCCCATATGCTCAGGGTTTAGCTGATCGCCATATTTGGGGTCGGGAAGGAATTTTCCTCCAGGGCACATTGGAGAGGCCCTGGAGGTTTTTCGCCTTCCTCTGTAGCATGGGGCATGGTTGAATTGAGGGAGGCTTCTCTGCTCCTTGAAGTCTTTAAACCATGATTTAAGGACTTCAATAGCTCAGACATGGGTGAGGTTTTTCATAGGAGTGGGTGGGTGAGATTCTGTGGCCTGCACTGTGCAGGAGGTCGGACTAGATGATCAGAATGGTCCCTTCTGACCTTAGTATCTATGAATCTATGAATCTCTGGAGCTTAGTGCATGAGCCTCTACAGCATGAGCTAAAAACCAACTGCCTGTTAGCTAAGGCTGTAGAGCAGACTCATTTAACTCTCTCTTTCTAAGTGGTCACGGTGCCAGTAGATGGGACAGAACACTACACCCAGGAGCTGTGTAGGTTACACCTTCTCCAATCCACTTTCTCTATTCAAGCAAATAGAAGCTTGCGGTTTCCAGGCCAGGCTCAGCTAGTGTCTCATTGGGGATCCTCAACACTAGTTCCCTACCCAACTGCTGCTGCTGCTTCCCTATAAGTCACACACAGACTTCCATCTGGCTATAATATCCAGCAGTCACAGTCTGTTCTACACATAGCTCTGCATCCCTTCCTGCCTCCAGTTTCCTCTCCAGCTCCTGCCTTCCATGTGGCTGCTGCTTCAGTGTCCCTCAGCACCTGGCTTTCATGCTGCCCAACAGAGCACAGACACTTCCTGGTTGAGGATCTTTCTCTTTACCTGGCCAAGGGAAACTCCAGCTCACATCAGGAGTTTGCCTGGGACTGGTAAGTATCCGAGTGTGTGTGTTTGCTTGCTGAGGAAGTATCCGAGCGTGTGTTTGCTGGGAGGGAGCCTGAGTGAGTGTCTGATTGGCTGCTAGCCTGCAGGGGGCGGGCATTCGGGTGTCTGTGTGTTTGCGTCAGGGAAGCCTGGCTGTTTAAAAATAGCCAGAGCCTCGCGAACCAGCTGAGCAGCGGGGACAGCAGAGCAGCTCACAGCAGGAGTTTGCCTGGGAGTTCGCCTGGAGTGAGCCCAGTGAGGCTTACATCTGGCCAACGTCTCTGAGGAAGCTCCGTAGTAGGTAGGTGATATGGAAGGGGGGGATTCAGCTGTTGTGACCTGCACTGGATGTGCCATGTTTGTCTTTCTTCCACAGGACAGAAGCGACTTTGTCTGTACAAAGTGCAAGCTGGTCTCCATATTGGAAGAGAAGATTGAAGGTCTGGAGCAACAGGTAACGACCCTGCGTTGTATACGAGAGACTGAGGATTTTCTGGACCAAACTCAGGATAGCCTTCTAGGGGCACAAAGCTCTAAAGATGTAGAGCAGGTTGCACAGAGGAGCCAAGAGGCCAGTGAAGAAGCTTGGCAACATGTGACCTCCAGAAGAGGTAAGCGGAATGTCCGGGTTCCAGTAACACAGACACAGGTAACTAACCGCTTTCATGTTCTCTCCAAAGGTACCAATGCGGAGAGTGGACCAGATGATATGTCTGGGGGGAGAAAGCGGAAGGAGACTCCGCTGGTTGGGAGGCATGAGATGCGATGTCCTGAGGTTGGGGGTTCCACGACCACCACTCCCAAGAGGAGAAGGCGGGTGGTGGTGGTCGGGGACTCTCTCCTCCGGGGGACTGAGTCATCTATCTGCCGCCAAGACCGGGAAAACCGAGAAGTCTGCTGCTTGCCAGGGGCTAAGATTCGTGATGTGACGGAGAGACTGCCGAGACTCATCAAGCCCTCGGATCGCTACCCCTTCCTGCTTCTCCACGTGGGCACCAATGATACTGCCAAGAATGACCTTGAGCGGATCACTGCGGACTACGTCGCTCTGGGAAGAAGGATAAAGGAGTTGGAGGCGCAAGTGGTGTTCTCGTCCATCCTCCCCGTGGAAGGAAAAGGCCTGGGTAGGGACCGTCGAATCGTGGAGGTCAATGAATGGCTACGCAGGTGGTGTCGGAGAGAAGGCTTTGGATTCTTTGACCATGGGATGGTGTTCCATGAAGGAGGAGTGCTGGGCAGAGACGGGCTCCATCTTACGAAGAGAGGGAAGAACATCTTTGCCAGCAGGCTGGCTAACCTAGTGAGGAGGGCTTTAAACTAGGTTCACCGGGGGAAGGAGACCAAAGCCCTGAGGTAAGTGGGAAAGCGGGATACCGGGAGGAAGCACAGGCAGGAAGGTCTGTGAGGGGAGGGCTCCTGCCTCATACTGGGAATGAGGGGCGATCAACAGGTTATCTCAAGTGCTTATATACAAATGCACAAAGCCTTGGAAACAAGCAGGGAGAACTGGAGGTCCTGGTGATGTCAAGGAATTATGACGTGATTGGAATAACAGAGACTTGGTGGGATAACTCACATGACTGGAGTACAGTCATGGATGGTTATAAACTGTTCAGGAAGGACAGGCAGGGCAGAAAAGGTGGGGGAGTAGCACTGTATGTAAGGGAGCAGTATGACTGCTCAGAGCTCCGGTACGAAACTGTGGAAAAACCTGAGTGTCTCTGGATTAAGTTTAGAAGTGTGTGCAACAAGAGTGATGTCATGGTGGGAGTCTGCTATAGACCACCGGACCAGGGGGATGAGGTGGATGAGGCTTTCTTCCGGCAACTCACGGAAGCTACTAGATCGCATGCCCTGATTCTCATGGGTGACTTTAATTTTCCTGATATCTGCTGGGAGAGCAATACAGCGGTGCATAGACAATCCAGGAAGTTTTTGGAAAGCGTAGGGGACAATTTCCTGGTGCAAGTGCTAGGGGAGCCAACTAGGGGGAGCGCTTTTCTTGACCTGCTGCTCACAAACCGGGTAGAATTAGTGGGGGAAGCAAAAGTGGATGGGAATCTGGGAGGCAGTGACCATGAGTTGGTTGAGTTCAGGATCCTGACGCAGGGAAGAAAGGTAAGCAGCAGGATACGGACCCTGGACTTCAGGAAAGCAGACTTTGACTCCCTCAGGGAACAGATGGCCAGGATCCCCTGGGGGACTAACATGAAAGGGAAGGGAGTCCAGGAGAGCTGGCTGTATTTCAAGGAATCCCTGTTGAGGTTACAGGGACAAACCATCCCGATGAGTCGAAAGAATAGTAAATATGGCAGGCGACCAGCTTGGCTTAATGGTGAAATCCTAGCGGATCTTAAACATAAAAAGAAGCTTACAAGAAGTGGAAGGTTGGACATATGACCAGGGAAGAGTATAAAAATATTGCTCGGGCATGTAGGAAAGATATCAGGAGGGCCAAATCGCACCTGGAGCTGCAGCTAGCAAGAGATGTCAAGAGTAACAAGAAGGGTTTCTTCAGGTATGTTGGCAACAAGAAGAAAGCCAAGGAAGGTGTGGGCCCCTTACTGAATGAGGGAGGCAAGCTAGTGACAGAGGATGTGGAAAAAGCTAATGTACTCAATGCTTTTTTTGCCTCTGTTTTCACTAACAAGGTCAGCTCCCAGACTGCTGTGCTGGGCAACACAAAATGGGGAAGAGATGGCCAGCCCTCTGTAGAGATAGAGGTGGTTAGGGACTATTTAGAAAAGCTGGACGTGCACAAGTCCATGGGGCCGGACGAATTGCATCCGAGAGTGCTGAGGGAATTGGCGGCTGTGATTGCAGAGCCCTTGGCCATTATCTTTGAAAACTCGTGGCGAACGGGGGAAGTCCCGGATGACTGGAAAAAGGCTAATGTAGTGCCCATCTTTAAAAAAGGGAAGAAGGAGGATCCTGGGAACTACAGGCCGGTCAGCCTCACCTCAGTCCCTGGAAAAATCATGGAGCAGGTCCTCAAAGAATCAATCCTGAAGCACTTAGAGGAGAGGAAAGTGATCAGGAACAGTCAGCATGGATTCACCAAGGGAAGGTCATGCCTGACTAATCTAATCGCCTTTTATGATGAGATTACTGGTTCTGTGGATGAAGGGAAAGCAGTGGATGTATTGTTTCTTGACTTTAGCAAAGCTTTTGACACGGTCTCCCACAGCATTCTTGTCAGCAAGTTAAGGAAGTATGGGCTGGATGAATGCACTATAAGGTGGGTAGAAAGCTGGCTAGATTGTCGGGCTCAACGGGTAGTGATCAATGGCTCCATGTCTAGTTGGCAGCCGGTGTCAAGTGGAGTGCCCCAGGGGTCGGTCCTGGGGCCCGTTTTGTTCAATATCTTCATAAATGATCTGGAGGATGGTGTGGATTGCACTCTCAGCAAATTTGCGGATGATACTAAACTGGGAGGAGTGGTAGATACGCTGGAGGGGAGGGATAGGATACAGAAGGACCTAGACAAATTGGAGGATTGGGCCAAAAGAAATCTAATGAGGTTCAATAAGGATAAATGCAGGGTCCTGCACTTAGGATGGAAGAATCCAATGCACCGCTACAGACTAGGGACCGAATGGCTCGGCAGCAGTTCTGCGGAAAAGGACCTAGGGGTGACAGTGGACGAGAAGCTGGATATGAGTCAGCAGTGTGCCCTTGTTGCCAAGAAGGCCAATGGCATTTTGGGTTGTATAAGTAGGGGCATAGCGAGCAGATCGAGGGACGTGATCGTTCCCCTCTATTCGACACTGGTGAGGCCTCATCTGGAGTACTGTGTCCAGTTTTGGGCCCCACACTACAGGAAGGATGTGGATAAATTGGAAAGAGTACAACGAAGGGCAACAAAAATGATTAGGGGTCTAGAGCACATGACTTATGAGGAGAGGCTGAGGGAGCTGGGATTGTTTAGTCTGCAGAAGAGAAGAATGAGGGGGGATTTGATAGCTGCTTTCAACTACCTGAAAGGGGGTTTCAAAGAGGATGGCTCTAGACTGTTCTCAATGGTAGCAGATGACAGAACGAGGAGTAATGGTCTCAAGTTGCAATGGGGGAGGTTTAGATTGGATATTAGGAAAAACTTTTTCACTAAGAGGGTGGTGAAACACTGGAATGCGTTACCTAGGGAGGTGGTAGAATCTCCTTCCTTAGAGGTTTTTAAGGTCAGGCTTGACAAAGCCCTGGCTGGGATGATTTAACTGGGACTTGGTCCTGCTTTGAGCAGGGGGTTGGACTAGATGACCTTCTGGGGTCCCTTCCAACCCTGATATTCTATGATTCTATGATTCTATGATTCTAAGTGCCGTGGGGAGGAGGTTTAAAGGAGTTATACTGCCATACTTTGCAGATGGAAATGCTTTGCAGAGCCATTACAGCAGTATATTTTACCATATGACTTTTCACAGCATCCAGATTGTCTTTTGAATGCGTCTGCTTTTTCTGCATCCTGCATTTCATATCTCTCAGAGGGCTGTGTATACTTTGGGATGGACTGGTTCTTCAGAATTCTATTTATGATGTATATGCACAGACAAAATCTACTCCATCAATATTTATGATCTGGAAATGAGAGAAAGATGATTCTTTATTCCTCAAGGACCCTCATTCTACGACGCTTTCGCCACAAGTAATCCCACTGGAATGAACGGAATTACTTGCAAAGTAAGGTACTACTCAATATGAGTAAAGGTAAAAGAATAAGTCCTAAAGTGAGGCAGAAAAAATGTGTAGCATTTGCTTGGTGAATATTGTGTTAAGACTGCAAAACAGTTTCAGTTCTAACCCTGTTTTCATTTCAGGCAAAGAGGTGCTTTGTTCTGTGCTCTGTTTCGGACAAAAGGTGCTGTGGTGTAGAAAGTGTGAGGGAATCCATTTGACCATTTCTGAATTGTGCAAGCCTTAACAAAAATAGATTCTTCCCACCATCCAAAATTATCTCCACACTTTTCCCCAAGCAAATAACTCAGAAATAGGTGATCTTTGAAACTTCACATGTAAAGAGTGCTCCTTGTGGTATATACCCATGTTCCAATTTGGAAATATTTTTTTGAATAACAAAGAATTGAAAGAATCAACTGAACCAGCAGCATTTGGTGTTCTGTGTATCCCTGGGATGGGCTCTGTAAGATCCAATTCCTATCACCCACATGAGCTGAATGCTACAGGACTTTATGGTCACCTGGTCCATGGAAGAATTGGCCAAGTCTCAACAAGCCTGCCCAAGGCTGCTTATGCTGTCTCGGTCCTAAAGGTCAAATTGGGGCACTCACAGTACACAAAGGATGCAGAGGCTCCTCTGATGCAGAAGAATAATGTATGGCTGAAGTGATGAAGGGGATTTTCCTTAGGCTTTCCACACCTGGGTAATTTTTCCCATTGGCTATTATTATTAATTAATAACTGTTGTTATAACATGCTATTCTATGGCACCCATCGTGGTGTCCAAAGTGCACTCTTTAAGGGATAGTCATTTAACTTAGTAAAGCATTGACTAGTGTAAACCGTGGAATGACTAGTTCATATGATGGCAAAAAATTTTAGGCAGCTCAATGGTGTGGAAGTGTTACTCCTTCTCTCCCTATGTTCCTGAAGCTATTCTGCAAATACATTAATTATGCATGTCTCTTCCAAAGCACTTTTGCTCTCTTTATTTTTCCTGTACTGATACATTTTACATACATTTATTCTGCATTCATTACTTCCTACACATACCTCTGTATTTAAAGAGATCATATTATGGTTTTGCCTGTACAGTCCCAATTTTCCTTTTTATTATTTGTATTATCATTGTATCATGGAGCAGGACCGCATTGGGTGAGGTACTGAACAAACACAGAACTAAAAGGCAGTCCCTCCTTACAGTCTATGATATCCCAGTGTTGTGAGAACTCCTTTTGGATATCTGAAATGTGCAAGTTTTTCATTTCTTGAAAAGTCTGGGGTTTTTTAACCTGCAAAATATTTGTCCAAGAACTATTCCTATACTAAGTAGAATAATCTTTACCAGGAACAAACAGTTCAGTGAAATGAATTTTCAGTATGATAACTATTATTAAGACTAGTGAAGACAAAAATTGAATGAGTGTAGATCTGCTCTAATGAGAAGGCTAAAACATGTATTGAGTGTTTCTCAGTAAACACATTCAGAACAATAAATTATGAGAAACAATACTATGGTTTGAGAAATATGTAGACGCTGCTTGGGTCAGAAGCTGGCAGGAGCGATGCCAACACACACATTTTTTTAAAACTCCAAAGGTCTTCTTAGATACTGTTTCCCCACGTAGCCCCTCCAGAAGCATGGCTTGAGCCTCTTCCCTGGTGCTTGCTACTTGAAGTGGCTTCTTCCTGCTCCTAACATGGGTTGGGTCCTGTGGTCTTTGTTGCAGTACCTGGTGCCTCTACCTAAGGCTACTCCCCTCTGTGTCTGGAACACACGAGGTGTTGTTTCTTGGGAAAATAACTAATATTAGTATTCTATTCACAAGGAATATAACCCAGTACACAAAAAACAAAATATGTTAATACGCACCTCAACCAGCGAAATGCTACACTCAGAAAGAACAACCACAGGCAACTTTATTTGGGGCAGGAAACAAAGGCTCCAGGGAAGAAAAGGATTAAGATTAGCTGAGGCTTGGTCTACACTACATGTTTAGGACAACATAAGTTGCCTTGTGTTGACCTAGCTGTAAAAGTGTCTTCACATAAATTTGGGTTCTGCTGATGTAGGTGCCTCTGTACAGTGATTTAGTAACATCACCTCCCGAGCAGAGTCATGGCTGATGTAATTTGGTCAACATAGTGTCAATGTAGAGACTGTGTTGATTATGTCGACTGTTACTGGCTTTCAGGAGCCATTCCACAATGTCCCACACTGACAATACAATACAATCAATTCAAGTGCTCCTGGTGAGGACACGCACTGCTGACAGAAGGAGCCACTTGTGCACACACAAACGATTTATTAACTGTCGTGGCTATGTATAATTTTGTAGTGCAGACATGGCTTAAAATACTGAAACATCAACAATATGACAAATTTCCCACTTCTCCGCATTCACCATTGTACAGAGACACCCAGTTCTCCCCCCAGCACCTTTCCAGTACATAGGATGCTGAGGATAAGTCCTGCAATGAGTCCCGCAGTGCTGTGAAGGCTGGCCAGCTTAAACAAAAACAAAAAAAAAAGGAGGGGAGAGCTCCCTTACGGTGTCTTTGCTCCTGAGTGGGATGGGGTTCTCTCCTGCTCTGGAGTTCTGTGGAGGTCTCAGCTGGTTCTAGGTAGCCAGCATCACATTGGTTCTCTGCCTCCCTGATTGTTGGTCTCCAAAGGGCTGTCGCTCCCTGATCATACACTAAATCCTACAAAAGTTCAAAGTATCTCTTTGTGTAGGGTGACCATATGCACCGTTTTCACTGGGACAGTTCCTTTTTAAAGCCCTGTCGTGGCTGGCCTGACTTTTTTTGGCAAAAGAGGGCATTTGTCCCATTTGCTTTTGCCAGCTTGATCAGTTGGCAAGAGCAAATGGGACAAATGCTCACTTTTGACAAAAAAGTACGGTGCGGAGGAATGTGCAGGGGGCCAGCAGCGATGGCAGCCCTATGCAGCTGGGAGGCAGGGCATGCATGAGGGATGGTGAGCAGTGATGCCAGGCAGGGCTTGGGCAAGCAGTGATGCCAGTCCCTGCCTTGCACGGGGGGGTGGGGGGCAGGCGGGGCAGGGAGGGCTCGGGTCAGCCTGTGCGCGGGGCAGGCAGTGCTTAGGCAAGCAGCTGGAGCCAGCCCCTTGCGGGGAGGGTGGCTCAGGCGAGCGCGTGTGTGTTGTGGGGGAGGGTGTCTCAGGCTAGCCCCATGTAGTGTCCCAGTTTCACTTTGGGAACACCCTACCTTTGTGTGTGGGGTGGGAGTTGACTAATGACTCCCAAAGCTATGCTGCTCCCCTCTCAACTCCAAACTCAAACAGAGTAAGCATGGGACTAAAATGAATCCCTTTGTCTCAGAGATAATCCATCCTGTCCCACTGAGGGACTGAGCAGTAATGGCTTCTCACTGGCCACTAAACTGTTTATATAAATCACTCCATGTGAAACTTCCCATTGACTTTTGAATGAATTTCCAGTATGTTCTGTCCTTGCCCTGGACTCTAAGCAGGCTAGAAAATGGTTTCTGGAGGCTCTGGAGCCATTGTTGCTGTTGTCTAGAGGGTAGGACCCCTAAAGTTTCAATTCAGTGTTCCAGGACTTAGCAAACTCTAGGTGGGTGGGAACTCCACTCTTCAAGAGAAAAATCCTGATTAAACTCAGCAAAGGGAAACTGTATGAAGTTTCCTGTCCTTGATGGTGGAACAGACTTTGCATGGGATGATATGGCACATCATGTGTAAATAAATGTTCATACATGTATATTTCTATTAATAAATTAATCTATTTTATTTTTACATATTCTCGTTATGATTTGAAAATAAACAATTTGCACTGAATTCCAATTCACCCCAGTTACATTTGCACTGGCCTATCTGAGAGCATAATTTGACCTTATGGAATTACACGGGTATAAAATGTATGTGAGTTATAGGAAAATCATGTCCATTGTGGGGAAAAGTGGCTGTTTTTCGTAAAAATGACTGTTACCAGCATAGATGACATAAATGTTGTGCTTTAAAGCTGCTGATCCTCAATTCTCTCTCCTGTCATATTTTCTGTCCCTCACAAGTTATCATGTCACATTGATCTTTTTTAGTGTTATGTCTCCCGAATCCAAATAATCCATTCATGCCTTTCTAATTAACTACAATGGCTTTAATTGAATGAGAATAATAACAAGAAACAAGATACAAATGAATCAAAGTAGTGCAGTGAGGAGGGTCCTTATTTACAAATTACATCCAGTCCGCTCATTTCATGGGTTCATTCTCGAAGCAAGTTCTACTACAGCTGCATAAAACTGAGGAAGCTCTTTAACTTTGCTACACAGAATCTTCCAGATCTTAAAGGAGCAGTAAATAAAAACAGCCATCATTCTTATAGCTCAATACTATCACATTTTAAATGTGGTGTATCATTTCAGTAAATCTTTACATTTACCCCACTGTGGCAGTTCTGATGTAGTCAGACACCATGAGAATGGCAATCTAATCTAAACTAATCTAATCTAGATATCACCATGATATTGAGGCCCCACAGGCTAGTTTACCTGAGGCCCTCCCTTGAGTTAACGGCAGCTCTACTATGTTGCTGATTTGAAATATTTTGAAACATATTCATCTCTGGAATAAGCAGGCACAACTCCCACTGAAATGGGCCTGTTTACATCTAGATTGAATTTGTCCCTCTGTACCAGATTAGCCATAAAAATTCCAGCAGCAGGTACAGAAATTAGAGATCCTGATACTACATTTTTGAACTGTTTAATGGAAATTGTACATAAAATACTGTAGATAATGGTGATTCATAAATACATTTAAAATATCTCTATCAGTATATTGATGTTATTCAGTATAAATCTTCATGATATTATTGATTATTTTTAGTGATCCAGGTATAATATACTGGTATAGCAGATCTTTCAGAATAGAGTAACATCCTCACTGTTCAGAAAATTAGTTCTTTTGCATTATATCTTTGAATTACATTAGCATTAGAGAGAGATTGTTTTTATGAGTGGAAGTCAGGATATCACTCATATTAATTGGCTAGGTCATAAAACTGTGAATTGGTGAAACTAACTACTGTTCTAAGGGGAATTTACTCATAATGGATTTTAAGGAGACTTCTGATTCTGGGGATTATATTACCCATAGCCGATTATTCATTTAGTTTAAACCCAGGGATTATTACTTTGCTTTATAACTTAACCTCAGTGTTGACCATTTTAAGTATATATTATTTGTAGATTTTACAGATTCTGGTCTACATTTGAAAAGCTGGATGCCTAAAGTTAGGCTGGTACATGCATATTTAGTTAATTACACAGTGCTGTTGTAGCTGGTGTTGGTCCCAGGATACTACAGAGACAAGTTGGTGAGGTAATATGTTTTGTTAGACTAGTGTCTGGTGGTGAGAGAGATAAACTGTCAAGCTTACACAAAACTGTTCTTCAGGTCCTTCTTCTTCAGAGTTCTGTGTAAATTCTAAAGCTTGTCTTTCTCACCAACAGAAGTAGGTCCAATAAAATATATTACCTCACCCACCTTGTTTCACCAAAAGTGGTCTAACTTCCAGAAATGCTGAGCACTTACAATTTCTTTTGAAGCTGATGGAAGCTGCACCTTTGAAAATCAGAATTCTTTTATTTAGGAACCCAACTTTATGCCTTTAGGTTTGAAAATCAGAGCCAGTTTCATTAGCAGTTCAGGACAAAATATCCCTCATTTTAATATGGCAGTGAAGACTGTGAATAATTATAGTAGTGTTGCCCCTTTTTGACCTGAGCAGATAGTCACATTTCAGAGCTCTGAGGATGTTCCAGCTGTAAGCATAAATCGAAGGACTCTGATATTCTCTTTGATGCAGCTTTGTTTATTTACAAAGAATGTACAAAGTTTTGCTTCTCCAAATGCAGGAAGAACCAAGAACAAAAGGAGCAGTTTCTGAGTTTACAGTACCACACCTCTTTAGCCAACAGCATCAAAAACTCTCTGGCAAGCTTTTTTTTTCAGGGTCACACTATGCTCACAGGCTACTGCTTAGCTTTCTTGTTTTTTGCCACTGCCTCTCTGTTCTTGTCTAATCTCCATTTCTGTGTGTTCTCTTTTCCCTGACACACCTCTCCACCCCCACCAGGTCACAATGCCCAGGGAATACCTTCAGGGCTAGTCAGAAAACCTTTGACCCACAGGGTGCTAGTTTCTGGGCAGATTGTATTGGCCTTGTTTTAGGTGTGGCCCCATAACTGTCTCTTACAACTATTTTAAATGAAGGGCTCATTCACAGATCTCTTTGAAGAAGGTTTTTAACTCAACCCATAACCCAGCTCATAACAGTAGTATTAAACAGAGTTCATGGCAATAGACAGCATTGGTGGCTGCTGAGCCTTGAGGAGTAGCATACAGTAGCTTAATCTTATGCCTACACTGAAGCCCCTACCATGGTACAGCTATGGCACCACAGCTATGGCTCTGTGTGATGGAATGCTAAAATTGTATTATAATGTTCAGCCACAAGGTGATGCTGTTTATCTGGCAGTGCATTTAAGTATCCTAAAGAGAACACATCTCTTGTATCTCTCTCCATGATGGAAACGTATATAGAAGCCAGACCTTCTAGTAGCAGCCTGCAACCTGCCACGTACAAGGAATACATAACAATGTCAGACATGAAGATAGCCCAATTGGTGCCAGAAGAGAACAGAAACAGAGGATAACAGCAACACAGGTTGCAAACAGAAAAAGAAAATAACAATCAAACTCATCAACATGCCATTCTTCAATTCCCCAGAGAACTTCAGCTTTGACAGACATTCAGAATGGACAGACTGGAGGCAGCACTTTGCAAGATTTCCCATTACTACTAAACTTCACCAGGAAACTGGAGACATCCAGGTATAGTTTTTAAAGAATATCTTTAAATCCTTTGCCTTTTCTGTTAACCATCACAAAGATGACTATGACAGAGTTCTGGCTATGTTCTGAGGCATATTTTATATCTCAGAGAAATGTGGTTGGTGAAAGGACATGTTTTCACCAGAGAATTCAAGAACTGGGGGAATATACTGAGTCTTTTGCTAGAACTTTGCATGCCTTGACACAAAACTAAGATTTGGGGACTGTAAAACATGAAAATGTCAGAGATATACTAGATTTTGGGCTTACAGACAAAAGTCTTTCACAGCAGCTACAATTTAAGACAGATTTAACTCTAGACACAGGTATCCAGATAATAAAGCAGAATGAATTAGTAAAGCAGTGTAGTTTTCATGGACAATATTTTGATATGTGGGTCATCAATGGAAGGACATACCAAAAACCTCAATGAAGTTCTAAGCTCACTCATTTAGTCTGGACTGAAGCTAAACAAGGAAAGATGTGTTTTCTACCTAACCAAACTGAGTTTTTGGTACAGACAAGCAAAAATGAGATCAGTCCTAGCCCCGAGAAAATAAACGCAATTTGAAAATTGAATGCACCAATTAATGTACCAGAACTGAGACACATACTGAGGGTAGCATATTACCTTGATCAATACCTACAACACTTTTCTATAATGACAAAACCACTGAACGAACTATTAAAGTCCATCACATCATGGCTATGGGGGCCAAATTAAGAAACTGACTTCAAAAAGGTAAAGAAATTATCTCAGTAGCTACAGCTCTCAAATAATATGGTGGAACAAACCCACAATGGTCAATGCAGATGCAAGCAGCTGTGGCCTAGATGGTGTATTGTTGCAACACCATGGATCTGAGTGTAAGCCAGTTGCATTTTGCTCTCACATACACAGACACAGACAAATTATATGCACAGATTGAAAAGGAGTGCCAGGCAAGAGAAAGGGCATGTGAGAACTTTTACAGAAATCTGTGTGATTTGGATTCTTTTACACTGACAACAGACTATAAATTATTTGTAATCCTCATCAATGGAAGAGATCTGGATAAAGCACCACTGAGATGAAAGTCTTTTGACAAGACTAGCTGTGATTTTACCCAATTGCTAAATATAGTACTGGTTAAAAATCTGGTAGCAGCAGGCAGTCTGTCACAAAGCTCAATATTGCACCCAATTACCCATGACCTAAAGGCATATGTGGATGCTGTGGACACATACACACCAGTATCAAGATAAGAGACTACACCAGCTACAAAAGAAACCTCAAAGACATACAAATTCAAGAAATTCTAAGTTACATGAGGGCTGGCTGGACCAAGTATCTAAAGGACACTAAGGAAGCAAGAGACTACTTTGCAGTATGTGGACAATTAAGCGAGTCAAATGAACTTGTGATTAAAGCTGATTGAATTGTAACTCCAAACACAACAAGAGGAGAAATCCTATACTTCATCTATGAAAGATATCAGACACTACCTAGAAGCTGGGAATGAGCAACAGGGGATGGATCACTTGATGATTACGTGTTCTGTTCATTCCCTCTGGGGTACCTGGCATTGGCCACTGTCAGAAGACAGGATACTGGACTAGATGGACCTTGGTCTGACCCAGTATGGCCATTCTTATGTTCTTAAATGCGGTGAGTGGGCCAGTGTGGAGGCCTAGCATCAGCAAAGACATAAAGAATAAAGTATCTGCATGTGAAACACAACACAAAGAACCCTGACCATGAATCTGGCTGTACCCTTTGGTTCGGTTCTGACTCCTAGCTCTGACCATTGGCTTGTCTCCTGGCCATGACTCTGGTTCTTCCCTTTGGTTCTGTTCTGGCTCCTGATTCCTGGCTCTGACTATTGGCTTGCTTCCTGACTCTGCTACTAGTTCTGTTCTCTGATTCTGCTCAAACCACTAGGCAAGATGCCTGCTCAAACCTCTAGTTTGCACCTCCTACACCTTGGCATGTGACAGAAGTAATGCTAAAACTGTATTCATAGAATCATAGAATATCTGGGTTGGAAGGGACCTCAGGAGGTCATCTCGTCCAACCCCCTGCTCAAAGCAGGACCAATCCCCAGCTAAATCATCCCAGACAGGGCTTTGTCAAGCCTGACCTTAAAAACCTCAAAGAAAGAAGATTCCACCACCTTCCTAGGTAACACATTTCACTGCTTCACCATCCTCCTAGTGAGAAAGTTTTTCCTAATATCCAACCTAAACCTCCCCCACTGCAACTTGAGACCTTAGTCCTTGTTCTGTCATCTGCTACCACTGAGAACAGTCTAGATCCATCCTCTTTGGAACCCCCTTTCAGGTAGTTGAAAGCAGCTCTCAACCCCCCCCCCCCATTCTTCTCTTCTGCAGACTAAACAATCCCAGTTCCCTCAGCATCTCCTCATAAGTCATGTGTTCCAGTCCCCTAATCATTTTTGTTGCCCTCCGCTGGATGCTTTCCAATTTTTCCACATCCTTCTTGTAGTGTGGGGCCCAAAACTGGACACAATACTCTAGATGAGGCCTCACCAATGTTGAATAGAGGGGAACGATCACGTCCCTCGATCTGCTGGCAATGCCCCTACTTATACAACTCAAAATGCCATTGGCCTTCTTGGCAACAAGGGCACACTGTTGACTCATATCCAGCTTCTCGTCCACTGTAACCCCTAGGTCCTTTTCTGCAGAACTGCTGCCTAGCCATTTGGTCTTTCTGTAGCGGTGCATGGGATTCTTCCATCCTAAGTGCAGGACTCTGCACTTGTCCTTGTTGAACCTCATCAGATTTATTTTGGTCCAATTGTAATGTTTAGCTACTACGTGGCACCATGTGACACATAACTTATCTGAGCTGATAACAGCCATAACTGACAGTGCATTAAAGTATCTTAAAGAGAGCACATTTCTTGTGTCTCTCTCCATGATGGAAGCTCTGTAGCCAGTCCAAATCTAGCACAGAAACCTGATCTGCTAGTAGGAGCCCTGCAACCTCACATGCACAAGGAATATATGACATGCTTTAGTGCCATACTGTAGCCATTTCCTACATTGACAGAAGGAGTTTTTCCATTGATGTAGTTAATGCACCACTTCTGGTGATCTAGCCATGTGTACATCAGGGATTAGGTTGGCATAAATATGGTGCTGAACATGCAAAATTTTTCACAGCCCTGAGCAAAGTAACTGGGTTGATCTAACTTTTAAGTGTAGACAAGGCCTTAGATAGACTACCCCAACTCTAGGTATCAAACTGTAAAGGGACTAGATCATGTTGAGGAGTGGTAAAGCCAGATTCTGGCCTCTTGTCCTGGCTCTTTTGCACAACTCAAAGCAGTCAGAATCCTTTCATAAGGAGAATTTCAGGTGGTATGAAATGATTTAGAAGGTCTATGCTAGCCATTCTCCAGACCCTGTCTTCATGGTGATGGTGGAGCACCTGTGCTCTCTAGCTATCCTCAGCTGCCAGAACAGCCCTGCAAGCTGCTCCATGTTAATTAGAACAATCTTTGGACAAACATGGTCAGCCCTAAAATCTGAATATTTTCACCTTTCATCTCTGGGTCACTAATTCAGATTTCAACCCATCAACTGAAAGTCATTATTTTCTGTTGTCTGTTTATGGTCTTCACAAAGCTTGATAATCAACTATTGTGTTAATCCAGTTCCTAAAGAATATAGGTGTCTACACCAAATAAGCTACCATCATAACTGGCATCTTTGTTGACAGTCTCAGGCCTGGTCCACACTACGAGTTTATGTCAGATTTAGCAGTGTTAAATCCGAATTAACCCTGCACCCATCCACACAACGAAGCCATTTTTTTGACATAAAGGGCTCTTAAAACCAATTTCTGTCCTCCTCCACAACAAGGGGATTAGCGCTGAAATCGACATTGCCATTTCGAATTAGGGTTAGTGTGGACGCAATTCAAAGGTATTGGCCTTCGGGAGCTATCCCACAGTGCACCATTGTGACTGCTCTGGACAGCACTCTGAACTCGGATGCACTGGCCAGGTGTACAGGAAAAACCTCGGGAACTTTTGAATCTCATTTCTTGTTAGGCCAGGTGAGCTCATCAGCACAGGTGACCAAGCAGAGCTCATCAGCACAGGTAACCCAGAATCGAAAAAGAGCTCCAGCATAGACCAAATGGGAGGTACTGAATCTGATCGCTGTATGGGGAGAAGAATCCGTGCTATCAGAACTATGTTCCAAAAGATGAAATGCCAAAACATTTCAAAAAATCTCGGTGGCCACGAGGGGAAGAGGCTACATCAGGGACGCAACACAGTGCCGCGTGAAACTTAAGGAGCTCAGACAAGTATACCAGAAAACCAAAGAATCAAATGGACACTCCGGGACAGAGCCCCAGATATGCCGCTTCTACGCTGAGCTGCATGTAATTCTGGGGGGGGCCGCCACCACTACACCACCCCTGTCCATGGACTCCGATGATGGGATACTCTCCTCCATGCCTGAGGATTTTGCAGATGGGCAAGATGAGGAGGAGGAGGATGACCTTGGGGAGAGCACACAGCACACCGTTCTCCCTGACAGCCAGGATCTTTTTATCACCCTGTCTGAAATACCCTCTCAACCCAACGAAGCCGGAGAAGGGACCTCTGGTGAGTGTACCTTTTTAAATATAATACATGTTATAAAAGCAAGCATTTTTTAATGATTAAGTAGCCCTGAGAACTTGGGATGCATTCGTGGCCAGTATTGCTACTGAAAAAGTCTGTTAATGTGTCTGGGGATGGAGCGGAAATCCTCCAGTGACATCTCCATGAAGCTATCCTGGAGGTACTTCCAAAGCCTTTGAGAGGTTTCTGGGGAGAGCAGCTTTATTCCATCCTCCATGGTAGGACACTTTACCATGTCATGCTAGTAGTAAGTAATCTGGTATCATTGCATGACAAAGCCTGGCAGTGTATGGTCCTGGTGTTTGCTGGCATTCAAGCAACATCCTTTCTTTACCTCTCTGTATTATCCTCAGGAGAGTGATATTGTTCATGGTAACTTGGTTGAAATAGGGGAATTTAATTAATGGGACATTCAGAGGTGCCCGTTCCTACTGGGCTGTTTGCCTGTGGCTGAAAAGAAATCCTCCCCGCAGTTAGCCACGTGGGGGGGGACAGGGGGGAGGGCATTGGAGCTGAGCTGTTTACATTTGACTAGCAGGGATCTTCCCGATACCAGCCAGGTGGTGGGGGAAGGGGAAAAGCAATGATCCCAGAGAATTGGATGGGGGGAGGGGGTTAGTTTGGTTTCTACTGCTGCACGTTAACAGGAAAACTGCAGCACTAAATGGCCAACTCAACGGGCTTTGCTTCGTATGGGAAAGGAGGGTGCTGCTGTTATGAAGGTTGCAGAAGCTGAAAGACTATGGCTTACCGGGGCCGCCTGCAAGCCGAATTCTGTTGCCCGGCACTGCGTGTGTGATGTCTAACATGAAAGCCGCAGGCACTCAATATAAGATGCAAAATGCGACCTTGTACCAAAATCACATGTACTATGTAATGTGAATAGTGTTGTTCACCATGAAAGAGTATAGCCACTGTATTGTAAAATGTATCTTTTGAATACTTCACTCCCTTTTTTTCCTCCAGCAGTTGCAAATGTTTCAAGCCTCTCTCCTCTGCCCCAAAGGCTATCTCAGATAAGGTGGCAAAAAAAAACGCACGCCCAATGACGTTCTCTGAGCTCATGCAGTCGTCTGGCACTGACAGAGCTGTGTGAAGGGACACAATAGCAGAATACAGGACAGTGGCCGATGAATGTGAGGAGAGGTGGCAGCAGGAAGATCAAAGGAGGCATGAGGCAATGCTGGGGCTACTGTGGGATCAAATGGACATGCTCCGGCGTCATGAACGGCAGCAGGATCACAGACTGCCACTGCAGCCCCTGCTTAACTGCCCTCCCTCCTCCCCAAGTTCCATGGCCTCCTCATCCAGACGCCCAAGAATGCAGGGGTGGGGGAAGCTCCGGGCACCTAACCACTCCACCCCAGTGGATAGCCCAAGCAATAGAAGGCTGTCATTCAACAAGTTTTAAAGTGGCCTTTTCCTTCCCTCCTACCCTCCTCCCACACCCCACCTGCGCTACCTTGTGAGTTATCTCCCTATTTTTATAATCAATTAATAAAGAATACATGTTTTTTAAATGATAGTGACTTTATTTCCTTTGCAAGCAAGCTGTGATCGAAGGGGGGAGGACGGGTGGCTTACAGAGAGGCAACCAAAGGGGCATGTTTTCATCAAGGAGAAACAAACAGAAGTGTCACACAGTACCCTGGCCAGTCATGAAACTAGTTTTCAAAGCTTCTCTGATGTGCAGTGTTTACTGCTGTGCTCTTCTAACTGCCTTGGTGTCTGGCTGTGCATATTCAGCGGCCAGGCAATTTGCATCAACCTCCCACCCCGCCATAAACGTCTCCCCCTTACTCTCACAGAGATTGCGGAGCACACAGCAAGCAGCAATAACAATGGGAATATTGGTTTCGCTGAGGTCTGAGCAAGTCAGTAAACTGCACCAGTGACCCTTTAAACATCCAAATGCACACTCTACCAGCATTCTGCACTTGCTCAGCCTATAGTTGAACAGCTCCTGACTACTGTCTAGGGTGCCTGTGTATGGCTTCATGAGCCAGGGCATTAAGGGGTAGGCTGGGTCCCCAAGGATAGGCATTTCAACATCCCCAACAGTTATTTTTTGGTCTGGGAAGTAAATCCCTTCCTGCAGCCGTTTAATCAGACCAGAGTTCCTGAAGACGCAAGCGTCATGAACCTTTCCCGGCCATCCCACGTTGATATTGGTGAAACTTCCGTTGTGATCCACCAGTGCTTGCAGCACCATTGAAAAGTACCTCTTGCGGTTTATGTACTGGCTGCCCTGGTGGTCTGGTCCCAAGGTAGGGATATGCGTTCTGTCTATAGCCCCACCACAGTTAGGGAATCCCATTGCAGCAAAGCCATCTAGTATGACCTGCACATTTCCCAGAGTCACTACCTTTGATAGCAGCAGCTCAATGATTGCGTTGGCCACTTGCATCACAGCAATCCCCACAGTAGATTTGCCAACTCCAAATTGATTACCGACTGACTGGTAGCTGTCTGGCTTTGCAAGCTTCCCCAGGACTATTGCCACTCACTTGTGAACTGTGAGGGCTGCTCTCATCTTGGTATTCTTGCACTTCAGGGCAGGGGAAAGCAAGTCACAAAGTTCCATGAAAGTGCCCTTATGCATGCAAAAGTTTCGGAGCCACTGGGAATCATCCCAGACCTGCAAAACTATGCGGTCCCACCACTCTGTGCTTGTTTCCCGGGCCCAGAATTCATGTTCCATGGCTTGAGCCTGCCCCATTAACACCATGATTCTAAATTGTGGGGGAACGTGGTTTTAGAGAAAAGCATGTTCATGTCCTCATCACCGCGCTTCCATCGCCTCCTTGCCTGGTTTTTCAGGTGCTGGTTCTGCATAAACTGAATGATAATGCGCGAGTTGTTTACAATGGTCATAACTGCTGCGGTGAGCTGAACCGGCTCCATGCTTGCTGTGCTATGGTGTCTGCTCCTGCTTGGGCAATCCAGGGAAAAGGGCGTGAAATGATTATTTGCCATTGCTCTGACAGAGGGAGGGGCGACCAACAACATGGCTTACAGGGTTGGTTTACAGGGAATTAAAATCAACAAAGTGGGTGGCTTTGCAAAAAACAGAATGGCCCTCTCAAGGATGGAACTCAAAACCTCAAGGATAGAACTCAAACTGAGTTTAGCAGGCCGTTGATTTCATGGAGGGAGGGAAGGAGGAGAACATGAATACAAAACAAATCTGGTCTATTTCTTGTTTTGATCCACTTCATCTATCTTTATACATCTTGCTGGCAGCAGACTGTGCAGTATGACTGGTTTCAGAGTAGCAGCCGTGTTAGTCTGTATTCGCAAAAAGAAAAGGAGTACTTGTGGCACCTTAGAGACTAACAAATTTATTAGAGCATAAGCTTTCGTGAGCTACAGCTCACTTGACTGTTAGCCATCATCATCTCCTCAGTGCTTGGCAGAAGATGGTGCAGTATGACTGCTGGCCATCGTCATCTCCTGGCTGCTCATTAAAAGATGGTGCAGTAGGACTGCCAGTAGGACTGAATTGCCATGAGATAAAACTTAAAAGGGTAATGACCTGGCTGAATCACTCCCATGTTTGCCCAGGTGCCTCTGACCTCATTGAGGTTGGTTAAAATAGCACCCTGGAATACGTCAACGATGGCTACCAGTCATACTGCACTGTCTGCTGCTGAAAGGCAATAAGCTGCTGCTGTGTAGCAATGCAGTACCACATCTGCCAGCACCCAGGAGACATATGGTGACGGTTAGCTGAGCAGGCTCCATGCTTGTCGTGATATGGCGTCTGCATGGGTAACCCAGAAAAAAAGGCGCGAAACGATAGTCTGCCGTTGCTTTCACGGAGGGAGGGAGGGAAGGGGGGCCTGACGATATGTACCCAGAACCACCCGCAACAATGTTTTAGCCCCATCGCACTGGGATTTCTACCCAGAATTCAAATGGGCGGCGGAGACTGTGGGAAATGTGGGATAGCTACCCACAGTGCAACACTCCGGAAGTCAATGGTTGCCTCGGTACTGTGGATGCACTTGTGCATTTGTGTGGGGACACACATAATCGACTGTATAAACACGCTTGCTACAAAACCGACTTCTATAAATTTGATCTAATTTCGTAGTGTAGACAAGGACTCAGAGACAACACAGAGGTTAAATGGGTATGAAAACTGAATTAACCTGACACCCCATTTGTGGCCTGAACCACATCAGGGACAGCAGCTACACACTGTATTTAGAGTTTGTGAAAACATCAAATTGCTAATATTGTGTTACCATGCTTATTACAGTCTGTTTTACTCTCTAGAAATCACTATAGTGAAATCTTTATCTTTTTTCAGATTAGAAGGTTCAATTTAAAGAAAAACTGCACATCAGCAAGTGTTGGAACTTGGGGCATACCCTTGATTAATTAAATGGATTGCATGATGCCTCTTGAGCTACGGTATACAGTGCTACAGTTTATACACATGTACCTAACTTGATTCTGGCTCTTTAACTTTTAACATGCAAATTAAGTGTAAGTCTTAAACATCTTAAATAGCTGTCTACAGCCTCTTCCAGTTAATTTATCCTGTATTGATGAATGTAGCTGTTGAACAGAATGCTGGAGAAAAGCAACTTTTTAAAGTTAACTTAATTAACTTTATTCTGCTTTTGGAGGTACTTGAATGGGCTAAGATTATTTTTAATTCTTTCTTCAATAAAGATGTAGAACTTTCAGAACACAGTATCCTGTATCTTTTCATAATAATTTCTGGGAATATTTTGCAGTTGTCTTGCAATGTCCTACCTTCTGCATCCCCATCCTCCCGAACCCAGTGCTATTAGCAAACAAAGCTATTATATATTATACCCTAGCTATAAACCTTTTTAAAAAATAAATGTAATGTGGTGTTGATTACGTGGTGGAAGAGGAATGCCTTAGCATGGCAGTTGCAAAAGAGATTACCTCTAAGGAGATGTACAACCTCTTAACAGCTGGGGGACTAGTCCAGGAATTAAAATATCAGCAGGATAGTAAAAACTTGGGGAGAGAGGAGGGGCTTTTCCCCTTCATACCATCTCATTTAATTGAGCTTGTGTTTATGAGGGTAAATTTATTTTTCTTCCTCCTTCCCCCATAATCAATTGTAAAAAAACATAAATAAACAGTGGGAAAAATTGTTTGGAAAAACAGTTAAGTTTCAGGGACAAGAATCAATTTATCGCTCACAACATTTATGAATTCCAGACACTTAAAAGCAAGGAAATGAAAAGTGAAGGACATAAAAAAATCTTATAGTGACACCATGGAAAACATACTAATGCCCCTTTTTGACTCAAGTGGCTCGTCAAAATTTTGAGATTCTGGGGATGTTCCAGTTGGAAGTAGAATTGATGGATTCTGGTATTTTCTTCAACATAAGCTAGTTTATTTACAAGGAATGTACAATGTCCTGCTTCTCTGAATGCAGGAGGAATCAAGAACTAAAGGAGCAATTTTCTAGTTTACAGCCCCTGAACCTCTTTAGCCAAACAAGCTGTCTCTCAAGCTTTTTCAAGAGTCACGCTGTGCTCACAGACTACTGCTTGGATTTCTTGTTTGTTTGGTTATTTGCCTCTGTCTCTTTCTCTCTCTCTGTTCTTGTCTGTTCCCAGTTTCTGTGTGTTCTGTCACCACCATCTTTCCCCACCCCAGGTCACAGTATCCAGTGGAATCTTCACCCACATAGTGCTATTTCTGGGCAGTTTCTATTCGGGCTTGTTATAAGTGTCCCCCTTAAGTGTGTCTTAAAACAATCTTAAGTGAAAAGTTTGTTCACACATCAGCTTGAACAAGGTTTTAACGCAGCCCTTAACAAGTTTTCACCCAGTTCATAACAATACAATAAATACAATACAGCACTGAGAATATGGCCTATTGAGATAGACCTACAGCATTGAGAATATGGCCTATCATCCATATTGAGTACAAATAAGTGTATATTTCTTCATAACATAGCAACCTTAACTCTGATCCCATGGATTTTTTTAGTGTATTCTTGTTATTTTGATTTTGGTATGTAAATATTTTCTTTTAAGGATTACAGTTAATTGAAAGATCAGTTAATACAAATTAACAGTCAAATTATTTGGTAAAGTATTTATAGTTTCTGTTTCTTGATAATAATGCTGTACATTTAATAAGTAGGAATAGTATGTAAGACTGCTTATTTATGACAAAGTTATGTATGTATGGGGACTTGCATTTGAAACTGGTAAATGAGTCATTGTGTTCATATATACATTTCCTTTTTCTCTTTCAGAAAGTCTTTGTATTTATATTTTGGGGTTACTTGATAACAGAATACTATTAATTTTGGGTCACAGTGAGGACAGTGTTGTGTTGTAAAATGTATTTCTTTGTAGTTAACATGAATATTGTGTTTGTACTTAGTAGACTGTGTAAGAGTCTATAATTGTTCATTTCCCTGCTTTTAATGTTTGGGCTTTATATATGTTATGATATGCAAACACATTGCTATCACTTAGTCACTGTAACTTTCCTAAATTAAGTTTTTGGAGTTTCCTAGGTTTCTAAAAAGTCTTTCAGTTTTTCTTTTGTGCAGGCAAATGAAAATTGAATATTAAAAATATTCAGAATGGAGAAATAGCTATATTATTAAATTAAAAGAGTGAGTAGCACTGGTCCATGTTAACAATAACTGGAAATCAGCATCTATATCCCCTTTGTACAGTAGCTTTCAACTTATTGTAGAAAGGTTCTGTGAGTGAAAATGCACCGTCTTCAAGCAATAAAATTCTGCCAGCAGTCATCTGCAAGAGCACACTATACACATGCAATGAAGTGCCCCAAAAATCTATGCTTTGGTTACTGAAAGGATTTGTTGACAGGAGCACAGTGTGTTCAAACAATACATCACCAGTGTCTTTTTTTCAGTTACTGAAAGAATCATCTGGGTACCGGGGTTGCTACGGAATATATTATCCATCAGCTTTTTATTCAATTTGTCACTTTCAAAAACAAGGAGCCGTGTCTAGTTTTCAAATATTGGCAGGAATTGCCATAACACATCAGAAGTGTGTCTCATCAAGTGCAATATCATGTCTCTATCAGTGACCAATACCAGATACTTCAGAAGAAGGATCAAGAAACCATGTAAGAGACAATTGTGGAATAACCTGCTGATAGAGGTAGTTGCAGTTGGATGTTGGTTGATGCCTTAAGCATATCCTCCTTTTTGTTTGTTGTCCTAGCCAATGCTACTGTGGATGTTATTATCCATACAAAACTAGAGAGAGTCAAAGAAAGGCTATGCAAAAGTAAAAATTTCAAACCAGGGTGATTTTTTAATGTGTCTCCAGTTTCAGGCATCTTCTTCAAACCACCAAAACATTCTCCTTTGCTCTGAAAGTAAATCTAGCAATTTTCAGACCAAATCAGTTTGTCAACCCAAAGTTATAAGGTGGCCTATAGTAGAGCTTTACAACAAAAGCTGGTTGCAGCATTATCTTTTCCCTAAACTTAACCAGCTGGAGATGGTACAATAATATGGTGTGTCATTTCTTAGAGCATTTAATTGTGCACACTTCTGTCCCTTTATCCTGTGTGTGTAAAACCTTCTGCCCCTGTCTTTTGTGTCCCTGTGTCATTCTATTAATGTATCACCACCTTCCCACTCACAAAATGTCTTCCTATCTCTGTATTCGTTTTTAAAATGTAACAATGATTTCCTCATCCTCTTTCACTAGTTATAAAGAACAGAAACCCATTCAGCTGCACAGAGACTAAACCCATTATAAATTTGTGTTGAAAATATTTTGTAAGCCACTGCAGATGGGGAGCAAGTGTTGGGGATAGAGAGATTTCTTAACCTTCACAAAACTTGCTAATTAATTTACATACAACAACCCCTACAGTGTTCACCACTTTTACTCTCAGCTCACTGCACTTGCTATCCAAATTGTACCCTTGTTACATGATTTTCTTTTATAGTCTTTAAGGAGAAAGAATCCACCATCATAAATCTTAAATATCTCCAAAATACAAGTAAACATACATATATATATATATATGTAACAGAGGCACAACTGCCTCCTGGGATGAACATATTATGCATACAGAACTGTCATAAAATCCCTCACACTATCACATTTTTCCTCAGCTCATGGTCTTTATACCTATCTCATTTTGACAATGCACCCGGTAGCAATGTGGGACAATTACAGGTTCAGTGCTACCCTTCAAAATGTATTTTCTACTTTTTGAAATGTGTTTATTTATATAAATGTGGAAACAAATAAACACATGAAGATTAGACAAAGCAGATGGAATATAAGAAAAAACTTGCTTTATAGGACAGCCCGACTTTCTGGTATAAGATCATGTGCCTGACAAATCACAGGTTTCAGGACAATTGAATACACTACATTTAATCAATAAAATGCAATTTTACCAAGCTTTTATATAAAATGAGGCTCCCTTTTATATACAATGTACATAAACTGATCATTTGATCAGAAGACAGATATTCATCAAGCCTTTTTCTTTTTTTTGTAGGCTTCCTTTTTCCAGCCAATATACATCCCTCTAGAGTCAAAAGGTTGCCAAAGTGTTTCCATTATAAAATGCCACTCACCTGCATGCCAGGATTCAGCCCAGTGCAGGGCCAGGTGGTGCCTCTTTTGGCTGTATTCCAGCAGCCCACCATATCCACCCGAACTGGGAATGGGAACCTGGCCTGACAGATGCTGCGGATCTACCCGATCACCTGTTTTAGAGGGTCAGGAGGGAATATTTTCTCCTCTCAACCAATTAGCAGAGGACCAGGGAGTTTTTTATTTTCCTCACAGCACCTTCAAGCCACAGTGAGTTGAGTAGACACATGCTTAGTACCTAACTGAGTACTGGGGTGGAGTTGTTTATTTGTCACAACTTGTGGCCGGTTTCCAGTGCGGCTAAGAAAATAAAATGAATGGTTCCCAGAGGTAAAAGACCTGAAATTTTGGTGTTGGGCTTTGGGTTCATGTGATAGGGTGAGACCTTGTGGGCCAAGGTCAGGCCTTGTGGCCCTTGGGGGCCAACGTTCCCAGCCTGCTGCACTCTCTGCCCCTCTTGGAACAGGGAGGGTACTAGGATTCAGATTGAGTTAAGTGCTAGGGGGTAGGCTAAAGTGAGCCTACCCCACATTATGGGTTATATGGTAAGGAGTCCTGCAACTCCCACACTGGAACCAATTAAATGCTGGGTACAGGAGAGATGGGCAGGTAGCACCCCTTCCTTGGGTTAAAGTTTAATAACAGTTGTGTCCTGCCATTTAATTCAATGCATGTGTCTGTCCTCATTTTGCTGCTGGTCATTTTTGATTGCTTATAACTTTCTAAGGATTTCATCTTTTCAGCTGAAATTTGCTCCTTTGGGACCCAGTTTTTTCTGGAGGTTTCATCAGAAAGGGCTGAGGTACTTTCAAGTATAGTAGGAGGAGAAAATGCAGTTCCTCTGTTAAGAAATAAAACTACTATGCTTTTTAAAACAGCTTTGGAGCCTCATCAGAAATTTATGGGCATTGGGCACAGATGTCATCCATAGGTTACATACCTGCCTTCAGTAGCCTGTAGAAAGTTGGCTTTTATTTAATAAAACTAACGATCTCCCAGCTTTTCCTTTAGAACTTTATGTTTTACATGTAAATAAAGAGAGCAGAAGTTTCCATTGAATAGTCAATGGCTCAGGATTGCACATGCAGGCAGACCTGTTGACAGTTTCTGGTAAGGATAAAGGGGGTAAAAAACAAAGGTGATGTCATGATAGGGGTCTACTAAAGACCACCTACCCAAGAAGAAGAGGCTTTTTTTAAATAACTAACAAAATCTTCTAAAGCCATTGGTGGACTTGGTTGTGATGGGGAACTTCAACCAGACATCTGTTGGGAAAATGATACAGCAGGGCACAGAATACCCAGCAAACTTTTAGAATCTATTGGAGATTTTATTGCAGAAAGTGGAGAAAGCTATTAGGGGAGAGGCTGTTCTAGATTTGATGCTGACAAATAGAGGGGAACTGGTTGAGAATGTGAAGATGGAAGGCAACTTCAGTTAAAGTGATCTTGAAATGATAAATTTCATGGTTCTAAGGAATGGTAGGAGGAAAACAGTAGAATAAAGACAATGAACTTCAAGAAGGCTTGACTTTAGCAAACTCTGAGAATTGTTAGATAAGGTCCCAGGGGAAGCACGTCTAAGGGAAAAAAGACTTCAGCAGAGTTGGCAGTTTTTTAAAGAGATTATTAAGAGCACAAGAGAAAACTATCCCAAATACATACGAAAGACAAGAGGTATGGTAAGAGACCACTCTGGTTTAGTAAGAAGATCCTGTATCCCAAAACTCAAAGAAGAGTAATAAAAAAAGTAGAAACTAGGTCAAACTATAAAGGAGCAATATAAAAAGGACAACACAAGGATATAGGAAAAAAAGTTAGGCACACGGAAAAAGTTAGGCAAGTAAGGAAAAGGCCCAGGCACAAACAAAATGAATCTAGGTAGGGACATAAGAGGTAACAAGAAAATGTTTTACAATACATTAGAAACAATAGGAAGACCAAGGCCAGAGTAGGCCCATTACTCAAGGAGGAGGGAAAGACAGTAATAGAAAATGAAACAGTGCTGAAGAGTTACATGTAATTTTGTTTCAGTTTTATCAAAAAGGTTAGCAGTGATCAGATGACAAACATAGCAAACATCAACGTAAATGGGGTAGAATCTGAGGCTAAAATAGGGAAAGAACAAATCAAGAATTACTTAGACAAGTTAGATGTTTTCTAGTCGACAGAACCTGAAGAAATACATCCTAGAATATTTAAGAAAGTGGCTGAAGAGATCTCTGAGCCATTTACGATTATTTTTGAGGACTCCTGGAGGATGAGAGATATCCCAGAGGAGTGGAAAAGGGTAATGTAATGGAGTGAGCTTCTCGCAAGCAGCCCCTTCTGGTCAGGTGTGAGCCTGCTTTTTCTTAGTTCTTCCAACAGAGTGGCACCCACTACTCATGAGCCCCCCCACTTGGCCAATGGTTTCTTTGGCAGGTCTTCAGTGCATCAGCCCTCTGGCCGACTCACACACACTGTCTGTAGGTGGAACAAACAAACAAACCCCTTCTGGAAAAGAAAACAGTCCCTACTTTCTTTCTCACAGCCCTGGTATGGGGCCATACCTCCAAAGCTTCCTTCCTGGAGACACTGCCTTCTATAACAGCCCAACAGCAGCCCATCACAGTACCCTCAGTGTCCCAACAGTGTCCATCACAGTTGGTGTGTCCTTTTCGGCAGCCCTCCTTGGTCTCAGTCTTTAACCAGACCAACAGGGCTCATTGTGATACCCTTGCTTGGTCTGGCTAGGTTTTTGACTCAATCTTTGCTCAGTCCCTTCAGCCCACCAGGAGCTCCTTCTTAGCTCCCTCAGCCTTTGGCAGCCCTCCCTGGGCTCAGTCCTGCCCACACTGATCTGTCTGTGGTCCTGTTGCTCTTCCAGCCAGCCAAGAACCCAGATTTGCCTCTTCCAACTTCAGGCAGCAACTGACTGCTCCATCTCTGTTGCTCCTTTTCATATGGCCCTCCTGGCCCCCGATTGGCCACTCCAACAGTCCTTCTGATTGGCCACTCCCATGCAGCCACTCTAAGCCACTTCTCCTCTGCTCTTTTCTGGGGCAGGTTGAAGCAACCCTGCGAGGCCTCCAGCATGTGGCCTCTGGACCTAGTCCACTGATCACGGGTTAAAATAGTACCTATCTATAAAAATAGTAATAAGGACAACTCAGGGAATTATAGAGCAGTCAACTTTGCTACCTGGAAAGATAATGGAATAAATAGTTTAACAATCAATTTGTAAGCACACAGAAGATAATCAGCTGATAAGTAACAGTCAACATGGTTTTGTCAAGAATAAATCATATCAAACTAATCTAATATCCTTCTTTGATAGGCTAACAAGGCTTGTGAGGGGGGAAGCAGTAGATACTATATATCTTAACTTTAGTAAGGCTTTTAGTGTTTTCTTACATGATGTTCTCTTAAACAAACTAGGGAAATACAGCCTAGATGAACCTATTATAAGGTGAGTGTACAACTGGTTGGAAAACTGTACTCCAAGAGTCATTATCAATGGTTCACAGTCAAGCTGGAAGGATATGGACAAAATGGAGAAAGTGGGGTCCTGCAGGGAGTCTGTCCTGGGTCAGGTGCTACTCAATATTTTCATTAATGATTTGGATAATGGTACAGGGAGTACGCTTATAAAGTTTGAGGGTGATACCGCTGGGCGGGTTTGCAAGTTCTTTGAATTACAGGATTAGAATTCAAAATAATCTTAACAACTGGAGAAATGGTCTGAAATAAACAGGATGAAATTCAATGAGGACAAATGCAAAATACTACACCTAGGAAGGAATAATCAATTGCACAGATAGAAAACGGGAAATGATTGCTTAGGTAGGAGTACTGCAGAAAAGGAAAAGGATCTGGGGGTCATAGTCCAACACAAACTAAATGTGACTTGTAATATAATACTGTTGCAAAAAACCCACATGCCATTCTGGGATGTATTAACATCAGTGTTGTAAACAAGACATGAGAAATAATTTTTCCACTCTGCAGCACTGTTGAGGTCTCAACTGGAGTATTGTGTTTGGTTCTGGGAGCCACGCTTCAGGAAAGATGTGGACAAAATGGAGAAAGTCCAGAGAAAAACAACAAAAATGATTAAAGGTCTAGAAAAAGATGAGAAAAGACTGAAAAAATAGATTTGTTTAGTCTGGAGAAGAGAAGACTGAGTAGGGACATGATAACAGTCTTCATGTATATAAAATATTGTCAAGAGGAGGGTGAAAATTGTTCTCCTTAACCATAGAGGACAGGGCAAGAAGTGATGGGCTGAAACTGAAGCAAAGGAGATTTAGGTTGGACATTAGGAAAAATGTAGTAACTGTAAGGATAGTTAAGCACTGGAATAAATTACCTATGGAGGTTGTAGATTGTCTGTCAGTGGAGGTTTTTAAGAATAGGTTGGGCAAACGTGTCTTGCATTCTCTACAACTAAGAATGGCCATAATGAGTCAGACCAATGGTCCATCTAGCCTAGTGTCCTGTCTTCCAACAGCTAGACACTAGATGCTTCAAAGGTGCAAGATGCTTCAGAGAAAATAAAGAGAACAGGGCAATTTATTGAGTGATCCACCCACTCTCATCCAGTTCCACCTTCTGGCACTGAGAGGTTCAGGGACACCCAAAGAATGGGGTTGCACCCCTGACCATCTTGGCTAATAGCCACTGATGGACATATCCTCCATGAACTTATCTCATTCTTTTTTGTAACCAGTTTTACCTTTGGCCTTCACAACATCCCCTGGCAATAAGTTCTACAGGTTGACTGTGAGTTGTGTGAAGAAGTGCTTCCTTATGTTTTTTAAAACTTGCTGCCTATTAAGTTCATTGGATGACTTTTGATTCTTGTGTTATGTGAAAAGGTAAATAACACTTCCTTATTCATTTTCTTAACACCATTCATGATTTTATAGACCTTTATCATATCCCCCTATAGTCCTCTGTTTTCCAAGATGAACAGTCCCAGTCTATTTAATCTCTCGTCATATGGAAGTTGTTCCACACCCCAGAGAATTTTTGCCATTCTCTATACTTTTTCCAATTCTAATATGTCTTTTTTCAGATGAACTGCACTCAGCATTCAATGTGTGCACATACCTTGGATTTATATAGTGGCATTATGATAATTTCTGTCATCTTATCTATCCCTTTCCTAATAGTTCCTAACATTTTGTTAGCTTTTTTGACTGCCACTGCACATTGAGCTGATGTTTTCAGAGAACTATTCATAATGACTCCAAGATCTCTTTCTTGAATGATAACATCTAATTTAGACCCCATCATTTTGTATATATAGTTGGAATTATGTTTTCCAGTGTGCATTACTTTGCATTTATCAACTTTGAATTTCATCTGTCATTTTGTTTCCCAGTCACCCAGTTTAGTGAGCTCCCTTTATTACTCTTTGATCATTTATTCTACCCTTTGTTTTCTATCTTTGAACCAGTTACTGATTCATGAGAGGACCTTCCCTTTTATCCCTTGACTGCTCACTTTGCTAAGATCCTTTGGTGAGGGATCTTGTGAAAGGCTTGCTGAAAGCCCAAGTACACCCTTTCCACATGTTTGCTGATGCCCTCAAAGAATTCTAATAGATTTGAGAGGCATGATTTCCCTTTACAAAAGCCATGTTAACTCTTCCCCAACATGTCATGTTCACCTCTGTGCTTGATAATTCTGTTCTTTACAATAGTTCCAAGCAATTTGCCCGGTACTGAAGCTAGGCTTACCAGCCGGTACTAACCAGGAGTGCCACTGGAGCCTTTTTTAAAATTGGTGTCCCATTAGCTATCTGCCAGTCATCTGGGACAGAGGCTGATTTAAGTGCTAAGTTATATAACACAGTTAGTAGTTCCTCACTTTTATATATGAGTTCCTTCAGAACTCTTGGGTGAATACCCATTGCTGTTTAATTTATCATTTTTTTTCCAAAACCTCTTCTATTAACATCTCAGTCTGGGATAGTTCCTCAGGTGTAGGAATGGCTCATGTGTGGGAATCTTCCTCATATATTCTGCAGTGAAGACTGATGCAAAGAATTAATATAGCTTCTCTGCAATGGTTTTTTCTTCCTTGAGTGCTCCTTTATTGCCTTGATAGTCCAATGGCCCCACTGGCTGTTTGGCGGGCTTCCTGCTTCTGATGTACTTAAAAAAAATTGATGTTAGGTTTTTTTTTTGGTCTTTTGCTAGTTGCTCTTCAAATTCTTTTTTTGCCAACCTAATTATACCTTTACACTGGACTTGCCAGAGTTTATGCTCCTTTCTGTTTTCCTCAGTAGGATTGGATTTCCAGTGTTTAAAAGATGCTTTTTTTGGTCTCGAATTGTCTTTTTTTTACTCTGTTGTTTAGCCATGGTAGCATTTTTTGGTGCTCTTACTATTTTTTTATTTGGGTTATAACATATAGTTTGATCCTCTAGTATGGTGTTTTTTAAATGTTTCCACTCCACTTGCAGACATTTTATTTTTGTGATTGTTCCTTTTAATTTCTAACTAGCCTCCTCATTTTTGAAGTTATATGCTATTGTGTGGGGTTTTTATTGGTATTCCCCCCTACAAGGATGTTAAATTTAATTACATTATGGTCACCATTATGGTTGTTTCACCTCTTCTGGCTGTTTCACCTCTGTTTCAGCTATATTCACCTCTTAGACCAGATCCTGTGTGCCAGTTAGGACTAAATGGGGTTGTGGGTTCCAGAACTAGCTACTCCAAGAAACAGTCATTAATGGTGTCTAGAAATTTTAACTCTGCATCCCATGTTCCCAGTCAATATGGGTATAGTTGAAATTCTCCATTATCACTGTGTTTTCTGTTTTTGTAGCCTCTCCAATCTCCCTGAGCATTTCATAATCTCTAGCACCATCCTGGTCAGGTAGTCAGTAGTATATTTCTACTGCTATATTCTTACTATTCAAGTATGACATTTCTATCCATAGAGATTCTATGGTACAATTTGATTCATTTTAGATTTTTACTATATTTCACTCTATGCTTTCTTTCACATGCAGTGCCACTGCATGAGCACAACCTACTTGGTCATTCCTATATATTTTGTACCAAGGCATTTCTGTGTCACATTGATTATCACTATTCCACCAAGTTTCTATGATGCCTATTATATCAATATCGTCATCTGGTACTCAAATTCACCCATCTTAGTATTTAGACTTCTTGCATTTGTATACGAGTGCTTATAAAATTTGTCACTATTTAGTTGTCTGCCTTTATGTGATGTAATTGAATGGGACTCTTTTTCATTTTACCGTTTCTCTTCATTTCCTACCTGTACTTTATCAACTTCTATTCTCTCCTCTTTATTAGGATATAGAGTATCCCCTTTAACAAATCCTTCCCTAAGGGATGTGTCTGTCCAAACCATGTGCTCTTCCACACCTGTTGGCTTTCCCCTAGTCCTTAGTCTAAGAACTCCTCTACAGTCTTTTTAATTTTACATGCCAGCAATCTGGTTCTGTTTTGGTTTAAGTGGAGCCCATCCTTCCTGTACAGGCACCTCCTTTCCCATAAGGGTCCCCAGTTCTCCTCTGTCTGCTGCTCCTGTTCATCTAGATTATATTTAGTTCTGCCTCAGTAGAGGGGACTGGACTAAATGACCTATCGAGATCCCTTCCAGTTTTACACTTTTTTGATTCTATGTGTGCAGAGTAAAGTGGTATGGAATTTTCATAAGTAAGAGATTGTGAAAGACAATCCATGCAAGTGTGTATGTAAGGAGGCAGGCTCCAAAGGAAATATTCGAACAATAAAGGCTCCTCCTAACTCTTAATGCAGTCCCTGTGCTCTCTTCCCTTCCCAAGTATTTCCACATAATCTTGTAATTGAGATGGTGATCTGCCACCTCCTCCTGCTAAGGAGATTGAAAAGGATAGAGGACTGTCTCCTCCCCACTCTTCCTCCAGGTAAATATTGCTTGAGTAAATAATGTCACAGGCACAGACAATCAACTTAGATGAGAGGATGGAGGTAGTTCTTTTGATGATGAGTCTTCATTTAGCTATACAAGATGCTTATCTGTTTCTTCTATGCTATGTTCTACTTTGGTGCTTGTATTAAAACCCCTGGTTATGGAGTCTTCCTTTTTTTCAGTTATAGCCCATTAAATCATGCTGTGATACTTGTATAGCAATGTATGGCTGCTTCAGAAATATAATATTGAAGATCTTAAACATTTAGTAGTCCTGCAAGAAGCTGCTGTTGCTCCTCACTCTCTACCTGAATCTCTACCTTAGATAATGGTTTCACGTCTTTCAAGAACAGAGTACCATTAATTTATTCTGATTTAAGTATCTTGGTGCTCTGCCTGGCTAAGTTTTAGCTGTATTATTTGTTTTTGAGGGGTTATTTTTCCTTTCCCTTTTCACCATTCTTTGTTGGCATAATTTGTGTTTAGGTGTTATTTAGATTATAAATTCTTCAGAATAGTAACCTATCTTCTTATATTTTTGTCATTACCATACACACCTGTGGCACTATGTAATTCTTCATCCTTAAAACAGGATAATATAGAAGGGCCACAGTTGAAAAAACAAAATTAACCCTCCCAGACCGACTGAAATAAATAATCCAACAAAATTCATTTTTAGAAATTATTATATAATTTGGAGGATGCACTCTGTGACATTATCCAAGAACCCTAGCTACTGGTGTTGAACACATTCATTTACTCCACTTAGTTACATTAGAGGTTTTGTGTGGGGGAAAGGGAATGGAGGAGGTGAAAATTTCCAATGTGGTGTGTAGATAAAGTTTAGCAGTGTCATACCCCCATTAAAACCAATTTTTGAGAATCTATGTTGTGGCACTAATTTAACACATAGAATCTTAATGTACTCAGAAAATCCTTGAGAACATTTCCCTTTCCTGTGTCAGTTAACGGAAAAGACCATAAAGTTAATTAGTTACTTCTAAAACCAAAATAAATTATATTGATTTGGTGATCTTGCATCAGCGGTAATGAATGAAAGAAGTTGCTTAAAGATTTGGCAACAGATGGACAGTGAAGTCTTTGCAAAGTCTGACAGATTAAATGCTTCAGTAAAGTCTGCTGAGATAGGTCAGATATTCCACATCTCTAAAGTGATGGGTAAAAGTGCAATAAGTAAAATTACTGACAAATTTAAATAGTTTAAAAGTATCACTTGCTATATGACTTTAGCAAGTTGTATACATTTCAGTGTAGCAGACAAAATGTCTAAAATATTACTATACCATCCTGTGTTGGTGGGGTCATAAGGTGTGTCACAGCATATTCATATGCAATCATCATTTTCACATACAGGATTTTTTTAAATGTCATATTGTTTTTATCTTACAAAGAGATTTAATAATTGCATATATCTGCAAAAGATTTTGAGTGCAGTCTCTTAATGTTCATATATATTCACCCATTAAAATGTTTTGCTTTCATGGTATTAAGCATTTTGTTAACAAAATGTAATGAGAAAATTATAACGATTTTACTATAACTATTTCTAAATTACATTTCATCTTTGCATAATATTGCATATATAATAATATGTATTGCATTGAAATTAACCATATTGAATATTGCAGCACTTCCGCTGCCATACCTTTCTTTCTAAGTATGTGATATGAACCATGACATTATAATCTTAAAGCTGTAGCAAGAATGAGTTATGTTTGTACTATTTCCCATTCTCATTATATTCTTTGTCACACAATGAATTAATGTTGTGTCATTTTCTATTCTCATTACAATCTTTTCCTTATGAATGGGATATCAGAATTTTAATGTCTTTTGTAATCTATGAGTTATAGAAGGGTGTTATACTACTGTGACCTTGTTAATATTTTGCATTTTGATTGGCTGGCCTTTGCTGTGTGTAACCCAAGTGGTGAGGTTTCAACGACCAGCCAATCAAGCTGTTTTGACAATGTCTGAGCCAAAGCTTACAAAGATGAATGTTTGGCTGCTCTTCACAAAGAAGATTGAAACCTTCTCTACACAACAAAAAATGGTGATTTCAGCGCCAAATATGAATCAGATGCTGGACAATTCAGTTACTGCAAATTAGGAAAAGCATGAAGCAATAATAATCTTTTGGTGGAAGTGTTTGTTCAGTGCCCTTTCTCTCTCCCTCATATTTTATGCTCTATAACTCAAGGATGGCTTTAGGCATAGGGTGCCATACCTAAGAAGGGCTCAGACCACAATGGATGCTAACCATGCTTTCTAGGTGTTTGTTTCCAATGGGTCTACACACAAAGTAATATACTACTTGTTGTGAGTGTGAATGGGAGAATAGAATCCTAAATAAATTAATAAATACATAATTCACCAATGTCATCCAGCCAAAGAGACTAGGAATATAACACAAAGTTTTAACTATTTAGTCTTAAAATTATAATTACAACATTCTTAATCATATATCAGTATACCCTCGTCCTTTTTTGCCTGGCCTTACTTGATGCAGCATTTCTTTCTGTTGGTGAAATTTTTTTAAAAAAACTCTCATTGTTTTTAAATCTATTTAAATCTAGCATTTTCATCACAGAGTGCAGTACAGAAACTTGTCTGCAACTATTACATGAAGAGGTGGAATATGAAGTATAAACATTATTTCATAGTTATCAAATACATTTTTCATGGTAGCCATCTCTTACAGTCATTTCCCATAGTTGAGATGATAAGGTATAGGTCTTCATTTACTTTTCTTTTCCCACCAAATAATAAATAAGTAGGTTTTTTCATGGCATTGAGGAGATATTATTAAGACTTGATTTACAAGAATAGTTTCAATGGATTTAGGAAAATGTAAATACCGGTATGCTGAATATGGCTGACAAGGAAATTGGCATATGCCAGTCAATAGTGTATAGGAACAATACTACATAATTCAGTCTTTTTTATTTTTAGAATAGGTATAATTTTCTATTCAATGGTAAAATAACTATAAACAACAAATAATGTCTCAGTTGCTACTGAAACCCCTGAAACTACTGCATCAAATCCATGTATCATTCTGAGACACTTACAGAAGGTTTGTTTGTCTGATTTTGAACCAAATTATGGCATTAAAGGTGGTGTGGAGAAACACCCCTCCTATTGGCCCTCTATGAGGGATTTTGCCTTGGGGAAACATGAGTCTATCAGAGCTCCAGGGAACGCAGCTCCAAGATCATTCCTAAAGAGGGTGTGTAATGTGCACTCACCGCCATGCTGTCCAGTTCTGCTTTCTGGAGTGGAGGGTAGACAACATCATTAGAAACACTAGCCTGGAACAGTCCTTGTACTCAGGGAGACCACCGTTTGTTTATTTTTTGGCCTTTCTCTGGAATGCATCACCAAAGTAACTGAATGTCTCACAGATCCTAATGAATTTATCCTCTCAATACACCCAGGGAGGCAGGGAAGCAATATTTTACAAATGGGGATCTCAACACAGATAAAATTACTTTCCTGAGTGTGACAGTTTGGGGATATGTCTGTGTCAGATTATGAATTCCATGTTTGGGGATATGTCTGTCAGATTATGAATTTGTTGTGGGAATGCCATTTATAATTGTAACCTTCATTTTGGTTAAGAGTATCCATTTTGTTGCAGAAACTGGACACCTAGTTAACAAACTATGCCTGAGAAGCTGTGGCAGAAGAATGAAGGGCCATCAGCACCGAATGATTTTTCTCTACTGGAACAATAGGTTTTTCAGGAATAGGGCTGTTGACTTTGTCTCTTTATGCAAGCTGATTGGGGAAGAGAGTGAGCGTTCTGTGGGACCTCCCTCCAGCTTGCAGCACAGGGGGAATGAGGGGACAGAGTTGGCTTTAAAAGGGGTGCTTCTTCAAGGAAGGGAGGCCATTCCACTGCCAGAAGCCAGAAGATCAGGCCAAGCAGGCTGCCTGGCCTAAGGACTCAAACCAAATACAGGACTCCCAGGGGCGGTGAGATCAGTCTGAGGGGGATTGTGTTCAAGAGTTTGCCTTGTTCCATAGATCTGTAATTCTCATGCTTTTTTAAGAGTAAAGTATTTGTGAATAATAAATCTCTTTGATAGGTCTTTATTTTCTTACTTTTCTGTCATGTTGTCCCTGAAGGGTGTAACTAGAAAACCAGAGCTCTCACAGGCAGATGGACTCTGGGGGGAATATGTCTAAGCAAATCGGAAACAGGAACATTGTTCCAGGGTCCAGGCAGCCAGACTGTAGGGACCCATTACCCAAGAAGGGTATCAGACATGGGGTCTTCCTCTGGGAGTGTGCATGAGAAACCCAGAGCTAGGAAAAGTGACCAGTCACTAATCAGCCACTAATCACATCAGCCACATTATCAGAGGCTCGTTCACCTGTGCATCTACCAATGTGATATATGCCATCATGTGCCAGCAATGCCCCTCTGCCATGGACATTGGTCAAACTGGACAGTCTCTACGTAAAAGAATAAATGGACACAAATCAGACGTCAAGAATTATAACATTCAAAAACCAGTCGGAGAACACTTCAATGTCTCTGGTCACTCGATTACAGATCTGAGGGTGGCTATCCTTCAACAAAAAAACTTCAAAAACAGACTCCAAGGAGAGACTGCTGAATTGGAATTAATTTGCAAACTAGATACAATTAACTTAGGCTTGAATAGAGACTGGGAATGGATGTCATTACACAAAGTAAAACTATTTCCCCATATTATTTCTCCCCCCCACCCCCCACTGTTCCTCAGATGTTCTTGTTAACTGCTGAAAATAGCCTACCTTGCTTGTCACCATGAAAGGTTTTCCTCCTCCCCCCCCCCCCGCTGCTGGTGATGGCTCATCTTAAGTGATCACTCTCCTTACAGTGTGTATGATAAACCTATTGTTTCATGTTCTCTGTGTGTGTATATAAATCTCCCCACTGTATTTTCCACCAAATGCATCCAATCAAGTGAGCTGTAGCTCACGAAAGCTTATGCTCAAATAAATTTGTTAGTCTCTAAGGTGCCACAAGTACTCCTTTTCTTTTTGCGAATACAGACTAACACAGCTGCTACTCTGAAACTAATCAGACCCAGAGAGTTTAGAAGCACATATGATCCACTGGTTGGATCAAATCACAACAGACAGAAGGCAATCCAGAGAGTGAGATGGGGCCAGGTTGTGCCACTGTGATTACAAAGTAAGTTTAACTGAGCTAGAATGAGCGCTTGTTAGTCCCAGTCCTCCGATTACATTTGTGGCTGGTCCTATGGAGGGCAGTGCCTTGATAATACAGTGTAACTGATGCTAAATGAATAGTTTAGGATGGGGAAAGTAGCTCTCTGCATTCTATTGCTCTGTTGTGTATCTGCATAGTGGCCAGTTATAATCTAATCTTTCCTGTGCATTTTCTAAAGTGATTGTTTTTTTCATCGATTAATTGCTCTCAACTAATGAAGTGAGAAACATATGTGAGGTCTTAGCTTAATCACGGGAGACCTGACCTAATATGACTTGTATAAAGTAGTTAGATAATATGGAATGAGTTTGAGAAGGGAGAGGGTCTGCAACAATCCTGGTTCCTGGATGTATGTGGGCCCTTGCAATGAATATTTTGAGTGCTGGAGCAGCACCACTTTGAAAATTTTGCTGAGTCAAATCTAAGTGTTAACCTCATTACTCTGCAACGTATGTTTATCTCACTTACTGTGCTAAATGTATGAATCTTGAGGTTTATTTGTGAAAATATTTTTGATGAGTAAAAACAGATCCTCATTTAGGGAATTTAAAACGCTTTTCTTACTCAGGAGCTAAGACGGGTTGCCATAGCAATCAACAAAGTATTCACATTTGATGGCATAACTTTGTTTCCAAAGTCTTTGTGCTTGAAATCTGTGATAAAGATTGCACGTCTACAATACAACTTTGATAGGTATTTTTTGCGAACAAGAGAGAGTACTTCTCTGGTTTAAGTGAGAAAGTGTCTGATCACCCTTCACCCGCATATTTCCCTTACATTAACAACTAATTATTGCTGAATCCACTCTGGCTCTGCATGTTTTTCAGTGACTTGAGTAGGGAATTCAAAAATAGCTTGGACTCAACATTGCTGCATGGAATGCAGCATTAGTCCCACTAGGACATTTGCATTGTTGTTTCTTACTTGTCTTTATATTGCATATCAATACTGTGTATTGTTAACATGGTTAAAACTAAGGATTTTACAAATGCATTGTGGATATAGTATTCCAGATAAAAATTTTGTTAAAAGAAAATTGTTAAGACTATGAAATCAAGCACTCAGAAGTTAGGAAATGTTTGTGCATATGCATTATGATACAGGTCTTTAATTACATGACCACAGCTGAGCCAGTAGTTAGTGGAAGACTAATTGGAAACCTTCTTCATCTGGCTTCATGGTTTGGACCTGTCAAAATCACACCTTGTTTGTGAATGCATTAATTGGCCTGATTAGGCCCTGAACAATTCTGAAAAGTGTTGGTTCACATCATTCTTCAAGGCCATGCCCAGTTTACTTTGTGCCCATCTTTACACATGCAGAGGCTCTAAGTGCACCCAGCTGTCCTCCATGAAAATCCTGTGTAGTCCCAGGACACATAATCCCAATTGGGATTTGCATGCAAGAAAGTTTTGAAAAAATCTATTGTCATTTAATCATAAAATCATACAAATGAAGGGCTGGAGGGCATCTCGAGGGATTATGAAGTCCAGGCCTTTGGCTGAAACAAGACCAAATAAACCTGCACCATCCCTGACAGGTGTTTGTCTAACTTGTTCTTAAAAATCTCTAATGATGGGGATTCCACAACTTCCATTAGAAGCCTATTCCAGAATTTAACTACTCTTATAATTAAAAATCTTGCTGCAGATTAAGCCCATTACTTCTCGTCCTCAATGAAGTACTTTGCACTTGTCATTATTGAATTTTATCTTGTTGAATTCAGAACAATTCTACAATTTGTTAGAGTCATTTGAATTCTAATCCTGTCCTCCAAAGTGCTTTCAACGCCTCCCATCTTGGGGTCATCTGCAAATTTTATAAGCATACTCTCTACTCCATTATCCAAATCATTAATGTAAATATTGTAGAGTACCAGCCACAGGAATGATCCCTGTGGGGCACCACTAAATATGTCCTCCCAGTTCAACAGTGAACCATTGACAAGTGTTCTATGAGTATAGACTTTCAACCAGTTGTGCACGCACCTCATAGTAATTTCATCTGGAACACAGTTCCCTATGCTTATGAGAATGTCATGTGAGACTTTGTTAAAAGCCTTACTAAAATCAAGATAGATCCAAGATGGACCTTCCCCCATCCATTAAGTCAGTACACCTGCTAAAGAAGGTTGGTTTGGCATGATTTGTTCTTGAAAAATCCATGCTGGTTATTCCTTATAACCCTACTATCTTCTACTTGCTTACAAATTTGTCTCTTTAATAATTGGTTCCAGAATCTTTTCAGGAATCAAAGTTAGGCTGACTGGTGTATAATTCTCTGAGTCTTCTTTGTCCCGCTCTTTAAAGATAATATTATGTTTGACCTTTTCCAGTCCTCTGGGACCTCACCCATCTTCCATGAGTTCACAAAGATAATTGCTCATGGTTCTGAGATTGCTTCAGCTAGTTTCTTAAATACCCTAGGAGGAATTTCATCAGGTTCGGCTGACTTGAATACATGTAACTTATCTAAATATTCTTTAACCTGTTCTTTCCTTGTTCTAGTTTGTGTTCCTTCCCTCTCATTGTCAGTATTAATTATGTTGAGTATCTGATCATCATTAACCTTTTTAGTGAAGACTGAAGTGAAATAGGCATTAAACACTTCAGTCTCCTTGATGTCATCATTTTAGCTCTCCTTCCCTCCTAAGTAAAGGACCTACACTTTCCTTTGTCTTTCACTTGCTCTAATGTATTTAAAGAACCTTTTCTTATTTCATTTTATGTCCCTGGCTAGATGTAACTCATTTTGTGCCTTAGCCTTTTTGATTTTGTTCCTACATGCTTGTACTATGCTTTGGTATTCCTCCTTAGTAATTTGTCCATGTTTTCACCTTTTGTAGAATTCCTTTTTGATTTTTAGGTCATTAAAGAGCTCCTGATGGAATCACATTGGCCTTATACTATTCTTCCTATCTTTCCTTCACTTCAGAATAGCTGGTAATTGTGCATTTAATATTTTTCTTTGATAAACTGCCAGGTGTCCTAAGCTCCTTTATTTCATACATTTTCTTCTGATTGGACCTTACTTACAAGTTCTCTGAATTTATTAAAATCTGCTTTTTTTGAAGTCCATTGTCCTTATTCCGCTGCTCTCACTCCTTCCTTTCCTTACAATCATGAAATCTATCATTTTGTGATTACTTTCACCCAAATTGCCTTCCACGATTGGATTAACAACCAATTCCTCCCTGTTGGTCAGTATCAAGTCTAAAATGGCTGGTCCTCTGGTTACTTCCTCCACCTTATAAAACAAAAAGTCATCGCCAATATATTCCAAGAACTTATTGGAAATGTTGTTTTGCTATATTACTTTTCCAACAGATGTCTGGGTACTTAAAGTCCCTCTTACTATTAGGTCTTGTGTTTTGGATTTGTTATTTGTTTTAGAAATGCCTCATCCACCTTCTCTTCCTGATTTGGTGGAGTATAGTAGACCCCCACCATGATGTCACCCTTACTTGGACCCTTTATATCTTTACCCAGAGACTTACTACCAGTCTGCCTCTCACCTCCTTCTGGACCTCGGGACAAGTATATATATATTCTTAACATATAATGCAGCACCTACTCCCTTTTTACCCTGCCTGTCCTTCCTGAACAAGCTATGCCCCTCTATACCTATTCCAGATGAGATTTATCCCACCAAGTCTTTGTGATGCCAATTAAGTCATAATTTAGCTTATGTACCAATACTTCCATTTTCATGTGTTTATTCCTTTACTTCCTGCATTTGTGTATAGAAATCTAAGATATTGAGCAGATTCCCCCACTGATTTCTCTTTTGTTGCTCCTATGATCCTACTATAATTTTCCATGCCCCCCCTAAAATCTAGCACTCTTTTAAGATTGTCTTTTTTAGGTTTACCTGTGGACTTTTGTCACCTGCCCCCTTTGAACCAAGTTAAAAAGCCCTCTTCACTAGATTAGCAAGTTAGTGTGGGAAGGTGCTCTTCCCCATCTTGGTGAGGTTGATCCCATCTCTTCCTGGCAAACCTCCTCCTCAGAACAGCATCCCATGGCTGAGAAAACTGAAGCTGTCCCATTGGCCCTCCCATTTGATACTAAACTGGGAGGAGTGGTAGATACGCTGGAGGGGAGGGATAGGATACAGAAGGACCTAGACAAATTGGAGGATTGGGCCAAAAGAAATCTAATGAGGTTCAATAAGGATAAATGCAGGGTCCTGCACTTAGGATGGAAGAATCCAATGCACCGCTACAGACTAGGGACCGAATGGCTCGGCAGCAGTTCTGCGGAAAAGGACCTAGGGGTGACAGTGGACGAGAAGCTGGATATGAGTCAGAAGTGTGCCCTTGTTGCCAAGAAGGCCAATGGCATTTTGGGTTGTATAAGTAGGGGCATAGCGAGCAGATCGAGGGACGTGATCGTTCCCCTCTATTCGACACTGGTGAGGCCTCATCTGGAGTACTGTGTCCAGTTTTGGGCCCCACACTACAGGAAGGATGTGGATAAATTGGAAAGAGTACAACGAAGGGCAACGAAAATGATTAGGGGTCTAGAGCACATGACTTATGAGGAGAGGCTGAGGGAGCTGGGATTGTTTAGTCTGCAGAAGAGAAGAATGAGGGGGGATTTGATAGCTGCTTTCAACTACCTGAAAGGGGGTTTCAAAGAGGATGGCTCTAGACTGTTCTCAATGGTAGCAGATGACAGAACGAGGAGTAATGGTCTCAAGTTGCAATGGGGGAGGTTTAGATTGGATATTAGGAAAAACTTTTTTACTAAGAGGGTGGTGAAACACTGGAATGCGTTACCTAGGGAGGTGGTAGAATCTCCTTCCTTAGAGGTTTTTAAGGTCAGGCTTGACAAAGCCCTAGCTGGGATGATTTAACTGGGACTTGGTCCTGCTTTGAGCAGGGGGTTGGACTAGATGACCTTCTGGGGTCCCTTCCAACCCTGATATTCTATGATTCTATGATTCTATGACATAATCTGCACAGCCATGCTCAGTATGCTCAATATTACATCGAATTCTTATCTGTTAGATTGTTTCCATTTTTGTTCCTTCAAACAGCTCTTAAACAAGGAATCTTATTTTTGTAAAATAGGCAGTATAGCCTAGTGAACTGGGCCATGGACTGGCGCTCAGAAGATATGCATTCTAGTCCAGCTCTGCAAGTGACCTCCTGTGTGACTGTGAGCAAGTCACTTCTGCACTCTATCCTCACTGTCAATAATAACAGAGGCATAATTGACCATTGGAACAACTTACATAGGGATGTGGTGGATTATCCATTACTTGAAGTCTTTAAATCAAGACTGAGCATCTTTCTAAAAGATATGCTCTAGCTAGACTACAAGTTATGGACTTGATGCAGGAATTACTGGTGAAATTCTACCACCTGTGTTATGCAGGAGGTCAGACAAAATTACAATAATGGTCCCCTTCTAGTCTTAATTTATGAACCTCTGCTTTGTTGATTATATGAATTTTACGGTTGCACCCAAACTATAATATTGGGCCTCTCATATTATTTGTTATGTATAAAGAATTAAATGCTTTTCATTTTTTTCCCTTCTATTTAGAGATTGTTTTAAATATTTATAGTGTTGTGTGTGAGTAAAAGCTATATGTCCTAAATCTTATAGAAAATAAACTAGGTTTGATAAATTTCATGGATAACTTGCTGTTTCATATTTTTACAACAAATGTAAGAAACTCATTCCTTACTCAGACATAATCTTAATTGAAGTCAGGTCCAATGCCAGATTTAGACCAGGCATCCTGGTGATTGCACTATAGTCAATGGCAGTTTTGCATGAGTTGTGTCAAGTTGAGTCCTGCTCTTGTTGAAATCTATGTCAAAATTCTAGAGTTGAGTGAAATTCAGAATTTCCATCCCATAGCAAATTTCAGCATTTGCATTAGTCTCACTGCATTGTGGGAGATGTAGTCCTTAAGGGAGGTCAATCTTCCGGAGAGAATGATAGCTATAGCTCCCAGAAGGCAATCTACCATGATTAGGAATACAGGTTACAAGTAAATTCAAAACAAATTTTATGGGTGAGTTCAACAAAACAAAGTATTCCATTTTGAGTCAAACCAACCCCAAACTATCATGTCAATCCCAGCAGAAAATCAAAAATTTCCCATGGACAATTTCAATTTTGTGGAATAGACATTTTCCATAAGAATTATTTGCTGATGGAAAATTCCTGACCAGCTTTACAAAGCTCTTCTAGGCTTCAGTAGAAAAAGGAATCAAGTCTGAACTGTGAATAATCATAGTTATTAGCTCACCTTCAAATGGCTACTGCAAATGATATTTGTTTGAAATAAACTTGTTAGTTAAAAAAAAGAAAGCGAAAGAGAGAGAAGAGGATTGTCTCAATCCCACTTCCACTGAAATTAATGACAGAATTTACTGTTGATTTCAGTGGGAGCCTGACTAGGCCCAGAATTACAGATAATATAATTAGCATGATTACAGATAAAGGATGGCTCTTGCATGCTTTATTTTTTATATCTTTGAACAGAGATTTGAACATATTCAGTGTGCCATCTGTATAATACTGGAAAACTCTGAGCTCAATTACATGCACACTGCCCCATTGACTTGAACAGGCTTGTACAAATATAATTGAGGATAATATTTGACCCTGTATCTTTCTCCAAAATGTGGTCCTCTATGATACTAGAAAAGACATTACTATTGTTATTCTAGGTATCAGTTTCCTGTTTGGTCTTATTGTAATTAGATCTTTTAAGAATGCTCAACCTCTGTCTTTAATCCAAAGGCCAAGAGGCACTTTAGCAGTAAAAATGAATGAATAGAGAGGTTCTTTCTTATTCTTATACACATCACTTTCATTGCTTTGAATTTACCTGGAAATAATAAAATCTGCTCACACAATTATAAATTGAAAATTACAGGTATATGTCAATAACTGTAGCTCACCCAGTCTGCCTGCACATATTTCTACCCATTTTTAACAGCATTCATGCAAACTTCCTTTCTTGTTTTTACATCCACTTAAGGTGATCAGAATTTTGAAATTTTATTGAGAAAATTCAACTCTGAATGAGTGTAAATATCTTTATTTTGGGGATCATATTTTGTCAAACACCTAAACTAATGAAAAGAATGTTAAAGCTTTTGGTATGCATTTGTTTAACATACAAAATGTCTTGTGGCTGATTTGTTTTGGTATAAACAGTCCGGTAAAAAAAATCTACCATTGGTTATTTTTATTTGATTTTTTTCCCTCCATAACTGATTTTTTAATTTGTAGTCCCTTTGTATTATTTAAAACAAGCCCCATTAAATGCTCTTTTTGTGGATATGCATATATAACAGATTCTGAATTCAAACAGGAGATCTGGAGATCTGTTCCTGTCATTTGGGCATTGACTTCAGTTGCAGTTTTGCCTGAGTGAGCACTTCATGATTTGGGCATATACATTTATTTATATATTCCTGTCTACCATGTGATTTAGTCATCATAAAATAAACAAGATAGCCATTATAAATATGTTCTATTTTTGCTGTCTGATGAACACATTTGTTAGCTCCAAAGAGATTTCCTTCCTGCCATTTTTTAAAGTTCTCCTTAAAATCTGTATACAGAAATGATTCACCCAATGCTCTGGAACCTGAAATCCTATGTACATCATCTGGGAAAGATTAGATTTTTATTAGCAAATATCAGTAAATGTTGATTCCACTATACACAAACAAACTGATGAAAAACTACTTCTATCAATAATAAATGAAATTTATAGGTAGGCAAAGTAAAAAAAACATGTTGCTTGAGAACTTATTAGAGTTTCACTTAAGGATATTTATTTTGTGTATTTTGACACCTCGTGTTGACAATTTGTGTTTTAACACTAGCAGTTATAAAGTTTTAACATTTTGAATCTCAGCATCTATTGTAATTGGTGTCCCTAGCCTCTGTTTGCCAGAGACTGGGAGTGGGCTGCAGGGAACGGATCACTTGGTGATTTCCTGCTCTGGTCATTCCCTCCGGGACACCTGGCATCGGCCACTATCGGAAGACAGGATACTGGGCTAGATGGACATTTGGTCTGACCCAGTATGGTCATTTTTATGTTCTTAATTAAATAATTATTGTCTGACCACCCCATTTTCTCATCATCACCATCATGTTCATCATCACCATTACTCCTGTGGCATTTTCAGACACTCCCATAATTTCCTGCAACTGTAAAAATTAAAAAAAAAGGTTAACACCCATAATTTTGTGTAACTGTGACTATTTAAATTGATAATAATAAAAGTACTTACAAATTATCCATTCAAATTATGAAAAAATAAAAACCAAATTCTGCCAAGCCTACGTATAGCACATTAATCACTGAAATGCAGTCACCTCTGGTTAGATGTGGCAGTTCTTAACCATTACATTTCACAATAGTTTAGGGCACAGAGTGAAGAAGAAGTTGAAACTGTGAAAGGAATTTAGGTAAGTAGCATGTAATATCCAAACTGGCCAGGACACAGGGGCTGACACTCCCTATCAAGAAATATGCAGTCATGTTGCATGATTTTCTGCAAGGAGCACTACGAAGAGTGATGCTAATTTTCAGTGCTCATGTGAATAGCATTTTGCTATCCATGGTATTTTCAAGACTCCTGGAAAATTCTCTATAACTGCTTTTAAGACTTTTCCCCCCATGAAAGATATATTTTTTTTAAGAACATGTTCTGAAAAGCACTGACAGCCTCTTTTACAAAAAAGCCAGGACTGTCAGCCATTGATGCAAAAACTTGAATTGCTTTGACACCCCAGAATAAGCTCCTGGCAATGTTATGTCTTTTTTTTAGATGTTTGGATAAATCACACAGCTCAGAAACTGCATCATACATTATGCCCAAGTTATAAACAAATACTGCTGAGGTAAGGATATTTCTCAGTCCACTGTGCTTTACTCACCATTTTGAATCTCTAGATGTCACTTGGATACATCAGTGAAATGTTTGCTCAAGGCTTGGATATGCATTACAAATGGCTTTTATAGATCTTTCATGAGAATCAACCAAACAGAAGTCTATAATACTACTAGTCCTGTTCTAAAGCAGCTGCATTTTTCTACCTGCAGCACAGTCTTGGAACTGCTAGAGAAGGGACAAAAATTGTTTGACAGTTGCTGCTACCATGCTATCCCTAACGTCGAGTCCCATAAAAATGACAAATAAGGACTTTCTTTCCCAATGGCTATCCTTAGGTAAGACCAGAGCCATTTGATTTCTTGCTGAACTTGGTTCATGGTCATTAGAGATTAGCCAGCACTGGAATATAAGACTCACATAGATACACACAGTATTTCTGAAATATCCACAGGTAGATGGCATAGCATGATACCTCTCTAACTAATAATTCTTTGTTTAACCCTTTCATTGAATTAAGGATTTACATTATTGTGACCAGTAGCAATAATATGCCTGTAGTCACTTGCACCCTATGGGTGGGATTTGCATAAGTGGCAAAGTGATTTAGGAGCACAAGTCCTAATGAAATGCAATGTGTCTTGTGGTCCTAAGTCACTTAGGTGCTTTTTAAAATCCCACCCTCTATTTACGCATTCCACTGAAGTTCTGGCACGGCACAATAGAGTCCTAAGTTAACATAATATGTTAATGCTACTTATAATCAAAATGTCAGCTATCTACTCAATGGAAATTTATAGTTCCACTGGTATTTCTATTGCATACTTTTAAAATGTACTTTTAAAAAAGCCAAGGTACAATTTTCAGGAGATACAATCATTTCTGTTAATTACTTCACGTCGTGTGCCTTTCAAATGCACTGATCTAATTGTCATGAAAGTAACGTAGTGCACATGAAAAGAAATCAGACACTGTTTTCCAGATTTGACCTTTTTTCCCACTCTTGAGTCACTCCACTGTCCTCCCTTTCTCTCCCTCACATTTCTTCTGCTGCAGCCTCACACTCACAGCTCTCATGCTGCTGGTCATCCCTGCCTTCCCCTGCCTTTCCTCTCCCTTTCTTCTCTTCCCTGCTATGTCCTACAGCTGTGCTCTTAATAACTTCTTTTCTCCATTATCCCATATCACCCCAGTCTCTAAGGCTACATCTACACTATGAGCTAGGGATGTGAGTCCCAGTTCACATAAACATACTTGTGCTAGCTCTCATTGAGCTAGAGTGAATATAAATAGCAATATAGTCATGGTAGCACGGACAATGGCAATGATGGTATAGCTTAGCTGTGCCAAGTAGGTACCAAAAAGTTTCAGGCAGGTTTGTATTCAGCATGGCTAAGCCATGCCTCCACTGACTCTGCCCATGCGACTATGGCAACACTGCTGTTTATACTCCCACTAGTTCAATGAAAGACAGGGCACATATGTGTACACAAGCTGGAACTCACATTGCGAGCCTACAAGAAAAAGAAAAAAATGTTAGCATTTAAAAACAAAAAAAGAAACGTATGGAACCAGCATGGCTTTTGCCAGCAGTAATCCTGGTGGATTTGTATATATGTCCCCTCACTTTCCCTTCAACTGTCTTGTCTAGATAGAGTGTAAGCTCTTTGGGGAGCAGAGAATGTCCCTTACTTGTGTTTGCATGGCACCTAGCACATTAGAAACCAGATCTTGCCTGGGGGCCTTTAGGTACTACTTTAATACAAGTCATAAATGACAATCTTAACAAAACAAATTCCAGCCATTATAGTAAGCAGTAAATACTACAAAACATAAACCTTGTATAAAACAAGTATGCTCATTATCTCTGGCAATTCAGAACCACCCTTACTAGTGTTTGGATGTACTTTGGTGGAAGAGTGAATTTGGGAAGATTTTTAGGTTTGGATATTGGCTTAACTTGTATGATTTGGATTTTTTGTTCGTATTTTGAACAAGACATCCAAAATTTTGGATGGATGCATCTTAAATAAATCTAACTAAATAAGAACAATACAATTAAATACAGTGCTGCCTTTAAAACATTCCACCAGTTTGAAGGATCCTAACAGTTCTAATAAAATTCCCATTTTCAAGATAGGCTATATCTCTCGAACCAGCAGAAGCTTTCAAATTGTTGGAACTGTTTTAGTGTGCCCATTGCGTGAGCTTAACATATGACTATTCAGGGCTGGTGGAAGGGAAACTGTTAAAGTGAGCTATATTTGTGAAGATACAATGAAGTGAATCAGGAGAAGTATTAACCCCTCTTTTATTACCTGTCTATGTTTGTTAATTTTAAGGCCACCATGACTGTATATTTGAGTGTCTCACTGTCTTTAACTTATTTATCTCTCACGCATGCCTGGTGAGGTAGAGAAGTGCTGTTATTCCCATTTTACAGATGCGGAACTGAAGCAAAGAGAGTCCAAATGGCTTGTCCAGCTTACACGGGAAGTCTATGACAGAAAAAGGAATTGAATCCAAGTGTCCTGAGTCCCAGGCTAGTGCTCTCAGCACTGGACCATCCATCCTCTGAGTGCTGATTTTACTCAATTTAGTTGATAGATCTCAGTCCCGGTGTTAGTGAGCAGGTTTTCATACAGAAAACATCACAACAGACAGCAAATGACACCCTTGTTGGCAGTTGAAATACCAAGAACTGAATGGCCCCAGAGATTGCATTACCCTCTCGCTTCCTAAAAAGAAACAAACTAAGGGCATCCATGATTACATAATGCACATATGGGGAAGCCACACAAGTTGTGCTGTGGTCATACTTAGCAACTGAAAGCAAAATGTCAATTGACAATTTGCATCTAATGTGTTCTATTTTTAGCACCCCATGCAATATTTTCCATCTTACTCAGTATTTGAAGTTTCCATTTTACTGTCAGAATGTCTTGCTTTGTGGCAGCAGTCTGTGTAGGTTGCAAGTGAAATAAGAGGGAGAATTGCGAAGGTGAGTTAGTGAATGCTGATGTTCTTCTGGCAGTCAGCATCATGACTGTCTCCTTCTAAAACATGTGTCAAATGACTGACAGTAGATTTCAGGAGCATGAGAGGACATATCTGTATCTCATCCTGTTGAATACATTTTGCAAAACATTAGGGAAAATAGTAGATGTATCTACAATCTGGTTTCGGCTCTGGGAGGAAAGGTTGAAGGACCTGAATGGTAGTTGAAGGCTCTAAGAAAAGCAAAGTAAGCCAAAACTGACAAAGACCAAATAGGATGATAATTACTATGAAAGATGAGGCTATAGAAAAGAGATAGGAAATAAGGGATGATGGAGACAGTAAGTGGAAATGAAGACTAGAAGCCGCAGGAAAACCAGAAACAAAATGTGTGTGGAGCCATTTAAACTTGATAACTCCAATAGGTGTTCTGTCATAGGCAAGGCAGGAGAGACTCAGACCTGATCTAGCTAGCTAAAATAAAAATAGCAGTGAAGCCACAGCAGCATGGATGGCAGCATGGGCTCTCCACTTGAATACATAACCAGGGTCCTGGGCAGGTTTGTATAGTCTATGCTGCCACAGCTTTATTGCTATTGTTATATGAGCTCACTAGATCAAAGGTAGCTCAGTTATGTCTGCACTTGCTGGTTGCACTTCTGAGCTCCTGTGGAATCATGTCTGATTGAAGTGTACACATACTCTAAGATGACCCCAAAGGATATCAGAAGCCTAACCAGTGATCAAGAAACAATGGAAGGGAGCCAGCAGAAAGAGAGAAGAGGTATGTATTCTGATGGTGAATCTGTAGTGAGGAAGGTATGGCCCAGACAAGGAAATGGTGGTATGCTGCCCCCCACAGATAACAAAATTATACTACTAATAGCATCATAATAAAAGTGATGGATGTCCTAAATAATACCAGTGAATCATCACTACTTCTAAGCCACATGGAAACAAGTGACTACAGTGAAGGAAGAATCAACATAATCCAGGAAGACTTCAGGAATCTGGAAAGAGAACTGAGACTATGAGTGAGCCAGGTGATCACAGATTTCCTTCCAGTGCCAAGTACAAGTGGAGAAATGGGAAGATTTATATTCAAGACCAACCAATTGATGCAGTGAGGTATAGAGAGATGACACATGGATTGGATGAAAACCTATTTGTATTTCTAGAGTGTGACAACCTCTTTGGCTAAATACTGGTAAATTTGTTTTGGTATTCTATAAATTAGGGAAAAAGAAAAGGAGTACTTGTGGCACCTTAGAGACTAACAAATTTATTAGAGCATAAGCTTTCGTGAGCTACAGCTCACTTCATCGGATACATCTTTTTGTGAATACAGACTAACACGGCTGCTACTCTGAAACCTATAAATTAGGGATGACTGTACATAGGGACACTTCTGCTTAACTCAAATATTCTGACATGAACATCCAGAATACAAAATAAGGCAGACGATGGAGTTCTTCTGAAACAAAAGGTGAAAAATTAGAGTATTAATATATTGAAGTGTTTATAAGCATATAAGAAGTGTTGGAAACAAGCAAGAACAACGAGATATTAACACATTGTGATATTGTGGGCATTGCATTGGTGAAATGATTCTCATAAGTGGAATATAAATAAGAGTGCACTCTGTAGAGGAGAAATGAAAACAGAAGATGGTAGGGTAGCATTATGTGTCAAAACCATTTACAAGGCCAGTGAGGTAATAAGACCAGGGAGAGCATAGTGGTAGTGAAATTCTTTGCATAAAGATAAAAGGAACAAAGAAAAGAAAAGAAAAGAAAAGAAAAGAAAAGAAAAGAAAAGAAAAGAAAAGAAAGTGAGCATCTGTTATAGACCACCAGCATGGGAGGAGAGAAAAAATATTAAAAATTACTGACTTTTCTCTCGTAGTGGACTACTTGAAATGTACCTGATCGTAAAAAGGAGGAAGGCAACCACACAAGAATACTGAGTTGGGTCAGGTCTGCAGTGAAAATCTAAGGGCACTAAATACCCACAATATGTTAACACTAGCCAGGGGCTTTCAGGGGGCACATCAAGGTTCCTTCCCCACTCTGAACTCTAGGGTACAGATGTGAGGACATGCATGAAAGACCCCCTAAGCTTATTCTTACCAGCTTTGGTTAAAAACTTCCTCAAGGTACAAACTTTGTCTTGTCCTTGAACAGTATGCTGCCACCATCAAGCGTGTTAAACAAAGAACAGGGAAAGAGCCCCTTGGAGACGTCTTCCCCCAAAATATTTCCCCCAAGCCCTACATCCCCTTTCCTGGGGAAGACTTGATAAAAATCCTCACCAATTTGTATAGGTGAACACAGACCCAAACCCTTGGATCTTAAGAACAATGAAAAAACAATCAGGTTCTTAAAAGAAGAATTTTAATGAAAGAAAAGATAAAAGAATCACCTCTGTAAAATCAGAATGGTAAATACCTTACAGGATAATCAGGGTAACACAGAGAATCCCTCTAGGCAAAACCTTAAGTTACAAAAATACACAAAAACAGGAATATACATTCCATTCAGTACAGCCTATTTTACCAGCCATTAAACAAAAGGAAATCGAACGCATTTCTAGCTAGATTACTTACTAACTTTTTACTGGAGTTCTGAGCTGCATTCCTGATCTGTTCCCCGCAAAAGCATCACACAAACAGACAGACCCTTTGCTCCCCCCGCCCACTCCAGCTTTGAAAGTATCTTGTCTCCTCATTGGTCATTTGGTCAGGTGCCAGCGAGGTTATCTTAGCTTCTTAACCCTTTACAGGTGAAAGTGTTTTGCCTCTGGCCAGGAGGGATTTTATAGCACTGTATACAGAAAGGTGGTAACCCTTCCCTTTATGTTTATGACAGGGCATATGAACAACTTTTTACAAATATATCAGGAAAAAAGAAATGCTTAAGAGAAAATAGGGCCATTATAACACAAGGAGGATTCTTATTTCCTAATGCCATCCTGCACCCATGTGCATACTGGCAACAATATGACATTATGGGAGTAAATATCTATACAGATAGACATTAACAGAACCATGAGCAGTGGCTCTTTACTGCAGTTTATAAAGGACAAATGTTGTTAGATACATATTGTAGTTCCACAAAAGGGAAAGGAGTAGATGAAATGCATTTGAATTTTCATTAAGCATTTCATACAATTTCTCCAAAAATATCATTCTCAGAATGAGTTCAGGTTGGTTTGGATCTGAGTGTTACTATGTGCATTGAAAACTGCATGGAGGACTACACATAAGACAAATAATAAATGTCAAAATTTTCAAATTTGGGGATGATCTGCAAGAGGAAGTAAATGAAAATAAACAGGGGATGCTTAATTGAGAGGGGTTGTGATTACTTGCAAGGACAGAGGAATAATATAAAAGATCCCAGAGAAGTTAGGGAGAAGGATGGAAACCAGCAAAATGAGATTCATCTTGTGAAAATGAAAATTAATACAGCTAAGGAAAAATAATCTGAGACACAGACATTTAGTGGAAAATAGAACACTCTCAGCATTTATGCTGAGAGAAACAGCAAATTATACATGATATATTATAGCTGCAAAAAAGGCCAGTACAATTTTGGGCTGAGGCATCTCACCACAGAGCACAGAACTAATAGGCCGTCTCTATAGGACACTGGTGTGACTCCACTGGAATGTTGCATTTAGCACTGGGCACCTCATTATCAGAAAAGTATTGACAGATTGGACAGAGTTCAGAAAGAGCACCAAACATGATTAGGAGAGTTGAAAGTATTGACTTTGGAGGAATGATTAAAAATGCTAAATATATATATATATAGGTAGCAGTGATTAAAGGGAGAAAATAATAACAAGCTAAATATGTCTAGTAAATACCAAGGACAGAGAAGAATTGGCTGGTACAAGGTGTTATAACTACCTGAATGAAACTGAAAAAGGATAATAATGTAGGTGGAATATCAGAGTAAACTTCATGCTAGTGATTTCCATTAGGCTGTCTTCCTAGGGAAGATTCTTTTCTTGGGACATTAAAAATGGACTGGATAAAGCCCTAGGAAATGTATTGTGCTAAATGCCATAATAGAGTTTTCCATCATTAATATATATGGACTAAACTCTCCAGATACACACACAAGTCCTGATAGTTTCAGTCAGTATTAGCCACATGCATATCTGAGCACAGAATTTGTCCCTGTGATTCTTTTATGCTATTTATCAGTGACATGCTCTCAGCTGCATCTGAACTGTTTTAAATATCGCATTTACTATCTCATATAGATGCTTCTCTTTGATCTTTCCAATGCCATGCAACAATGGCTGCAGGAATCAGAGGATAGTAATAGTTATGAGTCGCTTAGTAAAATGTGTATGAGACTTTCTAGATGAAACAGTAGGACATACTGCATGTTTAACTATGCACTATTTCCTACTCAATGGAATTATTTACAATCTACCATCTAGATTGTTACTGTGACTGTGCTGATATATAAAAGTTCTGAAATATTATTAATCCCTTTTATTTTTATTTTTACATTGTGGATACAGACCATGTGCCAAGAATAGCTTGAGAGGTTTCGTTTTCTCTTCTGATAGTTTAATAATTCTCTCTCGAAAAGGAGAACTTGCTTTCAGTAAGATTTATCAGGTTAAAAAAAAGGTTTTGATTTAATATTTGAAGATGGAGTTAATCTCCTGCTGTGCTTTAAGCATTTGGAAACCTGCTGCAAAGTGGCATTTCAAAGACAGCTTAATATTAAATTCAGTTTGCAATATTCATATCTAATTGTTGTAAGACCCGTTGTTCTGTTAATAAGTGCCAGAATAACAATGTTATTATGTTTGGCTTTCACATGCATTTTTAGACCTTTGATAAAGGACATTGTTCTTGCAAAGGCTTTGCTCAAAGCAAAGAGAAACATTTACATATACAGTAGATAAACTCCTACAGCTTCAGAGCAGACTGGATATCTATTGTCTTGTGCAGAGCTGATTTGAGTATTATTCTGCTAAGACATTCTCGGAGTACACATTGTATTCTCCTTTAAACATTGGCTAGTTGCATTTTTCAAATCACTGCATTATGAAAATAAAATATCCAAGAATATGAAATGATATGAAAAGGAAAATATGCCATTTTAGCAAACAGCATTCAAACTAGTCCTCTATATTTTCCATTACAGCAGAGCTAATGTAATAAACTGTTTTATATGACTTCAGCACTGATGTTACTGAGTGTTTTAAAACCATTTTCCCATTGTAACTTGTCTGTTCTGCATTTTTAGTGATTGTTTTTACCAATATTGCTGAAAATATCAGGAGAACGGTCATAGGAGTGACAGTGGCTACTTGTTTCTGTTGGACTGCTTTTATCTGGCATAAAACTATTAAGCATACAGTCATTATGAATCATTAATAGTATGACAGCAAAGTTGACTGCAGTTGGAAAATCAAGTCATTTTTATTATTCATTAAGACATTCCTGAAGGAGCTAACTTTTCACAGAAAGTATAGACAATAGAATTATAATATTTCACACTTATGAATGCGGTCATGTGTTAAACTACTTTGCCTTCTTATAATCAGATTTTTTTCAGTTACTTATGTTAATAATATTGGTAACATTTTTATTGCATGCCTTCTGCTTAATTCAAAACCTGCCTTCCAGGATATCTAAGTATTGACTAAGTTTCTTCATAATGGTAGCATTATACACTTCTTCCTATAGTACATTTTACTTGCTCAAAGGAATTGTATTGCCTAAAATTAGGCCAAAAATGAGTTTATATCTGGTCCCACATACACCTCTCCACACCCAGTTTCAGGAACATTTTCTCATTTTCTTTATGTCTCTCCCACTGCCAAAATAAATAAATAAATACATAAATAAATAAAAATCAAAGATTTCTAAAAGACTTCGGTGAGAATGCAGGAGTCATAGAATCGTAGCACTGGAAGGGACTTTGAGAAGTCACCTAGTCCCATCATCTCCACTCATGGCTGGACTATGTATTATCTAGACCATCCCTGACAGGTATTTGTCTAACCTGCTCTTAAAAATCTCCAATGATGGAGATTCCTCAACCTCCCTAGGCAATTTATCCCAGTGCTTAACTATCCTGACAGGAAGTTTTTCCTAACGTCCAACCTAAATTGCCCTTGCTGCAATTTAAGCCCATTGCTTCTTGGCCTATCCTCAGAAGTTAAGGAGAACAATTTTTCTCCCTCCTCCTTGTAACAACCTTTTATGTACTCGAGAACTGTTATATGTCCCTCCTCAATCTTCTCTTCTCCAGACTAAACAAACCCAGTTTTTTCAATCTACCCTCATAGGTCCTGTTTTCTAGACCTTTAATCATTTTTATTGCTCTTCTTTGGACTTTCTCCAATTTATCCACATCTTTCCTGAAATGTGGCACCCAGAACTGCACACAATACTCCAGTTGAGGCCTAATCAACGTGGAGTAGAGTGAAAGAATTACTTCTTGTATCTTGCTTACAACACTGCTGCTCATACATCCCAGAATGATTGCTTTGTTTGCAGTAGTATTACACTGTTCGCTCATATTTAGCTTGTGATCTGCTATAACCCCCAAAACCCTATGTGCAGTACTCCTTCTTAGGTAGTCATTTCCATTTTGTATTTGTGCAACTGATTGTTCCTTCCTAAGTGGAGTACTTTTCATTTGTCCTTTTTGAATTTCATCCTATTTACTTCAGACCATTTCTCCAGTTTGTCCAGATCATTTTGAATTTTAATCCTATCCTATAAAGTACTTGCAAACCCTCCCAGCTCGTTATTGTCTGCAAACTCCCTATGCCATTAACTAAATCATTGATGAAGATATTGAACAGAACCAGACCCAGAACTGATCCCTGCAGGACCTCCCTCAATATGCTCTTCCAGCTTCACTGTGAACCACTGATAACTACTCTCTGGGAATGGCTTTCCAAACAGTTATACACCCACCTTATAGTAGCCTCATCTAGGTTGTATTTCCCCAGTTTGTTTATGAGAAGGTCATGCGAGACAATAACAAATGACTTACTGAAGTCAAGATATACCAGATCTACTGTTTCCCCCTATCCAAAAAGCTTGTTATCCAGTCAAAGAAAGCTATTAGATTGGTTTGAAACAATTTGTTTTTGAAAAATTCATGCTGACTTCTTATTATCTTCAAGGTGCTTGCAAATTGATTGTTTGATTATTTGCTCCATTATCTTTCCAAGTACTGAAGTTAAGCTGATGGGTCTATAATTCCCCAGGTTGTCCTTATTTTCCTTTTTATAGATGGGCATTATATTTGACCTTTCCCAGTATTCTGGAATCTCTTCCATCTTCCATGACTTTTCGAAGATAATTGCTAATGTTTCTGATATCTCCTCAGCCAACTCCTTGAGTATTCTAGGGTGTATTTCATCATGTCCTGGTGACTTGATGACTTCTAATTTATCTAAGTAATTTTTAACTTATTCTTTCCCTATTTTAGCCTCTGCTCCTACCTCATTTTCACTGGCATTCACTATGGTAGATATTAAATCTCTACTAACCTGTTTGGTGAAAACTGAAACAAAAAAGTCATTTAGCACTTCTGCCATTTCCATATTTTCTGTTATTGTTTTCCCCCTTTATTGAGCAACAGGCCTACCCTGTCCTTGGTTTTCCTCTTGCTTCTAAAGTATTTATAGAACATTTTCTTGTTACCCTTTTTGTCTCTAGCTAGTTCAATCTTATTTTGTGCCTTGGCCTTCAAATTTTATCCCTACATAGTTGAAGAAAAAGTTGAAGAAAAAGAAGGGACAAATATTAGTGGTACAAATTCCAATAGTGAATGCAGCACTGAGACATTTCATAGATTCTAATGCCAGAAGGGATCATTATGATCATCTGACCTCCTATATAGCATGGGCAATAGAATGTCCCCAAAATAATTCATGGAGCATATCTTTTAAAAAAAATCCAATGGTGCCTTAAAAATTGTCAGTGACGGAGAATCCACCATGACCCTTGGCAGATTGTTTCAATGGTTAATTACTCTCGGTGTTAAACATTTATGCCTTACTTCCAACCTGAATTTGATTTCAACTTCCAGCCATTGAGTCATGCTAATACCTCTCTCTGCTAGACTGAAGAGCCCATTATTAAATACTTGTTCCCCATGTAGATACTTATAGACTGTAATCAAGCCACTCCTTAACTTCTCTTAGTTAAATTAAATAGATTGAGCTCCTTGATTCTATCACTATATAAGGCATGTTTTTTAATCCTTTAATCATTCTTGTGGCTCTTCTCTGAACCCTCTCCAATTTATCAACATCTTTCTTGAATTGTGGGCACCAGAACTGGACACAGTATTTCAGTAGCAAATACAGAGGTTATACAACTTCTCTAATGCTACTCAAGTTTCCCCTGCTTATACATCTCAGGATTGCATTAGTTTTTTTGGCCACAGTGTCATACTGGGAGCTGATATTCAGCTGATTTTCCTTCATGATTCCCAAATCTTTTTCAGAGTCATTGCTTCCTAGGATAGAGTCCCCCATCCTGCAAGTGTGGCCTACATTCTTTGTTCCCTGATGTATACATTTATACATATTGTTTGCTTGTACCAGTTTACCAAGTGATTCAGCTCACTCTGAATCACTGACCTTCATTATTTGCCACTCCCCCAATTTTTGTGTCATCTGCCATCTGTTAGGCTTTGGCCTCTTGTATTTCACTATTTTGGATCCTATTTATATTGTTGCGTGCCAGCTGCTATTTGCTAGAGTTAGCCTTGGAGCAGAGTGCTCTGGAAAATTAATGAGCTTCTAACTGGTTTTAGAGTAAACATTTCAAAAGTTCCTAAATGAGTTAGGAACATTTTTAATAGTAACATAGCCACTCAGGAAACTTTTGACTTTCACAGACTTAGGCTCCTAACTCACAATTGAAAATGACACTTAAGCTCCTAAATCTGTTAGGCTTTGCAATGCTGAGCAGAGCAACACCTAAATGCCTTTTAAAATCTGGACCTTAATCTCTTTGTGCCTCAGTTCCTGATTTGTAAAGCTGAGATAATACTACTTCCTAATTTTCTCTCTCTTGTATGCTTAGACTGTCTGCTGTATGGTCAGAGACTGACTCTGATTATGTGTCTGTCTGTACATTGCCTTGCACAATGGAGCCCTGATCTCAGTTGAACCTCTAGGTACTACCATAACACCAATAAATAATCATAACAATTGTGTATAACCTGCAGATTATGAACGCGGAATCATTTAAAGCTGTCACATTATAATGAAGCTTGAAATACAAAGATTCCTTTCCACCTCATAGCATTGGTTGCAGGAAGGTCCTCTATTCCAGTGATTAGACAGTGGGACTGGGAGTTAGAACTTTGTATTATCTGAGCATTTAGTAAACAGTTACGGTTGTGTTTAAGAGCTCTCTGTGTTCAGCCTTTTCTAAAGGCACTAATCACAGTAAACCCCAAAGACAGCTGGGTGCTTTTCTGGACCATTCCACTGACTTGTGACAGCATGTGACATTTGGTAGGTTATATTCAGCATCCCTATGCTTCAGTTTCCTCATTTGAAATACAGGAATTTTAATACTTTCAAACTTCACAAGAGTTGTGAGTATCACTAGGTTGTAATGTGTTTTGGGATTCTTGGATGAAGGACTCCATAGAAATAGATGTTTTTTCCCATTTACAAAAACAGCACATTGTTAAATAATGTCTCCCACCCTTACTCTCACTGAAAAGTACCTTACCCTGCAAAGAGCAGTCCTCTGAGTGTGAGCTAATATGCCTGTGTGACAAATCCTGTTCACTAGTAGGCAAATTTCAATTTCAGTTGGTTCAATTTGGGAGTCAAGCACATAGTTTGAGCAGATGTTGATTACTGCTCTGCGCTCCAAACTGTGAGTCAGTTTCACCCATGACACTGTAGTCAACCAGAAGTATATTTTGCCGTACAGATAAACTGTTGTAAGTGATGACATCTTAATACTTATGAGCCTGGCGTTAATCTTCTGGTGTATATCATGTAGGACTGGCTGTTTACTTAATAGACTTAGGGTGTGTCTACATTGCAGTGTAAGCCTAGGGCTTGAACTCAGGCTCAACCCTAACTCCCATCTACATACAAATTGTGCTATCCCAGCACTTGGACCCAGGACCCCAGGGGGTAGAGGATCTGAGCCTTAGTCAAGACAGGACCCAGGGTTCAAGTCCTATTACTTTGCAGTTTAGATGCAGTCTCACTGGACTCATGCTTTGGGAGTCTGCCAAAAGTATCCCACAATCCTATGGACCAATGTTCTTTGTTCTCTGGACAGTCAAGTTTGGTGGACAGCCAAATTTTCCGAAAGTGCACCCACAAACAAAGGGCTCGAGTGGCCACATTTTGGGAAGGTGCTAGGAAGTCTCGGATATGGTTGGTTGGACTTGGGACTGTGTACTGCAGTGTAGATGCTGCAGCCCTGGGTTCAGGCCCAGGTTAGAAAATTGTTAACCTGGGGTTCACAATCAGTGTAAATGCTCAGGCCCTGAGTTCTCTAACCCAGGGTCCACTGACTTGAATTCTACTAACTCTGAACTCAGACTGCAGTGTAGACTTGCCTGAGAAGCCACTTGGAGGTACTGGGAAGGTGCCAAAAGGACAGCAGAGAAGCCAAAGAGAAGAGAAGTAGGTCTAGGTAATAGGGAAGAGTAAGACCTTGATGAGAGCCTCACCAAGACCCATCTTCACCCTGGTACTGTTTCCTCATGCCTCTTTTTTGGCTTGGGCCCAGTAGAAAGGGAGCATAAGGGTGAGTTCTGACAGACAGCAGAACCTTGAACTCCAGGCATTAGGGATGTTGGGAGAGAAGGGGACTCCAGAGCGAGGGCGGGAAAGAGAGAGAAAGCGAGAGAGTATTGTGCATATCCTTCACTTTTCTTCCTTGCTTCATGTAAAGAGTCCATGTGAGCCTTTGCTATTCCTAGGATTGTGAATCACAAATGTCGGGTGAGTCATAAAGGGAAGTGAATATTCTGAGGGGAAAGAGGAAGGAAACGGAAGAAAATCAATAACCTTTCTATCCTAGTTCTAGCCTCCTATTTCCTTTATCTGACTGGGACCTGTTTTATTCCCAACCTTTCCTGGTGGCTGCTACTGACATGACCTAAAGCCTTTTATTGAAATCCCAACATCCCAGATGTTGCTCCCCTACCTCTGTGTCCGGGATTCTTTGACTGCTCCCCAAACTGTCTCTAGTTCCTCCCTGGGGCTTCCTCTGCTGATCAACTCCATGCCTTCCACTCTGACACTTGCTATCCTCAGGGATTTCCTCTGGGCCACCATCTGCTCTGTCCTGGTAGCTACTACTGCTTGGGCAGGGGGCTCCCAGTGGGTCCTTATCCCTTATGTTCCTTCCATCTTAGTGGCACTTGCTACCCTCATGCAAGGGTTTCCTTACCCCACTCAGTGCTTCATTCTGTCCCTCCCTCATTTTCATCTTCCCAATAGTCTATCCCTGTAACTTCTCCATTTATCCCAACAGTCTGGCCCTGCCTCCCTTTTCTCAGCTTCCCATGAGACCCTGCTTCTGCACCCACATTTGTTCTTCTCTCTTTGGTCCATCATGTAAGATTCAAACACAGTTCACGGTTGAAAAAACATTTTTTTTCTGATGTGCAGTGTGGCTTCAAAGAGAACTGACTGCTTTTAAGCCAACTTACTTTCCTTACTGTGGTTTGAAAGCAAGTTCAGAGACTAAATGTCCAAGTCATAAAAAAATGTGATATACTAATATCATGATGTGGAGAAGAATTTAAAATCTAAGTGCAGAATCACTATATTATCACAGATGTCATCAATGGCAGCTATAAATCTGAACTTTATATCCACAGTACATAAGTAAAAGCTGGCCTGGATTTCTTTTTAATGCACCTTCATTATAATTATTCCTTATATTAACTGCAAGAGTTTCAAATATGACAGCTAGTTTAACAGTAGACAACAATAGAATATTTGATTTTTATAAGTTTACTAGTTAAAATTCATATTTTTGTGTAAAATACTGGGAAAGTCTTTTCATCATTTGCTGTCAAAATGCCAGAAAGGGTTTTTACATCAAAAATTGGTAAAGTCAGAGATTCAAGTGTGACTTCTTTAAAAAAAGACAAGATACATTTTCATACTTGACTGAAGAAAATAGCTGAATATATAACCCCCAAAATGAGAACAAAGGGTTAAACATAGAGGTCCTTTTTGTACCCTGCAGATTTTATTGTGTGCAGTTTGTGTGTTTACAGTGGGAGTAGGGTTAAGCAAAGTAGATATTTGGCTTTTAAGGCCTGCAAGAGGAGAAGAAACTGAAAGGAGATCATCTCCTGCAGGAATTGCATCAGAGAGAACGTGTGTAATGGAAACAGATTCCATATGCTTCAGGTGAGTATAAAGATGAAAGATCCATGTGAAGGATTGTGTGGGAAACACAATGAACTAAAACATAGTCCTCTTTCTTGGTAAAACATTTTCTTTCCACCATCTTCTCATGCCCCTCAACCCATCAGTCTGTTTGCCAGTAATATACAGAAACACTGGTGAAAGTATTCTGCTGTACCTTTATTATTAACAATAATATGATATCCACTTGTATGTATAGGACACACATGCCCAGGGGCCTCTGGGTATCTAACAAAATATAACTAAAAACATAGCTTGGTTTTAAAAAAGGCAACATGGCCCAATTAATTCCCCAATTTAATTAATTTATTCTACATAGCTTTGAATTTTGGTCTCAGGATTTTATGTAGGGCATTTTTTTAAAAAGTGTTCTATCGACAAGACAGGTAATTATTTTATTTAATGATTTTTCTGAATGCAAAGCTATTAGTAACCAAATGACTCCTTAGGACCAAATTGTACCATTGGTTACAACTGGTGTAAATCCAGCACAACTCCACTGACTTCAAGGAAGTTACTTTTCTAACTGAAATCAGAATTTGGCATTTAAATTATATATACCCAGTTATCCATAGAACTAAACTACCTATAAGGGCCTATGGGTTAGACTCTGGCTAGCACTGGGCAGATCACCCAGAACCACTGGAACTGAGGGGTTGCAGAACCCTCCCAGAGACACAACTCATGAGGATCCTGACTGGGCACAATGACCAGCAGGACCATACTATTGAAGTCAGAAGGCAGCACAAGAAGTTGTCTGAGATTTTTTTTGATTGGATGCTACTTTGGACTCTTGTTTGTTCCCTGGTGTCTGGTTCTGACCCCTTGGCTTGGCTCCTGGACGCTGATTCTGGCTCTGACCACTAGGCTGACTGTCCCTGCTTTGACCACTAGGTCAAACTGCCCACATCCTGGTTCTGACACTACCTCTGAATAATTAGAAATTGTCTGTTCCCTCGTTAAGTGCATCAATCATCCATTAAAAACAGATATTTGTTCTGAATATGATATTTTCATTTATTTATGAATTATTATTTACATTGCAGTAATGTCCAAAGGTCTCAGCTGAGATCAGGGCCTCATGGTGCTGTGAAAACAGAGTTTGGCAAGGCCGCTCCCACAAATAGTTCACACTCACAGAAGACAATGGGTGGGAGGGAGAAGGAAATGCTAATGTTCATGTGCTGAATTTGCAGATTCTAATTTTAAATGTACAAATATATACTTCCCTCTGCCCCACATGTTACCTGGCCTACTTGTCATTGGTACCCAGAGTTATTGTGACCTTCACAGCAGAGCTATGTCATTATATGTTTTGGTCATTATATATGGTGTGTATCGATCAGACTCTGCAGGATCTAAAGAGAGAAGGCAGTGGGATTCAACTCTCTTGCTGAATCAGAGTCTGGCTGTAGTAGGCAGGTTTTGGGTGGGAAGACTTTGGGCTAGTGTGGGTGAATTCTGCCAGTCTGGTGATTTGCTTATCACTCCTCTGAGGAAGGGAGGAAAGAGGCTGAGCTTCAGAATATTTCTGCTCCTCATCTCAGAAAGGAACTTCTGCCCACACACCCTTATCCATTTATAGGGTTGATATTATGATTGTACTAACCAAACAATGAGGCCTTACCAGAATATCAGTTGCTATTGAAATTGTTTATGTTCTGGCTTTGAATCATAGAATCATAGAATATCAGGGTTGGAAGGGACCTCAGGAGGCCATCTACTCCAACCCCCTGCTCAAAGCAGGACCAATCCCCAACTAAATCATATCAGATAAGGCTTTGTCAAGCCTGACCTTAAAAACTTCTAAAGAAGGAGATTCTAAGGAAACTAACTTCTAAGGAAACATTCCAGTGTTTCACCATCCTCCTAGTGAAAAGGTTTTTCCTAATATCCAATCTAAACCTCCCCCATGGCAACTTGAGACCATTACTCCTTGTTCTGTCATCTGCTACCACTGAGAACAGTCTAGATCCATCCTCTTTGGAACCCCCTTTCAGGTAGTTGAAAGCAACTATCAAATCCCCCCTCATTCTTCTCTTCCGCAGACAAAACAATCCCAGTTCCCTCAGCCTCTCCTCATAAGTCATGTGCTACAGTCCCCTAATCATTTTTGTTGCCCTCCGATGGACATTTTCCAATTTTTCCACATCCTTCTTGTAATGTGGGGCCCAAAACTGGACACAGTACTCCAGATGAGGCCTCACCAATGTCGAATAGAGGGGAACAATCACGTCCCTCGATCTGCTGGCAATGCCCCTACTTATACATCCCAAAATGCCATTGGTCTTCTTGGCAACAAGGGCACACTGTTGACTCATATCCAGCTTCTTGTCCACTGTAATCCCTAGGTCCTTTTCTGCAGAACTGCTGCCTAGCCATTTGGTCCCTAGTCTGTAGCGGTGCATGGGATTCTTCTGTCCTAAGTTCAGAACTCTGCACTTGTCCTTGTTGAACTTCATCAGATTTCTTTTGGCCCAATCCTCTAATTTGTCTAGTGCCCTCTGTATCCTATCCCTACCCTCCAGTATCTACCTCTCCTCCTAGTTTAGGATCATCTGCAAACTTGCTGAGGGTGCAATCCACACCATCCTCCACATCATTTATGAAGATATTGAACAAAACCGGCCTAAGAATCGACCCTTGGGGCACTCCACTTGATACCAGCTGCCAACTAGACATGGAGCCATTGATCACTACCCGTTGAGCCCGACAATCTAGCCAACTTTCTATCCACCTTATAGTCCATTCATCCAGCCCATACTTCTTTAACTTGCTGGCAAGAATACTGTGGGAGACCATGTCAAAAGCTTTGCTAAAGTCAAGGAACAACATGTCCACTGCTTTCCCCTCATCCACAGAGCCAGTTATCTCGTCATAGAAGGCAATTAGATTAGTCAGGCATGACTTGCCCTTGGTGAATCCATGCTGACTGTTCCTGATCACTTTCCTCTCCTCTAAGTGCTTCAGAATTAATTCCTTGAGGACCTGCTCCATGATTTTTCCAGGGACTGAGGTGAAGCTGACTGGCCTGTAGTTCCCTGGATCCTCCTTCTTCCCTTTTTTAAAGGTGGGCACTACATTAGCCTTTTTCCAGTCGTCTGGGACTTCCCCCGATCCCCATGAGTTTTCCAAGATAACGGCCAATGGCTCTGCAATCACATCTGCCAACTCCTTTAGCACTCTCGGATGCAGCGCATCCGGCCCCATGGATTTGTGCTTGTCCAGCTTTTCGAAATAGTCCTGAACCACTTCTTTCTTCAAAGAGGGCTGGTCCTCCCCATGTTGTGCTGCCCAGTGGGCACTAATGATACTGCCAAGAATGACCTTGAGCAGATCACGTCAGACTATATGGCTCTGGGAATAAGGATAAAGGAGTTTGAGGTGCAAGTGGTGTTCTTGTCCATCCTCCCCTTAGAAGGAAAAGGCCTGGGTAGAGACCGTCAAATCGTGGAAGTCAACAAATGGCTATGCAGGTGGTGTCAGAGAGAAGGCTTTGGATTCTTTGACCATGGGATGGTGTTCCAAGAAGGAGGAGTGCTAGGCAGAGACGGGCTCCATCTAACGAAGAGAGGGAAGAGCAACTTCGCAAGCAGGCTGGCTAACCTAGTGAGGAGGGCTTTAAACTAGGTTCACTGGGGGAAGAAGACCAAAGCCCTGAGCTAAATGGGGAAGTGGGATACCGGGAGGAAGCACGAGCAGGAGCATGTGAGAGGGGAGGGCTCCTGCCTCATACTGAGAAAGAGGGACGATCAGCGAGTTATCTCAAGTGCCCATATACAAATGTAAGAAGCCTGGGAAACAAGCAGGGAGAACTGGCAGTCCTGGCACAGTCAAGGAATTAGGATGTGATTGGAATAACAAAGACTTGGTGGGATAACTCACATGACTGGAGTACTGTCATGGATGGATATAAACTGTTCAGGAAGGGCAGAAAAGATGGGGGAGTTGCATTGTATGTAAGGGAGCAGAATGACTGCTCAGAGCTCAAGTATGAAACTGCAGAAAAAGCTGAGAGTCTCTGGATTAAGTTTAGAAGTGTGAGCAACAAGAGTGATGTTGTGGTGGGATTCTATTATAGACCACCAGACCAGAGGGATGAGGTGGATGAGGCTTTCTTCCAGCAACTCACTGAAGTTACTAGATCGTAGGCCCTGGTTGTTATGGGAGACTTCAATCACCCTGATATCTGCTGGGAGAGCAATACAGCGGTGCACAGACAATCCAGGAAGTTTTTGGAAAGTGTTGGGGACAATTTCCTGTTGCTAGTACTGGAGGAACCAACTAGGGGCAGAGCTCTTCTTCACCTTCTGCTCACAAACCGGGAAGAATTAGTAGGGGAAGCAAATGTGGATGGGAACCTGGGAGGCAGTGACCATGAGATGGTCAAGTTCAGGATCCTGACACAGGGAAGAAAGGAAAGCAGCAGAATACGGACCCTGGACTTCAGAAAAGCAGACTTTGATTCCCTCAGGGAACTGATGGGCAGGATCCCCTGGGAGAATAACATGAGGGGGAATGGAGTCCAGGAGAGCTGGCTGTATTTTAAAGAATCCTTATTGAGGTTGCAGGGACAAACCATCCCGATGTGTAGAAAGAATAGTAAATATGGCAGGCGACCAGCTTGGCTTAACAGTGAAATCCTTGCTGGTCTTCAACACAAAAAAGAAGCTTACAAGAAGTAGAATATTGGACAAATGAACAGGGAAGAGTATAAAAATATTGCTTGGGCATGCAGGAGTGAAATCAGGAAGGCCAAATCACACCTGGAGTTGCAGCTAGCAAGAGATGTTAAGAGTAACAAGAAGGGTTTCTTCAGGTATGTTAGCAACAAGAAGAAAGTCAAGGAAAGTGTGGGTCCCTTACTGAATAAGGGCAACCTAGTGAGAGAGGATGTGGAAAAAGCTAATGTACTCAATGCTTTTTTTGCCTATATCTTCACGAACAAGGTCAGCTCCCAGACTACTTTGGTTGTAGATTTCCTGGCATTTTTAGGCTAATACTGGTCACCTAATATGGGATTAGAAGGGAATTTTCATCCCCATCTTTCCTCTGAAAATTGGTAGCATCCTAGATTACAAGGAGAAGGGGATTAAATGGGGAATGGTTCACTTTCCCCTAGAGCATCGGTTCGGTTCTGCCAGTTAGCTGAATTAATTGTTAAGCAGAAAAGTTATGTCCCAACAGATATTATGAGGCCTTTCTGCCTTCATTCTCATTTGGCATAGGGAATTTTCACAGCCTGTGGTGCAGTTTAGGAGTGGGAGGAGCCCTTATTTGCGCATTTGATCTCATAGTATATCCCCAAGCCTGAGCACAGCTCCAGGAGCTATTGAATCCAAGCCCAAGTCTAGTCATCAGGAAAGAGCTTATTAGGAGAATTTGGTCTCACAGGGTTTCTTTCCTTCTTTCATTCCTCTAGTGACTTAATCTCTCTGTGCTTCAGTTCCCCATCTGTACAATGTGGATAATAGCACTTCCCTACATTACAAGGATATTGTGAAATAATTCCATTAAATATTGTGAAGTGCTCAGATACCACTGTAATTGGGACTATATTTGTATCTTAGATAGATACAATACAGTACAGTGTTACCAAGCAACCATTCAAATAATAGGGCAGAAATTCAGCGAGCTTGCTTCTTCCTCCCCACCTGCAGTATTCCAGGAATAGGTGCACAGAAGATAGACAAATTCTTTTTGTCTCAAGCATATTCACAGTCCTGTAAGATCAGGGACTGGAGGAGCCATTAAATTCATTGAAGATTGACCATATACTGGACAGGCTTTCAACCAAGTAATGGGTAGGTACAGAATCTTTCTCCTGTGCTGTTTAATGGGAGCTGTAGACAGAATTAAACCTAAAACTGAACTGCATGGAGTATTTGTTCTCCAGCAGCAGCATTGACTGGCAAAAGCATAGAAAAAATCAAACAACAAAATTATATCACTACACAAGACAAAATCCACAATATCCATAGAATCATAACATCTACATTGTGTAGAACACAAACTTCACAATACCCATAGGGTGGAATTTTCAAAAGCACATAAGTAGGGCTTCTAGGCCCTCCTGTTCTACATATATAAGTAAGTATGAGAAACAAATCCATTGTACAAGTAAATTTGCAATTCCACAATCTGTATGAAATTTAATAAATTTGTTAATCTGTAAGGTGCCACAAGTATTCCTTTTCTTTCCACAATACCTGTAATTCAAAGAGGTTTTCTGCATATACTGCAAAAATTGTGTTGCGTGTGGATAGTGAAACTTGCTTAGAATGTGCATGGTACTGAATCTTGTTTACAAGGGAAGAAATAGATTTACACTCATGAATAGTTCAGAGTTTTGTGTGGCATTCACTCTGGAATTTGTGTTGTGACACACTGTGTTGTGACTTGCGATATGGAATTTGTTGTCATTGTATTATTAAACCTATTTATTGAAATGTATAGTATGCATGTTGTGAAATCTGTGCTGCACACAGAGTTAAACTACTTCTGTATGCAATGGGGAATGTGTATTGTGATGTTCAGGAGTGTGATATGTGCAGTCTAAAATGTGTGTTGTATGCACATTATACAATTATTTTGCTGATAATATCTCAAATGTATATCAGAATTGGAGCTGACAATACTTTACTGCCTCCAAGAATAATGAATCCTATGGAATTCTGAGGCATCCTTATTTGTGTTAAGGCATATGCGATGGCCCCAGCTTTCTATTGGGATGTCTATGAGCTGTTAGTGTGGGCTCTCAAGTCCCTGGCTCTTTGATGTTTCTTGTGTCTGGAAAATCCCATTGTTTAATGGTGATCTCTGGGAGCTAAAATTACTGGGGTGCAGTCTGGAGAACAGAAAGTTTGGAAGCCACCTAGAGACTGATGTACAAGAGCTTTATGCAGGCTTAGAGAAAGGCTGCATTACTTGTCCAAGGCTATAGACATTAACCATACATCTGGAAATCTTTGTGAGGGGAGCATCACCATCTACATTGCCTCATTCCATTAATTACCTCCATTCCTTTCAGTTGACCATTGTGAAGAATTTGTTCTTTTCTTTCCTAAGAAGAGATATAGCTCTGGGCTGGTTTCTAACGGCCAAGAATCATGGGTTCTCAACAGTGTGTTTCTCCTTCATTCCGTTTGACTTTTTTTCTGCTCAAGACATTTATGTTCCCGAGGATTCCCTGAAACTAACCCTCTATACGTCTGGTGCATCTTGAGTGCTTAAAGGAAAGAGAAGTGGTTGTGGTGCCACCATCAACACCTTGTAGTTTTAAATAAATATCTGTCCCCTTCTCAAGAAATCAACTTGAAGCTGGAATGGTTGTCAATCTCTGCCCAGTCTCAAACCTCCTTGTTTTAGAAAAGGTAATAGTGGGACAGTGGTTATCAAAGTGCACTTGGAATTGAATACCAGTGATATTATAGGTACGTTCCAGTCTAGGTTACTGTCTTCTTTGGTGGTAGGCCTATGTTTGTCATAATTATGAGTAATCTGATGTCTTTTTAAGACATGGTCATTCAGCCTTCTAGTCAAGTTGAACCTCTCAGTAACTTTTGACTGACCGTGGTTTGTTGCTTTGGCAGCTAGAAAATATTGCAGATATTTGTGAAACTGCCCTCCAGTACCTTCCTAGAAGTTAGGAGTGAATTGGTGAGGATAAAACATTCTGTTTCATTACTGAGGAATATGATGTGATGTCACTCATGGAATACATTCCAGTACGAAGCATGAGTTGGGGATAATTTCTAAACATCAGTACATCAAACTGTGGTTGCAAATGTTTATGAACTTGTTTGTGCATGCAGTAGGGAATTCACCTGTGTTTACAAATTTGAACACCTTGTGGAATTTGTTTTTTTGGAGGAAATTATACTGTAAGGACAATGTTCCAAAAAGTCAAAGGGAAGAGAACTTTCGAAAATTGGGCCACTTATTTAAGTGTCTTTGTGTGGATTTAAGATACTCCTATTTTGAAAATCATGGCACAGGTCTCTACAAGCTGGTGAACTTGCTGCTTTGCTAGTCACTGATAAATAAAGCAAATAAACCAGTAGTTTTTCAGAGTAACATAACAAATTATGTGGTGTTTCAAAACATACAGTATCTAGTCAAGTATCCAATCAGCCAGTGTGTAGCTAAAGTTAAGGATGAAGATAACTTCAATTAGATGTGAAATGTATTCTGGGTGCAAAATGTATGACTCTAAATCTTGAAGAACAAGTTTCAATTTTTTCATTTGTGAATAATAACCAAGAACTAGTTCATCTTTAATTTTTGAAAGATGAAAAAGAAACTATGTCACCAACTCACACATCATAAATAGAAATCTAATGATAAATTATGAAATGGATAATTTTCTTTAATGAATAATGAACAACAAATGTTGCAAAATTAACCATGTCATTTTATGTTGATAGAAAATCTAACAACAAACCAAATTACATTACCTTATTTGAATAGCAGAAAATGAAGAAATGTATTTCTAACTTCAGCCTCCAAAGTAATACTGACTTCTGGTTAATTTGTAGTATTCTGTGCCTGTGAAATTTGACAGAAGGTCTATTTCATTGAACTTTCTAATGCCCTATCTGAACTTATACATTGCTCTTTATGTTTATGATCACATATTTCCCATAGGTTTCATAGTAGCAGCCGTGTTAGTCTGTATTCGCAAAAAGAAAAGGAGTACTTGTGGCACCTTAGAGACTAACAAATTTATTAGAGCATAAGCTTTCGTGAGCTACAACTCACTTCATCGGATGCATTTGGTGGAAAAAACAGAGGGAAGATTTATATACACACACACAGAACATGAAACAATGGGTTTATGATACACACTGAAAGGAGAGTGATCACTTAAGATAAGCCATCACCAGCAGCGGGGGGGGGGAAGGAGGAAGACCTTTCATGATGACAAGCAAGGTAGGCTAATTCCAGCAGTTAACAAGAATATCTGAGGTACAGTGTGTGTGTGTGGGGGGGGGAATAACATGGGAAAATAGTTTTACTTTGTGTACTGACTCATCCATTCCCAGTCTCTATTCAAGCCTAAGTTAATTGTATCCAGTTTGCAAATTAATTCCAATTCAGCAGTCTCTCTTTGGAGTCTGTTTTTGAAGCTTTTTTGTTGAAGGATAGCCTACAACTACAATACCCACCTGCTGAAGTGAAGAAACAGATTGACAGAGCCAGAAGAGTACCCAGAAGTCACCTACTACAGGACAGGCCCAACAAAGAAAATAACAGAACACCCCTAGCCATCACCTTCAACCCCCAACTAAAACCTCTCCAACTCATCATCAAGGATCTACAACCTATCCTGAAGGATGACCCATCACTCTCACAGATCTTGGGAGACAGGCCAGTCCTTGCTTACAGACAGCCTCCCAATCTGAAGCAAATACTCACCAGCAACCACACACCACACAACAGAACCACTAACCCAGGAACCTATCCTTGCAACAAAGCCCGTTGCCAGCTCTGTCCACATATCTATTCAGGGGATACCATCATAGGGCCTAATCACATCAGCCACACTATCAGAGGCTCGTTCACCTGCACATCTACCAATGTGATATATGCCATCATGTGCCAGCAATGCCCCTCTGCCATGTACATTGGTCAAACTGGACAGTCTCTACGTAAAAGAATGAATGGACACAAATCAGACGTCAAGAATTATAACATTCAAAAACCAGTTGGAGAACACTTCAGTCTCTCTGGTCACTCGATTACAGACCTAAGAGTGGCTATCCTTCAACAAAAAAGCTTCAAAAACAGACTCCAACGAGAGACTGCTGAATTGGAATTAATTTGCAAACTGGATACAATTAACTTAGGCTTGAATAGAGACTGGGAATGGATGAGTCATTACACAAAGTAAAACTATTTCCCCATGTTATTTCTCCCCCCCCACCCCACCCCCCACTGTTCCTCAGATATTCTTTTAACTGCTGGAATTAGCTACCTTGCTTGTCACCATGAAAGGTTTTCCTCCTCTCCCCCCCCTGCTGCTGGTGATGGCTTATCTTAAGTGATCACTCTCCTTACAGTGTGTATGATAAACCCATTGTTTCATGTTCTCTGTGTGTGTATATAAATCTCCTCTCTGTTTTTTCCACCAAATGCACCCGATGAAGTGAGCTGTAGCTCACGAAAGCTTATGCTCTAATAAATTTGTTAGTCTCTAAGGTGCCACAAGTACTCCTATATTTCCCATAAACACTTTCAGTTCTAGAGATGTTAGCTGGAGGTATAAGTTTATCAGGAAATTAGAAACATACTACATCATTTTGCTGACAGGAAAGCTTGAAGAATATTAGGGAAGAACTAAGGAAATGAATCATTATGCAACCTTTCATTGGTCCTGTGAATATAATTTTAATATACTGTGATAAAGTTCCTCCTCTACCTTGATGGGTCCTGCACTTATTGGCAGATTTTGCTCGCCTCAGAGATTCACAGTAGCCCTCAGTTTGGCCACTTTCGTGGCTCAAATCTGTCATTCACTCAGATAACCTCATCACTGGCCAGCATGGAAAAAGAGTAAGAACAATCCCTGCAGTTTCTGCTGATCCACCACGTGGGTCAGGGAATAGCTCAGAGACCTTCCCCTCTGGTGGAACCTGCTGTGTTGGGTCCAGAGTTGGGAGGTTTGGAGGGTACCCGGGCCCGCCCTCTACCCTGGGTTCCAGCCCAAGGCCCTGTGGACTGCAGCTGTCTAGAGTGCCCTCTGGAACAGCTGCGTGACAGCTACAACTCCCTGGGCTACTTCCCCATGGCCTCCTCCCAACACCTTCTTTATCCTCACCACAGGACCTCCCTCCTGATGTCTGTTAACACTTGTACTCCTCAGTCCTCCAGCAGCACGTCCTTTCACTCCCAGCTCCTTTCGCACACACTTCACTAACTGAAGTGACAGCCTTTTTAAACCAGGTGTCCTGATTAGCCTTAATTAATTCTAGCAGCTTCCCAATTGGCTACAGGTGTCTTAATTAACCTGCCTGCCTTAATTAGTTCTAGAAAGTTCCTGAGTGTTCTGGAATAGTCCCTATTATCTTACCCAGGGAAAAGGGACCTGCTTAACCTGGAACTAATGTATCTACCTTCGATCACTCTCTTGTAGCCATCTTTGTTGAACAAAGGGGAGAATGCACAAGACATGCACAAGACATTGATAATCAGTAAAAATGTGCATGTGTGATTAAGTAAAAGGGGTGTCAGTTAGCATGGTGTTAGGAAGTAGCTGCAAACTATGGTTAGAGAATTTTCTCCTCTAGAACATATAATTTTATTTTATTTTGCATCTTTGTGGTTTGCTACTCAGCTAAAACAGCTGTCATTACAATTGCTCTTGTTTCCAGACTATGTTAATTTCAGCTTATTGAAGCATTTTCTAGGTCAGCTTTGTCACCTCATACAGTGTGATACCATCATAATCAATATAGCCTGATGATATGCAGCTTAAATTCAGCACATACATGTATCCATACAAATACAAAGCTTTGTTCAGTGAAGGAGAAAATTTCTACATATAGTTATAGATTTTTTTGACATTTTATAGTCCTTTTTTGTGATTAATTTATTATCTATATAAAATCCAATTGTAATATGTCTGAGAAAGAAATGTACCTCCTTCAGCTCCCACTGATGACAATGGGAATTTTGTAGCTGGTTTCAGTGGAAGCATAGGAACACAAAACTTTCCATAGCCCAGTTGGATAGCTTGGTTCTATATGTGCTATTTCCATATTAACTGTACAAGTCCCTAAGACTTTGCATACATGATTAGTCTGTACATTCTAGTACACAATAGCATATTGCACACTAAAGTCCTGTTCTCTGCTGAGGTGCACTAAAAGTTCAATAGTGAACATTAATGTAATCCTGTTTCAAACAGTGCTACATTAACCTGTACTAGAGAAATTCAAGTGTTCACCAGTAGGATCAACGCAGGCCAATTAGTGCATACCACACTAGTGTGTTCTTGAATTTACACCCCTTTTAGTGCAGATCATGTAGACAAGTGCTAACTTTCAGAGAGCAGCCTTGATACAGTCTGTATTATGTAAAAAAAGCCAGAGAAATTTGTCATTTCACAAAAGCTTTGAGAAGTTTTAAAAATGCCTAGAAGTCTCACAAAGTGGAGATTTTTTTTAAACCAAAAACAGTAGGCATGCTCCCACTCCTATTAAAGTTAATAACAAAACTCCAAAGACTCTTAATTGGAACAGGATTGGGCCTGATATTTTGAAAACTACATTTTCCTCTCCTTTTTTAATCTTGTTTTCATGAAAACCATCACAAATGGCTGGATGAGTCTTGTGAATTTTTGCCAGAAGCCAAAACAGGAGAGGACTGAAGAGAAGACAATTCTCTCATGTTTAAAAAACTGCAAACTTTATTATTTATTAATTGTAATGTGTGAATAAAACAATTAAAGTCATCTGATACTCAGTAGCCTAAGCCCTGCAGTTATCTTAAACAAAGCAGACCCAGAAGTCTCCCTAGCACAGCACTTAAGTACCCCAAACATTGAAGATATGATAAATTGAAATGCAGGTTTTCAACTCCATCCTTTCTCTGTGGAAAGAATCAAACAGTTTGTTGGCTGAGTCTCAGTTGGTGCATAGAAATGAGGCTTTGTTGATCTTTAAGGTTGTTACCAACATCAGTTTTGTTCCAGCTCTCTCCCTCCAATCCCAGTTCTCCAAACGGCATCCCTTTCCACAGAAATCTGCACAAATCGCAAACCTATCAGATTAAGTTTCTCAACTGATCTTACCTGCTGAAGTCTAGTACAGAGAGGTGATCTCTCAGATACACAGGAGCCAAATCATAGAGGGTTTCAGAAGTTAACTTGAATTTCATCCAGTATCAAACTAGCCCAATATGGCTCCCACTGAAATCAATGGAAATGTTGCCATATTTCATGGGAACAGACCAGGCTTTATATTTGAGAAACAGAAAATATAATAATTTTAACAAATTAAAATATATTTCCCAATTTACCTGAGTTTTATTAAATAAATTCCTACTGGTGCTAAATGAAAAGATGGAGCTGTTAAAATGATAGAGTTCTTGATGTAAGAAGATCATAGGTTTTCTCAATATGTACACTGGTGAGCCCCTGCACCCAACTCCTGGTGAATGGCAAACACTTTCTCTAAAACTATAGAAGTGGAGTGGGATCCTGTTAAATGACAGGGTTTTTTCCCTTCTCACTGACTTGTTTTAAAATTATCTGATATATTTTCACTTTCTTCCTGAATCAGACTTTCCCCAGATGTAAAGACATGGAATTACGCACACACATCTCTCTCTCAATACTGAATGTTGTTTTTTCATGCTCTCCTAGCTCAAGTTATATGTGCACTTTCATTCATAGCAGTGATAATGCAGTGCTTTAAAGATCCTCAGAGTGGAGCTCAGCCACAGGCTACCAACTATTTAGTGTGAGGCACTAGCACCTTGGTGCAAGGTCACTCTAATTCCCTCCCTCTGTTTTTCTCTTTCTTTTTTATCCCAGTGGGAATTCAACAATACAATCTTGAGTGGAGTCTTCAGACTATACCATTAGCTTATTGAGTAACTGCACCTGCTTTTAAATTTTAATGATGCATTTTTAATATGATAAATGTATTATACTTCAATGGTTTTATATGCTGGTCGAATAAACTATGAGTTTTGTTACTCTTCAAATATTACTTTCCCAAGAATAGTCTTATAAATGTATAGCTTATATGGTTACAGATGTTCCTGGTAGTCTAAAAATGACTGTGGTTCTGTACCAGTGAACAGAAGCTACTTGTGAATGAGAATGGGAAGTTTAGTTATTTTGTAAATTCAGATAATTATTGCCTAGAAGAAGATTCATACAGAATTTTGGTCTATCTGACCTTAATCTTTTGTTTAAACGGAAGCTTCGTTTAAAAAACAAAGGTTTTTTTTGCATGAGGTGAGCCCTTAGTGTAAATTTTCTGACTTACCATATATCAGTTTGTGCTTGTCAGGTATTAGATGGAAAGCTAAATACTGGCGAAACCAGCATGACTATTAGCTCTACATAAAAGTCTATTTTATAAAAATCTAACATGAGATTTGAGTAGATTGTTTTGTAACAACTTAATCTATGACGATAATCATTAACTTGGATTGGCCACAAAAATGGGAGGTACCAGGCTATAGAAAGAAATAAGGAGCATGGTATTTCACATGTCATATTAAAGGATATTGCAGAGCATTTCAACCAAATTATTTATATTGCATTTTTAAAATTAAAGTGAATACTGTACAGTATTTGTGAAAGGTACCAAACTCACCGTTATGGAAAAATTTCTCTTCCTATCCAAAGAACAGATACAGCTCAGTGCAACCTTCCCTACCCAACTTTGCTATTGTTCCTCACCCAGAATACTTCTTTACGGGTAAAATAGGTTGTTCAATCCATTTAGACTATTGCCGCTCTGCTGAGACAATCAATTTGCCAGAGGGATGAAGGTTCTTGCTATTGGACACCTATCCTCAAGGAGTTAGAGACTAGAAATTCATTTCTATTTTAGTTGCATAAAATTCTAGGACTTCTATTTTTGTATATTTGAATAAGCTAATTAAGAATAATTATCTTTTGCAAAAATAATAGGCCAGATTCTCTTTCATTTCAATGTCTCAAAGGGGCTGACTAGCCACCCAATTTTCTATGCCAGAGATATTCCACCAGCATGTGAGATTCCCCAGCTGGGAAAGATCTGGCATAGATGGTTCCTACACCATCTGACATTGTAGCCCCCAGTGTAGGGAAGGTGAGTTGGCCATAGTGGTGTTGGGCTGCTCTAAAGCATTTCAGGATCGCTGTAGAACTCATTTCAGAATAAGGGAGCCACAACCAGTTTTCTTCTGGTTTCCTCCTCACTTCTGCTGTGCTCAGTGGATGTCAGGTGCAGCAGTGAATCTAGCTCACTCTGTTGCTTCCACCCTAGTAGGAGAACCTCAGGGTTATTGTTTTGCAAAAAAATATTTCTTTTCTTTATTTACACAAGATAGGGATAAAATCCATGCCAGAAAATATTCCACATCACCCATATCTCTTTGGCAGGGATAACTAAATTGCATTTGATTTCTCTTTAAAGGCTACAGAATTAATAATTTCCAGAGGTAAAGCATAGAAGAGGCTACAATGCAGCCCATTTGCTCATTATTGAATTCTATCTATGAATAAGGTCAGATAGAAGGGAGGAAACTGCCTGCTTGCAGGATGAATAACAGCAAGATTTCACCAAGTGCTATTGATTCACTGTGTGACTTTGGTCACGTCACTCTCTCTCTTCCTCCATTCCTACATTTGGGATGATGCTTTCCAACCTCAAGTGTGAGGTTTAATTCATTAGTGTTTGGGATCTTCACATGAAAGGCACCATAAAATGCAAATATCATTAAGTTGCATCCTTATTCTGATTCACAGATTCAAATAACAGTAGGCTCATATTTTGCTGTATGAAATTGGTCTGATTCCTGTACTTATGAACAGCGCATGGAAGCCATGGAACTGGAAGGCAGTACACAGACTAGAATTAATGAGGACCATTTTCGTCCATGAGATTAATAAAGTGGCATTTTTCACAGGGAAGATTCTGAAATTAGATTTTGCCACTCATTGTTCTTCAGTACCAACCAACTCCCCAAAGGAATGTAGTAAACTGAATGGGGGCCAGATATTAAGATGGGCTTCATTAGTCAAAAAACACAAAACCGAACATCTAATTTTTAAAATCTTGATTGAGATCTGTGTTTCTCCTTATCACCACCCTTTATAGTGTCACACATCATCTCCTACAACAGCACATCATTGCCATGGTTAAACTGTGAAACTATGGTGGTTTACTTCCCAGGGAGTCTCTTATCAATGACATTCTTATTGTGTTCTCCAGCTGACTAATACAAGTTGTTGTTGTTGTTAAAAATAAATACATTTTAAAACAACCTGTTAGATCAAGGAGGTCTTAATGCCCCACTGAAGTCAAATAATTACCTTCAAATTAAGAAGGCTGGCAATGGATCAATACTGTATCTCCTGAAATATCCATATGAGATAACCAAATGTGATCGAATGTCACCATTTTTCCGCAGAAATGCAGTTGAAATAACCTTTCTTTTGGATTAAGGAAATCTGTTTTTTTCCACTAGACAGTTCAGAAATACCACTTGGGAGTAATGGAGACATCTTTTTTTCTTTGTTTTCTTTGTTTCATCAAAACAAGAGCTGTTTGGACTGATTTTTCCCTGCAGGTTTTTGCCTTGGCTTTTTAAAGCTAGAAAATTCATTTTTATTTGGATTTAAAACATATAAAACACTCTTTCTAACACAAGATGCATTAGTTCCCAACTAAATTCAACTCTGTTATTACTATCTGTGTTACATCAATCTTCAAAGTCCTTGGCTGTTTGTACTGTTATGATCCTCTGCTTACTAAGGTTCTAGGTTGGAGCTTGAATGGAAAAAAAAATTTTGTCTGTGTTGGAGTAACCCATGTCCTTCAAAAGTTGTGTGCTCCAGTGAAAGAATGAGTGAGCAAGTGCTTCTGAGAGATCAATTCCGTATGTGGACTAAAAAAATCATTCATGTACATAACACATTTATAAAGAAAGGAAAATCTATGTATGTGTAGACCTACTGCATAACTTTGAGATCTAGCTCGGTCTAAATATGACTATTAAGTGGAGAGAAAATGTAATGTACAAATATGGGACCTGATTCTCCCCAGATATTCAATAGCAGGAACAATTCAGTTGAAGTCAGTGGCATTACATCAGTATAAAACTAGTGTAAGTGGGAAGAGAACCAGGTCCATGATACATATGGTGCTTTTCAGCTGTTTAAACTATATATAACGGATCAGATAAATCTATTGACATAACTGGAATGTTGCCTAGCACAATGAAGTCCTGGTCCATGACCTACATCTCCTAGGCACTATGATAATACAAATGATAATAATAACTTCAGTGTTGGAGTGGCAATCTGATAGTTAAGTGGAGTCCATTCATTGTAATGTTCTGTCATTCTGCCTTTCAACTGCAGAATGATTATCTATTCCAAGAATATAAAATACTGACTTGGGGCCTCATCCTGTAAACTCTTACTCATGTGAACAGATATCTAATAATTAAGGGTTTGCAGGATGGGATCTATAAACGGTTACCCAGTAAGGAGGTGTGTAAAAGTTTGTAAACTGACTATTCTCAATATGCTTTTTCCCCCCTTTGTACATTTGCCAGTTATGCTCAGACTACTTTCCTTTCATATAAAATCTATATCACTTTGTTTAACTGTACAACATTTCAAATAACTAGAAAACACCCCCAAAAGTTATACATTGGATTTTTAACCCAATCTCCATTTTTCTTGACAATGGTATATAAAAGAATAATAAAAATAACCAGTAATAAAAAATAAAGGGTAACTTGCTTTCATTATTTATCTTTAGTCTGTCTTGAGGTCTAGGAGATATACAATGGGAGCATGTTTTTCATATTGGGAGGCAATTGACAAGAAACTTCGGTATCTTTTTAAAAAAATCTATTGTGTGGTTTTATTGGTGGATGTTTTATTCTCATGCTTTCAATCTATTTATTTTAGAATGGGATTTTTTTTTAGCACACTGAAAAACACTGGTTGTAAGTATGTGTTGTCCCTTCATCACGTACATGGATAGCTGCTGGTGGTTTCCCAGCTTCCTTTCAATAGTCCTTTAGAGATCACTAAATCTCCAAGGTTAATGAAAAAAAATAATTACAGTCATATAGGGCCCAATTCTTCAAAGTCTACCTATAAGTAGTATCCCATTGACTTCAGTGTTCTGAAGACGAAGAGTGTGTGGGATTGGACTAATGTTCCAAATACATTTGTATTTAAAAGCTCTTTGTCCTTAAAATATAGATAGAAATATAACAACATTTAGAGCTTTAGTGTACACCAGGGTTTTTGTTTTCCAAAAAAGTGAAATTTTCTCTTCTGGACTGGGTATAGAGCACCCTAAATATGCGCTTATGGCCAAATTCTGCTATCTGTTACACTGGGCTAAATAGTGAGTCATTCTGTGGAAGTGAAGAGTTACTCCAGATTAACCCAGGTGTAATTGAGGGCAGAATTTGGCACTTTAAAAGTATCAGGCACTTGGACAGAATTAATCTTTTTTCTCTTTATAGTTTTGTCTCTATAAAAGCATAATAATATACTCATTTACATCCAATTGCCCTGCTTTGTTTTGTTTTTCTTTCTTGATATCAGAAAGGTTTGAAAAATTAGGATGGACTTGTGGGGAAAGTAGAATATTGAGGATCTATTGCAAGATTTTGTTGAAAATAAATGACTATTGACTGATATGTAAATCATTTTGGTCCTACTGGGACTCCTGCCAGTCTAATAGATAATTCTCTTTCATTAAAATACTTGCATCGACTTATACTACCCAAAACCATTAAAATATTATTTTCTTCTCTTCTCTTCTTTTAATTTCAAGGGTGAAATCCTGACCTTGTTTAAGTCAATGGCAAATCTCTTATTGACTTTAATAGGGCCAGGAGTAAGAGTTAACATTACACAAAACAAAAGAAGTGAGGCAGATTTGGTCTATGCCATATCCTAGAACAGGGGTGGGCAAACTTTTTGGCCCAAGGGCCACATTGGGGTTGTGAAACAGTATGGAGGGCCAAGTAGGGAATGCTGTGCCTCCCCAAATGGCCTGGCCCCGCCCCCTATCCTCCCCCTCCCTCTTCCCGCCTCCTGACTGCCCCCTTAGAACCCCCCACCCATCCAACCCCCCTGCTCCTTGTCCCCTGACCACTCCCTCCCATCTCTTGGGGTAAGTAGATAGTTCTATATCTATTTAAGACTTGGATTCTTTGCTGCTGCTGGAAATGATGTTTTTTTTCTGTCTGGCTAAGAACTAGACTGAAAATACCTATTTATTTCTCTTGGTCTACCAAATAGCCAGGCATTTCTGTTACCACCAGTGTAGGATACATTAAAGCTGGGAGTCTTTGAAGGGAAAGCTTTGAGTTCTGTTACCAGTTCCCTGTGCCAATGTGTCCTGCATGAGCACATATTCTGATGGCATGAATAGGTTTATTCATTACTTAGGCCTTGACCCTACCAACATTTACATACATAAGTCAATGTGAATAAACCTACTGATGTCTATGGGAGAACTCACTGGCAGAAATGCTGTGCACATGCTTAATTGTTGTCAGGACCAGGGTTTTATTTGGCACTTTCTTTATCTTTTTGATTTGTACTTTGGATTTCAGAAGCTATTATTTTTTACAAATATGCAATACAGTCTACTTTACTAAGCAATAAACTTTTTTGCCTCTGACTGACAATACTGCTTCTTAAAAAACTAATAGAAGATAAAAAGGGATATATAATTTTCACATAAGTAAGACAAATTGTTTAAGTATTGGATGGTGTTTCTGCTTTTTTTAATTTTTAATTCTTAAGAATGAATCAATTAAGAGTTAACAGCTTGATATAATTGTTGATGTAATTCTATGAGTAAATTGATGGCTTTATCAATAGTTTCTCCATAGAGTGGGTGGCTGCATCTCACCTTTTATTTTACACTTTTTGAAATTCTGTATTGGAACTAAATTAATAGATTTAAGGCCAGAAAGGACCATTAGATCATCTAGAACTCCTTATGTCACAGGCTATTAATTTTTCACACACATACTTCCTATTTTGAGCCCGATGACTTGTGTTTAGCCAAAGTATACCTTCCAAAAGACATCCAGCCATTGATTTGATGACATCAAAAGAATTCACCACTACTCTTGGTAGTTTATTTCACTGGTTGATCACCCTTGCTGTTAAAAAATTGTGCCAGCTTTCTAACTTGAATGTGTCTGGCTTCAGCTTCCAACCACTGGTTCTTGTTAAAGCTCTCTCTAGTAGATTAAAGAGCTCTTTAGTACTTGGTATTTTCTCCCTGTAAAAGTAATTATAGACTCTAATCAAGTCTCAGTTTTTTGTTTAATAAGCTAAACTGATCAAACTCATTATGTTTCTCATTCTAAGGCATTTTCTCCAGCTTTCAAATAGTTTCTTGTGGTTCTTTTCTGGATCCACTCCAGTTTTTCAACATCCTTTTAAAAATGTGGACACCAGAATTATGTGCAAGTATTCTAGTAACTTGCCAACAGTTAGGCTGCTGATGCGCTGATACAATTGCCTGAGATACTGACCAGTATTGTCTCATTGTTTCCTTGTACTCCCCTGTCTGTTTGTATCCATTTGTGTCTCTCATGTTATGATTATATTGCAATCTCTTTGGGGCAGGGGCTGTCATTTTTGTTCTGTGTTTGTACAGTACTTAGTACAATAGCGTCTTAGTATATGGCCAGGGCTCCTATGTACAATGGTCATACAAATAATAAAAGAATAATAATAATAGTATTGATCTCACCAATGCTGTATACAGAGGTAAAATCACCTCTCTCCTTTACATACTACTCTCCTGTTTATACATCTCAAGGATCTCATTAATCGTTTTCCTCCACAGCATCACACTAATAGCTCATATTCAGTTACTTCGTTGTAACTCCTAAATCCTTGCCACAAAATGTAATTTTAAATTGAGCCAGGTAACATATCTGACATATGCTACTTTTTTCCCATTCATAATTGTCTTCTGAGAAATAAGAGAGATGAGAGAGATTTTTTTGTTGGCCAAGGCAGCTGGCAGATGTAGCTTTCTTTCCGATTTGACTTATCATTTATATTTTACATTACAAGTCAAGAAAAAAAATTAGAATTATTGATTTTGCCATTTTATGTTTGCTGTACTTAAATAAGATTTTCTACTTATATGGTGCCTGTCATCTGAAAGCCTCAAAGCAGAGATTAATTGATATCTTCACAATACCCTTGTAAAATTCAGTAGGCATTTTTTATGATTTTTAATATATAATTATAATACCTAACATATATATATATATATATATATATATATATATATATATATATATATATATATATATTTAAATTGAGGATATAGAAAGGTGAAATGAATTGCCTCTGGCTACACAGCAAGTCATCAGAAGAGCTAGGAAGAGAACCCTGGAGTCCTAGTTCCCTGTCCTTTGCTCTAACCAATGCTTTCTGAGATGAAGTAATAGTGGAAAAGTTGGAGGATACACTATTCTTATTCTTTGTGTGTATCAAGAAATATCTTTCATTCTGGGAGTTATGAACATGCACTGAAGGGAACATAGGTATAATGCTGAGTTAGAAAACCCAAAATGAACTTGGGAAGTCTAATTTAAGTGCTGCTTTCCTTCTGTATCACATTGCATCATTCTGAATCGTCCCCTTTTTGTCACCTTACAACTCCTTGTCCTTGAGTGGGAGCATGTTGTATTGGTTAAGAGCCAAGGACTTGGAATCAAGACTATTTGGATCTTTTCCAAGCTTTACCACTGTCTTGCTGGGTGACCTAAGGCAAGTCTCTTATCCTTTCTGGGCTTCAAGATGCCACCTATAAGATTGGGTAATAATAATTATTTACCTTGCAGAGATAAATAAGTTGGGATGATCAATTTGCAAAGTGTTTTGAAGGCTGCAGAAGCGCAAAATTGTATTATTTACTGTCTTCTTTATCACATCTCTAGCTTTATTCAACATGCTATTCTTTTTTTCTCTTTCTCTACAACTGCATTGTCTTGTTCTCTTTTCTGCTCTCTCATAGCACCTCGTCTTTCCTTTCACATCAAAGAGTCTTTCTCAGTAGCAATTCTGGCATCTGGGCACCTGGAGCACTGTCCCTCTCAGAAATATAAGAAAATTAAATCAGAATAAAATGAATTTACCTTCAACTCAGTTCTGGGTGCCATTCACAGCAGCTAATGTAATAGAATAGTGGATGGTGGGCCCGATTCTCCTGTCACTTATACCAGTTTTACACCAGTGTAATTCTATTGGCTTCTGTGAAATTACTTCTTTTTCACACCAGTTTTGGAAGAGAATCCACTCTGAAATATCTAGGCAGGAGATCTCTGTGCTGATGACATAGATTTAAAATGCATATTCCAGTAAGAGACTTGGAAGTGACAACCCCACCATCACTATTTCCAGTAAGTCCCTATGTTTAATTGGACAGCCCAGCAGCTTCACTAGAGAGAAATAGCATCATCATTTCAAAAATTACCTTTATTTAAGGCACACTGGAGTTCCCCACCTAAAATTTTCACCTAAAGCCATCACCAGCCTTTCTCCCTCTCTGCTACATACACCAAGTTACTTTTCCCTAATTTAATTGTGAAAGAAAATTTGGCTTAAAAATGTCCTGCTTTAAATACAATCTGATCCTTGTAGCGCAGAGAATAAAAGTATTGCATAAAGAAAAATTTCCATGCTTTGTATCATGTAAAATGTGACATAACTGTGGGCAATCAGTAACTTGAATTGCTTCTGTCAGATATTACAAGCTTTATATTTGCTTCTTACTCCGAGATTTTAGTCTTTTACAAAACATTGTTAATGTTAAATCCATGCTACAGACTGGAGAACCATGTTGGAAGCAGGTTGGGAGACAACTACATTGTACCAGATTCCCTGACAGTATTGTGTTTGTTGGGCAGGTGGATAAGTAACCAGACCTACGTTTGTTCTATGTATAGTGGTCCTAGACGATGCCAAGACAGGTTTACTATTTTAATCCTCTTGGAAAACACTTCTCATCTACTTGGCAGATATGAATCACTGTAATTCAAGCAGATAGTTAGTTCCTTTTTTCAGACAGAGGGGAAGGTGAAGGGGATGGAGGAAAAGACACATATTGGACAGCACAAAGCAGCCAGAGATAAAGGCACCTGTGTTAAAATCAGAAATATCATCAGAAGGTTAGGAATTAGTTATGTCAGTGGCCATAGCTCCATTCACAACTCCCAACACAACTGTGCTCCTTTGGGATGCTGCTATTTACAAAGCCCTGAATGAAGCACCTAGAAACCAGAGATAAAGCATTCAGTTGGAATTAATTTCTGGAAAACAGATTAGGGCAGAGTTACCACTTCCAGGGAATGCTGCAAGACCCTTCTTGTTGACAAAGCATTTCCATCTTAACTGCCATGATGATTATATAGATACATTTCCTATAATTCCCTTATTCAGGAAGTAGAAGAGCAGAAAATTCTGGAGTCAGCTAGGGATCTCACAATGCAGATCTAATTTATCTGAGCAGTGTTTATATACTATCACAATGGCCACTATGGAAGACCCTAAGGGTATGTTTACGCTGGGCTCAGGTTCAGTCTCAAGCCCTAACCCCACTTCCATCTACACAAAAATCTCTCAGGTGTGGACCCAGATCCAGAGTCATGTACCCCATGAGGTTGGAGGATACAAGCCTGATTCAGGGCAGGACCCATGGTTAGAGCCTTATCATTTTGCAGTGCAGACAGAGCACTCTTCCCTGAACTTGGTCCTTGGCCTCAAAAATATCCCAAAAGGATATTTATTTTGTCCTTTCTCTCCCAAGAATCACCAGTTGACTTGAGGGAAATGGAAGCACTCCCCCATGTTCTAGTGCACCTGCTCAGCATTTAACCCTTCCATTTTATTCTGACCGCCAGGCTGCAAACACACTTTAGGAGACCCATTGCATTTGCAATGGATACTGACCAGTAGAAGTCCCTTACAAAGCATGCTGCATTGCGATCATGGGAACACAGACAAATTTTGGTTAATCTCTGGTGCAAGACTAACAAAACACCTGATTTTAATAAGAATAGCAGGTATGACTGCTCATATCAGCAAATAGCAAAGAAGGTGGCAGTATTGGATATTTATCAGGCCTGTGACCGGTACAGGGAAAGGATTACATGGTTTGGGACTGAATAATAGAAAACCAGGGACCAGAACTACACCTCTGCCAACTCGCTGACATCATGCCCATTTTATGTTGAATTTGACTGAGTGCTGGGGACTACACTGGGGTCTGCACTGAGCACTGAGCCACTGGCATTGCATGATTATATGGTCAGCTGCAATGGCAACTTGCTGGCCCCAGAAGCCAGCATGGGAATTGATGGGAGCCCACAGCAGGTGTTGAATGAGGCAAATGAAGTCACTCTGCTGATGAAGCAAGTCCCAGAGGAGGCTTGGCCACGGGAGTAGTTGCAGCACATCCTGGGGCTGTACTTGGAGAAGCTTTTTGATGCAGCTCCAGAAGAACAGCCTGCCACAGAACTACAAGCAGAAATGGAAGAAGGAGAAGCTGCCCTGGAGCCTGGTAAGTTTCTGGCTCCATTTTTGTTTTTATTAAGATAGGAATGGGAGGGATTTCCACTCTATGAACCAATGCAAAGGATATTATAAGCCCCAGGTAACAGCGTGTATCCATTAATGTCTGATTCCATACCAGTGCCATGGTGTCCTGCTTCCCTTCCCCTACATGGAATTCAAAATGGAGACCGGAAAATGCAAACAGTAAAACATGCATGTAAATATGAATTTTTACTGGGAAGGTGAATGTTTTTGCTAGTACATTCTGATTTGTTAAAATAACAATGTATTATTGTCCCTCTACATACACTGCTCAGTACCAACCCAACAGCGTAACGAGCTGTCTGAAAAGACTGTACTGCATGGGGGTGGATTTAGGGGAGCGGGGAGGAGGTTCAACTGTAGTCCATTTCTGTTAAAAGTAGTTCATGCGTTCCATGGGTGACAAATCGTTAGTCTGGGAGTTCGGTGTGTTTGCATGCAGTTCTAACAGGCTGCATTGGAAGTTGTGGGAAAGCACTAAGCCATGCGAAGGCTAACACAGCACCCTGTTGATTCCCTTATAAATTCTTACCCTATCCTGGGTGCTGATAGCTGCAAACTTTTCCTGTACCAGGAACTCCAGATAGGTAGTCACACTGGGGGGAAGAGTTTATTTTTCAGGGATGCTTTGGTAGCTCACCAGGCCACGTCACTCCTAGATGTGCTGATCAGTCACCATATCGATGAATACTTCTGTGACATATAGGCCTAGTTTCCCTCCAGCAGCTTGGGATGACACCTCTTTGCCAATCAGGCACCCCAAGAACTGTTAGGTCCTCCAAAATATGCAATGTCTAAAATGACAGAGAAGACATATGTAGGACAGCCACAGACCTCCCCCAGTACTCCATTTGTTTTGGGGGGAAAGGTTGTGATTTTTAACTTACCATTCTCTCAGCACTTCTTTCACTGTGACTAACCTGGCTGTGTCCAAGGAGCTTCTGTGGCTTGAAGCAGCCTTCTGACAATATATTGAAGCTGAATTTCAAAAAGTAACATTTTCTGACCTTGAAATTCCAAAATTATCTTTTTCTGTGTTCCTGCATGGAACTATTTAAGACAGTAACGCTCTGGCTTGTCCAGCTCCAAGCCCCTCAACCTCTACAGGGTGCAATACCTCCACACCTTGAACATAAGAATGACCATACTGGGTCAGACCACAGGTCCATCTAGCCCAGTATCCTGTCTTCCAACAGCAGCCAATGCCATGTGCCCCAGAGGGAATGAACAGAACAAGCAATCATCAAATGATCCATCCCCTGTCGCCCATTCCCAGCATCTAGCAAACAGAGGCTAGGGAGACCATCCCTGCTCATCCTAACTAATAGTCATTGATGAACCTATCCTTCATAAACTTTAGTTCTTTTTTTAACCTTGTTGAGGTCTTGGCCTTCAAAACATCCTCTGGCAAGGAGTTCCACAGATTGACTGTGTGTTGTGTGAAAAATACTTCCTTTTGTTTGTTTTAAATCTGCTACCTATTAATTTCATTTGGTGACCCCTAGTTTTTATGTTATGAGAAGGAGTAAATAACACTTCCTTATTTACTTTCTCCACACCAGTCATGATTTTATAGACCGCTATCATATCCCCCTTAGTCGTCTGTTTTCGAAGCTGAAAAGTCCCAGTCTTATTAATCTCTCCTCATGTGGCAGCCATTCCATACCCCTAACTAGTTTTGGTGCCCTTTTCTGAACCTTTCCCAATTTCAATATATCTTTTTTGAGATAGGGTGACCACATCTGCATGCAACATTCAAGATATGGGCATATCATGGATTTTATATACAGGCAATATGATATTTTCTGTCTTATTATCTATCACTTTCTTAATGATTCCCAACATTCTGTTTACTTTTATGACTGCTGCTGCACATTGAGTGGGTATTTTTAGAGAACTATCCACAGTGACGCCAAGATCTCTTTCTTGAGTGGTAACAGCTAATTTAGACCCCATCATTTTATATAGTTGGGATTATATTTTCCAATGTGCATTACTTTGCATTTATCAACATTGAATTTCATCTGCCATTTTGTTGCCTAGTTACCCAGTTTTGTGAGATTCTTTTGTAGCTCTTTGCAGTCTGCCTGGGACGTAACTATCTTTTGTATCATCTGCACATTTTGCCACCTCACTGTTTACTTTTTCCCCCCAGATCATTTATGAATATGTTGAATAGGACTGGTCCCAGTACAGAGCCCTGGGAGATACCACTGTTTACCTCTCTCCATTCTGAAAACTGACCATTTATTCCTACCCTTTGTTTCCTATCTTTTAACCAGTTACCTATCCATGAGAGGTCTTTCCCTCTTATCTCATGACAGCTTACTGTTCTTAAGAACCTTTGGTGAGGGACCTTGTCAAAAGCTTTCTGAAAATCTAAGTACCCTACACAACTGGATTCCCCTTGTCCATATGTTTGTTGACCCCCTCAAAGAATTCTAATAGATTGGTGAGGCATAATTTCCCTTTACAAAAACCATGTTGACTCTTCCCTGACAAATTATGTTCATCTATGTGTCTAACAATTTTGTTCTTTACTATAGTTTCAACCAGTTTCCCTGGTACTGAAGTCAGGCTTACTGACCTGTATTTGCTGGGATCACCTCTGGAGCCCTTTTTAAAAATTGGTGTCACATTACCTATCCTCCAGTCATTTGGTAGAGAAGCTGATTTACAAACTATAGTTAATAGTTCTGCAATTTCACAGTAGATTTCCTTCAGAACTCTTGGGTGAATACCATCTGGTCCTGGTGACTTGTTACTGTTTAGTTTATCAATTTGTTACAAAACCTCCTCTACTGATACCTCAGTCTGGGACAGTTCCTCGGATTTGCCACCTAAAAACAATGACTCAGCTTTGGGAATCTCTCTCACATCCAAAGCCATGAAGACCAATGCAATGGCCTTATCATCCTTGAGTGCCCCTTTAGCATCTTGGTCAGCCAGTGGCCTCACTGGTTGTTTAGTAGGCTTTCTGCTTCTGATGTACTTTAAAATATTTTGCTATTACTCTTTGAGTCTTTGGCTAGCTGTTCTTCAAGTTCTTTTTTGGGCTTCCTAATTACATTTTTCTACTTAATTTGCCAGAGTTTATGCTCCTTTCTATTTTCCTCACAAGGATTTAACTACAACTTTTTAAAGGATGCCTTTTTGTCTTTCACTGCTTCCTTTACTTTGCTGTTGAGGCATGGTGGCCCTTCTTTGGTTCTCTTACTATGTTTTTTAAGTTGGGGTGTACCTTTAAGTTGAGCCTCTATTATGGTGTCTTTAAAAAGTTTCCATGTAGCTTGCAGCGATTTCACTTTTGGCACTGTACCTTTTAATTTCTGTTTAATTAACCTCCTCATTTTTGTTTAGTCTCCCTTTCTTAAATTAAATGCTACAATGTTGGGCTGCTGTGGTGTTTTCCCTGCCACAGGGATGTTAAATTTAATTATATTTTGGTCACTATTACCAAGCGATCCAGCTTTATTCATCTCTTGGACGAGATCCTGTGCTCTACTTAGGACTAAATCAAAAATTCCTCTCCTCTTCTGGGTTCCAGGACTAGCTGCTCCAAGAAGAAATCATTTAAGATGTTAAGAAACTTAATCTCTGCATCCCATCCTGAGGTTACAAGTACCCAGTCAATATGGGGATAGTTGTAATCCCCCATTGTTATTGAGTTTTTTATTTTTATAGTCTCTCTAATCTCCTTGAGCATTTCACAGTCACTATCACCATCCTGGTCAGGTGATCGGTAATATAGCCCTACTTCTATATTCTTATTATTAGATCATGGAATTACTGTCCATAGAGATTCTATGGTACTGTTTGGTTCATTTAAGATTTTTACTTCATTTCATTCTACGCTTTCTTTCACATATAGTGCCAATCCCCCACAAGCACAGCCTGTTCTGTCCTTCTGATACATTTGGTACCCTGGTATTACTATGTCCCATTGATTATCCTCATTCCAATAAGTTTCTGTGATACCTATTATATCAATATTCTCATTTAATACGAGGCACTCTAGTTCACCCCTCTTAGTTTAAAACTGCTCTATGACCTTTTTAATTTTAAGCGCCAGCAATCTGGTTCCATTTTGGTTTAGATGGAGCTCAACCTTCCTGTATAGGCTCCCCCTTTCCCAAAAGTTTCCCCAGTTCCTAATAAATCTAAACCCCTCCTCCCTACACCAGTGTTTCATCCATACATTGAGACCCTGTAGTTGTGCCTGTCTAACTGGCCCTGCACGTGGAACTGGAAGAATTTCAGAGAATGCTGCCATGGAGGTCCTGGATTTCAATCTCTTACCTAGCAGCCTATATTTGACCTCCAGGACCTCTCTCCTATCCTTCCCTATATCATTGGTACTGCATGTACCATGACCACCAGTTCCTCCCTGGCACTACACATAAGTCTAGCTAGATGTCTCTAGAGAACCGCAACCTTCACACCAGGCAGGCAGGCAAGTCACTATGCTGTTCTCCCGATCATTGCAAACCCAGCTGTCTATGTTTCTAATGATTGAATCCCCCATAACTATTACCTATCTCTTCCTAATAACTGGAGTTCCCTCCCATCGGAGAGGTGTCCTCAGTATTAGAGGATACCATAACATCATCTGGAAGGAGAGTCCCAACTATGGGATCATTTCCTTCTGCTCCAGTTGGATGTTCTCCTTCCCTGAGACTGTCATCCTCCTCAACAGCACAGAGGCGAGCAAACAGGAGTGGCTAACAGGGGAGTTTTGTGAGGCAGTTTAGAGGGAGAGCGTTAGGACGGGCTAGATACTCTTAACATTCTTTAAACTTAAAGCCCAAAACACCCCCTAATAAAAACAAAACATCATCAAAGGAACGAGCTGCAGGAGTAAAAAGAGAATGCAGGCAGAAGTCCAGCAACAGAGTGGGGGCTACCCAGTTTATTGTACCCAGTGCAGCATGCATGATTACCTGCCCCATGGGCAGGTGGTATATGTGTGCATTCAGTGCAAGGAGTTCCTGGCCCTCAGAGACTGTGTACGGGTTTTAGAGACCAGAATGGCTGAACTGGAGGAGTTAAGGGAGACAGAGAGGTACATATATAAGACTTTCCAGGACATAGTAGAATGGTCTCACCCCTGGTCTGACAGCTTGCCCAGACTGCAGAAGCCTCGCTCACCATACCAAGAGGAAATATTTCTGTGTTGAACTTATGGTTGAAGTTCTGGACAGGGCCAACAATCTGGTCAAGTACCAAAGGAAAAAGGACTTGCAGCAACATGAAAAAGCTGACAAGAGGAAGCAGAAAGGCTCAAGCTGGCTTTGCAGCTTGAGGACAGGGTAGCAGTGTCAGTGTGGGAGCAGGCACTTGCTTCACAGCTTCTGGGACAGGAACAGCAATTAAGGGACAATAATATATAATACAAAAGAGTGAACTATTTGAGCAGCTGTAAACTCTAATATTCACAAGAATGCAGCCCGCACCATGGGCCACATCCACAGTACACTGGCTTTCATTCCAGGATGAGCTGGGACAACTCCATGGCTGGATGGCCATGTAGTTGGCCCCTCTGAGCAGCTGGACAGAGCAAATAAGCCCCATGCAGGCTTCAGTGTTGAACCCATCCCATGTGGTGGTCTCCACCCTCCTCCCTGGTGCCATGTGCATGACAAACATGGAAGGAGGGGAAAAGAGAGCAGGAGGCCAGGGAACATGAATAGTTAAGGGTGTCTTGTACATAGTTTCACGGTTTTCACTTGTGTAATCACTTTGCTGTTGGTTACTTTTAAAGCTTTTGGTGTTGCTGGTGTTTCAGTGTGCTAATGGCAGCTGACCTGCCAGACAATGGTTTAATATTGTACTTTTCCAATAAATCTGTAAAAAATAAAGGTTTTTATTTTATAAAGAAATGTTATTGTCATCACTGCAACATATCATATACTGTATATTTCAAATAATAAAGGGAGACACATGATTAGGGACAACTGGGTGGCTGTATGCAAAACCCATGTCTCAGTACTGTTATATGCATCAGTTCATATAACAGTTATTTATATCAATCCATATGGTTCCCACCCCCAAAGATTTCAACCTATCATTGAAACATACGATGCATGGCCGTTAGTTGCCCCCAACACAATAAATCAATTCCCCACTCCCCAAGCATGTTCATGAAAGTATTATTTTTCCTGTGCCATTGGCCCATATAAGTCCATAATGTGAGAGCACAAAGCTTCTCTGATTTCTGTTGCCTGGGTGCATCCAACTCCAGCTGTGGTAGGTCACTTCTGGCTGAGTGCACTGCTTCAGCAGACCCCTCGCTGTCATATGTCCATTCGGGGGACATGCCTCATCTTTGGCTTCATAATTCTGACCCGTTCTCTCAAAGCCAGCAATTACATCAGCAATATCTTTTATGCCTGCCACCTTGGGATAATCCACACACCTGCTTGCCTCAGAAACTTCTGCCACCACTTTACCCACAGTCAACTTTCCAGCACCAAACAGGTTGGCAACAGACCTGTAGCAGTCTGGGATAGCCAGCTTCCAGAGGGTTATTGCAAACGCTTATGGATCAGAATGGCCATCCTTATGTGTGTGTCTTTATGCTGGAGGGTCAGGGCAAGCTTGCAAAGCTCCAGAAAGTGAAAGTTCTGCACCCACTCCTGGTCATCCCAGGTCTGCATGATGATGTGATACCACTAGTCTGTGCTTGTGATTCTGCTTGAGAAGCGCCAGTCTATATAGGTGGCAGCACAGCCTACAGCAAGTGTCATGAGCAGTATCAGCCAGTTCAAATCTGCCATGTCTGTGTCATCCTCCTTCTGCTCCATCATTAGCTCTGTCAGGGGCCTTCAGTGAGTCAGAAAACACCCGAGCTGTTCGGGCAGCCCTGAGGTCAGTCACACCAGCTGGCTGTAGAAGTCACAGAGGTCCCAGAAAGTCACAGAATCCATGACCTCTGTGACAGACTCACAGCCTTAATTACTGTATTATTATAACCTTGCTAGTGGGGAGATGTGAGGCCTGGGAGGTTGAAAGACTATATTGAAATTGTGCCAGACACGAATGGACATTTGGGTTGATAAGTGTGAAGTGAATTTTTTTGGGAATAAGTCAGCAGAGTAAGGCAAATTCCCCAACTCTTGCTATGCAAAACCCCAGCCTTTCAAAACTACACCAGAGGAGTGGGTCATTGCCTGCTAACTAGTTCCTGAAATTTGGAGATCAAAGGCCTAAGTTCTAGAAAGAAACAGGCTGATCTGCCCAGTCTGGGTTCTGGTTCTGAATCTGAGACAGTTATGAACTTGTAGCTACAGGGAAAATCCAGTTGTGGGTTTTGAAAGATCTTCCAGAGCCCGAAATTGGAGTTGGGGAGACCCCAGTGAACTTTTTAACATGTTTCTAGGGTCTTGTTTTAATGTGTTTTCTCTGTAATGCTTTCATTTAGCCTCTGTGCTGGGGACCAGGATCTGATTTCATAACACATCAAATGTACTTCTGTTAGAGTTAAGTAAGTGCAGTAACTAAGAAGTAAAAGCCAAAATTTAGGAAACTGGGGTCCAGATTCTGCATGCTATTAAATAGGTATGAGTCCATGGCATAACGCAGTGTTAAACCAATGTGAGAGGGGAGTTGCTTCCTAGTTACAGAGAGGTAATTCAGGCAGCATTGTGTTACATGAAGGGTAATAAATAGGAAATAAGTTACTAGGGAAAGTGATTGAAGCAAAGAGTATATATGAGTTCAAGAGACAACTAGACTTATTTCCAAGGAAGGAAAGAGTAAGGGCCAGATGCTCAAAGGGATCTCAATGGGAGATAGGTGCCTAAGTATCTTTGAGGCTATGGGACTAAGACCCAAGAGAAAAGGACAGTCATGTTGGGCTGATAAGACTCAATGGCCTTTTACTATTGCTAAGTGATTTTGTGTTGCTCATGGTCTTACTGCATGTGAGTAATAGTGAAATTCATTCTAGGGATATTGTAAATGGTTGAATACATAATATAATTATTATAAATAATATGCTCAAGTCTCACCTAAAGATTTAGAAAATGCAAATAATTACATTAATGCAGCTTTAAGGGTGAGATTTTAATTGTCTAAAATTCAAAGTTAAGGTTTCTTCATCAGCCCTAACTCTTTCCCCATGAGTGCCTGCATAACAAGATACTCTTTCATAATATACAGGGGTTTTGCATCAGTCAGTGTAATCATAATTGTTGTCTACAGTAGTTTCACTCCAGCATATCCAGAGTTACACTAGCTTGTAGTAGAGAGTTCATTTCAACTTTCTGAAAAGGTGACTATGAGAATAAACAGTGATCTATCAGCTGTTAAGAGGACAGATAGAAACATGAGGGAGGTTTCAAACTGGTGTATAGGAGAGAAGGCCAGATGTATGAGGAGCGTATACAGACACTGTCAGAAATGAGGAAAGAAGCAGCTAAAAGAAGCAGATGGGTGGACAAGGCAGCAACACACAACACGAAACCTAGGGAGAGAAAAAAGGAAAAAATGTTGAAGAAAACAAACCCCAGTAAATATGGAAATAACTGAGACTAATGAGGTACTCGTGGGTATTTCTAAGATGTGTGTATGCAAATACAAGACTCATAGCAAAGATAAAGTCAATAACGATAATAGTTAAGGCTTCCATTTTACCTGGGCCTCAACCAGGCCTTTAATATTGTTGGCCCTGTGTTGTACCTACAATGGAATGTGGGTACAAAATTACAACTGCAAATAATTATATCCTCATTTGTACCCTCTTAGACATCTAGACCTGGTCAACACAGAAAGTTGTATCTATTTAAAGTTAAATCAATAAATTCCATGCAACCTAAACTGCTATAAGCCAATCTTAAATAGATAGAGAAGTACCTCCACACAAAGTTACACTAGTTTATCTGCACTGGGTTAACTTCACACAATTAGTCAAAGTGGTGCAACTTCTTTGTAGAGAAAGCCCTAGCTACCTGATATGTGGATATCATCAGCTAAATGGGTACAACTGCACACACATTATTGCACCCACGTTTAACTGAAAGTGGAGGATTTCACCCACAATATAGCAATTTTTTGTAAAAAAATCCAAACAAACCCCTTAAGCTTGAGAACAAAATTATTTCCCCATCAGACTCTGAGCAGCATTAGAGATGGGGAGGAAGTGCATCAGCCTATTAATGTTGCATGGAGACATTGGTCTTGATGCTCCACTGACTCGCACCCTGTACCCATTTACACCTGAGCAAGCTGGGCATAAAAAGCTGCCATTCTGATGTAGCAGCATTTTGCACAGTTTGCACAGCTTTAAATGACTGCACAAGATGCAAAGTTGTGAAGAATCAAACCCATTATGTCTTTGGACAGAGTTATATCATCAGGCGAGCAACAGGACAGTGGAAAATGCTGTAACTTGGAGTAGATGGCAGACTGGAACAATTACAGAATGAAATATAGAGAGTAAGGAAAACTGCATGTAAGGCAAAAGGAAAGAAAGACTGGAAAAAGTTAACATCAGTAAAGATCGTTCCCTTGTTTACATCAGTCCTACACCAGTGTAAAGCCATTCATTTTAATGCAGTTACTCCTGAAAGAGAGAGAAGAAACAGGGATTAGGTTAGAATAAACAGATTAATAAAAAAGTTAAGTACTTAAAGAATAAGTGATCAGTGAAAGAAACAATAAAGCCTCAGAGACTATGAGAGTAATTTATTGACAGCACTGGTAGACATTCCTAAATTTTTTAATGAATTATTTGCCTCACTGTTCACAAAGGAGGATCGGAAACAGATGCCAGAAAGAGACATAAATTTTACAGCAGACATTGAAGGTATACTGAAGAAAATCAGGATCATACCAGAGGAGGTGACCTAGAAATTAGAACATTTAAAGACTGACAAACCTAAAGGTTCAGAAGGTACTCATCTGATGAAGGGTCCCAGAAGAGACAGAGAAACTGTTAGCAAGTTTTTTTTATAATCTATTTGGAATAAAAAAAAGGACAATGTAACACAAATTTTAGAAGTGATCTAGGTAAAATCAAGAAAGCTACAGATATGTAAGATTAAAGGTGAACTAAAATGCTTTTTGAAAAAAAACATTAAGGCATCAATTTAAAAAAAGTGGAAGTTCCAAACCTTTAACAAGGCTACATGTGTAAACTGTACAGTTACACAGAAATATATATATTAAAAGTAACCTTTATTCAGAGCTGTTTCTTCTGTAATAGCTTGTGACCACCACTAGTATATATTAACAATGGAGGGCACGAGACTATTTTTTAAATCCTTTAATTTTAACTTCAATAGTGGGATGATAGTGGGAACACTGGATTATGCTCTGAGCAAAAAAATGTATGCAAGTTGGCAAACAATGGAATTATCACTAAATAGGACCAAACTTTGCAAGAGGGAGGGAGGTGGGGCCTAAGTAGTAACTTGCTTCTCTCCTTATCCCAGGGATGCTCCTTTTTGTGACTGTGGTGGGGTTGGATAGGGAGGGAGATTGGGGCACAGCTTTTCAGCAGCACTATGCCTCAGCATACTCTTTAGGAATATACTGTGTCTTAGCATGTGAACAAACACTGACAGAGTCAACATTGACTTATGCTATTCTATCTCCAGGTGTCTATGGATGCCTGAAGCCGGACTTGCAGTTCTAGGAGTCATCAAGGTCCCCGTCTCTGGCAATGCTGTTTCTTAAGGCTGGATCTGAAATTCCTGGGCAGTCAGACCATGTTTATGGTTCAGTGCCTCTTACCTCCTGCTCTACAGACTTGCAGCCTGCGTTAAGCTTCCGCAGGTTCCAGTCCTCCTGCTCTCTTGCCTCACATTCATCCTCAGTATTGTAAACCCTGCTCATCAAATAATGTGTAAAACTTCTGCAAATACAAACTCCCCAACTTTTTCACTTACTTCTGGCCTTTCCAGGGAATAGTCTCATGATATAGGCCATGGGCACCACCGTAATAAACATGCTATAAACCGATAATATTCGTAGTGTGCAAAAGCAAGACCACGTCTGACAAAATACAAATGGATAAAAACAGAGAGAAACGATAGACAAATTCCTTTGTAAATTTCTATAAAGCTTTTTATACAGAACAAATAAAAATTCCCTGCCAGGCTAGTGATGTACAATAGAGGCAGTGGTTTACTTTCATATACGTGCCAATTCTCTATCCATTAGAGAGGTTAGATATAACTTCCAACAGTAGTGGATGAAGGAATGAGGCAAGTATAAGGCCAAAGTATCAATATTAAGACCGTTTTTGTTCTTTTTATGTAGGCAACCGGGAACATAGAATGTGCAGTGAGAGGGTGAAATTCGATGATTGTACAAAACTGCCCAATAAGTCAATATGAAGGAGGCAGACACTATAGTAGAGAACAAGTAGGAGAGGCTAGGATCAAGGAAGATAAATGGCTTAGGGAATAACATAGAAAAATGTAAGAGAAAGAAACTGAAGATGAAAAGAGATATGCTTTCAATTGTCAAATGACTAGACTATACTATTGTCAAATGACTAGACTATACTATTTTAACTGCAGCCTGTGATAGCTGATTGTATTAAACAGCTCTATATACTGACAAATAAAAAGTAGTTTTCCGGACTTTACTTTTTAGGGAGCAAATCTTGCCCAATGGACAGTGGGAATGTCTAGCTAACCTATTTAATCACTGTGCCACTGCATCCTACACCTATCCCTATTGTGCCCTCTGTAACTGTGCAGAAGATCTTTTGGCAGAGCTGGGAACGCCATAATTTGGGGGGAGTGCACAGCTTTGTGTCTCTTTTCTGATAATGGCACCCATCATCATAATATCTGAAATCTGAGTGTGCTGCCTCCACCCTGTGTAGAAGAGCTGTAATAATTTTGCAGTGGCCAGAACATCCTTCAGGGCTGGGGAAGGATTTGCCCCTTAAACCTCAAATATCCCTTCCTCCTGAATCTGACACTGGGTAATATAGCACTGTAACATCCTTTTCTTCATTCCCTATAGAATTGTTCTTTTCCCTACAAAATATACCTAGTTTCATACTCTGATCTGAATAAGAGATTTACTGTTCTGTACAATTTCACTTTTGTTCTTCTTTTCTTCACCTTTAATGACTGCATGGTTTTATTGAGGGCACAATTTGGACCATAAGACAGAAAGGGAATATGTAGTAAATCTATTCAGGAATACAGAATAGTTTGAGAAAGCTTCCAGGCCTCTCTGTCCATCCTAAAACTTCTTATGTTCTTCTGATGCAGTCATTGAATTACATCAGAATATAAAAAAGTTGAAAATCTTGGCTTAGTTCCAAAGCATCCTGGCTTACCTGCATTTCTCTTGCATTTAGAAGCACATGATTTACCAGCAGGTAGGTCAGTACATCCCAGTGTAACCTAATGGGCAATGCAATGTCAATAGAAGCACTGAGAATTTTTAATACTTTATCTCTGATTAATGAAAGAGGTTAACAGGTTATTATGAAATCTTTCAGTGGATATTTGTGGACACTGGAGAGACAAGCAAATAGAACTTTTTTAGAGATCTGCTTTTTATAGTAATGCGGATATAAACACCTAAAAATCAGGATTTTATACTAAAAGGGCAAGCTAACCTTACTAAATGGTGATTACTCACTGTATAATAGAAAAGGAAATAAAAGCTTTTTAATAAAATGTATCAAATCCTAAGAGTGCAGTTAAACTCATTAAAGAAAAAATGAAGTTAGAAAAACTGGTCTTATTTTTTTTCACTCCCAGTAGAGTTCATTTCTACTTCAACAACTAAGCCAAGGTCACATTTAACTCACTTCAATTTCACCCAGTGCACAAGCTAATGTCAATAGTACAGCTGCCATGCAGAGCTAAAGACTGATGGTTAGACAAAGCCATTTACACAAGGCTGGGTCTTTCATCTTCTCTCAGCTAGTGACATAAGAAAGCACTGAGGTTATTCTCAACTAGAGACTATAACTGGCATATTAGAAAAAATGTTATTCTCCTTAGCTGTCACACAAAGGATCTGAAGAAATGTAGAAATGTTTTTTCCTTGGTCATCTAGGGAGATCACAAAGTGACTCTAATAGCCTTCACTCTGAAATTTTCACATGGTTTAAGTGATTGCCAAGTCTGATATTTTCCATTTACACTTCATTGCCATCAGAAAAAGAAAAAAAATCAATATACCTACCTACTCAACTGTGTCACAGGATGAGCTTATAAAAGAAGACATCAGTCTTTTTAGGGCATGAAAAATATACTTATTCAAATATATCTTATTTAAAATGACATAAATTGCAGTGGTTAGTCAAGATTCGATTTCCTCTAAAATATAAGATTTAAAATATTCCCTGGCTTGCCAAGGAATAAGAATCCTTCAAATTGTTGATATATATAAATTAACTTGTTTTCTGTTGTAAGTTATCCCCACCATAGTGTACTTGTATTAGGGGCTATTTTTATGAATTTCACAGAGAAAGTGAGAATCTAACATATTATCACATTTTTTCTGAGTTGCCACAAATAATGGGAATTTTGCCATGACATGAGAGCCATAACTTCTTTTCATTTCTATTTTACTATGTGTAGGACTTCCAGTTCCCCTATCTTATTGGCTATAATAAAATACCAAGTGATGCTATGCAATTTAACAAGCTTTTATACCGTATATTTCCTAACTTGCTTTTGCTGATACATTTCTTGTCCGCACATTAAAGATGTAACTATACGCAACAGTGTAAATATCTTTGTTTCAGTCCAGGATATTAGCTCAGCTGTCTGATGGGTCTCTCAATTAACAGGACTCATGTCAAATTATCAATGCAGTTATTTTAGCATTTGTTTGGGGTGGACTCCAGCCCACTTGATCCTAATCAGGGGCATATGACAAGTGAAAGCTAATCATGTCCCTGACTAGCCTAGTCTGAGTGCAAATTGCAAGGTCATATTCACCTAAGATGTCATTTTCCTGTAAATTTCCCTACCTATCCCCAGCACTCTTCTGCCATGTTTCAGCACATCTCTCTGGCTAAGAGGGTGGATAATTTAAGAACTGAGATGACACTCTAATCTAGCTGACAGTGGTTGCTAATCCCTTACCCTCTTGATGGCTAAATGTAAGGGAACCAATTCCATGATTATTTAACAACTGTTGTCAGGTGAACTGGAGGGTCATCTCAGCTCTAAAGTACATCATCCACCCTGTTGGCCAGAGAGATGTACTGAAACATGGCAGACCAGTTGGTCAGTCAGCTTGAAAGGTGGAATTTCTGTGGTCACTCCTGGACCTGTGTCCCCCATGTGGTAACACAGCACACTAGCTGCAAAGTTACTAGGCCATCCCCCACAGTTACAAGTATTTCAAGGTCAATTTATCAATTTAACAGCTTCGTTTTCTTAATCACTAAACTTCTGTCTCTTTGAGCTTGTGCTGAAAGACTGTGGCTGCTAATTAAAATGGAGCTTTACTAGCAAGTACACAAATTAGATCCTGTCAGTAAGTTTATTCTAACTATTGGTCATTTCTAAATGCCTTTTTAATCCCCTAATTTTTACATTAAAATTCAAAAGCCTAACAATCTTAATCACCCCTACATCAAATTCATCATTAAGAACAGGAAGCCAGATGGTATAATTTTGATTTACCGGACTTCAGTGTGAATTAATGTACTGAGTGCCGATAATGAATACATCAAACCTGATATTGCAGAAACCTATGAATCTGGCATGTTAAATTAATAACACACTTTGCACAGTGAAAGCATGTAAGCTCATATAAAACTGAGGAGTAATGGTCCCTTTTATTTTAAATGGTCTTTATTAGCCTTCCGTTTTGACTATTAACAAAAGATGAACATTTTGTTTAGGAAAGTTCTGTCCATTTCACATCCACTCTCTAATGTAACTTAGAAACTAAAAGCAAAATGAAGATGAAAACCCTTCTAATTATAGCCTTTTTTAGGAATGCAGATATATTTCTGGGAAAACCTGCATTGAAGGGACACAGTGACGTAGGATGACCAGACAGCAAGTGTAAAAAAATCGGGACAGAAGGTGGAGGACAATAGGTGCCTATATCAGACAAAGCCCCAAATATGGGGATTGTCCCCATAAAATCAGGACATCTGGTCACCCTACAGTGACATGACCTGGGGCTATGCTTAGATTTATGTTGCAACTATGTGCATGAAGTTTAAATGACACCCAGAAGCTCATCCACATTGAAACATCATATCACATATTTGTTTATTACGTAAAACATTTACTTATTACACATGTACCATAGATCTACACCTGATTATACACTGGTCTTTCATTTATTTCTTAATTCCTATACTTTTTTGTTTCTCATTTCATTGTGGTATATATTGTATATTATTCAGTGAAACTAAATAACATGGGTTACAGATGAGGGGTAGGGGTTGGTTCAGTTACAATAAAAAGAATAATCATTCAATTGTATGATTCATGCATTTGGGAAAGACTTTTTTCCAGGGGAATACTTAATGGATATGACCCATGTTGACAATATCTTATAGTTACGCAAATATTGTATTGTATATACCATAGTGATAGGCATTTTAGAAACACTATCTATCTATCTACACAATTAAAATAACAAATAAAATAATAGCCTGTGTGCTAGTGTTAAATCATTGTATATGGCTGAATCAGCTTAAATTCCTAACGTTTTAGGTTACAAACTTTTCATGCACCTAGTGAGATGTAAAAAGAGAAATGAGACATTAGGGTAATACAGAGCTCACAATAGTCTAGTCATGCCTTTGAAAACAAAGTTCCAATCCTACTCCCTGTGAAGTCAATGACAAAATTCCCATTGGCTTTGGTGAGTGCAGGATCAGTCCTAAATACTTATGTAGAGTTTTCCACTTTGAGAATTGCACGTGACTTTTTCATATACACAGTAGCAACATTAATAGAAGTAGACCATTCAATGTGAGTTCTAGCTCTAAAACATTCCTGTGTTATACACCTTCTAAATGAAATAGAGTTTGGAATGTTTTTGCACTGAATAAACTAATGCATATAAATATAGACTCACAGGCCAAGAAGTCAGGATGAGAGCAGTCTCTGCTTTTGAAACCACAGACTATTTGCTATAAAATCATTTAGAGAGGGAGAAAATGATTAGTCCAGCTCTGAGCAGGCTATAGCTGACTGAATAGCATGAGCATAACATTTAACATGAGCATAAACATTTCCCCATCTTTATTCTGTCTCTCAATCTATGTACAGTAAGCAAACATTTCAACAGTCTCACTGTAGCTATAATCAATATAGCCAATAGAATATGGATAAGTTAATACCAGGACAAATGTTGCAAACCCTGAATTAGTTGCTTCTTTCATTGGCTCAGTGTGTCCCTGCACTTGTAAGTAGAACATATAATTTGTATTGCTTAGAGCTATGTTGCTAAGACTGATTGCTAAACAAAACGAGAGATGCATTGGGGTTTATCTTGAAGTGATAAAAAAATCTCTTATGCTTCTAGTTTTTATAGTTTAGTGGTTTTTTCCTTCAAAGAACCCGTGCTTGGGTTTGGTGCTTGGGTTTGGTGTTCCTTCCTCCACCCGCTCTTCCTTCCCCCCCCATGAGAAAAAACGAAAAATAGGCTGCTAAACATTCTCACAACTTGATCGGAATAAGTCAGTTGTTTCTGATGGAAAATATTTCTTACTCTTAAATCTCTAGCTGAAGCTCATTTGACAAACCTATTATAAAATGAATAAATGCAGCTCGGTGTGATTTGTCCATTGTCAACATGTTAACACACTTTATTTGAAGGTAGATTGATGAAGGGTGGCTGAAGGAGTTTACCCTCCTGAGTTAAAGAATAGAAAACCCTTTTTTCTTAGCATTTTTCTTTTTTTTCTTAGAAGTTCACAAGAGGAGATATACAATTATCCTCGACTTGCTGATGCAAAGGAACAGAGCATTTAGTTTCTTGTCACTGTCTCTGAAATTCCTAAAGGTACAATTAGCATTTCATTTGACATAATGTTGAAAGGTTCATAGATTGATCTTCCCTAAAATGCAGCAAGAATTTTTTGAAATGCAAATTTTGACATTTATTAACTTTTATTCCAGATCTGTTTATAGACTGTAAAACTGTGCATACATTTAACTCGAAGAAGCTAAAAGGACAATGTTTAGGTGGATACTCTGTGTTATAATAAAAGTGTATTTTATTGTTTCAACAATGAAATTTTTATTATCAGAGATTTATGATATCAGCACAGCAGTTTTTACTGCATGATTCACAGTGTTTTTATAGATGTATATTCAACAAAACAAGGAGAGAAATTGTACTGCAGTGCTCTCTCTCAGGAGTGCATTTCCCCATTGAAATAATGTCAGCAGTTTTCCACCTTCAAAGCCCTATGTTTTCAAATCAATTAACAATTCTAATTGTGCAGGAACAGTTGTTCACTTAGCTTGGCAAATGGGACAGGAAACATTATTTCCTTTCTTTGCCTAAAACGAAGACTTTAATCTTCTGAACCATATTTAACATATAAAAAGCACACAACTGAAAAGTTAGACAGTTCTGAAACTCAGTCAGTTGTGATTGTTGTTTTTCTCAGTGTGCATTTATTTGCATTTATTTTCCAGCACATCTTATTTTCAAACTTTGGTGGAAGGGTGGAGCAGCATACTTGTCTCTGTATGTCAGCAAACTACTTTAGCATTCACTTACATCTGATATTTATCTATCTGGACAGCTGTAAGAGTTTATGCTTTTGCAAGGTGGTAAACACTGGTACTGACCTAACTAGTGATACCAGGATGCAGATCTGTATCTGGCAAGCTAGACAGAGCTGACATACAGTAATGCAATAATGTACTGAAACCAAATCTACTCTTAAAAGTGAAATCTACATTTTACAATGTTCATTGTGTGTGAATGAACATATGTACATGTGATTATATATATATACAAAGAGAGTTAAAGTAATTATATATATACAGTGCCTAACAGATAATAAATAATTAAAACAAGAATACCTTTCACTTGTACAGTACTTTCTCTTCGTATATTCACTTAAGAAAGAAGGGCAAATATTATTACCCAATTTTACAAATGGAGCACCTGGGTAATCATCTGCACAATCAGAGCGCAATTCCTTAGCATAATCAAGAATAGAACCCTACAGCACCTGACAACAAGCCCCATGCACAATCCACTAGACCACAATTTCCCTGGGTGCTACTCACCAAAACACACACACACACACACACACACACACACACACACACACACACAAAATCTCTTTGCCAAAAAACCTGGACGGGCAAAAATTCAAGCCCATTACACAGATGGTCTCAAAATAATCACATGCATACTGGAAAAAACATTGGAAAAAACAACACTAATGTTTTTCATATGCATATCAGGAAAACTCCTCAATACAAATAATCTTGTAGGTGTGTATGCAATGCATAGTTGTATACAGGAGCATATATGGGTCATACCCTCTGATCTCTCGACTCATCTCAAAACGCCTCTCCACAACTCTTATCACAGAGAGTCTGCAGGGTGACATCTGCAGGTTTTGACTGAAACCAGGATTGGGACAGAAGCCTACTATTATGCCTATCTTTTCTGATAAACACTTGCATGCAGAACCTTACCAGATTGTGGCATTATAGGAGAGGGCAACACTTGTAAATCAGGGCCCATTAATTTGAATCTGTCTTCTGTTAAGGACAGGTGGCCATAAATTTGACCTTAGACTGGGGCTGGAACTGGATATTAAAAAGGTCAGAATATCATTTTTGCCATGGTTGGATCATTGCTTTACACAAGCAACAGAGAACCCAAACTCCTTACAGATCGGAGGGTATGTTGTCATGATTGTTTCTAGGAGGGTACTGGCCTGAAATAATTTGTAACAGAAAGTTAGAGAAGGTTTTTTTATACTCACTGTTGGTTTATTCTTGTGGTGAATTACTGGAAGAATATACTTGTGTCTTCCACCACTGGTTCACTGATGAGCTGCAGGAGTTGAAGCATTTGGACAGGACATTGGAGTATTGATGACAGACAACCCATTCAGAATTAGATTAGATATTCTACTTAGAGCTTGTCTACCCTGAGAAATTAATTTGGATTGAGGGACAGTATGAATTAAAAGCAGAATAATTATTCCTGATTAACTCCCTGTATGGCTGCTCTAACCTCTGTCAAGGAGGGCCTAGGTATATTTAATCCTACCTCAACACAGAGGGATGGACTAGATGACCTCTTGAGGCTCCTTCCAGTCCTCCAGTTATGTGATTCTATCTGAAATAAATATGCCTTATTCTGAATTAGCTTAATCCAAAACTAATTTGGAATGACATGCTCTTATATTGAAATAAGAGTATTTACACAAGGAGTTAATCAGGAATAACTCACCATATGGTGAAGCCTTAGAGTCCATCTTCAGACTTACTCAGAAATGCATACAGGATTATAGAGTTTCTTCCACCTCTTTCATTGTGTATCACTGGAAGAATTGATTAGATTTTTAGAAAGTCCTCCTTAATCTGCAGTGCTTGTGGCTGAGAGAGGGAGATAACACTTTCTTATTGCAACACCTTTTCATTATCCATTGATGAAGAAATGCACCATTTTTGTGTCAGTCAAAGGGGGTGAATCATACAGAGGTATGGGTTGTTGCATCATCAGTATACTGATGATACATAGCTTTAGCCCTGCTTTTTGGTCAGTCCAATAGATAGAGAGCAGGCTGAAACTCAGACCACACTAGGATGATGCTGGTGGATAGGGTGTGATTTGAAGGACTGATTGGTGGTCAGTGCATACCTGGTATTCAGGAAGTAATAATTGTACTTGTCATTTATCTAGATCTTTTCATTTACCTCAAGGTTACAAAGTGCTTTACATAAGTGGATATCATATTCCCATTTTACAGCTGAGAAACTGAGGGTATGTCTACACTGAAGCCTGTAGGTGTGACTTCTAGTGCCAATAGAAAGACTTGTGCCAACTCTGCTTGAGCTAGTGCACTAAAAATAGCAGGGTCAGTGTTGCAGCTTGGATAGCTGCTCCAGGCTAGCCACCCAAGCTTGGACCCAGAGGGCTGGGCAGGTTTATACTCAGGCTGCTAGCTCCAGCCAAGCCTGTGCCACAATTTCCACATTACTGTTTTTAGTGCACTAGCTCAGACGTAGTCTACCCATGCTGGGAATCACATCTCAATGTCTAATGTGGTATGAAATGTTATATTTTGTATATTTGAATTTATTTAATGAAAAGCTTGCATTTTAGTAATAACTCTGATATTTGTTAGGAGTTCACAATAATAAATTGTGAATTTGTTTTCTAAGTGTTTTATATTTTTCTACCAATTGTAGAATGAAACTTATTCCAACAAAGTAGATTATTTTCCCCCTCAGTTATTTATTATGGCTTAGTCTAAGTGAGATGTGGTTTATAATGATAGGATGATAACATGCTTATTGATTTTATGTTAATCCTAGGGTTTTAAAATGTATTTTAAAATGTAGGGTTAGAAAAATGATTGTTTCCCCTCTGGTACCATAGTTTATTGCCAATGAGTCTCATATAATGCAAATCTTACATCTTGTTTTTCCAGAATTTTAGACATCTCACATCAATTTAATGATGGAATTTCTGAACATTATGCACAAAAATGTGAGTGGCCGTTGTGCTCTGATAAAAAAGATGAGATTTTAAGGGAAATGATGTTTGAAACTTTATGTAACCAGGCCATCTTTCTTCAGATGTTGTTCTTTCAAAGAAACTACAGTAGCTACTTGAGCCAGGGGTACATTAATTATTAGGCTAGAAATTAAGATCTAATCAACAAGAATGGAAATATCAGATTTTGCTTAGGTGCATGGCAAATGTTTTTGATTACAGTAAAAGTTAATTTGCAAAAGTCCCTAACTTGAATAAAAGTGTCTAATAAACAAAGTAATAATTAGGATAGAAAACATGTTTTATAATTTATCCATGCTAGGAAAACAAATAATAAGGCAAGAGATTTTCATGGATATATCAGAGTAAGACTCTTCATATTGTATGAATACTGCATAACAGGTTCATCAATGCAACAAAATAAGTATTCTAGTATAGCACAGTGAGTTAATGATAAAGCTAGGAACAGAAGTCAGAAGATCTAGCTCCCAGACCTTACTCTACCCACTAAATCACACTGACATCACATGCTGATAATAGCTCATCTTAGCTAATTAGCCTCTCACAGTTTGTATGGAAACATCCAGCAGATCTGCATATATATATCTATATATCTATATACCTATATCTTCTTACTATATGTTCCATTCTATGCATCTGATGAAGTGTGCTATAGCCCATGAAAGCTTATACTTTAATAATTTTGTTAGTCTCTAAGGTGCCACAAGTACTCCTGTTCTTTTTGCAGATACAGACTAACATGGCTGCTACTCTGAAACCAAACATTACATGCAATGATGGCACTTAATCTTTTTTGCGAGAATACAACAAACAGTGTCATGTAGTATTTTCATTACCTTCATTTTATAGATAGGGAAATTGAGACAGTCTAGGACCAGACTGTAGCTCTTCTGCTGTCCCAGAGGAAGATCCTAGAGGCAATGAAGCTTCAGATTTGCTAGCAAGGCATTTTCAGCAAAAGACTTTCTACTCTGGAATTCATTTCATTTTAAAAGTATTTGCTATTTTATTAATAATATCAATAAATGTTCTCAAGTTTTGCACTTTTCTGTTATTAATCACTGTGTATTAGGATAATGCTTTTTTATTTTCATTAAAATAGCTAAAAGCAAATCTCTAAAAATGCAAATGGACAACACAGATGGGTGCTCAGTGTTATTAAGTTAGGTGTCATCTTGTCTCCTTGAGGTCCTTCCTGGGTTCCAGTGAAGGCAGGAATTTTTTATTTGTTCTGAGCTCATGGGCATGGCCCAGGAGATGTTCCTTAGTGTTTTATTTCTGCCTCACAGGTTTCTGATTTAGGATCTGATCCTGCAAGTATACACAGGTGGATAATCCCACTGAGTTCAGTTGGATTACTTGTATGCATAACTTTAACCGTAAGTGTTTTCAGGGCTATGGTCACAGAGGGGTGGTTTTACTTTGGATACAACAGGAAGTGTGCTACCCAAGGAAAACTGCTCTCCACCCACTGTCAAACCATGTTTGGGTATATATCATTTTTAAGTTCATATATCCAAATAATACAAACTGTTGTTTCATAAGAAAATGTATTTATTTCATGAGAAATTAGGGGTTTTATTAACTGCTGCCCTTGGGTACAATTCCATACTGTCTTCTGCCATTGTTGGGCAGTGCATGTTGCCAGAAAATCTTTAAAAATAATGAGGCCACATAAACGATTCAATGAAGAATTATTGTTTGAAACAGGAGTACAGAAACTTTGCACCTGTCAGTTCTGGCTGATTTTCAAAATGATGTGCAAGTGAAAAAAAATGACCTGCCAGTCTGTGCTTGTGATTAAGGTCCCACTCAAGTTCTTCAGTGGTTTTAAAAGGGCGTTTATCCTTGAAGGGTTATTTCTGTATGAATCCGTCCATCTCAGACCGACGGCGTGAAAGGTTTGCTCTGTGAATTAGAGATAAAATAAAAGCTCCACTCACAGTGGTCCAGTATTGTCCATTTTGTGAGCAGTTTGTAAACAGCAAAGGTGAAATGCTGGCCCCATTTAAGTCAATGGAAGTTTTGCTATTGATTTTAATGGGGCCAGGATTTCATCCTAAATTATTTGAGTAGATCAACTAATGTGCACAAATTACCAGTGACTATTAGGGTAGCATTTTCACTGTGGGCCAAATCCTTCATTTGCTGCTGAGGCAGAGCAGTTTGGCTGTGTGCTGGGGAACTCTGGGAGGAATCATTATTCACAGGCTCTGGAGTGGCAGGGAAGATATTTCACGTCTCCTGCTCTAGCCTGATAATTGGAGTAGCTTCTGAGGCTTTGACTGTTCCTGTCCTTCCATGATGGCTGTGCCCTCCCCCCTTACATTGGAATATACAGAGAAAAGCCATGGAACTGATCTCTGTGCCGCTCTGAAACATATTGCGCTTTAGATGAAGTTGATGACACACTTCCAATAACTTACTGGCACACACATGTATATTATGTTGTGATGGGGCTGCAAAGCAGGGGATTACACCTCCCCTAAGCCCTTTCCCCGGTGTATATCCCCTTCCTCCTGGCTCAGCATGGGACTACATTTTCTATCAGCCCCTTCCCCAGTCAACTTCCCCTTCATCTGGCCAGGTAGGGAAAATATCCTGAACTAGGAGGAGGAAGTGGCTGGGCTCTGTTTGGGAGTGGAATTTGCATGGCAGCAGGGAGCTGGAGAGAAGCCCCAGGAGCTGTGGGGCTCCTGTGGGATAGAGCCACATGTACAACAGGCTGTGAGTGCTGGACATCACATCTGGGTTCAGGTCTGTGTGGGATTTACGGAGGAGCAGCAGCAGCTGGGACCAGTGCAATGGGGTCCCCATGAGAAACACTAACTGAGCCTGGCCTGGAAACCCACAAATGCTTATTTGCTTTAATACAGACCGGACTGGAGGGGGCAGCTCAGGCACAAGGCCTGAAGAGCCCTGAGTCTCAACTGGACTGCGCTAAGGGCCCATATGAGAACTTTCCCTGCCAGCTCTCGTAAAAACCTTTCCCTTCCATGTGTCTGAGTAGTTATTGGCACCCACCAGGAGGTCTAGTTCAGGTATCGGCAACCTTTGACACACAGCCCACCATGGAAATCCTCTGGCAGGCTGGGACAGTTTGTTTACCTGCAGGGTCTGCAGGTTCGGCCGATTGCAGCTCCCACTGGCCGCGGTTCACTGTTCCAGGTCAATGGGAGCTGCGGGAAGCGGCGGCCAGCACATCCCTCAGCCCGCGCTGCTTCCCACAGCCCCCATTGCCCTGGAACGGTGAACCGCAGCCAGTGGGAGCTGCGATCGGCCAAACCTCTGGACGCTGCAGGTAAACAAACTATCTTGGCCCACCAGCGGATTTCCCTGACGGGCCATGTGCCAAAGGTTGCAGATCCCAGGTCTAGCTGCTGAAGGACTTGCAGTGCTTGTTTCTGGTACTCTGGATACGCTACTGTCACCCTATGAGTCTGGGGTACAGAATAACCTCAATAATTACAATTACAAATAATCAGTTGCATTAGAGAGAGATTGTTCCCCTGTATGCATGCGCTTTAAAAAATTCCAAATGCTCACTAGGTCTGTCACTGCACCAAATGGAGACAATGTACACTCAGTATCTGAAAATAACCTGACAATTTCTGCACACTCTGGAGACTCAGGTATCTATTTCAGTCAGTGGCTCAGAGAAATTCAGCTGCTGGTTTAAAATTCAGTGACCACAGCCTTATGAAGTCAGTGCTCATTTTAAAATATGTATCACTGCAAATGTATATCTGTGTGCAGCAAAAGTCACTGCCTGAAGGCTGACAGATGTTTCCACATCATGACAGTCCATGGACCACCTGTAAATGTTTCATCAGCCACAGTGAAGAACTATTAATTTAGAACTAAACACTGAGCAGCCCCATTTTAAATCCATAAAGGGACACTCCAAGGATTCCCTTGGCCTTCCTTATCCATCCTTTTTTTTAAGCTATTAAACCCTCAGTGTTTGTGTTAGACCAGAGTAATAAACTTAAGGGGACTAAATGTGGAGACAAATGGTGATATCATGGTCCCATTGAAGTCAATAGCAAAATTCCCATTGATTTCAATGTGGCCAGGATTTCATGGAGTGTTTATTAAGATTTGGGGAATGGGTTTGGTGAAGGTATTTTGTTATTCAATCCTGGAGAGTGCTGAGTGCCACGTGCAAAGTGGCAAGCATGCTGAACTCCTGTTGAAGACACTCAGGGGCTTTGCATAGAAGAAAAATCTGCATCTCCTGCTTGCCATAGATATAGGCCACATGGATCTATAAGATCAAACGCTTGTGCGGGGCTGCTTTGATTTCTAGAATTTGGGCCTAGGATTTGGGCTGTTTTTACTGAAAAAGATATGGCACTTTCTGTAAAATTTCTGTAAAACTCTCCATTTTTTATGTGAAAAAGAAACAAAATATTCTGAATAAAGAGATCTACAATTATTCCACACATAGTGAATTATACAGTACTGAAGGATGTTAATAGTGTAGTGTTGAGTAGAGTTTTTGAATTGTGGTCTAGACTGAAATAACAGAAGATATGTCATTAGTCTCACTTTAAGACTGTGTATAAGAATTTCCTGTTGAAGACATTTGCTGATTAGACCTGACTAGGTTTTCTATGTCACTGCGAAGACAGAGCAAATGCTGATTAAAGCAATTAAAACTTTCCTTTGTTTGCAGAAGGAGATGTATTCATATATGGCTTTTTTGTTTGTAGACATCTTAATAAGCTGTAGCAGATTGAAATGAAATCTGTCATCAGTTATATTTTCTCTTAGGCTAACTGTCTACTTCAAATACATATGAAGGAAGATTTGTTACCAAAGCTTCCTTATGTGTTTTCTATTTGTTGTTGTAAAATGGTAAATGTAGAAATAACACTAGCTCTATCAATGCGATAATATGCAATACATCTGACACCAAACACAGGAAAAAATGTAATGACTTATATAGTATTTGGAGCGGTTAATTTTTTGTTGTTATGGTTTTCTTCAAAATACAATTGTGCTGTTTGGTGTATGCTACCATGGAGGAATATAAAGCATTATTGGGGATGGAGAATTCAGCTTTTTAGAATATAAATTGACTGATATGTAAATATAAACATCAATTAAGTTGTGTCACTTGTTAAATATTTATTTACCAAAATGATTTAAACAGGAAAGCTTACTGAGGGGAGATTTGTTTGCTTCTATCTATATACCGCTGTTTTGTCTCTATGGTTTCTTTATCTTACATTCAGCAGTGTAGGTTGCTGTTTCAAGCAGCTGAAAATTTAAGGTGCATTTCTCACTGTTGTGCAGGGGAATTAGGCATGTAACTCCCATTAATGTTAATGGGAATTAGACAGATAAACACTCTCTAACATTAGTGGATAAATAGATTCCCATTTTCCAATATGACACAGAGTTCAGCTATACAACCAGAAGCTAGGTAATGATGACATGATCAGAGAAGTGCCTAGATACAGAGGAGAACAAAAAAACATATGAATATCAATATAGCATTTTTGTTCTGACTATCCAATTGGAATTCTCAACAGTGTGCAATGGGAGACCAGATTTAAACAAAGTCACTTGGAAAATATTGATGAGTTGCATCAATATCTTCCAAGTGGTCTTTTCCCACTATGGATGGATAATATTAAAGTATTCTTAGCCTTTCAATCATCCCTCATTTTAGTCCCAAAATTAACAATGTTCCACAAAAACTGGCTATCCCCTCATGTTTATTGTTGTAAAATATTTACCTCAGAAATGAAGAATTATGTAATTGTAGAAATAGCTATTTATACTAAGGCAATGAATCCCACATCACTTCTAGTTTCCTGAATTAATAATTTTTGTTTCCCTTATTTTGGGTCTTTGAGTCTAAATCCTTTGAGCCTTGGCAGCCTGAATTCTCGTTAATGGTAACAATCAAACTACCTGTTTCAAAAATCTAGTCAACTGCCTTTTCCATGTGCCCTCATATAATTACACACTAATATACTGCCTTCCATTTCACTGAGATACACTTAAACTGGGAAGTTCACTTAATCTGGATGCCTCCTACGGAACAATTTACATCCAATGATAGTTAAAGGCAATGACTGCTGTTTAATAGGGATAGTACTGCTGCTTAATTGAGATTTCTACCAGTGACTTGGGTGAACTAGAGTGCCTCGTATTAAATGAGGATATCGATATAATAGGCATTACAGAAACTTGGTGGAATGAGGATAATCAATGGGATACAGTAATACCAGCGTACAAAATATATGGGAAGGACAGAACAGGTTGTGCTGGTGGGAGAGTGGCATTATATGTGAAAGAAAGCGTAGAATCAAATGAAGTAAAAATCGTAAATGAATCAAACTGTACCATAGAATCTCTATGGAAAGAAATTCCATGCTCTAATAATAAGAATATAGCTGTAGGGATATATTATCAACCACCTGACCAGGATGGTGATAGGGACTGTGAAACCCTAGGTATAAATGGTCAGTTTTCATAATGGAGGTAAATAGTGGTGTCCCCCAGGGGTCTGTTCTGGGACCAGTCCTATTCAATATATTCATAAATGTTCTGGAAAAAGGGGTAAACAGTGAGGTGGCAAAATCTACAGATAATATAAAATTACTAAAGATAGTTAAGACCCAGGCAGACTGCGAAGAGCTGCAAAAGGATCTCTCAAAACTGGGTGACTGGGCAACAAAATGGGAAATGAAATTTAATGTTGATAAATGCAAAGTAATGCACACTGGAAAATATAATCTCAACTATAAATATAAAATGATGGGGTCTAAATTAACTGTTTACCACTTAAGAAAGAGATCTTGGAGTCATTGTGGATAGTTCTCTGAAAACATCCACTGAATGTGCAGCGACAGTCAAAAAAGCAAACAGAATTCTGGGAATAAGTAAGAAAGGGATAAATAATAGGACAGAAAATATCATGTTGCCTCTATATAAATCCATGGTACACCCACATCTTGAATACTGTGTGCAGATGTGGTCGCCCCATCTCAAAAACGATATATTGAAATTAGAAAAGGTTCAGAAAAGGGCAACAAAAATGATGAGGGGTGTGGAACAGCTTCCATACCTGGAGAGATTAATAAGACTGGGATTTTTCAGCTTGGAAAAGAGATGGCTAAGGGGAGATATGATTGAGGTCTAAAAAATCATGACTTGTATAGAGAAAGTAGATAAGTGTTGTTTACTACTTCTCATAATACAAGAACTAGGGGTCACCAAATGAAATTAATAGGCAGCAGGTTTAAAACAAATAAAAGGAAGCATTTCTTCACACAACCCACAGTCAACCTGTTGAATTCCTTGCCAGAGGATGTTGTGAATGCTAAGACCATAACAGGGTTGAAAAAAGAACTAGATAAATTCATGGAGGATAGGTTCATCAATGGCTATTAGCCAGGATGGACAGGAACGCCAGAAGCTGGGGATGAGCGACAGGGGAGGGATCACTTGATGATTTCCTGTTCTGTTCATTCCCTCTGGGGCACCTGGCACTGGTCACTGTCGGAAGACAGGATACTGGGCTAGATGGATCTTTGGTCTGACCCAGTAGGGCCCTTCTTATGTTCTTATGACTTAGTGGTTCATAATCATGCCATCATAACAAAACTGGCACACTGACTGATTTAGTTATATATTTATATATTACTAAATGTATTTTTTAAAAAATATGATAAATTGCATAGAATATCACTTGAAAAGTGTACTGATTTTCTGCATGAAACAAAAATATATAAAGTAGAAAAATCTATTCAGAGCAAAATATGAGGCAGAAGGAGATATTGGTAGAAAATAAGCATGCTGTCTAATTTTGATCTGGACCATTTTTTTAAAACTTTGGACATGATGATAATATTATTTCTCTGTATTGCTGTAGTTCCTAAGACTCTCAGTCATGGACTAGGCCCCTAGGCACCGTATAAACAAATAAATTGGCAGGCCATGTCCTAAAGAGCTTAAAATCTAAAGAAAATACAGGAGACAAAAGGTGTATACAGCAAACAATGAGACAATACTGATCACCATAACAGGCAGAGGACATAGTACACCCATTGCCTAACCATTGGGAAAATTTTTACAGGCATCATGGTAAAAAAGAGTTTTCAGGAGGGATTTAAAGAAGGATAATTAGATGTCTTGGTGAGTGTTTATGCAGAGTTCCTCACATATGTGAAAGAAAGCATGAAGGTGCTTGTTTGGAAATTTAACAAGTAGGCAATGAAAACTGGCATAATTGTGGAGTGAAGCTGGAGGTCAATATTTCAACAGCAGTAAGAGGTTAGATGGGGATAAGTCAAGATGGGTGTTCAGCTCTGGGGTTCAGATGTAGCTCAAAGAGAGACAAAAATTTGCAGGTGGACCTAGACTTTTTTAAAGTTAGGGCAAGGGAGTTCCAGATCTGAGGTTTTGGCTCAAGGCCAGGACCCCCTCTAAGATCTAAACATTAATCCCTAAAATAGATGAATTTTAGGGCTGTCAAGTGATTAAAAATTAATTGTGATTAATTGCATGATTTAAAAAAATAATTGCACTGTTAAATAATAATAGAATACCATTTATTTAAATATTTTGGATGTTTTCTACATTTTTAAATATAGTGATTTCAATATCAAAACAGAATACAAAGTGTACAGTACTCACTTTATATTTATTTTTATTATAAGTATTTGCACTATAAAAAAACCAAAAGAAATAATATTTTTCAATTCACCTAATACAAGTACCATAGTGCAATCTTTTTATCATGAAAGATGAACTTACAAATGTAGAATTATGTACAAGAAAAACTGCATTCAAAAATAAAACAATGTAAAATTTTAGAGCCTGCAAGTCCACTCAGTCCTACTTCTTGTTCAGCTAATCACTCAAACAAGTTTGTTTACATTTGCAGGAGATAATGCTTCCTGCTTCTTGTTTATGTCACCTGAAAGTGAGAACAGGTGTTCTCAAGGCACTGTTGTAGCCGGCGTCACAAGATATTTACATGCTAGATGTGATAAGGATTCATATGTCCCTTCATGCTTCAACCACCATTCCAGAAGACATATGTTCATGCTGATGACGGGTTCTGCTTGATAACAATCCAAAGCAGTGTGAATCAATGCATGCTCATTTTCGTTATCTGAGACAGATGCCACCAGCAGAAGGTTAGGAATACTTGTGGCACCTTAGAGACTAACAAATTTATTTGAGGATATTTCATGAGCTACAGCTCACTTCATCAGATGCAACAGCAGAAGGTTGGTTTTCTTTTTTGGTGGGTCGGGTCTGTAGTTTCCGCATCAGAGTGTTGCTGTTTTAAGACTTCTGAAAGCAAGCTCCAACCTCGTCCCTCTCAGATTTTGGAAGGCACTTCAGATTCTTAAACCTTGGGTTGAGTGCTGTAGCTATCTTTCGAAATGTCACATTGGTACATTCTTTGCATTTTGTGAAATCAGCAGTGAAAATGTCCTTAAAATGAACATTTGCTGGATCATCATCCAAGACTGCTATAATATGAAATATATGGCAGAATGCAGATAAAACAGAGCAGGGGACATACAATACTTCCCCAAGGAGTTCAGTCAGAAATTTAACTAACACATTATTTTTAACAAGCATCATCAGCATGGAAGCATGTCCTCGGGAATGGTGGCAGAAGAACGAAGGGGCATAAGAATGTTTAGCATATCTGGCACGTAAATACCTTGCAATGCTGGCTACCAAAGTGCCATGCAAATGCCTGTTCTCACTTTCTGGTGATGCTGTAAATAAGAAAAGGGCAGCATTCTCTCCTGTAAATGTAAACAAACTCGTTTATCTTAGTGATTGGCTTAACAAGAAGTAGGACAGAGTGGACTTGTAGGCTCTGAAGTTTTATGTGGTTACATAATTGCACTCAAAAACAAAACAAAAAAATTTACATTTCTAAGTTGCACTTTCACAACAATGAGATTGCACTACAGTACTTGTATCAGGTGAATTGAAAAATACTATTACTTTTGTTTATCATTTTTAGAGTGCAAATATTAATACAAAATAATATACACTTTGTTTTCAGTTACAATGCAGAATGCAATATATATGAAATTACAGAAAAACATCCAAAATATTTAATAAATTTCTATTGGTATTCTGTTGTTTAACAGTGTGATTAAAACTCGTATTAATCACGATTAATTTTTTTAATCACAATTTTTTTTTGAGTTACTCACATGAGTTAGCTGTGATCAATTGACTGCCCTAATTAATTTGCGTACACAACAGAAGGTTCTGTCTGGCTGTGGTACTCTACCGATTGGAGCAGTAAGGGAGTTCTAGACTAAAAGTCATGTGGTCTGAAATGTGAATCAGTGGGGCTTTGTTAATGAAGCTCAGAAATACAGGTGCATTTGTAAAACAGGAAAGTTCAGAGTCATGATTATATGACAAGATAGGCTGTTATTATGTAAGGGAACCCTGAGTGGAATGCAATGCTGAAGGAGGGCTTCTGTTCAGGGAATCACTGGAGATAAAGTCACAGGAGAAGGTGCTCATTGTGAAAAGTCCTCTGTCCACAGTGGAGAAAATATCACACATGTTTGATCCTGAGTAAGTATAATCATCATCTTTTCTGAGTAACCTTCTTAATCCTTTTTTAAAAACCTGAAATTAAATGTAGTGTTGATGAAAGCACTGGACTAATCACTAGAGGCTTGAAGAAGACTTCTTCAAAGTCATAATGATGTCAAGATTCATGCCAGTTTCCCTACACAGGTCTGTCAGTGGAGCTCACTTCTGATCTTCAGCATCCTTGTTGGTCAAACCTCTCTTGAGCAGAGATCACTAGTCATGCCAAATTTTATGAGGTGGCTTTGTAATGTGCATAATAATAAAGAAAATTACTGTGTTCTTTAAAAAAAATATGGGATGATGTTTTATGCTTAATGATAAAATGCCTTCTGCTACTCCCTATTTGATAGCCACAGAAAACTCTCAGAGGTGGAATTTAAAATATGACACTCTGTCAAGGCTAGAAAAATCCTGAATAATCTGTACCAAATCAACAACTTCCATATCATCAGCAAGGGAAGGTGGTTCAGACTTGCTGAACCCTAGTTATTATAGGCTTGAACAGCTCCTGATATAGAAGAGAGATATGCATGATTATGCAGGCAAGCACAAGTTAAGTAAGGCTGACTCCTGCTCACTGCAAATCTAATTGACAATTTTGTTGCCCTTCTCTGGCTATTTAAGAAGAGTAGTGAGGTCAATGGTAATGACAGATCTCATGGTTAGAAAATGTCACCCATTTGGCTTTTTCAGTGAATCTTTTTACAAGGTATTGATTTCAAACTTTCTAAACTAACATTTTTAACAGGGAAGGGATGATTTAAAAAAAGTTTTCGTTGAATAAGTTTAGTGCTTCTGAAAGGTGAGAGACTGAAAAGACAGCTATTCTGTTTTTCACAGAGGAGAATTGTGCTTTCTTGTGCTATTGTGCTGGCTGCTTCTGTACTCTGTCCCACCTACATGTCTCAACCTTGACCTCACAGGGTCACTTCTATGGCTGAGAGTCTCCACGCTTGTTAAGTCTTTTGGAGATTGCCAACAAGGGTTTCAGTTACTGCTGTTTGCATGGGAGTTTTTGTGGTTAGGAACTGGGATGAGACAACAAGGGAGAAAAAGATTCTGACAACTCTGCTCATTCTGTAAAGAAACAGAAATATAATAATTCTTTCATTAATTTAATCTGATTAATTAATTAATAGAAACACAATAACCACTGAAATAAAGTAGTCAAGTGTTCCATCTGTGAAAACAGCTCTCAAATCCAGTGTACTTCATCAGACAAGTCTCTTCAATCCCACAACCTGAGCAACATCCTGAAATAAATATTAAAATACTCAGACTAAACAGAAAAAGAGACTTTAACAACAACAGTTTATTTGACATCAGGAAACAAAAAAATGTACGTGAGTCATTCTTCCCTCACTAATAAAAGGCTTTGGAGAGTATACTTAAACTGATATCTGCAGAGATTTAATCAATTTTATTTACAAGTAGTTGGCTGATTTTTTTTAATCACAGAAGAATAATACCATGATCAGAGAGGTATAAATGATTCCTTGTTAATTGGAAGCAAGAAGTCACCTGTAGGCCTGGCTCAAATGTTTGTTGCATATACCACATTCTACTGTCACATGACGGATCAGAGTTCCAAGCTAACTTAGATGCTCATACATCAATCTACGGCAGAGATTAGGAATGTCTAAACATGATGTGCCTGGGTGCTTGGTGCCTGGCTAATAGCCCAGCTCTGAAGGCAGCACAGAAGTAAGGATGGTAGTACCGTGACCCCCCTGCAACTCCCTTTTGGGTCAAGACCCCCAATATGAGAAATGCTGGCCTCCCCCATTAAATCTGTATAGTACAGGGTAAAAGCACACAAAAGACCAGATTTCATTGGAAAAGACTGGATTTCACTGCCCATGATGCGTTTTTCATTGCTGTGAATTTTGTAGGGCCCTACCTATAATCAAATGTTTAATTGAAAGATTGCTTGGAAAGGGAAAGTGCTTACTCTAAATCTACAGCTCTGCCAATTCTTGCAGTTTTATCATGAGTCCTGTGATATTTGGTGTTTTACTTACATGTGCTGACTGAAGGAACTGGGGCATTTCATTTTAAAAAGTAAAAGGAAGTTTCTAGCCATCGTAGTTATGAGAAAAGCTTGAAAAGATGAACCATAAAGGCACAAAACCCAAAAGGCAAATAAAAGAACCCAAAATTTCCACTCCAAACCATTTTAAAAAAATCTCATGATTATTAAACCAAACTCAAGATTTTGGGAGCCAGTCTCAAGAGGAAAGGAGTACTTGTGGCACCTTAGAGACTAACAAATTTATTAGAGCATAAGCTTTCGTGAGCTACAGCTCACTTCATCGGATGCATTTGGTGGAAAAAACAGAGGAGAGATTTATATACACACACACAGAGAACATGAAACAATGGGTTTATCATACACACTGTAAGGAGAGTGATCACTTAAGATAAGCCATCACCCACAGCAGGGGGGGGAAAGGAGGAAAACCTTCCATGGTGATAAGCAAGGTAGGCTAATTTCAGCAGTTAACAAGAATACCAGAGGAACAGTGGGGGGTGGGGTGGGGGGGAGAAATACCATGGGGAAATAGTTTTACTTTGTGTAATGACTCATCCATTCCCAGTCTCTATTCAAGCCTAAGTTAATTGTATCCAGTTTGCAAATTAATTCCAATTCAGCAGTCTCTCGTTGGAGTCTGTTTTTGAAGCTTTTTTGTTGAAGTATAGCCACTCTTAGGTCTGTGATCGAGTGACCAGAGAGATTGAAGTGTTCTCCAACTGGTTTTTGAATGTTATAATTCTTGACGTCTGATTTGTGTCCATTCATTCTTTTACGTAGAGACTGTCCAGTTTGGCCAATGTACATGGCAGAGGGGCATTGCTGGCACATGATGGCATATATCACATTGGTAGATGCGCAGGTGAACGAGCCTCTGATAGTGTGGCTGATGTGATTAGGCCCTATGATGGTATCCCCTGAATAGATATGTGGACAGAGTTGGCAACGGGCTTTGTTGCAAGGATAGGTTCCTGGGTTAGTGGTTCTGTTGTGTGGTGTGTGGTTGCTGGTGAGTATTTGCTTCAGATTGGGGGGCTGTCTGTAAGCAAGGACTGGTCTATCTCCCAAGATCTGAGAGAGCGATGGCTCGTCCTTCAGGATAGGTTGTAGATCCTTGATGATGCGTTGGAGAGGTTTTAGTTGGGGGCTGAAGGTGATGGCTAGTGGCGTTCTGTTGTTTTCTTTGTTGGGCCTGTCCTGTAGTAGGTGACTTCTGGGTACTCTTCTGGCTCTGTCAATCTGTTTCTTCACTTCAGCAGGTGGGTATTGTAGTTGTAGGAATGCATGATAGAGATCTTGTAGGTGTTTGTCTCTGTCTGAGGGGTTGGAGCAAATGCGGTTATATCATAGCGCTTGGCTGTAGACAATGGATCGAGTGGTATGATCTGGATGAAAGCTAGAGGCATGTAGGTAGGAATAGCGGTCAGTAGGTTTCCGATATAGGGTGGTGTTTATGTGACCATCGCTTATTAGCACCGTAGTGTCCAGGAAGTGGATCTCTTGTATGGACTGGTCCAGGCTGAGGTTGATGGTGGGATGGAAATTGTTGAAATCATGGTGGAATTCCTCAAGAGCTTCTTTTCCATGGGTCTAGATGATGAAGATGTCATCAATGTAGCGCAAGTAGAGTAGGGGCATTAGGGGACGAGAGCTGAGGAAGCGTTGTTCTAAGTCAGCCATAAAAATGTTGGCATACTGTGGGGCCATGCGGGTACCCATCGCAGTGCCGCTGATTTGAAGGTATACATTGTCACCAAATGTGAAATAGTTATGGGTCAGGACAAAGTCACAAAGTTCTGCCACCAGGTTAGCCGTGACAGTATCGGGGATACTGTTCCTGACGGCTTGTAGTCCATCTTTGTGTGGAATGTTGGTGTAGAGGGCTTCTACATCCATAGTGGCTAGGATGGTGTTTTTAGGAAGATCACCAATGGACTGTAGTTTCCTCAGGAAATCGGTGGTGTCTCGAAGATAGCTGGGAGTGCTGGTAACGAAGGGCCTGAGGAGGGAGTCTACATAGCCAGACAATCCTGCTGTCAGGGTGCCAATGCCTGAGATGATGGGGCGTCCAGGATTTCCAGGTTTATGGATCTTGGGTAGCAGATAGAATACCCCAGGTCGGGGCTCCAGGGGTGTGTCTGTGCGGATTTGTTCTTGTGCTTTTTCAGGGAGTTTCTTGAGCAAATGCTGTAGTTTCTTTTGGTAACTCTCAGTGGGATCAGAGGGTAATGGCTTGTAGAAAGTGGTGTTGGAGAGCTGCCTAGTAGCCTCTTGTTCATACTCCGACCTATTCATGATGACGACAGCACCTCCTTTGTCAGCCTTTTTGATTATGATGTCAGAGTTGTTTCTGAGGCTGTGGATGGCACTGTGTTCTGCATGGCTGAGGTTATGGGGTAAGCGATGCTGCTTTTCCACAATTTCAGCTCGTGCACGTCGGCGGAAGCAGTCTATGTAGAAATCCAGGCTGCTGTTTCGACCTTCAGGAGGAGTCCACCCAGAATCCTTCTTTTTGTAGTGTTGGCAGGAAGGTCTCTGTGGGTTAATATGTTGGTCAGAGGTGTGTTGGAAATATTCCTTGAGTCTGAGACGTCGAAAATAGGATTCTAGGTCACCACAGAACTGTATCATGTTCGTGGGGGTGGAGGGGCAAAAGGAGAGGCCCCGAGATAGGACAGATTCTTCCGCTGGGCTAAGAGTATAGTTGGATAGATTAACAATATTGCTGGGTGGGTTACGGGAACCATTGTTGTGGCCCCTTGTGGCATATAGTAGTTTAGATAGCTTAGTGTCCTTTTTCTTTTGTAGAGAATCAAAGTGTATTTTGTAAATGGCTTGTCTAGTTTTTGTAAAGTCCAGCCACGAGGAAGTTTGCGTGGAAGGTTGGTTCTTTATGAGAGTATCCAGTTTTGAGAGCTCATTCTTAATCTTTCCCTGTTTGCTGTAGAGGATGTTAATCAGGTGGTTCCGCAGTTTCCTTGAGAGTGTGTGGCACAAGCTGTCAGCATAGTCTGTGTGGTATGTAGATTGTAATGGATTTTTTACCTTCAGTCCTTTCGGTATGATGTCCATCTGTTTGCATTTGGAGAGGAAGATGATGTCTGTCTGTATCTGTGCGAGTTTTTTCATGAAGTTGACAGATTTCCACTCTATATGGCTAAATTCAGTGCCTTGCATAATGACAGGTTTCAGAGTAGCAGCCGTGTTAGTCTGTATTCGCAAAAAGAAAAGGAGTACTTGTGGCACCTTAGAGACTAACAAATTTATTAGAGCATAAGCTTTCGTGAGCTACAGCTCACTTCATCGGATGCATTTGGTGGAAAAAACAGAGGAGAGATTTATATATACACACACAGAGAACATGAAACAATGGGTTTATCATACACACTGTAAGGAGAGTGATCACTTAAGATAAGCCATCACCCACAGCAGGGGGGGGAAAGGAGGAAAACCTTCCATGGTGACAAGCAAGGTAGGCTAATTTCAGCAGTTAACAAGAATATCAGAGGAACAGTGGGGGGGGTGGGGTGGGGGGGAGAAATACCATGGGGAAATAGTTTTACTTTGTGTAATGACTCATCCATTCCCAGTCTCTATTCAAGCCTAAGTTAATTGTATCCAGTTTGCAAATTAATTCCAATTCAGCAGTCTCTCGTTGGAGTCTGTTTTTGAAGCTTTTTTGTTGAAGTATAGCCACTCTTAGGTCTGTGATCGAGTGACCAGAGAGATTGAAGTGTTCTCCAACTGGTTTTTGAATGTTATAATTCTTGACGTCTGATTTGTGTCCATTCATTCTTTTACGTAGAGACTGTCCAGTTTGGCCAATGTACATGGCAGAGGGGCTGCCATCATGTGCCAGCAATGCTTTGGAGTCTCCTAAGAACATCATCTAACTTCAGCATATAAAACCTAGTCTGTGTATTTACTAAAACGAAAAAATATATAGTCTACACACATTATTTTATTGTTTAAATGGTTCTCATTCATGTTTCATTTCAATAATATTTCCCCAGCTTGTAAACCTTATGTTACATTGAGCTCCTCTTTAAATTCACAATGCATAAAACTGCCAGGTGGTCTAATAACAGAGTGCATTAACAGATTGAACTATAAATCAGATGGTTGTGTTCACATACTGTAAAAATACTATCGTTTTCATTCAGATAAGAGTTTGCACACTGATTCCTCAGAGAGTGTGATTGCTCTTCAAGATTGGGGGTGGGGGGAAAGCTCATATACCCCAGTTTTAGGACTCTGATTGATGTTATATTTCAAACATAAAACTGTTTTCTTTAACCCTACAAAAGAATTCAAAGTCTGAACTAGTTTTGAGGCCATTGTTTTTTATATAACCAAAAAATAAAATAAAATAAAATAAAATAAAAATACCACCCAGGAGTTAAAAATGAATACGTAGCTCCCATTTTAATCAATACAAAGGTGGTAGCACTGATGTAAACTGTGAACATAACTCACAACCTTTACTGCCATTGAAGAATGTCCATGATGTCATAAAATGGAACTAAAAAAATAACAATTACAAATTGTACATGTTTAAAGCATCCTGGATATTTGATAATAGTCATTAATTTTCTAGCATTTTTACAATTTTTCAGTGAGTCTTATGCTGATTTCTCTTGTTAGAAAATAGTATGCGTGCTTACATTGCTTCCTGGTTCTAGAAATCACAGAAAGGAAATCCATTCCTCTTATGTTAAGCCTTTTATTCCATTGTTTTACCAATATTCAAGAAACATGATGAATTCTGAGACAGTTAAGATTGTCTTCCCCAAAGCATTAGGAATGGGGTGGTGCCTATTAACTTTTTTTTTTATACCTGGAAATAGTAGAGTGAAGCTGCTGCTGCAGCAGCGGTCGGGGGCAGGGGCGGAATGGAGCTGGAGGCAGAGCAGGGCTAGGTGGCAGTCCCTCCCTGCCCCCCCATGGGGGTTGGCCCAGACCCCACCATGCCCCCCTGGATGTCTTCCATCGGGGGGGAGGGGCACATTCCACAGTTTGGGGATGATATAGTCAATTGATGGACTAGGAGGATTGTCCTAGTGGATGTATTTTCTGTGGACTGGTTATGGGGGTGATGCACTATGTTTGGAAGCCAGTGAAGAGAAGTTTACATTAGTCAAGGTGGGAGATGGCACGGATAGGAATTTTGGGTTTGATTCCATTAAAATCCATGTGACTTCTCATGCCTGAGAATGGGCCACACATTTTTTAAAAAGTTTTGTAACAATATTTTAAAATGAATGTACTCAACTCCCTTTGTCATTTTTGGCTTTGTATGAATGCACTGTATAGTGCCAAGGATGGAATTAACCTGAAAAACACACGCCATAAAACTACAATATTGGAAACCTCTGTTGATATTCCCACTATGACAAGCTATTCTAGTCAAAGGAAGTTGATGTCTACCCTTCCTCAGAAACTGTATTACACGTCCAATGTGAATGACAATTTAAGGACTATACATTGGCTAGCCTCAGCATACAGCAAACTGATTTACCCCAAAACACCACTGATTTATAAGATGAGAAATATTGTATAATTATTTAAATAAATTATTGCAACAAACTGATGATTTCTATCTCTAAGCTCTGGAGCTTTATTTAATCAGAATTTGACAGTTCAGCTTCACATGAGCTGCACTGTGCTCAAGGACTTCCATCCACTTCAGCAGAGGTTGGTGGACAGGGCAGGATTGTCCCTGGATGCTCCCCATTGAGGCTACCTGGCAGGTGACTATGGTGGGGGGTGACACTGGAATTTACTGATTGTCGGACAGAATTCTCTACCACCCTGACCCCCTGCTTTGCAAATAGGGTGACCAGACAGCAAGTGTGAAAAATCAGGACAGGGTGGGGGTGATAGGTGCCCTATAAAAGACAAAGCCCTAAGTATTATGTCTGCACCAGTGATCTCTTACAGCTAAGTGTGTTCAAAAAAGCAGCCTGATTTTAAACAGTATTTTTAATTCCATTGTGCTGCACTTGCCTCCACAAGTACACCAGGCAATCTAGGCCACTCTGCTATGCACAGAATTTTCTCTCAATGGCTGTGGGGATGGGCATGGTGGGGGGATGTTCAATGGAATACAGATGTGGGATGGGTCAACTAAGCAGACTATGCTGTAGAAGCAGCATAGATGCCAGGACATTGTTAAAGAAAAAAAAACTTCTTTGTCCACGGATGGCAAGGAGGCAAATGCCAAGATGGGGGGGGGGGGGACAGGTTTATTTAACAAACAGATGCACTTGCACAGTATCCATAAATCTGTTGTAATAATTAAGCCTTTTTCTCTTCCATTTCATACATATAATTATTGGTATGTGGGTTGTTGTTTTTTAAACACACAAGTCAGTGAAACAAGGAAGGAATCCCAGTAAATGATCTGCCTGGTACAATCCCAAAGCTTGAAAATAGAATTTTGACTCATAGGAGTCACTGTCTGTGTCAATAGGCCCAGATTTACACCTGCATACCAAAGGGCTATGGTTTATTCTCTTCTAAACTTGCAGGGTCAATTGTGGTTACTTTTGCTGTTGGAGCCATGCAGTGTGGATTGGAACAACACAAATGAATCATGCCCCTGATACGCACACTTCAGTTATTTACCCTGATTTTCCATATCACAGCAAGCAGTGAACTTCCCTCCTTTGGTTTTTAACAGTGAACAATACTGACATTCTTAATTTTGTCTCTGAAAAAGTTGGTTGAAAAAGTCTAAACATGAGCAGTGTATCTTAAGACGAGTGCGTTCTAGAAACATTCAGGGTCAACCCTAGACCAATGGCACCCCAGGCAAGGCGTTTTTTTGGCGGCCCCATTTGTTAAATGTTTTAATACCTTATTTTTTATTGCATTTGTAGCCCATTTCATGACTTTGATGCACAATTTGCATGCCTGATTTGTTTATCCCTATCATATAAGACAATACATTTGCATGCTAGGAATTTGCATGCTGTAAATCTCTGAACCTGGTGCTCTCCAAGCACGGCACACCACGCGGTTGCCTGGGTCTCCTTTCCCAAAATCCAACCCTTGTAACAGTATTCTCTCTCAGACACATACCCCTTCAGAACAATAGTCTCCCATTTGCATAACATTCCATACACCTGTAGCTTTTGGTTATGATGTGGGAAACTCCCAGCTTCAAAACTAACTTTGTAAATATTAATTGTTTTTGTGTCACAACAATTCCAAAGTGAAGCCCTTCAGCCCTGCATAAAATAATTTAAGCCACAATAATAATTAAAAAAAGATTAAAACAAGAAAATATCAAAGCAAAAAGTTGAGAATAAGACTTAGCTGGCGAGTCAGCTGCCAGTTACACATTATAACTGCTCCTTCTTCAACAGAGTTTTATTTATTTTAATTGCATTTCTACCATAAGAAGAGGTGCCTTTCTCAGCACTCCCTCTGCCTCTGGCAATTATGTAAAAATACAGTAGATCAACAATCAAAATAAATCACATTCCCACAGCATATAGTACTGGATAACCACAAAACACAAAAATGAAACTAATGCCACATTTTCCCTACACCTCATACCAAGAAAATAATCATTTAATATTTCCCTGACCTTGTCCTGTCCCTAGCTAATCTTATGCCTGTCTCTAAAATAGACAAGTTCAGAAGATTTTTGACTAGGCCTTTATCTGAATATCAGAATCTCTCTATCTCTGTGTTTGGTTTCTTTTCAGTTAAAAGAGGGATACCTTGGTGTGTAGCATGCCAAGCAACAAATGAGTGGCAAGTGTCTGAGTAGGTTAACCTGTGCCGGCTAGCCTAGCCATGTCCCTGACACAACTATATCAAGGGCACCTGGATAAGCAGGTATGCACCACTGAGCCCTTTTGAAAATACCAGGTGAGCATCCTGTACTTCCACCTCACTCCTGTCCTGCCCTCTTTGAGTGCTCAGTCACCAGAGAGCTCATGGAACTTGAGTATAACTAACAAGCTGTTCTGAAAACATGCTGAGCCTCGAAAATATATGCTGCGCACCTTTTGGAGCAAACTAATTGAATCCACACAAGCTTCTTAAAATTCCAACAATACTTGGTGGGCTTATTGTTCTTTTAAAGGGATAAATATCAATGTAGAAACAATTAAAGCTCAATACATAAATAAGCATAGGCTGATTATAAAGAAATACTTCTTACAGGTCTTGGGCCAGCCAAAATCTTTCTTCATATTTTATACTGCAGCACATGAGCCACATAAGTAACACTGCATCACTAAAAGCACATAGATACTCATGTTGAAATATGTCTATCCTTCTTTAGGTTATTGTTTTCAACTACTGTATTTTTGATGTCTTACATTGAATGTGGTTCTTTATTCAGCTTCATTTAATTTCTTATTATGTCCAGCTCTTTTGTCAATAGTGCATTTGGAGAGCATATTTTCAGTGCTTTGCACAATAAGTTTCTTACTGCTGATATCTTGACAGAAACTGGGATATTGATGCTCAACCTTGCCTGGGGACTCAGCTATGCCCACCACCAGACATGCATGAACTTGTGTTCTACAAGCGCATGGACTGAGGATATAAACAAGAACACAGGGGGCCCATGCTTGGCCTTTCTCCTGCCCCCCACTTATTCTACAAGCAACAAGGACATTCTGAAGCAATTTTGGGCAACCTGCAGCCCATGGGGACACATGCAACCCATAAGGGCAAGCTGATTGCGGGCTGATAGACATTTTGCTGAAGTTGACTGTCCGCAGGCACGGCCCCCTACAGCTCCTATTGGCCAAGAATGGTGAACTGTGGCCACTGGGAGCTGCAGGGGACTGTGCCTGCAGACAGTCAATATTAGCAAAATGTATCATGGCCCACAATCAGATTACCCTAATGGGCTGCATGTGGCCTGCGGGCTGCAGGATACCCACCACTGCCCTGAAGACTCCAACAGAGGGGACTGGTCCAGGTTTCAAGGGTGAAACCTGTGTACTATGAACTGCAATATCCAGTACGGTGAGAAAAATTGCTTAATCTAGATGTTGCCCAGTCTAATTGTGTTGAGAGGTTTAGACTACGTGCTCATATTTTCTTTTTTTTTTTTGGTAACTAACTCTGACTTTTTGCCTATCACTTATAATCACTTAAAATCTATCTTTTGTAGCCAATAAATTTCTTTTACTGTTTATCTTTACTAGTGAGTTTGTATAATGTGTGTGGCAAAACTGATCAGGTTTACAATGGCTGGGGTATATCCACTTTTCATTGATGAAGGGGTGAACCAATTATAAATCTGCATTGCTCATCTTGAGCAGTGCAAGATGGTATATTCCTGAGGTGCAAGACTGGGAGCTTGGGAGATTTGGCCAGTGCCTTTCCCTATGTGATTCGTGAGTGGCTCTGGGAGCAGACATGCAATACAGCTGGGTTTGGGGCTCCACATGCTGTTGTGCTGATTGATCACAGTGCCTGCAGGGGCTTGCTGCTTGTCACTTGATGCTGTATCTCCCATCGACATCGCGTAGTGTGGACCCCATGGTAAGTAGATCTAAGCTATGTCGATTTGAGTTATGCTAATCATGTAACTTAAATTGCATAGCTTAGATTGAATTTCCCCTGTAATGCAGACAAGGTCTTAGTATGATGTGGAATGGAATGATTGCCCTTACAGCAAAGGTAGAACAAGAAGCAGCAATAATGGGATTGAAAGTAAATGCAGATAAAACCAAGAGTATGAAGGTAGGAAACTGGAAAACAGATACAAAGGTGTATCTGAATGGAAAGTATATCAAACAAGTAGAAGAGTTCTGCAACCTGGGGAGTATGATGACATTTGAAAGTGGCAGCAATAAATATATTTATGAGGTGAGGAAAAGCAAACACCACTTTTGGAACAATGAACACCATCTGGTCAAACAGAGATCTTCACATCAAACTAAAGGTCAAATTATACCATATAATTGTATTGAGCACACTACTGTATGGAGCAGAGATTTGGCCGATGACAGTGGCTAACAAAAAGAGGAGGCCAAAGACAAAATAACAAATGTGAGAATAAAGGATCTGACAGAGCAGGATAAGTTAGAAAATACCACCAAAGAAAGAAGGTTTGGGTGGCTTGGACATGTACACAGTATGGAAGGTATGACACATGCTAAAGAAGCATTTAATGGATACCCAAGGGAGGAAAGAGAAAGTGAAGAAGGCCCAGGAAGAACTGGCAGAAGACAGTGACAGAGGACACTGTATGTACTGGAATCACTGGGGAAGAAGTACCACTCACCCCTAGGCTACACCCCTGTAATTTTCTGTATTTAGGTCTATCCTTGGGTCTGTAGGCCAGAGTTCATGCAGAATATAACAATATGACCACTCAAGGGCTTATGATTATGCTTTGAGCATTGTGGTAGCTATTTGTTATACATCAGACTTAGTTCTTTTGGTATATATAGATAATTTCACATTATGCTAAGGGATTGTTTCCTGCTGCACCATCCATTATAATATTTGGTAGGATTAGGACTGCTGACAGAAATCTCACTGCATAATCTTGAGAGGACAAGAAGCAAGCCTATGACTTTTAGGCCTTGTCTACACTACAGGGGAAATTTGATCTAAGCTACGCAATTTGAGTTACGTGAATAGCATAACTCGAATCAACGTAGCTTAGACCTACTTACCACGGGGTCCACACTACACAATATTAACGGGAGATGCTCTCCCATCAACTCCCCCTACTCTTCTAGATCCGGTGGAGTACAGGAATCGATGGGAGAGTGATCTGCGTTCAATTTAGTGGGTCTTCACTAGACCAACTAAATTCACTGCCAATGCATTGATTGCCGCTTGTTGATTCCCTGGTAAGTGTAGACAAGCCCCTATAGGAGCTGACCACCCACATCTCCCATTAGGTGAGGCTAAAAAAATATTTAACCTTCTTTTCAGTCTGTTTATGTTTGAGGATGTATTTATTGGTTTCTGGTGGGCTGAGTTATGAGATTTTTCCAGTCTCTGTTCAGTTAAGTATTTTGTTGTTTGTTCCTCATGCCTGTGTTGACATATATGCTGTTGTTACCTACAGTAATGTTTGCTTTATGTTTTAATCTACATTGTTTGTTTAGTTATTCTCTATATTAATGTACTAATAGTGCTGTCTCTAGCATTCTATGTGTCTCTTTGGGCTACAAATTGCATGCCATAAAAAAACACACTAAAATAATACTATATATATGCCTTGCTTATGTGTCAATGTGGCTGAGTTACTAATCTTTGATGTGGTAAAAGTCTATATATGATTCTGCACAATGATGCTTTTCACAGTCTTCAGCTGATAGAGCACTCTACCATACATTTGAGGCATCCTTCAAAAGAAAGACACTAAAGTGATGATGTTCTGAATACATCTAGATACAGTTGTTACAGAAGAGAGACTATAGCTGATTTCTTGGTTAGCATTCCTTCTCTATCTTTCACATTCTGTGTTGCAACCATAAATAAATTAGTTCTAATGCAAATGTCTATAAGAGATTGCTGAGTGCATGTTGCCAACCATTATGTCCTACAGTATCGCATCAGTACAAGTATTTTTTCTTTCAAAGGCACTGTTAGAGAATATAACAAAATACACTCCATCTTAGAAACGTCAATGAAGTGGAAAGTCATGGGAGTCAGACTGGAATAACTGTATAAACCAACCTGGCTGGACTTGTTTTGTCTGAGAGCTAATCAAATCTGTATCATCACATAAACTTTTCTGCTTGCTTAACCTTGTTTTAAAAACAATATGTTCTAGTAGTTAGGATCAAGTCCAATATTACATAATTTAAGGATGAGCTTTAGAAATAGTACTTAGCATGAAGATGAAAAGTAGAATTACATTTCTAACATTGTGCATTTATTACAAAATATTGCTCAATAACCTAACTGCAATGGTAACCATTTTATTAAAAATATTTTAATCTCTGTGTTTTGGGGTAAGTATATAATGTCTTTTGCCACTAATATAGGTGAGTGCAGGGAATAATAACTGTGTATACAAAGATGTTAATGCTTCTTGTTGCTGGTTATCCATGAAGTTTAAGGTGTAGTGAACACCGAACCAAACCCAATTTGTATTAATAATTTTTTAATAATTGCAATGGCCAAGATTTTCAAATGTGCCTAGTGAGTTTAGGAGACTCCATTTTTGAGTATCTAACTTGAGACAACTTAACAGGTCTGATTTTCAGAAGTGCTGAGCATACACCTTCTGAAAATCATGTGCCAAGGTGTGTCAGGTTAGACAACCAAAATCATTGGTCACTTGAAAAAAGCTGGGGTCCTATCTATAATGTAGAGGTAGGCCTGTACTGACTCATTGATCATGTTTTTATTGCCTTTGGAAAGGTTTAGATCTGAACTCTGTTGCTCAGGTCCCAGTACATATATATTTTGAAATCTATGTTCTGTTAATACGATGCAATGCAAGGTATTGTACCTTATTCTCGTCAGAAGATAGAACTTACTTCATTCACAAATACCATTTTGTGAAAATCATCACACTCCAAGTTTAACCAGTGAAGTTAAAAAAGCATAGAAATCAATTATTAAAACAGTGAGTGGAGTACAAAGAACAAGTATTGGCCAGTTCGAATAGAATGGATAGAGAAAGTAACCCTGAGTGTCTTGTCTTCCATGTTAATAATACTGAATTTAGTTCCTTTTTACCTGATCTCTTCCCAGTGTTTTACAAACTGAACAAATACTTGCTTAGTCAGTTACTGAATCAGAGCTGTGATGTCAGCAGGTCACAACTTGAAGTCCTTCAGTTCATGAATGGAGACATCAGAAAAGTGATCAAGCACTAGGAAGTTTAAATAGGCAGTGGTAATAATTGGATTTTTATGTACATCTCTATGACCGGGGCTTCTTATCAGTTTTGGTGGAGCTAAATAATGTGGGCCAGATTCTACCAAATTTATTTATATTGAGTGTACTACCTTACCCCATACATATTCCCATATGATTTCAGTACTACTTGGATAAAGCACAGCTGGCTTGATCTGAAATTAGGAAAGACTGAAGTGATACTGGGAGAAGGAGGAAAACATTCTGAGGAGCTAGCCAGAACCTCACCATCCAGAAGAGGTATCTGTTTTTCATTTGTCAACCTATGTGAAGACTTGAGGTCTTGCTGGATTCCCTAATCATGGATAGCTTAGTACCAACTGTGGTGGAAAATGCATTTTTCCCCATCCATCATGACCTGAACTATGCAACTTCCTCTCAGGTGAGTATCTTCACAGTCAATCAGTGTGTTTATCATCACTATGCTGGACTACTGTAAGTCACAATATTTGAGGCTAACGGTGGAGGCAATATATAAGGGTAAGGGAGTGAGGAGTGCCTGGAAAATGTTTGCAAGAGCTGGAGATAAGGTATTCACCAGCAGAGTTAATGCTGAACCCAAGCTTAACCATTTTCAGATCATGTTGCAAGACTCACTTTTGTGTGGAAGTCTTCTTGAAAATAACCAAAGACGAAAGAGAGAGAGACCAAATAGTGAGCAAAGTTAACAAATCTAGGAGAGGCAAAGAACTGAGTCCATCATGAGCAGCTCTATTCAAAGCTTCCTGTAATTGCCAGATATGCTGAAGAATACTTGGGGTACTATGGTGATGAATGCCCCAGAAATACTGAAATAGGGAACAATGTTCTTTCTCAGCACCAGCCAGGTGGTCTCAGATTTTGAACTGGTGGCAATATTCTACAGAAGCTCTGCAGGATTGAGAAAAAAAGGGAGATCAGCAAATAAGGATTTACAGGTTTCAGAGTAGCAGCCGTGTTAGTCTGTATTCGCAAAAAGAAAAGGAGTACTTGTGGCACCTTAGAGACTAACAAATTTATTAGAGCATAAGCTTTCGTGAGCTACAGCTCACTTCATCGGATGCATTTGATGGAAAAAACAGAGGGGAGATGCATCCGATGAAGTGAGCTGTAGCTCACGAAAGCTTATGCTCTAATAAATTTGTTAGTCTCTAAGGTGCCACAAGTACTCCTTTTCTTTTTAAGGATTTACAATAACCCATCTGGCATATGATGAAGGCATATATGAATCTGATTCGGTATGGATTGCAACAATTTGAAAAAAAAAGACAAATTGACATGGTGACACTTTTGCAATCAGATGAGCAGCATTAATCTATGTGATGAATTGGTTGTCCTGGTTGTTGTCCTTGGGGCAAATTCTGTTGTAAGTTACAGTGCAATCAGATTGACTTCACTAAGATTGAATAAATGTAGAACAGAATTTGGTCATTGTCTTTAAGATGGTCTTTTCCTGCACCAATCTGCTCTCTGTGGTTTTGCTTGGAGCAATGTAAAAACCTCAGCCAATATTTTGTTCTCAATTCCCACAAGCCAATGTCTCAGAGCCAGTGTCTTGTTACATAACACATGAACACCTTTGGCTGCAGACTGGCTAATTCCACTCACTTCCACAACACACAAAGAACACAATACAACAGCTTGGGAAGCAATTAAAAAGGAAACACAGAAAATAAAGAATATGAAAAAAGTGATAGCCTCACACTTAAAATGAAGAACTGCAGTTTCTAGGAACCCTGAATAAGCAACTGTTACTCTTCCTAAGTGATCATTAGAGCTTTGTTGTTCAACAGTGCATTACTGCTTTCTTATCACCTGAGAGACAATGAGGTAATATCTTTTATTGGACCAACTTCTGTTGGTGGAATATACAAGCTTTTGAGCTTCTCAAAGTTCTCTTGGTTTCTAGAGGAGTTGAACACCTGAATGGAAATTGTGGGTGCTCAGCCTCTCTAAAAGTCAAGCCATTAACTTGTAAGGTGTGCCTTCCATGCTGCCCTTCATTTGAAGTGATGTCTCCACATCTATTTGCCAATGAACATTCAGGTTCCTCTGTAAAACTCTTATCAGTGAAGGGATGGATATGTAACTAGAAAAAAAATACAAATCATTAACATATGTAGATGCCTCACTTGCTTTTGTCCTCCTCTTATCTGGTTACAGCCCTTACTTATTCTGTCATGTTACTTTTAGGTACTATGCCTCTATGCTCCTTGGAGCTAGGACAGTGACTTTATCTCACTCATTTTTAAGCATTCAAAAGCTAGACAATAATCAATGGGTAGCTAATACTGTTTGTGGGTGAGCTGTTCTAAGGCATTAGTGGAGGATATAGTTGTAACTATAGTTTTGTGTAGGTGAGGAATGGGTTCTTGTTTTGGCTTGCCAGTGGCTCCAGTGTTAGTTCTTAGGCTCTGTTGCTTTTAGTCTAAATTTTCAAAAGTAACTAATGGTTTTGGGTGCCCCATTTTTGAGGTGTTCAGATTAAGACACCTTAAAATGGACTGATTTTTAGACAGTGCTGAGCATCCATTCTCTGAAAACCAGGCCCCTTTAAACAATCAGGTTCGGTCACCCAAAGTCAGTCACTTTTGACAATGTAGACCTTGTTTTTCCAAAATCAGTTCCTATATGCATCTTTGTTAGGTGTTCCAGGAACCTACAGGTATAGGTGCCATAAAAATGAAAAGTAATAATTTCAAATGACCAACCCACCCCTTTGTGCCAAAAGATGTGATCTGAGTAGTTGCTATCTTAGCTGCAATTTGTTTTTAGTTTATTTTTAATGTTTCTCTAACGATCCTTCCAATCATTGTGTGATGAACTGTCACCAGGTCTTGACATAATTAAATGTAACTTAGCCAACATTAAAAAATCTGTTTAAACAATGATTAATCATTAATGCATGGCATCACATAATTTGTCTAATGTAATGTATCCTAATTTAGTCTCTTCTGGATTCAATTAAACTGATTGAGAATTTTTCTAGTTCTACACACCAAGGGTCTGGACATATTTTCATTCTAGAGGTGTCACATACAGAATTTAATATTTATCTGCACCCTCATCTTCTTATTCTTATCACTTACTCGGACAATTTAAGTTTTCCTCCAACTCATAAGGTCACTAGGCCCTATTTTACCTGCAGTGTAGGATTAGCCTTTATTTTTACCAGTGCAGGCCTCAAAGCAAGTTCTCCTTGATTCAGATAATACTGATAATTTGTTTCACTCTGTAGTCTCTGGAAATCTTCATAAAACAGCTGTAGTAGATAACTGCAGTGTAAGACCTAACTCTAAGCCTCTATGTATTAATTTGTTTTCAATGTTTGATGTGTGGCATTTATGTTTGACGGATGGATTAGATGACTCAATATTTCTCCTCCTTTTCTAAAATCTCCCTTTGTCATTTTGTGCTTTACTTTAGGCTCATTTTGTTCGCCATTTAGCCACCCTCCCAACCTCATCCTGGATACTTCAATTATATATATATATTATACACAAATGGAGATTTTAGAGATGAAGGAGAAATATTGGGTCATCTAATCCATCCGTCATATATATATAGATCCCTAGGCATGGCTAATGGCATTAACCAAAGGCTGTGAATCAAAGTAGGCCTTGTTAGAATAGCCATACTGGGTGTCACCTAACCAAGACAGCACTTTCGTGGCCTAAGAGGATGATACAAGAACACCCAGAGTTCTCAAGTAACTAAATAACCGGATTCCCAGGAGATGGTACAGGGACACACTGACCCCTCACAAGATAAGGACTGAATGATAGGATAATGAATGGATCAGGTTGTTTAGTTTGAATTAGCAGGTACAAGATAATAATGAGGAACATATGGAATGGAATGTGTAACCTTTTTGTATCAATGTATAAAAGCAGAGTGGAAGGAGAGGCATCTTTGTATGAGTCTATGGAACAGCATCAAGTTATGTTGATTAAGCTGGTACCTTCCGGTGGGCATACATTTGTTAGTGTATCTGTAACAGTTGAGCCAGGGCACTGATACCGTGCCTTGTCAATAATGAACTTGGCTGAGCACCTTTGCCACAGAATTGATGAGCCTGTGGTCTTTCTTTGTGAATAACATTGAGGTCTGCTGAATCATCAAGCTGCAAGCTACTCTGGTGTAGCTAACACCAGAGCTCCACAAACAGTATTGGAGCAATGCACAGCCGCATCAGACAGCTCTAACAACAATATAAATATTTACAAAAATACTCTTATTGTATTAATTATTACTGGTTACATTCTGGATATTCATCTGATTGTCCATCTTAATTCCTCTTGAATTACAAATAGCTTATTGTTCTCATAGGTTATTATTTGTGGTAAGAAGTAACCAGCAATCCTGTTCTGAGAACATTCTGAATCTTAAATTTTTGATGCAGATTTCATACCCAACAAAATGCCAACTATGTTCTTTTTTCACATTGAGATTTGAGTTTTACCAGACTCCATTTGTCCTTCCCTTCTCAATCTGTCACTGATCTTCCTTAACCTTTATCTAAAGTGGGTAAGGATCTCTCTCAGCTGGCCATGTTGTTGATAGCCAACAGAGATAAATGATGAACGGGTGACTTATAATCTGGGTTGCTGCAATGTATTATCTGATCATTTTGCCTTACAATTATGTAGCATATTTTATCTAAAAGGATCAGAAAACATTTACAAATTGTATAGTTATTCCATACCAAAATATGTTGAGAGTGTTAAAAGTGCACCATTAATCCCTCAAAAGTCAGGAAATACCGACATTCATGAACCCTTAACTCAAGTCCCTCATTTGTATGGAAGAGACAGTCGTGAATTACACGATCACCCTTCTATTTCTAAAATAATATATATTACTTGTTTGTCTACAGCCTTATAGATGCATACGTAGAATTCTCTAATAATTTTTCATTCTTTTATTAAAACTATTTTCATTATTATGATACCTTAATGGAGGTCAAAATTCTCAGATAGTGTACATGCGCAAGCTCCGTCAAAACCATCCACACCAGCTGAAAATCTAGACCCTCCTTTTTAAGATAAGTTCTTTTCTCTCTACAATATTTGTTGTGTTAATTTATGGTTCATTTCTGCAACACTCACTAAGTTGAGAAGCACTTACCCAAGCAATTAATTCCATTGATGTCAGTGACTAAGTGCTCCTCAAAGTGAGTAAAAGTTGCAAAATCAGCCCCTTTGTCATCATACGTACTATATGTAAAACACAAACAATATTTTCCTGTAAACCACCAGAACAGTCATTTTTAGAAGAAATTTAGGGTATGAAGCTAAAAAAATAACTTAAGGCCTGATTTCCCCCTCACCCTTAATACACTGAGTAATAGACCTACTTGTGCATAGAAATAGAATTGTATGTGAAAAAGATTGGTAGAATTTGGCCCTTAGTTATGAATGTAGATGGCCTGCATGGGCCCTCAGATTTTTACAATTTCTTTGTGATGTGTTCTTAATCAGCAGTATGTTGTGTGAGTAGAGTTTTCTGTGTGCTTTCCATATAAATAACTTTCATGAAATCTTTCTCTGGCATACCCAGATAAGTGCACTGTACTACAGGATGCTAAACATGTAAAACAAAGATTGTAGAAAAAATTGTTTAATATTACATGACATGGGATCATGCAATTAGAGACGGTATTGTAATGCATACATATAAGGGAGTTTAGTTTGTGTATGCAACATGACCTTTGACACTTTTTGATGCTTAGGTAATTAACCATGAGGTTTTAAGTTCTCTTGACACAGGGTTGGTTTCTGTCACCCTTACTCATGTTGAGTAGCTAGTGTCAGCAACTGGGATGTGGGAGCAGGATCTAGAGGTTAGAGCCAGAACCAGGAACCAGACGTTGGAGCCAAGACTCAGAGCCAGAGTCAGAAGTAGGGCAAGGGACAAGGGAAGGCACAAGCATTGAGTATCCAGCAACCTGCTGCTGCTGGATTTAAGAGCACACCTGCTGGTTCCCCTCAGCCAACCAGGCATAGCAGCCCATCAGGCAATTCTGCTGTAGCTCACCTGTGTTCATTAGTCTCCTTGGAGTGTGAGCTAGCTAGTCCCAGGATCAGTTGCAGGCCCTTGTTCCTAAGAGCTAGTTACTCTGATAGTCCCATTGATTTTTGTGGAATATTCAAATTATAAAGTATGCCTCAAGGTATGAGGGAGAGTTGAAGAATATGGCTCTGTGTTTTGCAAGGCTGCTTTTTTAAGGAGGAGGCAACACTAACATTTTTAGAGGCCAATTTTTTGTAAAATTCTTAAAATGTGTGGCTAGATGTGATAGAAATAAAATATCCTTTTCCATTCATTGCTTCCACATGATCAACTTGTCTCTGATTAATAGGATGAATTACCCCACATTGTCAAAAACTCATGTGTGTATGAATGAATGAATGAAATTTTAGTTTTGCTTCTAGATTAGACCAAACTTTTGGTAGCGTCAATTGTCAGTGATCTTTCCTGTGCATAATCTTGGCAGGTTTTATGAGGAAAAATGGGCAACATATCAGACTCATCACATCAATTTAGACATATATAAGGTCAGATTGTGATCACCGTAACATGCTAACTCTCACCAGGGCTACTTGCAGAGTACAGTACAACTCAGTGAGGGTAGAACTGTCACAATTCAGCCTTTAATGAAGGCCATGTGGTAAAGTAGAGTCACATCAAAATAAATTAGGAATTTATTTCAACACACAAACATGGAATAAAATTGGATATAATACTTAAAAAGTGCCATGGTTCTCCATCTAATACACAAGAAGGTAATTTTTTTGCATTCTTTGGTCTTTCAATTAGGATGTCTCATAATATTACAAAACCATGCAGAGCAATAATCCTGATTAAATCTTTGTTTGTTTCTTTTTTAAACTTGTTTCCACGGGAATAATAATAATAATAATAATAAAAACATGGTAAACTTTTTTAGGTTTTAGGTTTTGTAAAAGTTTATTCTTACAAAACTTAAATGATGGACTAGATTTTATCTGTAATTATCCCTTTAAGATAATGCAGCTCAATAAGATTCTTTCTTTATTAATTTTTAATAGACTGTAAATCACATTGGACTGTAAATCCATGAAAAGTGCTATATAACACTAGATTTTATTTTAACATAAGTTAGAGCAAAACCTTTTTTGGATTCAAGCAAATACTTCCATCACTCATAAATGGACCATGTTCCTATATTACAGCTAAAGCACAGTATCTGGGATACTTTCACACATTATGTGTGTGACATTTCCATAAGAGAGAGATTCCTTTTCACTGATGACAATCCAATAATCAGAAAAAAATTAAATGTAGCATAACTGTAGTTTGTGAACAGTTCTGAGATCAGGTTTGTTTTACAGAGTAAATATAAATATGAAAGTTAACATGTTGCCTAAAGATGGATTAGACTAGAATATCATCTTTCAGAATATGTATTCTCAAATATTTAGTAACTTATTTATATATAGTTGGATTGAAAATATTCTCCTGTTGTTGAGCTATAAAAATGATACTCCAGTACAGGGTGCTTTTGATTATTTCTCAAATAACTTTAACTTATCTTATGTGATTCTTGGCTGATAGAATATTTCTCAGTTATTACCAAGACATTTTTCCTGCATAATGTCAGCATCTTTGCCATACATAACCTGTGCTTATGAAAAATAATTAGTTGTTAATTAAAACAACTGGCTCATTAAGAAAGGAGAAATTCCCATGAAAGGAGTTTTGAGGGTGTAGTAAAATTCAAAAGTCTATTAAGTCAATGATGAAGTCTTATGCTAGCTACAATATACTACTTTGTGGGTTACAGGTAAAATTGTGATTTCATAAGTAGAATCTACGTGTTTCTAATGCACTCATCACTTGTCCTAAACAATACTTCAATGCTAATCTAACATGTTATAAAAAAGAACATATACATGGGTATAATAAATTATCTTTTTGTACCCAATTTTTTCTTAATATTGATCAAAGAAATATTTGCTGTCTAAGCATTAGAACTATAGAATAATTTAAATGTGTGAAAGACAAGCTATTGTTAAGCAGTTCTCAAAATATTTGCTTTCTCTATCCATTTCTCATCAATACACTCACAGATGGGCTGGTATCTATTACATTGCAGCACTAATCTAAAACTGCTTTCTGGAGTTCCCCTCCTAGTCAATTATGGATCCTCTCCAGTCTGGTCTCCATCCTCAGCACTCCATAGAAACAGTTCTCATCAAAGACTCTAACAGCTTCTTCCTGGACAAAGCAGTACTCCATCTTCCTCATCCCTGAGAACCAGAGGAGGACTATATCTCTTCAGAGTTTCATTTGGAAGATCCTCCTCACCTCCCATCCAGCTTTCTACAGGGGTCCCATAGGACTCAGTCTTTGGCCTGCTCCTGTTCTTCCTCTATACTCTCTCTTTGGATGATCTCATTTGCAAACATGATTTCACCTCTACATGGACTCCTCACAGTTCTCTCTCTTTCCACTACAGACTTGGGTCTTTCTGTCCAAACCAAAATCTCAGGACATCTTCTTGATGTTTACTTATGGATTTCAAGATACCAGTTTAAGATCTACATGGCCAAAACAGAGTTTTTCATCTTCCCCCCCAAACTGCTTCCTCCTTTCTCAGTCCCCCTTCCCATCACTCCTTCCTGGATCTGTCCTCCTGTCTTGCCAGGGCCTTCATGGAGGTCACCTCAAGTCTTCTACCTATTTAGATCCCAAGATGTGTGGAATGACAGACAATGGTATTTCTCTTGATTACTTGACATCAACACATATACCAGGGTTTATGGCCTGATATAAAGTCAATGGGAAGTTTTCTATTGACTTCAGTGGGCATTGGATCTGATCCTTTATGAAGAGTGATATATATTTTGATCAGTTATGTTCACTGTGTCCTTTTTTACATTATTAAATTTATGAATTGTATTCTTGTAACACTAGGTCTGTATGCATTTTTTCAGTTTTTACTCAGTCTTATTCAGCCATTTTTTGCTAGATTTAGTTTTGCAGTGTTTGTAATTCTTTTTTAATTCACTGTTTCCTTCAGTGCTACAGTATTCTGCATATGTCTTTGCTTCCACGCTTTTTCAGATGGTTAATGACTAATATACTTCAAAGGTACTAGTGCAGTGGCAGCGATGAATCTCAGAATAGATGGAGTGGTACTTAAATAATGCCAAAAAGTACTGGAATTTTTTGTGAAGTGAAGACAAAAGAGCAGTATGTATGGAATTACCTGAAGCAATTTAGAGATGTATCATTTTTATGTGAAAATGTTCTTTGTTTATAGTTAAGTTGAAAAAACTTTCATTTTCTTCAATTTTTAAAAACCATGTCCATCCTATTAGGGAGTTTCCTTTCTGTTGAACTTATTCCAGAGACATTTCTAGTTGTTTTCCAGTCCCACACTGACAGAATGCCCCACCCTGCTCCAAATGCAAATCCCTATAATTTTTTTTTATTTTTTAAAAATACTTTTTATTAAGGTGAAGTTACAATAAAAGATTAACATACTACAGCATACATAACTTATTTACTTATTCAGGATCAAGTTAATATGCAAAGAACATGGAAAAGGAAAAGGCAAACTATATAAATTAAGTATTGTAATAACTATATTGCAGGTCTAGAATTTATTTTTACTTGATCATTGTGCCCAAAAGCAGGTTGTCAGGAACAAGCTTGGATACAACAGAACTTTAATGAAACCTATACGTAACACTTGAACCAAGTTTCCAAAAGGTTTGGCTGTTTCTCTCTCTTTCCAATATTCTCACTTCACCTGGAATGGATGCAGAAACACCAGAGTACAACAAGAATGTCTATCATCATGTTATTTCTGGTCCCACTAGAATCTAAAAGTCTCAAGAGAGTCTGTTCTCATAAGATTTCAGCTCAATTTTTCAGACCCAATATTTTTAGATAAACATCCTAAAATTTGTCTGCTTATCAGAACTGTTGAACTGCTAAATCACTTGAAGTTAACCCATTACTGAAGGCCAAACCCTGTAGTTCTTACTTAATCACAATTCCCAATGGGAGATTCACCTGAGTTAGGCCTGTGGGTTTTCACTTTATGTATGCAAGGCTTGAAGGAAGAAGGAAATGATGAAAAAGGAGAGTACCATCAATTAGCTCATGATGGGAAAGGAATGTGTGTTAATGAGCGAACAGCATCACAAAGGAAATGTTCATCTTGGTCTGCACTGCCATATGAAGTATCCCCAAAACACTATTGGAGGGTTTTGACACACAGGCTGCAGTGGCTCCTATATCACTATAAAGGGAGAAGTCAGTCTCATACAGATACCAAATTCATCCGATGAAGTGAGCTGTAGCTCACGAAAGCTTATACTCAAATAAATTCGTTAGTCTCTAAGGTGCCACAAGTACTCCTTTTCTTTTTGCCTCTCCATTTAGACACTTGGACTCTCAGAAGTGGTCACTAGAGCTAGACTAAAATTTTCCAGTGGAACAGCTTTTTATTGGAAAATGCTGGTTTGACAGAATCAAAATATTCTGCATTAAAAATTTGAACAGAAACCAGGCAGCAGGCTGGGCATGGTTTCCTGCCAGCCAACTGGCTGGGTCGCAGGCACGCTCCGTGAGCTGCAAGGCTACCTGGGATCTCTGGCTCCCTGGCAGTCCACACACCAGGCAGCTGCAGAGGATGGCAACCTCGATCACAAATTTCCCAGGCAATCAACTCCTTGAAAGATGGGCTTCACAGCTGGCTGATTACCTGGATTGCCCATCTGGTAGTGGGTGGGCAGGCTACCTCACTCCCCATGTGGCCAGCTTGCCAGACAGCCTGGAATTTTTCAAAACTTTCCTTCCCATGGAAAATTTTGCATTTTTGAATTTTTCTTCTGTTACATAACATTGGCTTTTGGGGTTTTTTTATAAATGCAAAATTTTCTGAGAAGAGGAAAGTCTGGATATCACAGAGCTCTAGTTGTCATATTGCTATCTGACAGCCATCAGAGAAAAGAACAACCCAAAACCATGCTACAGGTCCTGGTAAATGTTTCAATACTTTTGTAACTAAGTTAAGACCAACCTGCATTTTTGCTATATTTAGCTAGACAGGTTTATTTTTTTGACACGTACCTTTTATTTGATTATTTTCTATCTCTTTAAAATTGCCAATAAAATATTCATTTTAAAATGACCTGCACTGGTCTCAGAATTTCTTGTGAGATGAGGCACCTTTCTAGTGAGGTGTCTATGGAGAGGCATCTTAAAGAGAAACTGTCTTCTAGGGAGGCAGACAAAGCAGTAGATAATGGCTGAAGTACATGATCTCAGGTATAGAGAAGGCTAGAATCTGCTGTTAGCAAGAACCAAGAAATGTGAGAAACACTAGGTACAGTTACAATGCTCAAAGCAAAGGCACTTGAAATTGACACATGGTTTTGGTTTTACTGAAATCCTGGTTTAGTGATGCTGCTTTTGAAAATTATGTTCTGACAACTGTAGCATCATGCATTTCCATTATAAGGCCCTGTGTTCAGTGGCTTATAACTTTGCTATATTTAAACCAGTCATTCTGAAATTTCCATGCTGGGTGTGTGCCACAGGCTAAATTATTTTTAAGTCTCAGTTGAAATGGTTCAACTGTTTCAAAAATGAGATTAAGGAAAATACATTGTTTTGCCCATAACCGTTTCAAGGAGAAGCTCTACCACCTCCATGGTTTGGAGCAGCGAAGAACAGAGGAGAAGAAAGGCATGGAATGGGGCGTTGGGGGAAAGAAATAGAGGGGGACAGGCTGCAGAGCAGAGGGACAGGGAACTTTATAATAACTCAAGTACAATCCCCTGCAGAACCTGGAATTAAATCCATTATTCTGGAATCTCAACACTCCTTTGCTGTGTAGTAAATAGCTGTGAAACCCATTAGTAATGTGTGAGTCTCTATCTCCCTCTTGTGCAATGTCTGCATAAAAATAACAGCCTATTACTGCTATCAGTTTCTCCTTTAGATCAATTAGTTAGTGGACTGTGCTGTGGATCTGCAGGTTCCAACCCAGCTAATGATTGATATTGTAGGATATTATTCCATACAATGGATTTTCTGATTTTTAAGTTTGCTTGTTAGCATTTTAGGAAATTATATCAAAACAAACAAACCAAAAATCTATATTAAAAGAATGTTAAGGTTGCAAAATCAAGCACTCAAGAGTTGGAAATAAGGTTTGTGCACCTTGTACATATGCATTATGATATAGTCTTTAATTATATGATCACATAGTGACTTTGCATATAGGGTTTTTTAATTTTTTTATTTATCATGATATTACAAAATATCTAAAATAATACATTTCTCATAAATAGCATAGATGGTTTGTTTTACTACAACTTTGTTTACACATGAAAATTAATCCAGAATAAAGTTGGGTGTGATTTAAAGTGGATTAACTATTTCTGATAAATCACATATGTAACCACTCTTATTCTAGAATAGGCATGACTTATTCTGAATTAGATTAATTCAATTACAAAGAATAAACCACAATTATTCCAGAATAAGAGTGTCCACTCATGGAATTTATCAGGAATAGTTAATCAGGAATAGCTATTCCAAAATATTAAACAAACCCTTGTATGCAAGTGTAGCCCATTAGGCTAGTCTGTAGTTTGCTATATTGCATAATCTGTGGTCTCTATTGGTTTGATTGATTATATTGTTACTTGCTTAGGGTTTTGTTTATACCGAATTCCAGTATATATTACTCATAATATTTGGCTATAACGCAAGGAACCTACATGCCTGCATCCTGTATGATTAAGCTACAGTAAAGTAGCGTAAGTGTTTGTAACCTTTGCCATAGATAAATATCCTACCGGTTACCCCTTTTACCTTTGAGGAACTTAATGGAGAACGAAACAGAGAACTGAATGCATTTACCATGAATCTGAAACAGACCGGTAAACACAGAGTACACTGCAGAACGTGGGAAGTCATGATTTAGGCCAAAGGTAACCATTTTGTGGATGAGATAATGGATATTAATATGTATGAATATGGGGTATGTCATAATATATTAGCCTATAGAATAAGTGTACCAAAAGATTTATCTGGGTGAGGAAATAAGATTTGGCCATGGTAGGTTGGGCATTGATATGAATATTCAGGGCATTGTCAGGACCCTATAAAAGGGCAAACAATGTAGAGGGGGGTCACTCTTTCTATCTTCTGTTAAGATATCAGCTTAGCTTTGGTAACATAGTTTAGCTACTCAACACTCAACCTGATCACTACCAACTTGGGGAGCCTGAACCATCAAATTCATTGGGCATGCCAGAGATGAGACTGGTCCCCTGTCTCCCACTATCCAGTTTCCAGGGAAGGTGAGTATGCTAGTTTAAATAGTCTTTTAGAATAGAAACATTACCAGCAGGGACTATAGAATTATAATATTACTTTGTGACTCTGTGTTTTATATCTTTGATTATTATATCATTCCTTTTAATAAAGATCTTGAAATGTTGGTATTGTCCTCAGTATATGTCCTCGCCACACACCCCGACGGTCTGCTCACGATGTTGAACTTTCTGAGTTCTTATCCTGTTGCCTGAATTGGGACAAGAACTTAAATATCTTCTGGTCAGGTCATTGGAGAGCCATAATGAAAACCAGCTCATAAATTCAGGTCAATACAAGCAGTAAAATACCTGTCTGCTGTATATTATTAATAATAAATATTATTTGAGTGGTGACAACAATTTGCTTGGCATTCTAAAAAACACAATAATAGACTGTCTCTGCCTTGTGAGGGTTACAATCAAAAAAGAGAGATAAAAAGACAGGATGCATTAGAAGATATAGTAATGGATAGTGCTTAGACTTCATTTCTTATGGGCACCGTGGCAGAAATGTATTTGTTTTTGTTTATTGTAGAAGGAGTTAAATGAGGAGAAAATGACAATCATAATGTTTGGGGGTAATTCTTCAGGATTTTGAAACATAGAAAAGGCAAGTTTTTTTCTCCTTCCTACTCCATTGATATAAAACTATGGATAAGGCAAGTTTTCCTTCTGAATTTTGAAAGATACTTCTTGACAATTCTTAGTTTGTGGAAGAAGTTGGAGTGGTATTTGAAAGAGGAAGAGGAAATTCCTACCCAGGCAGATATCAGTAGCAGGTGGTGAGCTCTACTGGGAAATGAATGCAATGATTGAGAAAGGGGAGTATTGTATTGTGGCACTTTTAACATCTGATGTAGCAGAAACATCTATCTGGAAAATAAGTTAAATTGTATCTCCATGTTTTATCAGCTACAGAAGAGGTAAAATTAGGGCTTATCTATACTAGACGAATCCATCGATAGCTTTGTTGACTGGAAGAATCCTCTAGCAGTTCAGTTGTAATAGGCCACAATATCAGGAAGGAAATGAAAAAGAGAGGGGGCCATCAGAGCACCTCAGCCCATGCAGTGTGTCTGGACTGATGGCCCCAGGCTCCTGTAGAACTTCTGGCATATGTGCTAAGCAGGGGATCTGTATCTTCTAGGGATAGAATTGTTGCCCATTCCACAGGAAGCATCCCCATGCCTGGAACAATTACAGGAAGCTTCACAATGGACACCCTCTCGTTTTCCATCTACATTTTCCTTAGTTAGTGTGGACTTTTGTTCCAAATAAGTTATATTATTTCAATCTTTCAAATAAACACAAAATAAAATATAAAAAGGATAATACACTTCTAAGGCAAGTGACTCCAGTGAAATAACAGCTTTTAATGGTGCCTTATATTAGCAACCCATGGCAAGAGGGTCTCTTAATGACAAATTGCAAGATGGTTGCTTGAATAAGGACTGCAGGTTTAGGCTCCATACTAAATGACATAAAACAAGAGAAATCCTTTCCTTTCTATTACTTCTGAAATTAAGTCTATTCCTTTACATTCATGATTTTGCATGCCATTGCTGATAATTGCACATTTAGGGCCAACTATAGCTGAAGTATATCTACCCCAAGACAGGGAAAGGGGATGAAAAGGTCACTTAAAGCTCCTCTGATCCTGCTGCCACTAAGCAATGTTCACTCTCCTGTGTTAGAGCAACCTTGGGGCTGGTCTAACTTATACTGGCTACTAACAATCAAAAGAAGCCTAAATCACAGCTGAGAATGGACATAGAATTTAGCAACGCCCTAACATTCCTCCTTTCTTCCAACCAAACCCCCTTTCTCCTACTATTCCAGTAACTACATGTGAGAATGATATAAGAACCTTTATGACAGTTCCACACTACTAGATCTCCCTTAAATGGGGGTGATTTTTTCAGGGCCAAATATACCATCTTTGGGCCTAGGTCTCACCAATAGTACAGTGAAAAGCAGGAGAATCTGGCTCTTAAAAAAATTAGTGCTTGCTGTTTGGTTGAACAAGAGCGTATGATGCATTGTGTCCTTTATATTCCTTTGGGAGACTTCAATTTATTTAAGGAAAAAAGAATATAAATTACAATCAATCACTTTTATCAAAGTCCTGAATTTTTTGTGGCTATATTAGGGCTATTTTCTTAAATGTATAATTTATGTTTATATTTGGTTGAAAAGCCTCAGAACTGTCACTGCATTATCTTTATTTAATAAGATTGGGTGCATGCTGTTCTAGATTCAAATTTTTCCCAGTTAAAATGGGGAAAACATTGATTGTGCACATAGTAATGAAATAATTGTAAGTGCCACATTCCCAAGCATGGCTTCCAACTTTGTCTATGAAAATGCATATAATCCCTTTTATGTACATAAAACATATATTTCCTGATACAGATCACCAATGAGATGCACAAATGCATATGATAAAGTAGTATCCTCAAATGAATTTAGAGGACAGTTTGACATCAGCTGAAAATATGGCCTAAAAATTCCTAAATTTATTTATAAAATTATTTAATCTATCACCTAATGTTTTAGAAAATAGAAAACTACAGTTAAATTCAACTAATTTACTTCAAATTTTTTATTCTTATTATATTAAATCTTTTAGGAAGATGTTTATTCTTCATATTGGAATACAAAACTTTTGTACACTTGGCAGTGTTGTTTTTTTAGTATTGTACTGCAAAATTCAGTTCCCTGAAAATTGTCGTGTTTTGAGGTCACTTAAGTTCAGCTTTGACTTTAGTACTTTTCCAGGTACAGAAACCTCACCTTCTCTGTGGAAGGAGTCATCTCATTGATTGTCTTCAGTAAAAGGAAATGGCTCATGCATCTTTTGTACATTATAACAAATGTCCTTTTGCATTATAATTGAATGGTGATTGTTGTGTTCAATCAATGAAAAAGGTTAAAGGAGCTTCTCTGCCAGCATTTTTAATGGAGAAGTCGATTAAGATTCAGTTTAATCATTCTGGCTGCCTCAGAATTAAAGCAACAAAGCCCATCAATGGCACTATAATTACCAGTCTTTCTGTAAGTTTACACTGCTATTTATGCAGCCATAAATTTTGTTATAATGCACAGCGTGACCAGGTTAACTTGCTTTGTTTGTAATGCAAAATATTTCCCTTAATTGTATTGCGGATAAGAAATTGTTATGATGAAGTATATATAATTCAGTCTCATAAAAGAAACTGTAGACTCTGACCGAAGTGAATCAGCATGGTATTTTGTGTTAAATAGTTTAAAGTCATGGCCTTAACCTTGGGACACTTGAAACATATTTCACTTTATTGAAGATGGGAACTAGCATCTCTCCCAGGTAACTATAAAGGGTCAAATGTATTATTCTAATCCCTGTTCCAAAAACAGAAAAAAGGTCATGATATAGTACCTATTGCATGCTGCAAGGAATGAAAAATTCACATCAGGGACATAGGTGCAAATCTATTTTAGACATGGCCTTTAAAATGTTTCTAAAATTGAATGATTAAGTGGTTATGAACAAGAAAACATTTCATGAAATTGATCTCACTTATTAATTAGTTTGAACATATAAAGGTCTTACTATAAATAGCTAAAAGACTAAAAAAATTGCTCTTGTCAAATGGGAGAAGCTATCAGAACAGCTTGTTTTCTTGTAATATTGTTACTTATAAGCAAGTTCATTACTAGTTTCCCCCTATTTTATTACTGCTAAATACAGAGTGACAAGACATCCTGGGTTATCAGGTATGTCCCAGCTTCATTAGAGTGTTCTGCTGTTCCAGCAAATTACATAGAAATCAAAGTGTTGTCCTGTTTTAGTACTGATGAAAGGTATTGCTAGACTGACATCCATTGATTCTGAAGCTTTCTTTTTATCAATAGAATAGATATAGCACAAACAGAGTAGGTCAAGCTAACCTATACTGCTGCACCAACTTGTTTCAAACTAAACTGAAGTTCATCCTCTCCAGGGTGACAGGGTAGTACAACCAGTGTAGAAGAGAGAGCAGTCCTAAATGCTGAACTGTACGGGAGATAGAAGAGATGAAGTAATAGGCCTTTTCCAATGCTAACTTTTCTGAATATTTGGCCTCTTTGAGAGTGTTGACAAAGGTGTAATTTCATTCTAGTTATGGTGATGACTTTTTTTGTGATGTCCAACCAAAGCTATAGAAGCAGATTTGATTTCAAAGTCATCCCAGAAGTGTGTGTCTTTGGAGAGGTGCAGATTGGAGGTTCCTTTTCAGGCCCACCTCTGATTACTCAGCAAGAGAGGGCATGTTCTTTCCTTATAAATGTGATGTTCAGAGAACTAAATCCTAGGTTATCACAAAAACAAAGCACCTGTGATTTGATGAAATATTTTCATATTCTCTCTCTTTCACTACGTACACATATACAAACACAACCTTTTTTCTACTAGAGATCATGTTATATGTTAATTTCCATTTGTGCATATGAAATAAAGCTGAATTATATGGTCCCTGTTGCAGCTAGCTGACTGGTCATGTGATATGTTAGGACAATCCTTCCTTTCCAACATATCTCAATCAGGTGATCAGCAATCTAACTGCGATTTATAAAAGGGAAGTAAAAAGTTATATGGTACTAAAATTCCATTGATACAGAACATTTGTATTATGTGATACAGAACATAACACTTGCTATTATTTAGGAATTTAATGGTAAAGCTGAGGTGAGAGATATCAGGTTTTATATAGGGACCTGTGCATTCAGACTTTTGCCTCCTACTGCCTATGAATCATACATACGTGTGGTAACAGTACATTCAGAGAAGAATGTTTCATGTATTTCTTCAACAAGTTAGTTCTTTCAGAAGCAGGAAATTATGAAAAACAATAAAGCAGACATCTTAAGAATGTAAATCCCTAAATCCATCTCCAAAGAGGTAAAGAAAAACATGTGAATCAGCTATTTATGAAACATTCACATTTTAATTTAACAAGAGTATCACTATACAGTGAACATCAATGATATTAAAGTCATGAGTTTAATTCTCTAAGGAAAACAAAACACATATAGTAAGCAACATGGCATAGTTTCTTCAGATTTATACATAGAAGTTAAGGTGGGGAGGCTATATTTAATTTTTAAAAAAGATTGACTCATCTATTGAGTGCTTACTGGCTTGTAAGCAGAGAAAAGATGAGTGTTCCAGAATGAAAATCATATGGGCTGGAAATTCCCCTTCTGTTGACCACAGAAGGTATAGGCATAATCCATCAAGAACAGAATGCATGCCATACTTTGTTCATTAGCATTTAAAGAGGCTGTTTGGCATCAGACAACAAACACAATTCTTGCAAGAATTTGGCAGTGGAATGTTTGTCAGTTAATGACAATCCACAGCTTTTTCTAGAAAATATTAAACATTCCTAGTACTACATATGAAAATCATTCTACCTTTTTCCATGCAATCTAATTCTGGGATGCCAGGATTGCATAATGGCAACCAACACACGGAGAAAATACATAATCATAAAGGACAGAAAATTGGAACAGATTATTGGCAATTTATAAACAAATTGGGGATTGATTTACAGGATTCATGAATGTCATTTAAAATGTCTTTATGATTACATATTTCCTGAAGAACACCAGAGTGTTCATCATCTCTGCAAGCTCTATTCTTGGAAGGTGGCATCGAAGAAGTGGAACACTCAGATTATGGCAAGAGAGATAGAAACCATATCAAAGATTCCTACTTTATAGCTTCAAGATAATCACCAACATTTGTCCTTTATTAATGATTCTTTCACCAACAGGCCTCTATATTCTCTTGCCTTCCCTACATACTTCATGTGGCTTAATTTCAAATTTTAGCAGTACTCCTGAGCTTTTATTAAGGGGAAAGATTTAAATACAGAAAATGGTGATAAATTCTAAAATAGGATTTATGCTGTTCTAAAATTGCCCTAACCCTATGTTATTTGGTTCTACAATTTTTTGAATATTCCTTAGTTTCACTTCATTATTTCTGATTATGAGAGAGATGCTTGGTTTCTGTGTTGAAACTGTTTGTTGATTAGAGATAGGACCATGCTGTAAAGTCCAGATCCAGGTCCGAACCTGGATTTCAAACACTCCAAAGTTCAAGAGTCTTTGTATCTGGCAGGGAGGGCAAGTTGGCTCATCCCATTATAAAAATATGGACTATTTGCTACATTTGTAGCTGGATTTGGAATTTCATCTTCCCTCCTCAACACCCCTCTCACACCTCCGAAAACAATGACCGTGGTTACTTACCATGAGAGTTAGTTCCTTAAGAGTGTCACCTTGTATATTTGCACTTACAGGACGTGCAATCCCCCCCCCCCCAGCAATGACCTTCAAGAATCTTTTACAAAGCATTGCTCATTGCAGCCATCCTTTCATGGCACCAGCTGATGCAGTTCCTTTGACAAATCCAAGAGGCCCATAAAGGGAAAGTAGGGTGAGTACTTCGATTACACAGAGGCAGAATTCAAACAACCATTTACTATGATAAATAATCATTTTTTGTTTATTAAAGTGGCTTTTGCATATTCCCACTTGTGGGCATTCAGTGAGCAGTAGATTCCTCAGGAAGGTTGAGCTGAAGATTGCTAATTAAACAAGGACTGCACAATTGTTCTTCCAAAGTGAACACCAGATGAAGATGCCAAGATGAGAGTGTAACACTATTCAAATTTGTGTTCAGAATTCCAGGTAGCTGGAGGTTTCTGTGATGGAAACTTTCAGAGGCAGGCCATTGATAAATTACATTTACACATACTTTAAAGTGGCTTTACTTTGTGAGAGCCATGTAAATGGATAGTAGTGGAAATTAGTATTGGATCCAGAATCACTAAGACCTTCCACCACAAGCTTCATGAAATGTGGAAATTAGTTAATAATCATTTTCCAGCAACCATTATATAATCTATGAACCTCCTTACCTAGAAAGGGAGAAAGAATATATCATCCTACCATACCTATTCTTCTACCTACTTTTCTTCCTACACTCCTTGCAATATAAATGTTGGATACATATTATTAGATTTAATCTTTGGAGTGACTGCAGAGTTAGCATGGATGAAAGTCTGACTAGAAATCTAAGCTCCCTTGCTTTCCCACAGCCTATAATCTAAATCAGTTCAAAAGATATCAGAATAATGTTGCTAACATGTGACACTAGTCCATTCATCAGCAAAACAGCAATAATTACAAAATGGAGCAACAATATAGTTTATACAAGAGAGACATTATACAGAGTTCATAAGTCAGTGTCATAGAAAAGGGGCATAGTGATAGGGCATGTTGGCCTTCCCAGACAGCATGAGAATATGGGGCTGGGCCTGGAGGGCAGTCCATACCCCAAAATACCCTGTTGCAACTTTCAGCCAATGGGGCGCTTCCACTAACAGAATGCTCTCCTTGGATAGTCATATTCCCTACAACAGGTTGTTGGGTTAGCTGGCTGGGGCACAGGGAAGTTGATAATAGCAAGCCAGGCAGAAGAAGGCCCCTTTCTGCTCTGCTCTCCACTGCAAAGCCCACCCTTCCTCCCCTATCTTGGTCATTATTGGCAGACAGTGTTAATGAGTTAGCAGTTTGGTTTGCAGGTTGTGTTTTGGGTTTCACAGGACACTGCAATTCCAGCTGTCAATTTGCATGGGTAACCTGGCCTGCAGTTGTTATGTGGATATGTGTCCAGGTATAGATGGACTTCATCACCGATGACATGGAGACTGATAGCCCTAGAAGAATTTTATGGGCTTCCTATTGACTTTGAGGACTTCTACAGTCATTTTGCACTGGCATCCTATGGAGTTTGAGGACTTCTACAGTCTGTTAGCACAGGCAATTTGAGAACTATGTGGTCTATTTTAACTGTTTGTTGTCAAACCAGCATAGATTTTCTTTGATGTATTGATATATTGTTTATTTTACAGGATCACAACTTTGGGCAGCAGGAATGTCAAACTTCCCTCTTTAACAGGGTAGATATCGGTTTGGATGGTTAATTCTTCCAAAACCAGAGAAAGCAGGTTGTTGTGAAAAAGTCCTCATCATCCTTTCTCTGAGAATTAGGCATCAACATATCTTTCTCAGGAAAAGAGGTTAGCTCTCTGATGAGCCATTCTGCAATGCCATTGGGTTTCTTAGTCAGTAGGCTGCTCTGGGTTGCAGACAATGTTTAGGCCTTGTTAGTCATATGAGCTCCGGTAGGACCTTGGTTTTAAACAGCTGTTAAGCTCTGCAATTGTACTGCTCTGGATCTGAGGATCAAAATGAAGAAAGGCGGGTGATAGAAAGTGTATCTATGGTCTCTCCCCTTCACTGCTGTCAGTAAAAGTTGTGCTGAGACGTTATCCTGTTAAGGAATTAATAAAGTTCCTAATGTCTATATGTGGTCCTCATTGATCCTGGCCATTCATATAAAATTGGTGCATCTTGTTACTAAGGGCATGATCCTGCATATGTTGAAGTCAAAGAGTGTAGGCTAGGACCCTAAATATAGTAAACAGAATGATTGGCAAGCACAGTGAAAGGGGGAGTACACTGATCATCCAATCCTATAATAGAATATTGAAAAGGTCAAAGTAATATATAACTAGTTTAATTAATAGAGAATGAAATAAAATTCTGATTCTCACACTCCCGAATATAGTCCTGCAAACACCTATGCAAATGACTAGCTTCATTCATATAGTCCCATTGATTTAAGTGGATCTCTGTAAGGGTGCTGGAGTCCTTACTAGTGTTTGCTTTGCAGATTCAGTGCCCAAGCTGTAACTCTCTGACCTACTTGGGCAATGTTCAAGTATATTTAATCTTTTCCATTCATGCTACATATCTTAGAATAGGGCTCACATAATCCGTTCTGTTTTCATGCACAGTAGATAAAGTTTCAGTGCTTTAAAATATCGTTAGAATGTGGTTCTAGTGATATCAAAGGTATAGTATAATTCAAACATCAGTTCTATGTCTGTCTTTTGTGGTTTATATGTTTTTCTATTAATGTTTAATGTGGTTCATTATGTTATTTATTGTGTGTTGGTTAAAGAAATTCAAAGATGATGGTATTGTGTTAACATAAAAGTCTTCTCATATAGAAACAGGACCTAAATAGGATGCATGGATAACAATGGTGGGACTTTGTTTATAATAAACATTTTAAATGACTATTTTTTTCCTCATAAAGACTCTAAGTAGGATGATCTATGAGATTTCTAATTTATTCTTGTTTAAAATTTAACCATGCTTTTTTAAAGCATATCAATTTTGTTAATACCATGTAATTAAAACATGTCAGTGCACAGCAAGTTTTAGTCTAAATTAATGACTATGAGAATTATTTTAATTAAATAACCAATTATAGAAAAATCGCAAGCATGAGAGCTGACATTTAAATGAATTTCATTTAAATTGCTTCTTAACATTGTCCCATCTAGGACACTAATGCAAAATGAACTATTGTATCAACATAGATTATCACTATTTTTGTATGCACATAATGTATTCATATTCAATCACTGGAACAGAGCTGAATATTTTGTATTGATCTGAAACTTCTATTAACAAAATACAACAGAAAGATCTAAAGTACAAACAAGAAACCCCTGTAGTTCTGCCACACAATACTGCTGTATTTCCCTTGTTTAAATATGTATTTTACTGTTTCACTTACTGTCTCATTTTTAGACTTCATCTTCAACCTGGTTAAATGGTGAATTGCTAAAGCTTTTTTGTAATTTGAAGGGTTTTCTGGCTCTTGTTTAATTTGAGTTTACAAGAAATACCAGAATGGGAAATACAATTTTCTTATATCAATCTGCAAAAGATTAACTTCATTTCCTTAATTTGGTACATATGTTAAGAGAGATTTTGCTCAGTTTTAACTAGAAAATAGAGGCAGCATTAACTAAATAACTCTTCTTGCAGCATTCAAAGCATTACTGTTTGTATAACAGTCACATTCAATCTTGTTGGATGCACAGTTGAAAAAAAAAGTGCCAGGAAATTCTAAAGCTATTGTCAACGTAGAATAATAACATAACCCTTTTCAGAACTATCCTTCTCTATGGTACCTTTAAAGATGAAGAAGAAGAAGAAGAAAAAAGACTCCTGCATTTTTGTTCATTGATTAACCCAGTAATGTTATGTATAAATAATGTATCTGACAGTATGGCAGCCCACTTGGGACATTATGCCATTTACTACAAAATAGGATACAACATGCAACTGAGCAGCAAGAACAAATTAAACATCTTTTCTTGGTAACTTTAGCATTTTTATTAGGTGATAAACATCACAGTGAGGGGGAAAGCAGATGTAGATATTTCAACAATATTAACTTTAATCTAAAGCTATCTGGAGAGACAACATAATATTTACATATTCTTTAAACCACACATGCTATTTCCAAAAAAAAATGTTGTCCTGCTCTCTTTTTACTTTGTAGGACTCCCAAGGAGATAAGTCAATGCCAGGACTGACGTCAGGATATGGCTCTCTAGAAAATATTTCTAAATATTCAAATGAAATTTTGTCCCAATATACTGTAACTAATTTCAATGAACTATTAGGCACAATCTTGTTCTATTTTTATTTTTATTTTTGTTCTACTTTGCAGCACTGAGATACTGTACTGTGAAACAATTACAATGTTAATACAGATGTGTATTTAAAAGTTATTGCTTATGTGCAGTGCTTATTTTGTAACACTAATAAAATGACTAATGCATAAATCCTCATTAAAGATTATAGCATACAAAATTTCATTTTAAAGCCTTTTTTGGTTTAAGTACAAAGATGTTTCTGAAACTTGTAAACTGTCTCTTTTCCATTCCTATGAAATAGAAACAGATTATTTTTAATGTTAAAATAAAAATGTTCTAATGTTGAAATTATTCATCTAAACTTCAGCCCAGAATGTCTCAGTTATAGATCACTGATGATTGGTGTTTTTAATGGATCCACTGTGAGCCCCTTAATTACATGAGCACTGGGTGAAAAAAATTAAAAATGGGTAATTAAAAAGACAGAGAGGAAAAGAAATTCAAACGAGTAACAAGAGAAATACTACATTTGATCAAGGTCTTTTGAAATACATTACTTATCTGCATAACTTTGAATGACTCCAAACTACTTTCAACATTTGATTTATGATTCCTACAGAGGGGATTACCTATAGACTTTGATTGCAATGCAACAAATAATAGACACTGTTCAAGTAGATAGACATTTCCACCAATATTTACATTTTGCAGGAGTTACACAAATAAGAACATAACAGTGGGGCTGGGATTTCTAAAGGAATTAGATGCCCAAATCCTCTTGAAATTCTGTGGAAGTCAGGTATCCAGCTCCCATGGCCTCCTTTGAAAATTCTAGTCTGTTTAAAACTAATCAAATACTATTCTATACAATTCACTACAATACATATTGAATGATTGTAACTTTTCTCATCTCATGTATGACCTTTGCTAACTCAAAAGAGGTTTAAGCATATGGAATAAAACAAGCTAAATGCACATTTAGACTCTCTGCTCCTTTACGTCTTGAAAAAGCCACAGATTATTTCACAACTAAACAATAATTAATCTAATATTCCCTCATATTGAATAGTTATAATGGTTAATGTTTATACCTGAGGTAATTCTCATTGCACAGTGGAGAGGATTATCCACTTGATTAAAAATAAATCTTTCACCCCACACTCGATTCTGTAAATCTACTGGGGATTCTGACCCTAATTTCCTTTTCATTGACCCTCACACTAAAGATGAGAAGCCCATTTTGTGTGTCCAAAACTGAAAGTAACATTCTGGTAGAGGCAGATCAGTAATATGTTTGAACTCCTACTCCAACCCTAGCTGGAAACCAATTTCAGTTATTTACTCTGTGCATACAGTGGTTGCAATTAAAGCCCAATAGTTAAGAGCAGTTTTCACATCTGAGGCAATTGAGTTATTTCCTATTATGAGCGGGGGAAATACTGTAATGAGGAATCTGAGACATTGCAGTGTGGTAGCAATTGGACAATTGGACAATGAACACCAGTATATTAAATATTTAAGCTTATATATTGCTAGGTTATAACTGCAAGCCCATATAAAATGGACAAATGTTTATAATATGGTTCTACACTGAAAAATGGCTCTAAATAGCACCTTCTTTCTTTCACCAACAGCTAGGTTCCCAGTGTGTATTCAAAGTCCTCTCTCTCTTCTTCAGTGGCAAAAGTGCACCGTATATTTGAGCTGGATTCTACTCAGACTCATGTGTGATGAACAGAGCTGTTTGAGTTCTAAAGTTCCCACTGCCATACCAAAATCTGCCCTCATCTTCACCTTTGGAACCCCAGTAATGACAATGTGTCTACTCCAGTATAAAAGAAATCTTATTTGCTGGTAATAATGTGTGGAGCAGAGTTCGACTTTCAGATCCCAGTGCAAATTTGCAGGGCTAATTGAAAAGAAAAAAACCCCCATATTTGCTGATAAACTGAATGCAACGGATATGGATTCACTGAAATAAAATGAATATGGCACCCACTATGCCATTTTCAATGCCACTTTTCAGAATAAAAGCTACACTTTATTAACCAAAACTGATGTTTATTTGAATAAACTCAATAGGAGGACCATTCTGATGATGATGCATGATAAATCTCTAGTTTCTGTACTGGGTTTATGTAGCTCTCCTAATTAACCTTGTGAGCACTGTGGATTGTACTATTGTGTTTTCATCTAGTGAGTTATCTTAGACCACTGAAAGAAACAAATCTACATAGAATAACAGGTAGGAGAATGTTAATCACTTGTAACTATGTTGGGACACCACAATACAGTTTTGAATGGTTTCTCTTACACAAAAATGTTACCCCTCACTTTTTCTGCCCATTTATATCAGATATGCTTACACACTATGGTGAAGATGCTATAGAGAAACTGAAGATGGAAAAAACTGCTGTGAATTATTTTTATATTAATAACAAATGCCACCATAAACAGGATTTCAATCAAACACACACACACACAGAGATGCTTTTCAAATGGAAAAAACTTAATAATCCACTGTCCAAAGGATGTACTAATTAAACTGTGTGAGCCAGTATTCAATCATAAACTAACTCATCCTGTGGAGACTAAGAAGTGACCCGGGGTAGTTTTACAGCAATAACTTAAGAGTGTGAGCTCCTTTGAGTGGGGGCCAGGTCTTCTCCTATTCAGCCAGTGTTTCATAGATTCACGGATTTTAAGTCCACACCTGGATCATCTAGTCCTCCTGCATAATTAGGTTGCAGAATTTCAGAATTAAGTCAGTTATTCCTGAATCAAGCTCAAAACTTGTGGTTGAGCTACAAAGAATCTTTTAGAAAGACATCCAATCTTAATTGAAAGACTTAAGTGATGGAGACCCTAACACATCCCTAAGTAAGATTAATTATTCTTGCTGTTGAAAACATAAGCCTTATTTTTAGTCTGAATTTGTCTAGATTTAACTTCAAGTTATTGGATCTTCTCCCCAAGTAAGTACTTGGACAGTATGATCAAGTCATCTCTTAACCTTCTCTTGGATAAACAAAACTGATTGCTGAGACTTAGTTGTCTCACTTCTAAGGCAGGAGGTTCCCAGACTTCAGATCATTCTTGTAGCTACTTTTTATCCTTTTTCAGTTTGTCAACACCCCTTATAAAGTGTGGACTGCAGAACCGGACACAGTATTCCAATAATGGTCTAATTAATTCTGGACTGATAAGTAAGACCACCACCACCCTACTCCTACTCAGTGTTGTTTGCCCTTGCTTATACATCTAAGGAGTGTGTTAGCCCTCCTAGTCTAAGCATCACACTGGGAGTTCATGTTTAACTGAGTATCCACCATAATCCCAAATCCATTTCAGAATGCTGCATTCCAGGTTATAGACTCCCATGTTTTAAGTGAGGCCTGCATTCTTTGTCCCTAAATGATATGCCCTTTCATTTTGCTATATTAAAATGCATGTTGTTGCTGAGACGGGGCAAGGCCAGATAGCTATAGAAAAGTAGTGGGAGATAGATATATTAGCTCTAGGCTAAATAAATCCCTGGTACCAGGTTAAGTGAAATGGAAGCTGCTCCAGGTCAGTTAAGACATCTGGGGCCAATTAAGAATTTTCCAGAAGGCAGGGAGAATGCTAGGTTGATTGGGACACCTGAAGCCAATCAGGGGCTGGCTGAAACTAGTTAAAAGCCTCCAAGTCAGTCAGGTGAGTGTGCATGTCAGGAGCTGTGGGAAGAAGTTGCGCGGTTGGAGAGGCTGAGTAGTACACACCATATCAGGCACAAAGAAGAAGGCCCTGAAGTAAGGGTGAAGTGAAGCTTGAGGAATTGAGGACTGCTGTGGGGGAAGTAGCCCAGGGAATTGTACATGTCATGTTTCTAAAAGGTCAGCTACCATAGCTGATACTATTAGGGTCCCTGGCCTGGAGCTTGGAGTAGAGGGTGGGCCCGGGCTCCCCCCCGACCTTTGTCCCCTGTTTAATCACTGAGACTGGGAGACAACAGAGACTGTGCAAGGAAGGATAACTTCTCCTCACTTCCCTCACTGGCTTATGATGAAAATGGCTCAGTAGACTGTGACCCTTGTCGCTAGAGAAAGAAGGGTTACGTGGAGGGTCACAGTGAGCCTCTGAGGCTAGCGAAATCCATTAGGAGACGCAGGACCCATGGAGGCCAGGACAGAGTTTTGTCACAACTGGTGTCAGAAGTGAGATTTTGTTCACAGCGTGGCGGAAGAAAGAAGTTTTAAAAAAAAGTGCACTGGGGTTTTGGATTTTTTTTTGTTTTGGTTTTTGTTTGTTTGCTTTATACCACAATGGAGGAGGTGGTAAGAGCTCTGGTACAAGCCATGGCAGCCCAGCAGGATGCCACCCAGGTTCAGACAATGGCACAACAGGAGTCTATGAGGCTACAGCAGGAAACCAATCAATTATTGATGAGCCAGATGACCCAAGATCATGCCCTCTTGAGAGAGGTGGTGGACCAGCTGAAGATCCTCACCACCCAGGCCCGGGGGTCCGATGGGATGCGAACCCTGAGGGCCACTGGTTGTCTGCCAAAGATGATGTCAGGAGATGACGTAGAGGCATATCTCCTCTCATTCGAAAGGACTGCTCAGCATGAGGCGTGGCCCCAGGATCAGTGGGCCAGCATTCTAACCCCTTTTTTGTGTGGAGAGGCCCAGAAGGCCTACTTTGACTTGCCTGCCACGGATGCCACTGACTATACCCGTCTGAAGGCAGAGATCCTAGCATGATCAGGGGTAATGGCAGCGGTAAGGGCCCAGAGGTTCTATGAGTGGAAATACCAGGAGAACAAACCCCCGAGGTCCCAGCTATTCGACCTCATACACCTCACACGGAAGTGGTTACAGCCCAAGGTGTGCAGGCCAGAGGAGATTTTGGAGACCCTGGTCATAGACCATTACATGCAGGGACTGCCGCCAGATCTCCGCAAATGGGTAGGCCAGAACGATCCGTTCAGATATGACGAGATGATCACACTGGTAGAAAGACGGCCAGGGAACTGACCTGGCTACTCAAGGAAGACCCCTTTCGAAGCAAGCACCCGACCCCAACCCTGGAAGGTTAGGCAGCCAAACTCCCAGGGAGTCCTAGGTGGAAGAAGGGGGGAGCCGAAAACCAGCGGGGACCCCAGAAGGAAGGGATTGGCCTGAGTGGGAGGAACCCCGGGACTAAACCCGTTAACCCCCGGAATAGGAGAGTGATTAAAAGCAATTATAGATGTTATGCATGTGGTGAGTGGGGACACATAGCAGGACTGTGTCCCAGCACCGAGGAGCGTATGCAATGTGGATTGGGGGATTGGGAAGTCCCATGCTCCCTTATCCACCTCGCGGGGGTCGCATTAGCCCCGCATAATTACACCAGGCCAGTGAGGATAAATGGAGCAGAGACTACAGCGCTTGTGGACTCTGGGAGTGCTATCACCCTCATATTGGGTAAGCTGGTAAAAAATAGTCAGCTGTTACAAGCCAAACGCGTAGCAGTGACATGCGTGCATGGGGCCGTGAGCCATTACCCCACCATCCCAGTGGAGATAGAGGTCCAAGGAAACCCAATTGAGGTGGGTGTAGTTCCTAAACTCCCATATCCTGTAGTCATTGGGAGGGACTATCCAGGGTTTGATAATTTACTCCCCCCCGGAGAGGCTGGAGGGAGGTGGGGACCCTGAGGACAGCGACTCGTCACCGGGGGAATGTCAACCCCCGATGTTCGCTGAGATTTCTCAGGATCTGTTCTCAGCCCCCCAAAAGACCCAGAAGACAAAAAAAGAGAGGAAGGCCGCAAAGGCCTTGGGAACCTGGATCCTGAGGTAGGGCCAGAAGACCTCCCTAGTAGGCAGATGGACGCGAGCAGCGAACAGAGAAACTTCCACCACAGAAGTTGAGCCAGAAGCTGCCCCCAGCCATGATGGCAGCGAGCCATTGGAAGAAGCAGAAGCCGGCCCCTGGGAGCTTGGGCAGGTTAGTCCCGGGAAAGAGACTTTTGGGTAGAACCAGGCGGAGGACCCCAGATATGATAATGCCAGGAAAGAGGTGGCTGAGATCGATGGGATACCGGTGGATGAGAAGGTCCGGGGTCCCAGACCTTACTTTATAGTGAAGAAAGATCTCCTGTACCGCGTAGTGCAAATGCAGGAGCAAGAGATACAACAACTTCTGGTGCCACGAAAACATTAAAAAGCCATATTGAGTCTTGCCCACAGTCACCTGTTTGGAGGAAACCTAAGGATAGAGAAAACCCAGGCACGGATCCTACTGAGGTTCTTCTGGCCAGGAGTACATGAAGATGTCCAGCGATACTGCACCTCTTGTCCGGAGTATCAGTTACATAGCCCTTGCCCACACTGGCGGGCTCCTTTGATACCTCTTCCAATAATAGAGGTATTAGGTAAAGGTAATCCTTTTGAACGGATAGCCATGGATCTGGTAGGGCCCCTAGAGAAAACAGCTTGGGGCCACCAACATGTGCTTGTTGTACTGGACTATGCAACCCGGTACCCGGAAGCTGTTCCCCTGCGCAACACGACAATAGCTTCCAAGACAATAGCTAAGGAGCTAGTACAGATCTTTGCCCGGGTTAGGCTACCCAAGGAGATATTGACTGATCAAGGGACACCTTTCATGTCCAAGTTGATGAAAGATCTCTGTTCATTGCTCCATGTACAAGCCGTACGGACCTCTGTATACCACCCGCAAACAGATGGCCTTGTGGAAAGGTTCAATAGGACCCTCAAGCCTATGATCAGAGAAGTGGTGAGCCGGGATAGGAAAGATTGGGATACCCTATTGCCTTACTTCATGTTTGCTATCCAGGAGGTTCCGCAAGCCTCCACGGGTTTCTTTCCATTCAAACTACTATATGGGCAATACCCTCGGGGCATATTGGATATAGCCAGAGAAGCCTGGGAAGAGGAGCCAAATCCTGGAAGGAACATAGTTGAGCATGTACTGCAGATGAGAGATCATATAGCCTGAGTTATGCCCATTGTATGGGAACACTTGGAGAGAGCACAGGAGACCCAACGAACCCATTATAACCACCAAGCGAAGTTTCGACGGTTCCAAGCAGGGGATTGGGTGATGGTACTGGTGCCCACAGCAGAAAATAAACTGTTGGCCCCGTGGCAGGGACCCTACGAAATAATCGAAGCCATGGGAGAGATGAACTATAAGGTGCGGCAGCCAGGCTGCTGGAAATTGGAGCAAATTTACCACCTCAATCTTCTAAAACCTTGGCACGATCGAGAGGCATGCTTAGTCATGCAGGAGACCCTTCCCCAGGAGGATAACTTACATGAGCAAGAGAGGATATCATCCGACTTGATGCCGATCCAAAAGATCGAGGCAGCCGACATGATTAATCCCAACAGAGATGTGTTCTCTACAAAACCAGGGCGGACATCTGAGACCTATCACCATACCCGCACGATCCCCAGAGCCAAGGTAACATTGAGACCCTACCGAATCCCAGCAGCCAAAAGAGAGGAAATCAAGGCCGAAGTAAAGAAAATGTTAGAATTAGGGGTTATTGAAGAATCTTACAGTCAGTGGTCCAGTCCAATTGTTCTAGTGCCTAAACCTGACGGTACCATGAGATTCTGTAATGACTTTCGCCGACTGAATGAAATATCCCAGTTTGATGCATACCCCATACTACTCATCGATGAACTGGTTGACCGACTGGGTAATGCCCGATTCTTGACTACACTGGATCTGACAAAAGGGTACTGGCAGATTCCTCTGACCAAAGAAGCTAAACAAAAGACAGCATTCTCCACCCCAGATGGGCTATTCCAGTACACCATCCTCCCTTTTGGGCTACATGGGGCCCCAGACATGTTCCAGCTCCTCATGGATAAGCTGCTGTGCCCCCTTACTAATTATGCAGCTGCATACTTAGATGATGTTATCATCCATATGCCAGACTGGGGAACCCACTTGGAGAAATTTGAGGCAGTACTGCACACCTTAAGGCGGGCTGGCCTTACTGCTAATCCCGCTAAATTCGCCATAGGGCTAGCTGAGGCTAGGTACCTGGCATATATTGTGGGAAGGGGCATAGTGAAGCCCCAAACGAATAAACTAGAGGCAATTCAAAACTGGCCCCGGCTGACCTGAAAGAAGCAGGTCTGTGTGTTCCTAGGCAGTATGGTATGTGGTAGGCTACTACCGATGGTTTGTTCCCCACTTCGCCACTAGGGCAAGTCCCCAACAGACCTGGTGAAGGCCCAAGGTCCAGACATGGTAAAGTAGACCGATGCAGCAGAGGGGGCATTTACAGACCTTTGGATGGCCCTCTGTAATGACCCCATACTCATAGCCCCAGACTTTAACAGGGAATTTATTTTACAAACAGATGCTTCCGAGGTGGGGTTGGGAGCAGTTCTGTCACAAATGGTGGGAAAAGAGGAACACCCGATCCTCTACCTAAGCAGAAAGCTTCTCCCAAGAGAACAGAAATACGCAGTAGTCGAGAGAGATTGCCTTGCTGTCAAATGGGCTATGGAGACACTGCGTTATTATCTCTTAGGCCGGCGATTTACTCTTGTGACGGACCATGCACCCCTCCAGTGGATGCAGCGGAATAAGGAAAAGAATGCAAGGGTCACCAGGCGGTTCTTATCCCTCCAACCATTCCAGTTCCTCATACAGCACAGGGCTGGATGTCATGATGGCAACGCTGATGGTCTGTCACGAGCATACAGCCTGGCATCCCAAGTTGCCCAACTCTATGGTGTTGCGCGGGGGGTGGGGTGGGATATGTGACGGGGCAAGGCCAGATGGCTATGGAAGAGTAGTGGGAGATAGATATATTAACTCCAGGCTAAACAAATCCCTGGTACCAGGTTAAGTGAAATGGAAGCTGCTCCAGGTCAGTTAAGACACCTGGGGCCAATTAAGAACTTTCCAGAAGTCAGGGAGAATGCTAGGTTGATTGGGACACCTGAAGCGAATCAGGGGCTGGCTGAAACTAGTTGAAAGCCTCCCAGTCAGTCAGGTGGGTGTGCTTGTCAGGAACTGTGGGAAGAAGTTGCGTGGTTGGAGAGGCTGAGTAGTACACACCATATCAGGCACAAGGAAGGAGGCCCTGAGGTAAGGGTGAAGTGGAGCTTGAGGAATTGAGGGCTGCTGTGGGGGAAGTAGCCCAGGGAATTGTACATGTCATATTTCTAAAAGGTCAGCTACCATAGCTGATACTATTAGGGTCCCTGGCCTGGAGTCTGGAGTAGAGGGTGGGCCTGGGTTTCCCCCCCCACACCTTTGTCCCCTGTTTAATCACTGAGACTGGGAGACAACAGAGACTGTGCAAGAAAGGATAACTTCTCCTCACCTCCTTCACTGGCTTATGATGAAAATGGCTCAGTAGATTGTGACCCTTGTCTCTAGAGAAAGAAATGTTACGTGGAGGGTCACAGTGAGCCTCTGAGGCTAGCGAAATCCATTAGGAGATGCAGGACCCATGGAGGCAAGGACAGAGCTTTGTCACATTGCATAATAAATGATAACATAATTTTAGGATGGCAGAGATTTATCACTAAGATAAACTCTCGGAAAAGACAATGGCCCAAATCTGTAGCTGTACTAGTGTAACTGAGGTTAAAATTTGACCCAGTAGATCTTTTTATTGACCCAAAATGTTATTTTTATGAACTATGTTATAACTCCCAAATTTATGCTAGGGACTTCACAAGAAAGAGAAAAAAATATAAGTCTCTGTCCACAAGTGCTTGCAGCCTAATAGGCTGATTCTTATATCCTTATTCTCACTGAAGAGCACCTTTGATAATGGGTGGATTCAGTGAGACTACACACAGAGCAAATTACTACTCACATTGGTCCTAAATAGCACCCTTAGCAGACAAGTGAGAATAAACATACATCAGGAAGGACATATGTGAAGAAAATATAATTATGTGCTTACACATTTTAAGTACATCCAGGTAGATCTGAAAATGTGTTCTACTAGCTTTTTTAAAAAAATTCTTAATTTTAAAAATTTCCTCTGTTATTTGAAAGAGAATGAGAAATATTATTTAGTAATATGAGACCAATCCTGTGTGCACATGGTAATGCAGTTCCTGGCTTCAGTAAATAAATTGCCCAACATTCCCACAGGAACCTATGAGCTTCTGGTAGCAATGATTTTTGACATTCAAGATACTTGCCATATATGCAAAGAAATAAAGCAGGGTTACAGTTTGTCTCATTAGTAATAAACTGTTCCATAAATAATAAACATTCATTCTGTTTCCTTCTTAGTAAAGTTATCTTTTCTACTTAGAACTGGTTGACCTATATATTGGAAAAATCTAACCTTTTTTGGAGGAAGATGACACTTGCAAGTATCTAAAGGAACTGTTTTTGAACATCTAATAGCTGAAGACTCAAGAACTGCAATATAAAGTAGTCAATTAATTTTGTTGTAACTGTATGCACCTGCAAACAACTGCTTAATTAAAGAGGCAAAGAGAAATCTCTCACAATAATGCTTCAAATTACTTGCATGTATGTGACTCAATTAGTTGAAGTGGATAAATACAATTGGAAGGCTGCCATTTGGACTTCTGGAAAGAAAGAACTAGAGAGATACAAAAGCAAAGGGGAGAACATAGGCAGATAAATAACTCTCTGTGGTTTACAGATCTATCCAACAGAGAAGATGTAAAGATAAGATTCTGTGTAGTTGTGTGTACATCTCTCATTCATTGTCACAGAATTTTGGTTTTTTCATACAAAAGCAAACCAATAAGGATAGGAGGTGTATACAATTTAAGCAGCACACTCTGGAGGCACAGGTTAGCTTTAAGTGCTTATTTTATGGACCCAATTTTGCTTTCAGGTATATGCGTGGATCTTCCTTTGACTTCAACACGAGCTGCACATCTGAGGGCAGAATTTGGCCCTATATATGTGTCTTGTCATTGCTGAAAATGGTTTTGCCCTATCTACATGAACAGTCATACCATTTTCAGTAGCTATTGAGGAAGTCACACTGCTGGCAACAATCGTCAGCAATGGGTCATTTTATACTAGCATAGAGGGAGCTGTCTTGAGGCTCCAGCTAAACAAGGAGGGATATTCTTCCTCTTTAAAGTGTGTAGACTAGGGACAGGAGGGAGGGATGGAAGGAAAGAAATACTGAGAATGAAGAATTGTTTCAGAGTAGCAGCCGTGTTAGTCTGTATTCGCAAAAAGAAAAGGAGTACTTGTGGCACCTTAGAGACTAACAAATTTATTAGAGCATAAGCTTTAGCTCACGAAAGCTTATGCTCTAATAAATTTGTTAGTCTCTAAGGTACTCCTTTTCTTTTTTCAGAATGAAGAAGTTGTCCTTTTAAAAATGAATCCAATTGGAGTGAAAACTCCTATTTCAGCTATTATATTTAATCAAAGCTATTATGTCTCTCTGTGTGAAATTCTACACCTATGAAACAATCATGTTTTTCAATACTTTACCAGTAACGAATTACCTCCTTTAATTATTGAAACCATGAAGCTGGCTTTACAAATAAAGGTAGGCCATATAATTAACAATAAAGATTCCTGAATGTTTACTTCTATCATCAGTTGTTGCAGTTAGTTATTAAAATAATTTATTGGGACTTCTCTTAAGTCAATTTTAATTTGTTGAATTGTAAGAAATCCATGGATAAGAATTTTTTAGATGTGTGTATGTAATTTAGAGAGGATAGAGGTATCTACATGGCAAATATCCTGTGGTGGTGTTGTAAACTGAGTTATTTTGTTTGTTTGTTTGTTTTTGACTTTTTTGGTTTTTGTTGTTGTTCATCCTCCAAAGAGTTTACTGGTACCTATCTTAGAATTAAGAATATATATTTGAAAGATTTTCCTCACCATTTTGTTTTTATAACTGCATCTTGATGACTTAAGGTTCTACTTACTAAAACTACTCATTTTGGTAAATTATGCTTGAAAAAACTTTTAGAACAAGCTTTACTGAGTACCACTGCTACATGCCTCCCCCAGTAAGCAAACCATGTGGGAAAGGACCTGGGATACAACATTCATATTCATTGTAATCTGTGAATAAAACATCTTAAAACAGCTATTAACTCCAACCAGGACCTGGTGGACAAAACTCCTTGCAGTTTCCAAATAACAGCAATCATTCTGCTGACAGGTGCATCTCCTTTGGAAGGGGACAATTCCATTGTGCCTGAGGTGTGGGCCTGTTGAGGGTACTTTCAGGGAAAGAAACAATCCATTCAGGACCTTGGAAATAATGTCACATTCTGCAGCAGTTGCATTGCAGTAATCAAGCCTGGAGATAATGGAGGCATGAACAATCAAAGTCAAGTTGTCATAGGAAAGGATGGAGTACATGTTCTAGCTAGCTATAGATGGTAGAATGCATGGTTGTTGCAACCCATGTTATGTGGGTTTCCAGTATGAGTAAGGAGTCTAGGCTTCTAGAATGCAGTCCATCTTGATAAATTTAAAGACTTCCCCTCTGCCTGCCAATATAAAATCTGATGTGCAGTGGGTCAGGTTCAGTCAACTCCTCCTGATCCATTGCGGATATCCTTGTGGCTGCATCATGGGAATAGCTCCGCTCCGTCTGATGCCACCTCTGTTTCTTGTTCATACTGCAACCCAGGAGTCACAGTGTTTCCTCTTTGTGAGCCAGGATGCTGCCTCTTTGTGGCTTGACCCTCCAACCAGGTCAATATAGTTTTTCTCCTTCTGTTGTATCAAAGTCACTGAACTGGTTGACCAGGTATCGTTCCTGACAGTCCCCCAATTCAAAGCTATGCCACTTCCCCAGTGGCTGGTAGGGGCCACCCTCTACTCCAAATTCCAGCTCAGGGACCTTCAAATCAGTGGCCAATGTCTGCATCATCCAAACCTTGCTGCCATTTCCCTGAGCCTTTTTCTACTCCTCCTTTGTCAGGCTTCTTCTCCACCACACTTTTGAGTAAACATTTCCTTGATGTCCTGGATCCCTGGGCTTCTACTCTCCCCCTGGGGATATGTCTATACTGCAATTAGAAAACCCGCTGTCAACCCATGTCAGCTGACTCACCTCATGGGGCTAAGAGGCTGTTTAATTGCAATGTGGACATTTGGACTCAGGCTGAAGCCTGGGCTCTGGGACACCGGGAGAGGGGATGGTCCCATAACTCAGGCTCCAGCCCAGTCTGAATGTTTACACCACAGTTAAACAGTTAAACAGCCCTGTAGCCTGAGTCCCACAGTTCATTCACTTCTCTGGATTCCTGCCACATCTCTTCAGCTGGATATCAGCACCCTCTCACTGACTACATCTACAGGAATGCTGCTGAGTGCATTGAGTATGGATAAAGAGGTGTACACCCTTGTCCTTATGTTTATGCTCCATCCAAAGGTTTTAAAACCTTTAGGTTTCAACTCTTATTTCCCCTGTTTTCCCAGTATAGGGATCTATGTTTTCCATCAGGGTATGCACACATCATACACACTGAAACCAAACAAGACACACACCAACTGACTACAGAATTTGGCACTTATTATCTCTGTGGCTACTATCCTGGCAATCTCCAATATATCAAGAAGTGATAGGAAAAACATCAGAATCTTTAACGTTCATGTTTGTGTCAGATCAACATCCAAAAATGTGGTTGCTTATCTGTGCCATCTGGATGTGCCAGAGTGGGCTGAAAATCTCATAACAGCAGGTTTTCTCATGAGACTAAGTATTTTGGTAGGAATGGCAAAATTACTAGAAGAGCCTTTCTCCCAGTATTTTGACATTTCTAGCCTATCTGCAACCAGATAGGGACTGAGACAAGAAAGAGTACCACCCCAGACTTTTTAATTCTTCCAAAAATAGCTCTATTCAGATTCATTTGAAGTTTGAGTGAAGATCTTAGTTGGAGTGCACTGGGGGGGGGATGTTATTTTATTCAGATCAGTTTGTTCATTCCTAATGGCAGTGCCAGTTTCTTATTAAGATTATTTGTGTTCCTTTTTACATTGTATACCTCTATTCTAAGTTCTGAAATAGAAAATAGGATTTGTCAGATGGTTAGGTCAGGTCAATTGTTTATACAATGCTTTGTGTCCAGAACACATTCATACCACAAGACTCTTCACTATTAGTCCCACTGACTTCTTTATCTGAAACAAAACAAAAAAAGAAGAAAAAAAACTTTGATACATTGTCATGCTGTGATGGGATGTGGTTTTTGATGTCTTGCATTGCTTTATTGGTCTTTATTATTTAAATGCCTGGTTTAAATTTATATGATGAACTGAAGTCTGGGGGATATACTCACACTACCTGTAATCTAGCCAGTGCTTTGGAGTTTGCTGCTACCCTTATTACTTTTTGATTTATGTGGCAAACCTCCAGGTTTGAAGTTTCATTCCAAGTGCCTGAAATTGGAGAAGGATGAGTGTTGTTATTTTCATTGTTTGGAAAACAAAAATGTACCTCTGATATTTTTTGTCTTTGATTACTGTTTCTTCAAAGGATTTAAAACAGAATGAAAGCCTTTGAAAATTTTAGAGACGAAGAGACATGAGAGTTATTCTGTATGCACCAGATAAACAGATGTCTTCGCTTTCAAACTAAACCCAGAAAATATAATCACAAGCTTCATCAGAAACAGATAACAATTGAGGTGCACAGTACTTTACATTTTACTAATGTGCAAGGAAAGAAATAATAATACTACTTCTTTCACTTGTCTAAATATTTAGCTCAGACTAACAGCTCAAAAAACATGTTGGTAACAGCAAACAAAATATGGTAAATTCCTTTGAGCTGAAAAATTCCTCAGCATAATGTCATTACAGGCACAAGTAAACACACTTAGAAATGTATTGATAAATAACTAAGACACTTAGAACACTTGAGTTTTTAAACTGTGAATTCCCAAATTCATAAATGTCAGATGTCATCAGTGCTTTTAGTGAGTCTCAATCTGTAATGGATCCACACTCAAAAGTCTCAAGAGACTTAAACAGAAGCACTACACAAAAAGCAGTTGAAATATTGGGCCCAGTGTTAATATGTGGGAAATACCTATTTGAATATACATTGCAAAGCTTGGGAGCAGCTGGTGATATGAGTTACTAGACCATTCTCTGGTGCATTGTTCTTCAAAGAACTCTGAGCAGACCCATTAATACTACAACCTAAGCCAGGTTACTCTGCAGCACCCTTAGAGAAGGAATCTTACAGGAGAGAAACTAATGCTTACTTTTTCCAGCAGATTCCAGTTCTTTTGGATAATCTCCTGGCACAGGCAAGCTGATAGGCTAGACTTGTGTTGGTGAGGAAAGCAAGTGGAAGGTGTCGTAAAATGGTAGGCTTGGCTAGGCTCAACTGGCACGCAGACTTTGAGGGAGCTTGAAGAAATACAGATTTAGCACACAGATTCTGTTCTATCTACATTTGCATATCACACTCATCACTGTAGTATCTAAGCACATTCCAGTAGAGCCAGAAGTAATGTGATTACACTTCTCAGGTTTCTCATGTTGCCCTAAAAGGAAGGGAACTGGTTCCTGTTACAGAAAATCCAGTTCAACTGAGTTTCTCTACAGCTTGTTCTACAAAATTCTCACACACTAAAGCGCTCCGTTATGGAATGCGGTGAGCCAACACCTGCTCTCTCAGGATATGTCTACACTGTAGTCCAAGGTATGAGGGCTAACAGCAGCACCAGCTGCCCTGACTCCCTGCGGAAGGCTGGCCAGCCAGCCTGGGCCAGCCAAGACAGAGTGCTGGTCTGGAACACGGAGTGCAGGGGATGGGGGCAGGAGGCAGAGGAAGCTGACCTGGAGGCGTAGCATGGGCAGGATCACACTAGGCTGTTTGGGAAGGCACAGCCTACCCCTACCTACAGTACCTGCCGCCCATGAACGGGGGGATGTTTTCCTTCAAGCAGGGAGGCTGCCAGGGACTTCTAGTAAGCTTCACTAGCAAGGGGAGCTCATTCTGAGACATTTGCTAGCCCAGGTGTGGGCAAACTTTTTGGCCCGAGGGCCACATCTGGGTGGGGAAATTGCATGCAGAGCCATGAATGTAGGGCTGGGGCAGGGGGTTGGGGTGCAGGAGGGAGTGTGGGGTATGGGAGGGGGTGAGGTATGCAGGAAGGGGCTCAGGACAAGGGATTGGGGTGCAGGAGTGGTGCGGGATATGGCAAGGGGCTCAGGGCAGGGTGTTGGGGTGCAGGGTGCAGGAGAGGTTCGGGGTGCGGGCTCCGGGGTGGCAGTGGCGCACAGCAGGGCTAAGGCAGGCTCCCTGCCTGCCCTGGCCCTGCACCGCTCCTGGAAGTGGCCAGCATCTCCAGAGGTGGCTCCGCCGCAAGCTGCCCTCACCTGTGGGTACCACGCCCAAAGCGCCCATTGGCCACAGTTCCCCATTCCCGGTCAATGGGGGTTGTGGGGGGCGGTGCCTGCAGACAAGGACAGCTCATGGAGCCCTCTGCCCCCACCCTCTGCCAGGGGCCACCGGGCTTTGGTGCTGGCCACTTCCTGGAGCAGCGTGGGGGCAGGGCAGGCAGGAAGCCTGCCTTAGCCCCGTTGTGCCATGGGGCTGGCAATCCCATGGGCCGGATTGAAAGCCCTGATGGACCGGATCCAGCCCACGGGCCATAGTTTGCCCTCCCCTGCCTTAGACTCAGGATAGGAGTCAGGTATTTACATGTAGTGCACGTGCAAAACTCAATATTAAAGACCCTTGTTACATCTTTACTATGCGCTCAATGTTGTTTATTCTGCTTTCTGTGGTTTTATGTGCTCTGGTATGCTTCTGCCTCCCTGAAGGCACTGCTGTCCAGCTCTCCTTTGATCTTAGTCTGGCCTAATATCAGTTGAATACAAAACTGAATGCTTAAGCAAGGTCTTTTCCAGCTCTAGAATGGCTAAAGTTCATTTTGAGACTGCTTCCCACCCCCAAACAAATATCCAGCCTCCATGTAGAGAGGAATGGAATCAAACAACCATGCATATAAATTCCTATTTATCGAAAATGAAACTATTATAGCTACATAAAAATCAATGTTTGTCCAATTATTTTCCACAGGCAGTACAGTACATTGCAACATAGTTTCTCATTAGATTAAATCAAAACTGTTCTTAAATACCATTTTACCAGCTGTTACTGGATAAAGGGTGAAATGAACAGTTTGTAGCAGCAAATGTGTAGCTTTTTTGGCACACATCTCTGCCAACATTACTACAGCTGTGTATAATGTTTATAAAAAACAAACACCCTCAGCGGTTCTTCTTCAATTTTATTGAAATTTATCTTTTTTCCAGAGTAATGTCCTATATTTGTGCTAGAATAAATGAGCCCATTGCCAGAAAAAAACTCATCAGAAATCATAAACTAATTCATAGTTTCTTTGCATTTAATTATCCATTTGCCAGGAATATTTTCACCACATTTCACCGATAAACAGTTACATTTCCTGAACTGACATAAACTCTTAGAAGGAGATGATGATAGTTTTCTTCCTTTTCACAGATAGAATAACAGATAGAGACAGCATTGTATGCACACTTACAATATTGTACCTATATATATCTGCCTTCTGGGTTCTGTGAAGCCTATGACCTTGAGTCCCCTTGATTTTTCAGATGCTAGAAATTTCAAGGCTAATCTCAGCATTCTCAATACCCCTTTTCAGGCATGTACTCTTATGGGCCCTGATTTTGAAGGGCTGGGATAAAGAGAAGGTCTCCAAACCATTTTTATGGGGGGGGGGAACTACTGAGTTGTGGGTGGGAGCATCCAAGCTGCTTCCTTTATTCTCCCCCTGTCCAGTAGTACCACACGGCCACAAGATGGGGCGGCCCAATAGCAGTAGAAACCACAATCCACTGTGCAAGGTGTCTTCTGTGTTCTAAACCTTGCTGTAAACCCTGAGGCTCTGGTCTAGTCATTTCACCTTTCTGCTTTGCTTTCCCATTTTAAAGTTGGTATATATTTAACTACCACAGAAAGGTTTTTTTCATTAAAGCAATAGAAGTGCTAGTACTCTTATCATTAGGAAACCAGGAGGTGGTGGGAAACAGATTTGGAAAGACTCAGACAAAAGGGATGGGAACAAGAGGGACAGAAATGGGAGAAAAGACAACAAAAAAGAAGGAGAGCAAGATGCAAGAGACCATTTAACATGAGAAAAAGCAAGGATGTGAACAATAGATGTGGTGAATATGAAGTAGGAAGAATAAAAAGAAAAGAGATGCTGCTTCTCAAAGAAAGAAGCAACATGGAATAGAAAAGCGGAAGCCATAGACAGAAGTGAGAGAAATGAAGGAAAATTATATGGAGTACCTAGTAAGGATTGGACATAGGAAAATGAATAAATAAATGGGGGGAGAACAAAATAAACAAAAAAAAGACAATTTTTATGTTAGTGAATTTATTGTACTGTATATCTCTGGCAGGCAGTCTGTATCTGTGTGTGAGTTTGGGACGGGGGGAAGAGATCCACAGCTATTTGGACCACATGTTTCACATTAATATTTCAAATAAAAGTAACCAGAATACACACACCATTTCTGTTGGATGGAGACCTGGTGAATTCCAGGCTTTTAGAAGCTTGATTGTGTATCTCCTTTCAGAACTACTTTGAATGCTTTGATATGGTCCTTAACAGTAAAGTTAAAGCTACCCTTCCCTCCCCTAGAGAGAGGATGGTCTGAGATATAGCAGAAAAAAAGTTTCATAACTAGAATTAGCTGTGTTGTTTTATACCTTATGATCATTAATAATGTCAAAAAAGGAATTTTTGAAATATTTTATATGCCTATAAATGTGTTCTGACTTGTCTTAAAGTTGACAATAACCAATACAAATGTATAATAAATTATTCCCATAGGAAAAAAACTTTATATTATATTTAAAAAGTGTATTAATTACTCCATGGTTCATATCTACTGGAATTAGATATTGCCTTGTGATCAGGTCAAACATCCGACCACAGCACTGAGACTGATCTCTGATAAGCTTATGGGTAAAATCCTGCTCCCACTGAAGTCAATGACAGAACTCTCACTGACTTAAATGGGGCTAAGATTTCACCTTATGAATTTAAGAATACTCGTAGGAAAAACAGCTGGTTGAGACAAATCAGATGAATTTAGATATTCAGTAAGCAACAAGGTAAGAAGCATAATAAACAAAAATTCTGTATGAACCTCAAAATCAGCCTTGATAGGGAAGACATTTTTATTTTAAAATTAAATAAATTTATATAGCACTAAAACAACAAGGAGCCTGGTGGCACCTTAAAGACTAAGAGATTTATTTGGGCATACGCTTTCATGGGTAAAACACCACTTCTTCCAATGCAGCTGAAGAAGCGGTGTTTTACCCACGGAAGCTTATGCCCAAATAAATCTCTTAGTCTTTAAGGTGCCACCACACTCCTTTTTGTTTTTTGTGGATACAGACTAACATGGCTACCCCCTGATACTTTACATAGCACTGTAAATTTAGGCTGGGTTTTATAAAAATAAAAAAGCAAGTTCCCTGATCTGGAGAGATTTCAATCTAAATAAGACATGATAGTTTTTTTATATATAGTTATAGACTATATAACTAATAGTTTTAGAGATAGTTTTTTCAAATTAAAAAATCTTCCTTCATACAAAATATTAATACAATAATAATAATAATAATAATAATGAGCTCAATTACATGGAAATTATTAATAACATGGCCAGTTTTAAGATTCACCTAAACAAAATTTTTGCAGGCAAACTACCATATGGGTAGGTCTTTCAGTCTTTTTTAAATTTCTTCTTCTGCTCCTCTTCAGGAAATAAACCCAATGTTTAACAATTGAGTTTAGTTTTATTGCTGTGCCCAAGGCAAAGTCTCAGATTGGGGTTCACATTCTCAGAAGACAGACGGATTTAATATATTTGTCACCACCTTGACAGGGTGAAAAATATTACTTAAATTCTGGTGTAAGAGATGGGCTTTTGTGAATCACATGTACTTCCCACAAAGAGATGGCATTCAGGAGCCCAAACCTCTCTTTTATTATAATAATACCTTAATATTTGTTTCTAATTACTTCAGCTCTGGTACCTACTTCTTTTGTTCAACTATTCCCACTTTTATTATTTTGCTCAACCCAAAGCTATGTAGGTATTATATCATATTTACCAACTTTTTGAAAAACCACATTATTTCTAAATATATACCTTATTTTTCTCAACATACATTTCCAATTTTTTTAAAAGTTAATTTTAAGGGATAAAATTCTCCACTATTATAGGGAATCTTAACAAAAAATACAGCTGTAGGTTGATAAAAATGGAGTCTTTTTGAAGATCAAACAACATAGTGTCACAGTGAGTATCAGGTGAGGTGTTCAGGGTTTGCATCTAAAAATGCATTTGCAATTGTCTTTTGTCTTTATTTTCTAATTCATTTTTAGGGACTTTAAAGATCTGTTGTAACAGGACTCTTGTTACATTTAATAAGTGCCATGTTGATTGGCGTACTCTAAGTAGGCTTTCAGTTTGCCTGTGGGGAAATTTAATATAAAAACATTCAACATTCTTTTATTAGTGTTTTTTACTATTCCCAGTCCCATCAGACCTTTGGTGCAAGCAGTGTATTATTGAAAAGCTTATCTGTAAGAAGTGAGCCAAGGGGAAATTTAGCCTTTATTAATATTGACATCATGTTCCTGCACAATGGCTGTCTAAAGAAACTTTTCAATTGGATTTCAACTGCTTTGATGCAGTATAAATGGAAACAACTGAATGCATGATTTAACATAGAACAGTGAAAGATGTTGTATCCTGTATGCTGTAACATAAAGCATGTGTTCAGAGATATTATACAGCTACATTGAATGATATTTCGAGTAAACTTTTAGTTAGTAGACTAGTAAAATGTTTTGGAACTTCCTTCAAGATTGATTAGATTTAAACGGTACTTGTATTTTTAAAGAGAGAATGGCTGTAACTACAATTTCATTTGGAGAGACAGTATATGAAGCATAGGATTGGGAACCAGGAGACAGGGGTCTAGTTTTGCCTCAGCTAATGAAGCACTGTGTAGCCTTGGGAAAATCACTTAATAGGCATCTCAGTTGATGGAAATTGGTGTAGCATCATCAAATTCAATAAGTATATTGATAGGTACACCTTTTAGCATGTTCATAAATCAATCAAAATAAATTTAAATAAATTTAAATTACTTGTATACAACTGCCCAACTGAGAGTTCATCTACACAGTAAAAACACCAAGTCGATGGACTTGGTTCCAACATGTCTCCCAACCTAGTTGTCTTGTTGCATAAAGGAGATCATGTTTTAGCCATATTCCTACAGCTTTTGGACAGAGCAGGGCTTCTAGCATATTTCTGGGACATGGCTAACACACAGTTAGGCATTGTCTTTGTTTTTCATCATTCTAAGGACTTTCCATAGCACACATTATCATATCATCTAAACACTTCCCAGATAAATTAAATCTACAAGGTGAAGTCCCTAGTAGATTTTATGGAGTTGTATTCTCTACTCCTGTCCCTATTGTAGGATGTTCTAGTTAGGATATATATATCGATAATTTGTCTTTTTAAAAAAAAAATCATCTCCCATTTATCTGGTTATGGAGGGTTAGCCTTCTCCAAGGGGAGGGTCTTGCATTGTGCCCTGAAGTTGGTCAGACTCTGGATTATTGTGACTTCTTCTGGAAATAGAGCTCAACCCAAACAGCTGAACCCATTCAGTGACAATTGCTTTATCTGCAGCTCTCCTGAGTATCATCTTGGGTTGAGTGTGCTGCATTGTCCCTAAGGAGTGCAGTTATCTTGATGGGTCATGGATGGAGATAAGGTTGATGGAGTCTCTGGGTGCTGACGCATAGATGGGGTTTGATAGTGGAACCATGTTATAAAGTGTTGTAATTCAGTGTAGATGGACCCTTAAGGATCATTATTATTAGTTACTCAATATGTTAAAAGGATAGATTATTCGGTGTGACTCACAAAGCTGAGTTTAAATGTTGTTAAACTGTTCCCTGGTCTAAACTGCCAGTTTAATTTCTTCTAATTTTTCATTGCAATAGCTTTTTTAGTGTGCTAATAAAATGACTTCTGAGGTGTGTTTGTCTCAGAATAGTTGCATGTCTTGGTGAGAAAATTAAAGATAAGCTGTTTTTGTTTTAAAATTTAAAATATTCAAGAGATAATATTATTATTATTATATAGGTTTGGAGGAATCAGGGAAAACCCAACCTGGCAGATGATCACTTTTTTTTTTAAGTTATCCAAGTTTACTAGGCTCATGAGTCTCCCACAAGTGTTATTAAAGCTAATAGAAAGTCTGAGAAGCAACAATGAAAAGAACAGGGCAGCAAAAAATAATAATAAAAAATTATTAGATCAGTTTCAAGCTGGCCTTGAGAAGTCACAGGGTCATGATGACAGTCATCATTTATGCTAGAAATGCAATATGTCAGATACAGGAAATGTCATGGGAGAACTGCAATGGGAAAACACGGAGGAGGGGATGTAGTCCTAATATAGTCCTACCAGGGAGCTTTTAAGAGGTGAAATAGTCAGTAGTCTTTAAGTTTTACAGACAGCCATATTATTTGAGAATATCATTCAAGATAGTCCATGATTTAAAAAAGAAAAACAATCTGTTTTTCATTTAATCTTGATTTTGTTTTTGCCAAAATTAAAGTGGCAGCACTGTCCTCTGGTTAGAGCTTGATACCCAGGGTCAGGGGATCTGGACTGTAATCCTTGTTCTGAGCTCTTTGGATGGGGACTCTCTTTGTTGTTCTGTATTTGTTCAGTACCTGCCTACAATTGGTCCCTGATCAATGACATGGGCTACTAGGCACTGCTGCAGTACAAACACTAAATGACAATTATGTTCACAATGTGTGTCCTTGAGCAACTCACTTAAACTCTCAGGGTCTTCATTTCCCCAGCTGAAAAAAATGAGACAACATATACCTACTTCTGAAGGGTGCAAGAAGGTGTAACTAATTAAAGTTTATATATTCCTTTGAGATCCTGGGCTTGAAGGCCCTGAACAAGTGCTAAATTATTTGGCCCCAATTTTCCGCTACGTGAGAGCTGTGCTCAGATGTAGGGAAAAGCAGTGGTCACAGGAACATATATAAGAACATAAGAATGGACATACTGGGTAAGACGAAAGGTCCATCAAGCCCAGTATCCTGTCCTCTGACAGTGGCCAATGGCAGGTGCCCCAAAGCGAATGAACAGACAGGTTATCATGAAGTGATCCATGCCTTATCACCCTGTCACCAATCCCAGCTTCTGGCAAACAAACACTAGGGACATCATTCCTGCCCGGGAAGGCAGTTGTGACTCCCTGATTCTTGACTGTCCCATTCCTTTATGATGCCATCTCTGAGAGCAGCCTCTGCTGGAACAGATACCCCCAACACAAGGGGTGAATTCTCCATCCATCCATTGTCTCTGGTCACTGTGGTCAGCAGTCAGGCCTATCCTTTCTAGAATTTTACAGGGGGAGAGAACTTAATTGCATTTTAGCTTCAGTAATGAAAGAATGAATTACATGCCATTCTGAAATAGCCAAGTCTTTAGAGTTTCTAAATATCCACAACTGCTTCTGACTCACAGAGGAGTTGAAGGTGTTCAGCGCTTCCCAGGCTGTTACTTCAAGTCAATGTAATGATTTGTATGAGTGTGGGCTAGTCACATGACCTCATGTTTGCCAGATCAAAGCCTAAGGCTTAGCAAGCAGAGAGGGGAGGGGATGTACTTTGTTGAAAAATAAATGTTCATTATTTTCAAATGTGGAAGTCTAAACAAACAGAGATATTGAAAACAGTGGCTATGGAGACAAAGCATGAAATTGAAATAATGCACTCAAAGATGTACTTCATAAATGAATTAGGTACTATCTACATGTATGAGGTTCATAAGATGATTGATACTTCTCAAGTTAGTACTTAAAATGCCATTTCTGGTTGTATCCCCATGAGCCTGATCTTTATCCAAGCAAGTAGTTTCTTTGACTTCAGTGGGAATAGTTGTGTGAATAAAGGTTTGCAGGATCAGGCCTTATATTGGAGCATTAGTCCACTAGCTGCATTCTGACTGAAAAAAACAACCCCTCCTCCCTGAAAAAGGGAAAAAGAAAAACAACCTCCCGCCCCCCCAAAAAAACAGAACATAAAACCTTGAAACAATGGCAACCCCCGCTTTCTTAGTGGAAATAACAAAAAATGTAATTACTACTGTATATCTAAGATAATCAATTACAAACAAAACATCAGTATCTCATAGAATTACCTTTTATAATAGCTGCTTTATGTATCAATTATGACATTATGCAGTGTGATTTATGTAATAGGAAAAATGTTTCTAAATTTTAAGTAGGTTTAGCTGTACAGTCCATTAAGGATCTTGACTGTTTTACTCTAAGGTTTTTGGAATACCCTGGATAAACTATTTTACAGGATATCATGTTGTATTGCTGAAAGAGATCTCTAAAAAGTTAATGTTACGGTTAATTATATAAACAGGAACTATGAGAAAGCAGTCAAGTTACTGGCATGACTCATGAAATTCTGAATGCCCATGGTCCATAGCATGTAAATTAAGGCAATACAAAAAATTGCCCTTTGTACTAGTTTCACAAAAGGATAAAAATATTTTTTATTTGTCTTGGGATTTTCTCCAGCTTTGCCTTGTGGCCAGTCAAACGTCTTTTGCAGGTTAAAACTGCTTTTCACAGATCAAAATTGAACATAGAGTTGTCAGCATGGTGGGGAGAGAGTGAAAAAGTAACAAGGGCAGCTGAAGTTCAAAGTGAGGTTGGTATTTCATTCACTCTGGAGTGGGGATGAACAAGCTGGTTTGATCATAAAAAGAACCTAGATGAACTTCCATTCAAAACACAAACTGAACAATTTTTCACCTTTGAAAAAGTCCAGGTAACACTATTTTCACATCTATTTTTGACTGTGCTGGCCAGAAGACAACGGGCACTGGTGGAGCCTGACAGCAAAGATATGGGACATCTCTGTGTTTAGGAGGTAGAAACCAGCTTCTCGTGCAGAGGTGGCAAAGGGGTGGCAAATCTCACCCCCCAGAAAGAATAATTATTAGAAAAGTTCAAGTTTCAAATCATGGCATTTCTTCTCCTCTACATGGGTTGGACTGAAGGGTAAATGGGGAGAGTTCTTTTGTTGTTATGAAATACAGACTGTTCTCAGACACCGAATTATCAAAGCATAACCATCATCAACTGGACCACCTTACTTGCACCCCATGTAAAGCCGTGCTTCATTTGTAATGAAAGAGATGCCAGGGCTCAAGCAATTTTTTTACTTTCATAACTGACATGGTAAGCCCAGCAATGCCGGGGCTATGAACTACCAAGCCAAGAGATGCCGTGGCTCAGCCCTGGAAAGCCATGGTACAAAGTAAGCACTGGTGTAAAGCAGTAATTGATCTCTGCATGCCCTTGTTTCCTCACTGATCTGCCTTCTCTGCTCTAAGCAAAAAACTAGCTCTTTAGCAGACCTAATCGTACAAGTGATCTTGAAGGAAAAGGTATGAACTTTAACATACTGCATTTGATTTGGGTATGGTCTAGTGGCCTGAACACACGATTGGGAATAAGAACAACACGAGCTCTGATACTGAGTTGCGGTGTGGCTTTTCTTTGCTTTCCCTTTCTGTGAATAGGGATGACGACACTTCACAGGCATTGTAAGGATTAGTTAAGGTTTGTACAATGTTTGAATGTGCAAAGCACTGTGTAGTTGCTAAGCATTATTATTATACCGCGTCTTTGATCCCAAGGATTCCAAAGTACTAATATTCAAACTGTACTTACTCCACACTACTCCATCAGCCAATAAAATTCAGCCAGTTCTGGGGTGAAGCACAGCAGCTGTTTGACAAGGAAGAACAAAACTACACAATAAATTAGGGCAGTTCTAATGAAATTCTGGGAAATCTTCAACATATTTCATTTGGAGTGTGAGATTTACACAGAAAACTAAAACCACCATGTTTTCCAAATCCTTAAAAAAACCTTAAATCAACTCATAATGTAGGTGAACAACAATAAATATTCCAATAAGAATATTAAGTGTGTCAACTTGCACACACACACACACACAGAAGACACTAATGTAGGTGTTAAAGTTCACTTTATTATATATGAAAGCATTCTGCTAACCTATAATGATATCTTGGAAGAGCACTTTCAAAATCCTGAAAACTTCATAACACCTGAAAAACCAGAAAGCCTCGAAAAGCACCACAGATTATAATAAAGCAGACTTGGATAAAACAGTTTAGCTCATAAATCAGAACTTCAAAATCTACTCCAGAATAACTAAAACAGCGGAAACAGTACTGTTTGCAAAGGAACTTTATACTAACTCTAAACAATGTGTCTAACCAATAGAAAACAAACACATTAAAAGAAAGGAAATTAGTGAAGTCATTACACAAACCCAGCTGGGAGCACAGCTGCTTAAAAATGAAGCAAACTCTCTGATTTTTGATCTTTGGGAGTGCCTAATTAGACAACAAGCTAAAAAGTTGTTCTCACAGACAAAAAAAAAAAGGAAGCTTAATATTATAAGCAGCCTTCTCTTCCATGGCTGGAAAGCTGAATAACTGAGCAATACACAAATATTATTGCTGCAGTTATGGTAATGATTATGCTTAATTAAGGACTGTGATGTACACATACATGTTACTATGCTACATATTATTATTTTTATTTGTATTATCATAGCTCCTAAGAACCCCAGTCATGGACCAGGATCCAATTGTGCTAGGCACTGAAAAGTACAGAACAAAAAGTAAACCTCAGTATAGGACGAGACAACAGATGGATACAGACAGACAAATGGAGGAGTACAAGGAAACCATGAGACAATATTGGTCAGCATGATAGGCTATTATGCATGCATACATACATACTTAGGATTTGCCAGTTATGTGCTATCCTTTTCCCTTTAAAAATGTTATATTCTGCTGTCCAGAATGGCAAATGCCTATATTGCATGTCTGCAGTATTAATCACCTATCTCAAACAAACCCATTAAAGAAAGCACTGCACAGTGAAGGGTGTAACTCCATTGTGCCTAGGGCCAACAGTTCTGCTGATTCTGCAGTGTACTAAGAGAATTACAATACCTGCTCTAGATGCATTGGGACATACCAGTAACTGAGTCATGTTGCTTAACTTTGAATTTCTTTGCTTTTGTGAGCTCCTTTGACAGCATTACTCGATCTTCAAGGATAGGGCACAGCAGTAAGGAAGGAGAGTGTTCCAAGCATAGGGACCCAGACTGAAAAAGGCAGACAGATGAGGGGGAGAAAGCAGAGACAGAATTTGGTAATGACCAAGTGTAATGCATATGTAGGAGGATGCAGACTAGAGGCAGGGTGTAATGTTGTTTTTCACTATACACATATAACAGTATTACCTTGGGAGGATAAACCTGTTGATACAAAGTTTTTTTTTTCTAGCCAGAGGATGTAATTAACTACCCTTCCATTTATGGATGTGGTCCTACAGGCCCTGTCTAAACAGGAAAGTTGACTGAATTCTGAAAACTGATTCCAAATCTGACCTTTTCTATTTTCAGCTAATAAGGTTTTGCTACCAGGGTGGACAGGGAAATTTTAGAACATTGTTTTGGAAACTGGGCTTGAGAAATTTTTTTAAAAGAAAAGTTAGTTTGCACTGCACAGTCCCTTTAGTTCTTCTGAAACAGTTTCAAAACAGCTGTTTGTTTTTTTAAAAAATCATACACTGTCCACAGCAGTGGCAAAAGCCATTTCAAATGAAATCATTTTTAAGATCAGTTTTAAAACACTGTTTCAGAAGAGTGAAAATTTTCTAGCGCAGGTAGGTCCTGAAGGGCCATATTGTAAAATGACAGCATCATCACCATAGGAGCTGAGAATGCGAGACTTAAAGTTTCAGGCAATTGAGTGCCAAAGAATTTTGAGATATCAAGTATGTTTAAAAAAAAATCTGTGAAGCATGACTGTGCAGTGAAATTTTTAAAATGTGGAATACTGTATGTATGCTGAATATTAAACGAATACCTGAAGTTACTGATGCGGCTCCTTAAAAACAGTATTTCATTATGTGCAGTGATTTTTAAAATAAAATATTTGGCATAACATGGGAAGAATACAGGTGTAATCACACAGAGACCCAAACCCAGCAAACACAAGGGAGGGGAAGGGGCAGAATACAGACATATAGCAGAAGGTGTGTAGGCTCATCAGCTAGACAGTCTGCAAGCTAAGTGAAATCAAGGTGTGTTTTGAAAGGAAATGCCTGTGCCAGACCCCCATGGTTACAAAACTTGCCTACAGGTCTCATCTGTCTTCCACTTGATAGGCACACTGATTCAATAAAACTAAAATCTCCTCACCTTTCTCCTAAACTAAACCCGCACCGAAATTTGTAAGGCTCAATGAAGCTCCATGGCAACAACAGGCCTATCAACCTTCTATTCTCTTCCTCCTCCTCCCACACCTGTCTCATTTTCAGGATTCTCTAGGTTACTCCTGTGCATCCTCACTTATCTTTCAGTTCTAGGTTTAGATGAACTCAGGCAGCCATGTTTCAATTTAGGCCAAAGCCTAAATTGTGCGGCTCCCTGGTTAATCAGTCACCAAACTACAGGGCCCAGAATCCTTGAAACAGTGGTGGAGTTGCTGCTGCAGAATGCTATATGCAAAAGGTATTTAGAATGACTCAGCCAGAATTCTTCTGGGGATTCTGACTGCCATGCAGTCTCTCTACACCTGCTCCATGGGCCTTGCCTAAAATATCTTGCTCTGTGCCATATTATTCCATCTTATTACTGAGCAGTGCTGCAGCAGGAACACATTTCAGCAATGCTTGCAGAGAACAAAAGAAGAGAATGCCTGCTCTAGAAATCTCAAATGGTCAGACACATGCTCCAGTTTTAGTCATCTAACTGAAACAGACACCACATTTAAAGTAGTAATTGAACTTTCTGGTTAGTCAGTTCAAACTTTAATTTATGTGTGTATGGACAACAGAGCGGTTTTATTTGATCTGCAACTGGCAAAGGGATTTGTTTCCATTTTGTAAAATCTGACCATTGATCTCCTTATTTTTTGAAACAGGATGCAATGCTCAACATTTTCTTGAGAAAATCAAGACAAAATTTAAATATATATATATAAATGAAAAATAAGAAAGCTCTCAGCCCCGATTGCATACCAGAAATATTGTGGAAGTGGCTGGGGCAAGTAGGCATGAACATATTGACACAACTGTTTAAATTCATCATGAGGATTGAGAAGATGCCTGATGTCTGGAGAAAGAGAACATTAGTACCAACATTTAAGAGAAAAGGAGATATCCAGGACTGTGGCAACTACCATGGCATTAAACTCATGAGGCACACAATGAAGATCTGCAAAAAAAGTTATTTATAAGAAACTACTAGGAGAAGTAAAGGTCAGTGACGATTGTACCAGGATTCATACCAGGCAAGTCAAAATGGATATTATCTTTGCATTAAGATTGCATGTGGAAAAATACAGAGAAGGTTTATGACCACCTTGTGAGAGAAGTCATGTAGTGGTATGCGAGAATAAAACAGATACTTGAAGACTCTATCAGACTCAGCTAGACATATACAAGGATGGTGTTAGCTCAGTTAGAAGGCTATATGGAGTAACTGAACAAGTTCTAGTAATAATCAGAGTACATTAGGACTCTGCACTTAAGCCCCTTTTTGTTCATGCTGATACTTAATGCACTTACATAAACCATCCAGAAAGTGGCATCCTGGTATACTGTTTTTGCAAGTGATGATGATGTGCTCATGCGGGAGAGCAAAGAGAAAGTGGATGCAGATTTATAGAGACAGAAGTGTCTACTTGAAATTAATGGCATGAAAATTAGGTAGGGTGGCCAGATATCAAGCGTGAAAAATCAGGTAGGCGGTTATAGGTACCTATCTAAGACAAAGCCCTGAATATTGGGACTGTCCCTATAAAATATGGACATCTGTTCACATAAGATCAGGAGAAATAAAATAAAGTATGTGGTCAGTAGATTCAATGATACTTTGCAGGAAACCAATGAAATTGTAAGTCTGAGAGGCCAGCCAGTACCAAAGGCATAGAAATTCAGGTACAGTATAATGGTGAGCTTAATGATGAACTAATCAGCAGTACAGGAAAGGCATGTACTAAATGGATAGAAGTGAGACTGCCTATCAAATTGAAAAGTCAGATCTACATTGCAGTAATTAAGCTGGCACTTTTGTATGAGTGGGCACTGAGGAAGAGACAGAAGCAGATCTTGAATACAGTGGAAATGGAAATGAAAATGAAAATGTTAAGATGGATGCTTGGAGTTACAAAGATGGATGATGTTCAGAACAAATGATTCAGGGGGAGACTGAAGCTGATATTAGTTATAGAAAAGCCGAGGGAATCCAGGCTTAGGTGATTTGGGCATGTGTAAAGATGGTCGAAAAAATATAAATGAAACAGGGAGTTAAACTTAGAAGTAGAGGGTAAGATAAGAGTTGGAAGACCCAAAACTAGAGGGATGGATATCATAAAAAAGGATTTGGTGAGCTTCAGAATTTCTTAGAAACTTCTTCAAGACAGACTGGAATGGAGAAGAACTTGAAGAGCTGACCCCAAATTTGGCACTACGGCCAGAAGGAGATATATAAATAAATGTAAGGATTTTACATCCAGAAGGGTAAACATTGCTCAAGATGGAATACCTGCCATTTTGTTCAGTCAATACCTCAACTTTTGTTGCAAATTTTGAAAAAAATAAATACATTTCAAAATATTTAGTCCTGCCTTGAGTGAAGGGGACTGGACTAAATAGGCCCAATGGCCTGTGATGGGATGTTAGATGGGATGGGATCTGAGTTACTACAGAGAATTCTTTCCTGTATATCTGGCTGGTGAATCTTGCCCATATGCTCAGGGTTCAGATGATCACCACATTTGGGGTCAGGAAGGAATTTTCCTCCAGGGCAGATTGGAAGAGACCCTGGAGGCTTTTCGCCTTCCTCTGTAGCATGGGGCACGGGTCACTTGCTGGAGGATTCTCTGCTCCTTGAAGTCTTTAAACCATGATTTGAGGACTTCAATAGCTCAGACATAGGTGAAAGATTTATCGCAGGAATGGGTGGGTGAGATTCTGTGGCCTGCATTGCGCAGGAGGTCAGACTGGATGATCATAATGGTCCCTTCTGACCTTAATATCTATGAATCTAAGAAGATATCTCAAGGTTCTTTCAAGTCCTATGATTCTATGAGTTAACCAAATTAATCCTGTCAAGAGAAAAATAGAAAAAATTACCTTGAAAAAGTAAAATTAAGTTCAGATTTAATAAAAATATAATAAATATTGTATCTCAAAAATTAAGTGGTTCAAGAACCAAAAGTAGATTTTCTGTGCAGTGGTCAAAATACATCTTGCCTGTAACTTAATATGATTACCAAATTATACCAGCAAAACATTATTCTATTCTTTCTACCACTTATAGTTTTTCTCTTTCAGATATCTTGCTCCTTCTATTTTGCTAAACTATTTGTAAAACTATTAGTTATAGTTGTATAACTACTGTATAACTATTTGCTAAACTATTTGCTAAACTATTTTGCTAACCCTCTATCTGTTTTAACTATTTCTAAAATTACCAGAAAATGAAATTGTGGGTACCTGCCCAAAGTAACTAACTTGTTTATGTATATGCGCTAACTTGAGTATTTGTTTAGAAATGCCCTGTAACTTGTATCAATACATACATATAGCTTAGGGCAGTGGTTCTCAAACTATGGCCCACAGGCCAGTTGTTTGTGGTCTGCAAAGAGCTGACCAGTCACATGATCCTTGGTTTTCCTCCTTATTTCCAGATGCAAAATTGCCTTAAAAGAAAGCTGACATTATGTTAAATAAGGTTAAATGATTATTTTTCTATGGTCCTGCACTGAAGTCCCTAGAAGTCAATGGGAGATGGCTTTGGATCAGGCCCTCTAGGTAAGTAACTACTCATGGTATGCAGTTATGAAAGGGAGGAGATATGGCCTGAGAGTCAATCTTTGTATTAAAAAGCAATCCATATTATGAAAACAGTTTGAGAACCCCTCGATTAGAATATATTTCCATGCCCTAGTTCCCACATCTGTACAATGTTACACATAGGTGTTATAAGACTTAGCACTATAATGCTGAGGCTATAACTTGGATTAATGCTTGATAGACAATTTAAAATATTTAGATTGAAGGTGATATTGTAGGGCAAAGTATTATTTGTTTACTTTTAATATATTATCAGATAAGACTGCACTAGATTCATAGATTTTTAAGGCCAGAAGGGATCATTATGATCTGCATAACACAAGCCATAGAACTTCAGCTAGTAATTATGCAACAAGCCTATAACTTCTGTTTGATCTGTAGCACATCTTTTAGAAAGATGCCCATTCTTGATCTGAAAACTTAAAGTGATGGAGATTCCACCACACCCCTAAGTCAGTCATCTAATGGGTGATATTGTTTTCTTAAGCATCAAGCAAATCTGGTCTTTTCTGGTACTTAATTTCAGAGTGACACAAGAACAAGTTGGGTGCTACCACTTCTGATGTGACTTCTTTAAGAACTGTTAAAATACAATACATGAACTTATTTAGAGTTTGCAATATGCTCAATATGAAAATATGATTTGACAACAGAACTGAAATAAAAGTTTATCTATATGCAAATGTAGCAAGCGACATTTCCTCACTTTGTCTGCCCTGAATTTTGCCACCCCCCCTTTTCCCACACATATTTGTACTCTGTAAAGCTGAAAGAATGATATCAAAGTTTTCAGCTAGGCAAACCAGTGTTTAGATTGAGTAAACACTTTAAAGATGCTTTTTTTTTTTGCTTTGTCCTGGTAGAAAAAAGGATTAAAAATTAAGTTCAGTTTCCTGTGGGGAAGCTGATGAAATGTTCCATTATCTGCACAGGGTAGCAGAGAACTTCTAGCAAGTGTCACCTACTTAGCATGATATCCTTAAACCAAGTATCATCGCACCCAATGAAACCATAGAAATATATTATAAGGGAGATCTTGAAGCAAAATTAAAAAACCTGAGGTTAATTTCTGGGGGGAGGAGGGATGACCGTTTTGCTTGCCTTATATATACTAAGATCCCTGCATGAAACAGATGGGCCTCTGTTCTAGATGAGAGACTCTTATTACCCTGTGACATCCAATGGAATTGAGTGAATTGAATATTTTAATCTGGCAAGTGGCATAAATATTGGATCTTTTCAGCAAGCCACATGTGGACAGAACTTGTCAGCCAATAATCAAGTTATTTGGGTTTGGCCCAACTGATGGCATTGAAGAGGAGCTTGAGTGCTTTCTTTCCCTCCCCCAACAGCATCCCAAGACAGGGAAAGTGGCCTCTCTGATGATGTCAGGAGAAGAGTGTTTGTATAAGGTCCTTAGGCTACCCTCTACCCGCTTTAGCCCACGAAAGCTTATGCCCAAATAAATTTGTTAGTCCCTAAGGTGACACAAGTACTCTTCATTGTTATTTTTAGAGGCAAGAAGGGATTTTCAAATTTTTAGGCAGCCTGTTTAAAACTCTTTTTGTTTTTGTTAATGTCTGTCAAGGCTGATTCCCCACTCTGGCACTTCAAGTGTAGAAGGTGGGTGCCCACAAGGATTCTAAAAATTAATACTGGACACTCCAGGCTGGTATTAAACTTCCAAGGTTACAGCTTCTCTCTGACCTTGGATGGGTAGATGCTGCCACCACCCAGGTTCAAAAAAACCCTTTTGACCCATGAAGACACACTTGGGAATTCCTTCCTGTGGGGTATCCTCAAGCCCTTTCACCCCCCTCCCCCCAATCCTGGGAAGAGCTGAGAAAGAAAACAAAGGAAATCAGCTGTTGCCACCAGCTAATTGAACAACATATGAACAAACCTTTTAGGACACAAAAACCCCAATCCTGTTCTTAAAAAAAAAATTTATTAAAAACAAAAAGAAAGAAAACACACCTGGAACTTAGGCTATTACTAGATTTAAAAAGTGCAAATATTATATTTAAGCATCAAGAATGGTTTTCTTGAGGTCCAGCTTAATGATTACAAGCAAAACAAAAGCATTTGGGGGTTAGCACAGAGGAGTCCACAAGCCTTACAGAAATAAAAGAAATAAACCTAATCACATTTTTCTAGACATTTCCTGATTTACTTACATATCTGGGGGTTTCAAATTGAGTAGTTTCTAGGTATGATCTGGTGATTTTCATACCTGGTTTACAGCTTTTTACAGCATAGCTCCAGCCCTCTCTCTGCTCTGCAGGAGAACAACCAGACAGACAGACAAAGGGAAAGGTTTTTTCCAATTTTAAATGTTCTAGCCCTCCCACTGGCTCTTTTGGTCCTTTTACCTATGGGCTTTTCTAACCCTTTATGGGTAAAGCAATTAGTGAACAGCTACTAACAGGGATTTAATAGCTAACTGGCTAACTGGGTGTCCATAAAAGGGAGCTACCCCTCCTCACTTCATTTATCACAATATCTATCAAATGTATGTAACTAAACAACATTTTGAAGATAAGAAGCCTTTGTTAAAGATTATATATATATATATATATATATATAATTTATCTTCTGAGACTGTCTTCTCAGATCTCTGTAGCAAACCAGCAAAGACCAAAATTGTCATTCCTGATAAGGAGTATTAAGGCCAAAGTTTAAGTTTGCATTGTATAGTCTATTTTTTACTACATGCTGTTCAGGCTAAATTCAAGCTTGGGCTAAGTGGCTGCAATTCACATGGAATCAATTTTGCTTTGTTGTCTGTAAGAACAGGCCAAGTATATCTCATTAAAAATATCTGCGCTTGTTTCTCCAAAGAATCTTGAAGAGTGCAAAGCATAAAGTCAGCCACATTGAAAAGTGTTGGGCTTTGTGAAACCATTCACACTTAAAATAGGATAGATTAATAGACAGATTCCAAGGCTAACTATTGTTTTTCATTTTTCAGGTGTTCTCAGATCTTTCTAGGACTTATATTGGAAAAGGGTGATTTTTCAAGACAAATGACTTGGAAGTTAATGATATTTTTTCTGATTATATCAACTCATACAAAAGTAGTGTGATGGTGAAAAAATACTAAAAAAAGGAGATATAAAAAAACTGTATAATGGCCATAAATAACAACCCTGAGAGACTCAATGGTGTTTAAATATGATCTAAACAGTATTTCAGTATAAATCAGGATAGGTGCAGTTTTTTGGAAACATTTAATAAGGAGTGAGCATATTCCTCATTACCATTACCAGCTGAGCCCATGCCGTGACAACAGCATGTGACATGTGTTCCAATAAAAAACATGATTTGACTAAGGTGTTTGCAACCCCTTTGATATGATTTTTTTGAAGATTTAAATGAAATTTAGTTTGCAATAATCACAGAAAGAAAAAGGGTGAACACTGATCCATGTGCCAACTTCCCTCTGCCCCTGCATGGTGAATGCAGCCTACATGCAAAAAAGGGAAAGTGTGGGGGATGGGGACTAGCTAGTTGCTACAGCAACAATGGCAGAGATGGGACATCTGGCACAGGTAAGAATTTACCTTGTATCTTGGTTAAATCTTCCCTGTCCACTCCTTTGTGTTTGCCATGAGGCCCCTAGTAGTTCAATCCTACTCTGGCCACATTTGTAATTCACAAGGCTCTGCATAGTTCCAGGATATCAGCAAGCAGAATTAATTTCAAATTTACAAGGACAAACTGATTTGGGCAGACCATAAGGTAGAAATGTTCACAGAATAAGGATGATAAATTCAAGATAGATGCACCTGGCAACTCTTCCCATTCAGGGCTTAGTTCCAACCATTTGCCTGGAATCATCATAACTTGTGGAGAGCCTTGGCCTGCCCTGGATCCCCATTCCTTCCAGATATTAACACCAAATCCTATTAAAGGTTCAATAACTTACTTTTATCATCTTTTGTTGAGCTCCTTGTACAGAGGTGCTGTGTGGAGGGTGTGAAATTGAAGAACTGTGTCTTTTCTGTGGGAAATTAAAAGACCTGGGGTGGGGAGGGGGAGGGGAGTGTGAAGAAGATGTAGTGGGTAGGAAGGATGCTCTAGAAGCAATGGTACTGGACAGGGACTCAAGACCTGGCTTCAATTCCAGGCTCACCCCAAACTTAGTGTGGGATGTTGGACTCAATTAATCTACCCTGTTCCTCATCTATAAAATGGGGATAAGTCTTCTCTACTTCACAGGGGTGTTGTGAAGCTAAAATCAGTTAATGACTGTGAGGTGTTCAGCTACTACAGTGATGAGTCACATGTGCTCATAAACAGATTGTGGGCATACTGTCTTGACCATTCTTCTGTACATTCATTTGTTGCAACAGTCTTCAAACACATCTAAACTGATCTTTAACATTCTTTGATTTCTCTCAGTGATGAAGCACCTGGATTTTATTCATAAAGAAGAAATGAGGTATCACTCTGGAGATCTGGATTGCGGGTTGGAAATATAGCTGAATGGCACACAGAATCTTTATTGGCAACCCTAGTGATGGGAGCACTGTGTGTGTACCAATATCTTGGCTGCATTCTATTCTGACCTAATTTTCACCTGTGATGAGTGGTATGCACACCATTCTGCACACACCAAAAAGACAGGTTTCAGAATAGCAGCCATGTTAGTTTGTATTTGCAAAAAGAAAAGGAGTACTTGTGGCACCTTAGAGACTAACAAATTTATTTGAGCATAAGCTTTCGTGAGCTACAGCTCACTTCTTCGGAGTGAAGCACGGCATCCGTTGCCTCCTGGTGCCCGTCTCGTCGCACGTGGAGACCTATGTGCGGGCATTGGCGAGGGTGGTGGAGCCCACAGCCATTGTGGCGGCCTCCAAAATATAGGGCAAGGTTGTCTTCTTCTTAGCATCGGATGCCGCCGCTCAGGAGGCAGTGGAAAAGGGCCTGGCAGTAGGGGGCGTGTTCGTCCCCTTGGAGCCGCTAGAGGACCTGGGCGTCCGCCTGGTCCTGACCTCCGTCCCTCCCTTTCTTCCCAATGCCGCCCTGTTACCTGCCCTCTCTATGCTGGGGAAGCCCATCTCTGTCATCAGCCCTTTCCTGTTGGGCTGCAAAGACCCCGTCCTCCGTCACATCCTCTCGTTCCACCGTCAAGTGCAGCTTCAACTGCCGCCAGCAGCGCGTGATGGACAGGCGCCGGAGGGGTCCTTCCTAGTCCCCTACCAGGGGGCCCATTACTGGGTGCATTACTCCACAGGGGAGGCCCGGTGCTATCTCTGCCGGGCGATGGGGCACATCCGGAGGGACTGTCCCTTGGCCCGGCAAGGAGGGGCATCCGGGACCCCTGAGCCCCGGCAGGGCACTGGTCCCGTCAACGCCAGTGCCCCTGGATGCCCAGCGCCCGAAACCACCCCTCCTCCTTCCCAGTCCACCGTTGCTCCCGTTCGGGCCCAAGGGGCACCTCCCCAACTATGCCCAGATGAGCGGGACAGCCCCGCCCCCACTGCTTGCAATCTGGCGGGGCCTGTGGAGGAGGGTGCAGCAGGGACAACACCGGGCATGGGAGAGGGCCCACTCCAAGGGGAATCTTCCCTCCCTTGTGCTGCCCCACCGTTATCCACTCGAGTCCCTGAGCCATCACCTCTGCCCCCTGACACGACCCCTGCTGACCAGCCCCCGGATGATGCCATGAAGGGCTGGGCCCTAGTCCAGGGAAAGCGGGGCAAGCGGAAGGCTCAAGCTCCGCTCCTTCCATCTGATGCGGAGGCCCCCCGGAAGACCAGGAAGGGGGCACCGATGCCGAGCCTTCTGCTCTACCCACGGGTGTGTTTCATCCACCGGAGCTGGCTGGGGAAGACGTGGCAGCACTGGAAGGCAGTATTTCCCCTCTACGGGAGTCCCTCCCCTCCAAGGTCCCCAAGGCACCATCTGAAACCTCAGTGTGCCCCAAGGCAACCGTCGTGTCAGGTGCCGGCAGGAAGAATCTCGGGGTGGCGGAAAATGATTTCCTGTCCATATATGAAGAGATCGAGGCCCTGGTTCTGACCCCGGTCACCCAGGGGGAGGATGACCCTATGCCAGCAGGCCTCAATCTCGGCAACATCACTCCAGCCCCCTTTTCCCCATGTTCCCTCCCCCTAACCGTTGCTTCCGCTCCCACCTCCGAGGAGCCCCTGGACTCCTCCATCAACCCGGCTGCAGATGGCACCCCGCTGAGAGCTGCCGAGCCTGTTTAGGTGATGGCCAGTGCCACGCGGCCGGGATCTGAGCCACCAGGGGCACCCCTCATTGGTGAGGAGCATTCGACCTCCTTTCCGGGAGAGGGCCCTACAGAAGAGAATCCATCTTCTGATGCCGTGGCTGCCAAATCCACCATAGAGCCTGCACCCGGCATCACTGAGAGCCCACTCCCCGCCCAGAATCTCGTCTCTAACCCTGCCCCTGCCCCTGCCCCTGCCCCTGCCCCTGTCCCTATCCCGTCCAACTCCCGAGATGTTATTGCCACCCCGGGGCTGTCTCCTTCCCTTTTCCAAGAGATGACCCCCAAGGAGCAGCCTTTGTGTTTACCCGTCCTGACTCACTAGGGCCTGCTATCCTCCCTCCGCCGCCCCCTATCGCCCCAGGGTTCCAGACGGGCCTAGTACCACCACCCCATCAGGAGCCCCGTCGGGGGTCCGCACCCTGTCTGCCCATCTTGGTGGGCCATGGGGCTTTACCAAGGGCCCTGTCAGGGAGTAAAAAGGAGACCATAAACCCAGTCCCCGATGCGCCGTGAGAGGAGTTGCGGGAGTTTTTAGAATACGTCCGTGGCTCCCACAACAAAGTACAGCTTGCTCTCCAGTAATGGGGGGACTTTAATCAAATCCTCCGGGCTGCAAGGGCCCTCATGGGGGAGGGTAATAGGACCGGGAGGCAGGGCACCGTGGCCTACCAGTGGGTCCGCCTCTTCCGTGACTCCTTACTCACCTACAGGGTACGTCACGGACTGCTGCGCGGCCCGTCAGGAGCCACGAGCATCCCTGCCGGTGAAGATCCCCCCCAACCCTCTTCATGGCACCTCTTACCATCACAACATTGACCGCCTGCGGCTGTAGGATGGGTCTCCGCAGGTCCCAGGTGCTCTCCTTCTTTCGGGGGGGGTACTCTGTTGTTTTCCTGCAGGAGACCCATACGGATCTGACCGCTGAAGACAGCTGGCGGCTGGACTGGGGGGGCAGGGTCTACTTTAGCCATCTCACAGTTCGTACAGCTGGAGTGGTGACCCTGTTCTCCCCCGACCTACGGCCCGAGGTGCTGGGGCTGGCCGAGGGTGTGCCGGGCCAACTGCTGCACCTCCAGGTCCACATGGAGGGGCTTGTAGTCAACCTTGTTAACATCTCTGCCCCGGCAGCGAGCCCGGAGCGGCTGCAATTCTATCAGCAGGCGTCCACCTTCCTTGGCATCTTGGATCCTCATGAGTGCCTGGTCCTGGGAGGGGACTTTAACATCACCCTCAAAGAGCGGGACTGCTCGGGGACCGAACAGAGCCCAGCCGCTGCCGCCGTCCTCCAGGAGATAGTCGAACACCACTCCCTGGTGGACGTCTGGCACGACTACCACCCGGATGACACTTCCACGTTCACCTTTGTCCAGGTGGAGGTCCATCGGTCGAGGTACTCCCGGTTGAACTGCATTTATTTATCATGCTTTCATCTTTCACGAGCCCACTCCTCCAGCATCCGGCCGGCCCCATTTTCTGACCATCATTTAGCCACCGTGACAGCCTCCCTCTGCGCGGAGAGGCCAGGGCCGGCCTATTGGCATTTCAACAACAGCTTGCTGGAGGATGAGGGCTTTGTGGCATTCTTCTGGGAGTTCTGGCTGGCCTGGCGAGGGCAGCGGGGTGCCTTTCCCTTGGCACGGTGGTGGTGGGACCTAGGGAAGGTGCGTGCCCAGCTTTTCTGCCGTGACTACACCTAGGGCACCAGCCGATGGAGGGATGCGGCGATAGAGCAGTTGAAGTGATGAATTGTTAATCCTTATGGGATGGGGCTTAATATCACAAAGATGGAATTTGCATTTTCAAATCATCATAACTTTATTATTTTCAGATCACTAATTTCAGACTAGCAACCACATGCTTCTCAGTAAGGGCTGTCATGTCCCAAAAGTACTTTTGTCATCATCCTCCTGAAAAAGCAAATGCATCCAATGAAGTGAGCTGTAGCTCACGAAAGCTTATGCTCTAATAAATTTATTAGTCTCTAAGGTGCCACAAGTACTCCTTTTCTTTTTGCGAATACAGACTTACACGGCTGCTACTCTGAAACCTGAAAAAGAAAGTGCTTACAACTATTTGGTTTAATGCAGAAAAATATATATGTTTACCCTGTGCTGAACCCATCATATTGTATATGAATGGCCATGCTTTCTCATTAAAACAAGAGATAACTCACCTTATGCTTCTAATTCTGTCAGTAAATTTCTGATCTTACATGATTTGAAACTGAAATAATTTCACAGCCTGAGTCTATTCCTATCATTTTTGTATTAATCTGAAAATTCTTTTGAACTAAGTGTTTAGTTTAGAAGGAACATAATTTCACAGATTTCTTTGATAATAAATGGCTGATCATTCAGCCATTAATTCATTCACTTAATATTAATTGTTATAAGATTAATCATGATGAACTAATGTATTAATATCCACATAATATGTGCATCCATAGAAATTGCATTGCAATATGGTGATTAACTAATGTACTATTAGTTTAGTGTTAATTCTTGTAGTATAAGAAATAACCGTAAGCAAAGGATGCAGGATTTTTCATTGTTACTTATTTTTTCTTTTTAACAAGGGATTCTCTATAATATCACAATTTGAAAGGTAAGTAAAGGTGTAGAAAAATTAAGATCCTGAGCTATTTCAAATTAGCTCGCTACTTTCATATACCTCTGACTTGCATTACTAATTTTAACAATTGGCAAGTTTCATAGCGTGATCTTTCTACCAATAAGTTGTTGAGCACTTGTTGAAGGGTTATGAAAATACGTACATCTGAGCTTCTTTGGACAGTGAAGAAAAAATTCAAACCATTTTCATATAATTAATAAGACAAAGATCTATAATCTCTGTGAGCAATAACAAATAAATACCTCAAGTAAAAAAATTTTCTTTGACTGTCCATTTTATCCTTAGCCTTTGGATAATAAACCAAAGGTTCAGTAATATGTTTTTATTACAGACAATTTTTTTTTACTCCCAGCTTAATATTATGGATCCTTTCAGTATTTGCATAATATATGTCCCCATATAATGCGCATGCACACATGCCCATGTATGTATTGTGATGGGACAAGGCCAGATGGCTATGGAAGAGTAGTCCTTTTGGGATCCGGGAAGTGTGGGGGTGTGGCGTGGAGCTGCCCCCCAATCCATCTGTATGTCCCCTGCAACCCCCACCACTACTACCACCACCGCTGCCCCCTCCACCACCCCCACTGGCTGTATACCATCTGCCTCAGCTCCTGCCTCTGGACTCAGCTGCTTGCTTGGCTTGACACGCCCTATTTCCACCCTTTGGGCCAGAAGCAGCAGCCAGCGTAAAAAGACTTGTGCAAGCGCATGTGGGTGCATGTGTTCCCCCCCGGACTGCCCACCCCACAGCTTTGCCCTTTACTACCTGCCCCATTTGCGCTTTTCAGCTTTTCCCCCCCTTATGCCCCAGCCCCTGCTTACTACCTTCAGTTTCTTTGCCTGCCCCGCCCATTTCCTCCTGCAGCCTCTGTTTGTTTGCCCAGCCCCAACCTCTAAGGCTAGCCCCTTGGTTTCCCTGCCCTACCTCCAGCCTGCTTAGCCCCTTGCTCCGCGTGCCCATGCCCCCTCCCATGCGCTTGTGCCACTCCCCATTTTAGTTTCAACCCTCTTCACTGCACCCCCAATGTTGTTGTATCCCCCCCTCCCCTAGTGCACCAAGAGGAGCCGGAATTCCACCCTGTGTTGGCGACTGACCCCTAACCCCTGATTGCCCCCCGTCCAGCCCACCCCTTTTGGCGCCCTCCTCCCCTGCCTGCAGCCTAGCGGGGAGGAGTGGATGACCTGCTTCCCCTCTTCCCTCCTCCTTCTGGTGTCTCCCCTTCCCTCCTTGCTCATGATGGCGGGGGACGAGACAGGTGGGGCCCCTCAAGCAGCCCGAGCTGCTCCTCCCCCGCCTGCCCCTCCGTCACCCCCCCAAGCTTCTACCTCCGCTGCTGAACCATCTGCCACCGCCCCCGCTGGGGCACCAGCAACGACGGGCACCAGTGTGACTCCACTGCTGCCACTTTTCTCACCCCCTTAGATTCAGGGGGAGCCCCCCCAACCGGCAGAAATGGCCAGGGTAAGAAGAAGGGGAAGGGCCCTGCTAAAAAGACCAGGCCTCCATGGCAGGAGCTGCCCCCAATGCCCTGGCCCCACCACCAGCTGGGGCGTTCCTCCCCGCTTTTCCCTCCACCAGCTCTGTGGGTGTCCCTCCCCGGCCCCCAGAGTGTACGCCCAGGTGGCGGCAACCCCCCCCCATCTGCTGATTCGTCATCTCTCCCGCCCACTGCCTCCACTACCATCTATAGCGGCCGGGGCCCCTTTTCCACCATGACCAGGAAGCACGGCGTCCGTTGCCTCCTGGTGCCCGCCTCGCCCCACGTGTGGGCATTGGCGAGGGTGGTGGGGCCCATGGCCATTATGGCGGCCTCCAAGGTCGTCTTCTTCTTAGCATCGGATGCCGCCGCTCAGGAGGCGGTGGAGAAGGGCCTGGCAGACAAACACGCCCCCTTGTCCCCTTGGAACCACTAGAGGACCTGGGCGTCCGCCTGGTCCTGACCTCCGTCCCTCCCTTTCTTCCCAATGCTGCCCTGTTACCCGCCCTCTCTACCCTGGGGAAGCCCATCTCTGTCATCAGCCTTCTCCTGTTGGGCTGCAAAGACCCCGCCCTCCGTCATGTTCTCTCGTTCCGCCGTCAAGTGCAGCTTCAACTGCTGTCGGCAGTGCATGACAGAGAGGCACTGGAGGGGTCCTTCCCAGTCCCCTACCAGGGGGCCCATTACTGGGTGCATTACTCCACAGGGGAGGCCCGGTGCTACCTCTGCCGGGCGATGGGGCACGTCCGGAAGGACTGCCCCCTGGCCCGGCAAGGAGGGGCATCCGGGATCCCTGAGCCCCGGCAGGGCACCGGCCCCATCATCGCTGGCGCCCCTGGATGCTGGCGCCCGAAACCACCCCTCCTCCTTCCCAGTCCACCATTGCTCCCGCTCGGGCCCAAGGGGCACCTCCCCAACTATGCCCAGATGAGCGGGAGAACCCCGCCCCCACTGTTTGCAATCAGGCGGGGCCTGTGGAGGAGGGTGCGGCAGGGACACCACCAGGCATGGGTGGGGGCCTGCCCCAAGGGGAATCTTCCCTCCCTTGTGCTGCCCCACCGTTATCCCCTCGAGTCCCTGAGCCATCTGCCCCCTGACACAACCCCTACAAGGCCCTAGTCCAGGGAAGGCGGGGCAAGCGGAAGGCTCAAGCTCCGCTCCTTCCATCTGATGCGGAGGCCCCCCGGAAGACCAGGAAGGACGCACCAATGCCGAGCCTTCCACTTTACCCACGGTTGTGTTCCATCCACCGGTGCCAGCTGGGGAAGACGTGGCAGCACTGGAAGGCAGTATTCCCCCTCCACGGGAGTCCCTCCCCTCCGAGGCCCCCAAGGCGCCATCTGAAACCTCAGTGTGCCCCGAGGCAACCGTCGCATCAGGTGCCAGCGGGGAGAATGTGATTCTCACACCCCTGTCTCTGTTATTTCATTAGTTGTCCCCCAAAATTAATTGGAATCTAGGTCCTGTGGATCACCCTTCTAGGTTGGGGGGGATCCTTTAGCAGTGTCCCTACAAACACAGTCAGGACCCCCACCACAAGAGCACAGTTGGAAAATTACTCAGACTTAGGGCCCCCTCCACGGTGGTCTGCAAAGTCTCTAGGTGCTCCCCCACTGGTAGATGGTCCTCTTCTTCTCCTCCTCGGGCTTCAGCAGCTCCAGGCAGCAGACTCTGCAGCAGCAGCAGCAGCTCCAGGAACTCCAGGGGGTGGTCCAGGCAGGCAGAAAGGACCCCTCTCAGGTGGTGGTGGTGGTGGTGTACACAAAAGCAGTGGCTGGGGTCCCTCACTCCTCCTCTCTTGGGAGTGGGCTAGCAGCCCCCCCCCCCCCCCGGGCTGCAGTTGGAGCAGTAGCAGCACCCGAGAGTGGGGGGTCCAGGAACCAGGTAGCAGAGAACGGGGGGCTGGTGTCTGGCCCAGCCAGGGGAGCAGCTGGAGCAGCAGGGAGAGCTTAGGGCCTAGCAGCAAGAGTAGCAGCTTCCCACCTCCCTCCAAGCTAGAAGACTATGGACGAGTAGTCTTATTGGGATCCGGGAAGTGGGTGGGCAAAGCCCATCCACTGCTAAAGGATCCCCCCCAGCCTAAAAGGGGGATCCACAGGACTAGATACCCAAAAAATTCCGGGGGAGAACTAATGAAATAACAGGGACAGGGGTGTGGTCAAAGGTCAAACAAAGGGAACCGGACGGGGACACCGAGCAGAGAACCCCAGACAGCACCCACTGCTCCTCAAAGGCATCAAGGGAGTCAGAGGATGCTGCCAAGAGGAACTCTGCCCAGATGCGTGAATGGACCGAGGATCGGAAATAGGCCCCACAGTCACAGGAGACTCCATCGGCCAACCTCCTCACTCTGGTTTTATAAATGGCCATTTTAGATAGGGCCAGGAGGAGGTTGACCAGGAGATCCCGTGACTTTGTGGGGCCACGGCTAGGGAGTGCATAAATGAGAAGGTGAGGGGAGAAGTGCAACCAAAAGCGTAATAAAATATTGGTGAGGAGCCGGAATAGGGGCTGCAGCCTGGCACACTCCAAGTATATATGTGCCAGGGTATCCCTCACGCTGCAAAAGGGGCAGGTGTCTGGGATTGAGGTGAACCGCGCCAAGTTACATGCCCGTGCTCACGGCTCGTGAAGGAGCCGCAAGCTGAAATCCCCGGCGGGTCTCGGCACTAAGGTGGAATATAGGCTGGCACACCGTGGCGCCTCACCCTCCAAAGGTGGCAGGAGGTCCCGCCATTTTGTATCAGGGCGGGACATGAGGGTGAGGGCGTGAAGGGTGTGGAGCACGAGCGTGCATAGATGTTTTCTTGGTGCGGTTTGAAAGCAGACCAGCTGTATGTCGTGCAGCCGGCTTACAGTGAAGGGGTGAAGGGGTCGGTTGGGTCCACGGGGCGAGGTCCAATTAAAAGGTCCGGCGGGTCCGGGGTAGGGGGTGTGCGGGGCATGCCCTCGTGCAGGACCCAGTCGAGATAAACCTGAGCAGCGGGCAGCAAAGCGGCCTTCACCTCCTGAAGTATGTGCTGGGGAGTACAAGGTCTGGAAAGCCCCATGCGCTTAGCGAGTGTCAGGGGATCCAGTCAGTCTCCCTGGTCATAGTCCAGGAGGTCTCCAACTCTTGTGACCTCTGCCAGGACCAACCTCTGGTGCACCGAGCGGGACTCCGCCACCTGCACACGGAGCTGGGGGTTGTGTAGCAGGGGCTCCGCGAGGAGATCTGCCCCCTCGGTGGCTGCCACGGACCTGGTCATTGAAAAGAGTTTCCAGGTCCGGAGGAGATCCTGGTAGAAGACCGGCAGCCCGGAGAGGTCTCGCGGAAGACCTCTCGGATGGAGATAAAGGAGCTGCCAGTTGTATCGGAGCCCTCGGAAGCGGTGCAGGAAGGGGTGCGCCAGTATGCTCCACGCCGGACTACCTGCACCATAAAGGAGCCTCTGCAGGGCCTGGAGGCGGAAGACATGGACCTGAGTAAGCAAACATTTTAGGCCCTGCCCTCCCTCCTCCAGAGGTACATGGAGAACCCCTGCAGGCACCCAGTGCAGTCCTGACCAAAAGAACTCCAGAATCGATGTCCAGAGGTTGGCCAGGAAACCCGGGGCCGGGACCAGGGTGTTGAGCCGGTACCAGAGCATGGACAGGATTAGTTGATTAAGCACCAGCGCTCTCCCTCGAAGGGAGAGGCACTGGAGTAGTCCTGTCCATTTTCAGAACTGCTCTATTGCCCCGCCCTCTAAATTCTGCCAATTCTCTGGCGGAGAGGGATGCATGGCAGAAAGGTAAACGCCGAGATAGAGCAGCGGACCCATGCTCCACCGGACGGCCTGAAGCGCGTGTTGGAGAGAGCTCACCTGCCACCAGTCCCCTACCACCAAGCCAGAGCTCTTGACCCAGTTGACCCACGCGGAGGAGGCTACCGAATAGACGGCCTGGCAAGCCTCCGCCCGGGTCCTGGACTACTAGAAGCATGTCATCAGTAAACGCCAACAGGACCAGCCGCAGCTCTGGCTCCTGCAGCACCAACCCTGTCAACCTCCTTCGGAGGAGACAGAGGAAGGGCTCGATCGCCAGAGCGTATAGCTGGCCCGAGAGGGGGCACCCCTGCCGTACTCCTTGCCCAAAGCTGACCGGTTCGGTCAGGGTCCAGTTGAGCCTGACCAAACACTCTGCAGAGGCGTACAGCGCACGGAGAAAACCCACAGACTGGGGTCCAAAGCCAAACGCCTGCAGAGTGCTCAGGAGATACCCGTGATCCACCGTCGAACGCCTTCTCCTGATCTAAGGACAGGAGGGCGAACGACAGGCCGTCCCTACACCCGAGTTCCAAAAGGTCCCGGACCAGATATAGGTTGTCAAAGATGCTGCGGCCCGGGATGGTGTAGGTCTGGTCTCGGTAGACCACGTCCGCCAGCACGGACCCTAGCCGCAGTGAGATTGCTTTTGCCACGACTTTGTAGTCCGTGCTGAGGAGCGAGACGGGGCGCCAGTTTTGTAAATCGCGGAGGTCCCCCTTCTTCGGCAATAAGGCGAGCACGGCTCGCCTGCACGAAAGAGGGAGGAACCTGCTCTGCAAAGACTCGGCCCAGACGGTGACTAGGTCTGGACTGAGGATGTCCCAGAACACGTGGTAGAACTCCACGGTCAGCCCGTCCATACCCGGGGATTTATTGGTGGGCATGCGACGGAGGGCTTCCGAGAACTCGGCCAGAGTGAGAGGCAGCTCTAGCCGGTCTCAGTCGCCCGCGCTGACCATCGGGAGTTCCTCCCAGAGCTCTCTGCAAGCGTTAGGATCGGTCAGATCCGGGGAGAAAAGGCTTGCATAGAAGGCTCTCGCCCTCCCGCATATCTTCACCGGATCGGTTAGGGGGGTGCCATCTTCTGCCAATAGGCAGATGATATGTTTCTTAGTCCCCCTCTTTTTCTCCAGGGCGTAGAAGAAGTGGGAGCCGCGATCCATCTCCCGAAGGCGATGGATGCGGGATCGAACAAAGGCACCCCGGGCCCAATGGTCCTCGAGGGTCCGGAGCTCCTCACGCTTCTCCTGGCATTCTCCGCAGAGGGGTGGATCCTCGGGGCTGGTGGCCAGACGCCTCTCCAGCTCTAAGACCTCCCGTTCCAACTGCTCTATCGCCGCATCCCTCCATTGGCTGGCGCCCCGGGTGTAGTCACGGCAGAAGAGCCGGGCGCGCACCTTCCCTAGATCGCACAACCGCCGTGCCGAGGGAAAGGCATGCCGCTGCCCTCGCCAGGCCAGCCAGAACTCCTGGAAGGACTCCACGAAGCCCGCGTCCTCCAGCAAGCTGTTGTTAAAATGCCAATAGGCCGGCTCCGGCCTCTCCGCGCAGAGGGAGGCTGTCATGTTGGCTATATGATGGTCAGAAAATGGGGCCGGCCGGATGCTGGAGGAGTGGGCTCGTGAAAGATGAAAGCGTGATAAATAAATGCAGTCCAACCGGGAGTGGCGCGACTGATGGGCCTCCACCCGGACAAAGGTGAACGTTGCAGTGTCATCCGGGCGGTGGTCGCGCCAGACATCCACCAGGGAGTGGTGTTTGACTATCTCCTGGAGGACGGTGGCGGCGGCTGGGCTCTGCTTGGTCCCCGAGCAGTCCCGCTCTTCAAGGGTGATGTTAAAGTCCCCTCCCAGGATCAGTCACTCATGAGGATCCAAGATGCCAAGGAAGGCGGATGCCTGCTGATAGAATTGCAGCCGCTCCGGGCTCGCTGCTGGGGCATAGATGTTAACAAGTTTGACTACGAGCCCCTCCATGCGGACCTGGAGATGCAGCAGTTGGCCCGACCCAGCCTCGGCCACCCCCAGCACCTCGGGCCGTAGGTCGGGGGAGAACAGGGTCACCACTCCAGCCGTATGAACTGTGAGATGGCTAAAGTAGACCCTGCCCCCCCAGTCCAGCCGCCAGCTGTCTTCGGCGGTCGGATCTGTGTAGGTCTCCTGCAGGAAAACCACAGAGTACCTCCCCTCCCGAAGGAAGGAGAGCACCTGGGACCTGTGGAGACCCATCCTACAGCCGCAGGTGTTCAATGTTGCGATGGTAAAAGGTGCCATGAGGAGGGCTGGGGGGGATCCTTGCCGGCAGGGATGCTCGCGGCTCCCGACGGGCTGCGCAACAGTCCGTGACCCACCCCGTAGGTGAGTAAGGAGTCATGGAAGAGGCGGACCCGCTGGTAGGCCGCGGCGCCCTGCCTCCCGGTCCTTTTACCCTCCCCCATGAGGGCCCTTGCAGCCCAGAAGATTTGATTAAAGTCCCCCCATCGCTGGAGAGCAAGCTGTACTTTGTTGCGGGAGCCATGGACGTAGCAGCTTCCCACCTCCCTCCAAGCTAGAAGGCTTATGGGAGAGTCGTGGGAGAAAGAGAGATTCGCTCCAGGCTAAACAAATCCCTGGGACCAGGGTAAGTGAAATGGCAGCTGCTCCAGGTCAATTAAGACACCTGGGGCCAATTAAGAACTTTCCAGAAGGCAGGGAGAAGGCTAGGTTGATTGGGATACCTGAATCTAATCAGGCTTCAGGCTGGCTGAAACTAGATAAAAGCCTCTCAGGTGGGAGTGCATGTCAGGAGCTGTAGGAAGAAGTTGCGCAGTTGGAAAGGCTAAGTAGTACACACCATATCAGGCACAAGGAAGGAGGCCCTGAGGTAAGGGTGAAGTGGAGCTTGAGGAAGTGAGGGCTGCTGTGGGGGAAGCAGCCCAGGGAATTGTACATGTCATGTTTCTAAAAGGTCAGCTACCATAGCTGATACTATTATGGTCCCTGGGCTGGAGCCTGGAGTGGAGGGTGGGCCTGGGCTCCCCCCTACCTTTGCCCCCTGTTTAATCACTGAGACTGGGAGACAACAGAGATTGTGCAAGGAAGGATAACTTTTCCTCACCTCCCTTGCTGGCTTATGATGAAAATGGCTCAGTAGACTGTGACCCTTGTCCCTAGAGAAAGAAGGGTTACGTGGAGGGTCACAGTGAGCCTCTGAGGCTAGCGAAATCTGCCAGGAAATGCGGGATCCAGGGAGGCAAGGACAGAGCTTTGTCAGAGAATGCATGCATTATAGGAGGGAATGGTAGCGCCCACTATTGAGGATGCTTGACAATTGCCATTATAACACCTTGTATTAAGTTGCTTATAAAACTTTGCCAGTATTAATCATATGGGCTGAAACTTTCCATGACAGGTGTCTACCTCAGGCTGAAAGTTTTTGGAAAAGTTCAGTGAAAATGGGTCAGACATTTGAGAACAAGGTTAGAGAAAAATACATTGTTTTGCTTTAGTTAAAAATATGCTGGCAACCTTTTCTTTGAGAAGCTTTAAATGACCCCATTCTTTTGAGCTGGAACATGACATTTGGCAGGGAGATGGCCTCGGTTTTAGGGACATGCCTTTTTGCCAGCTCTCGGAATTTTGGCCAAATTTGGCCACATTATACAGCTTTGAAAATTGTAATTTAGCATATGCTCAGTTGAGACTTCCCTGAGCTTTACAGCTAAATTCCCTGAAAAATCCATCTGCACTGAGTGTGCTATATGCCCAGGCTTTCAGGGGGCAATAGCAGTTCTGGGCTGCTACATGTCAGGATAGAGCCACAGCCAGGCACCAGAAATGAGAACAGGGAGACTGACTCTCCTGGGGATATCAATAGTCCCTCTGCTGGTACCCAGGCAGGGGAGGAGGAAGCCTCCTTATTAGAATGCAGCAAGGATAAGAAATGGATTTGTGAGGGGGGAGAGATGGTGTCGATTGGGACAAGGAGCCATATAATTAAGTGATCATGTAATTAAAGACTATGTCATAAGGCATCCTCAAAGGGGGCCAAATTAAGTTTGCACAGGTAACCTTAATTCTCCCATTTCCTAACTTTTGAGTGCTTGACATTGCAACCTTAATAATGTTGTTTTAACCAAATATATATGTATGTAATATGTATAGCAAAAAAATCAGTAAAGCTAATTAGCAGACACACTGTTTTTATAGAAAGCATTTTTATTTTTACATGGCTGGAAAGCACACAGAAAAAAAGAGTTACCCAATAGTAAAATTACATATGTCCAACTAGAATAAAATTCCAAAAGACACATGACCTACACATTCTTCTGGAAAGGAGATAGAATTTTCCTTTTAAACTGAAATGAGGACCTAAACTGAGAAGTTTGCATTCCAGGCCTACTGTATCTATAATTCAGAGGTATTTAATTGGAGGTATTTAATTGGTATTTAAGAGGTATTTAATTGGTATTTAATTATGTACTGTGTTTGCTTAAAAGAAGAGATGGACCTGTTATGATCTAGCTCATCCCTCCCCATAACATTTATGGGAATTTGAGAGCTTTAAATAATGGATTTGGTGAAAAACCCTAAAGAAATACTAGCCACCTTTCCCTAGAAGAGATGGAATGTATCAGTACAAATTGTTCTTGCTATTAATATAGGTCCTGATTCAGGAATGCATCCCTATTCAGGTATGGTGCTGGAGCACATACTTAAGCCCGTGCTTAAATCCCATTGATTTCAATGAGATTTAAGTGCTTTGCAGAATCAAGGTAATTATTATTGCTATAATTTGAGTGGAAAGGGAGCATGTACCTTTAAAACCAGCAGATTCTGTTGCAAACACTTCCAGTGAAATTTTTAGTTTGAACCCATCTCTAAATTCTGCTGGTTTGAAAGATAGAGCCACTCTTGAATCCCTCTCTGAATCTCAGTAATTTGCAGATTGGCTGTACATCCTGGGATTGCTGCTTTTTGTAAGCAGAAAACAAACATTTTTTAACACTCTACTTTTGTAGAGGGCTAATGGAGACCTTTAAAGTTTAAGCAGATTGGAAAAATCCATGCTGTAAATATTCCCGCACACTAATATCAAACATAGTATAGTAAGCCTGGTATGAAAAGCATCCATATCAACCATCACATTATCCAATTTTTGAATGATTCCTGCCTCCCCCAAGCTGACAGTAGTGATGATACTGATCAGTAGCCAAGACTGCAGGCTGTTGGCTGATGCTGAAGTTAAATGCAAATGACAGAAATAACAGCAGTGATGGATGTCTTTGGATCTGCTGAACTGACAAAATGCTATAGTGCTTAGGATGTTGGGTGTCGGTAAAAATGGGCAGCACAGGACATGGCATTTGAAGCCTTTACATGACATAATGTGAAGTGATGGTCTGCACTGAACCCTGCATACATGACATTAATGGCATTGATATGTATGTTACTCTGCCTACCACAATGGTGATACAGGTTGTTTGTTGAAATGCACTAAAGGAAGGGGATAAAATGGGGGCCAGCCAAGACCATCACTTCTTACAGCATCTTTAGGGGAGACCCCCCCACACATTTGGGGCATACTAGAACCCAGGCGGTGCCTCCCTCACACTCTGCCATAGAACCTTGGGGGAAAACTGCAGGGAGGAACCAGCCAGAGAATCCAGTTGGTAGGAGCAGTAGCAGCCACAGCTGAGATCTTGGACATTCACAGAACTTTCTAGAGTTTTGACTGGCCTTTCTCTGCCCTGTGCTGATTTGCTCTAACCCCCTTCACAGGGTCTTTACCTCAGCTTTAGTCCACAGTTGCTCCCCTTAGCCTCTTCCCACTGCACTGTCCCTGTTATGCCCTTTTCCTTCAGCTTATCCCCTCCTAGTTAAACCCACCCCCAAAAAATCATAGAACTAACATGCTGTTTGCTGCAACCGCACTGTGCACTCTGCTTGTGTGTTGACACCTTTCCCTCACCCTGTGGTTGTCTAAATTGTCCATTTAGATTGTGAGCTCTTTTGGACCATGGATGGTGAATGTACAGTGCTAGCAGAATGGGACTCCATTCTTGGTTGGTCCTTAGGCACTACTGTGATAAACAAATTATTAATAAATAATGCCATTAGAAAATGTTACTTGCGTAGTTAATTTCTGTAATGGTGGAGCATTATTTGATAAGTCATGTCATAGTACTACTATTTTTTAGCTTTCACTATTGGCTTATTATAAGCCTATTTTTGTCTTATTCTAATGCCAACCTCTGCCTTGGGATATTTGATCCAGATTTCTGACTTGTTCATTGAAATGAACAAGGAAGAGTCTGTGGGTACATCTGTACTCTTAGTTATTGGTCAGACTGCAGATCTGTATTTCCATACAAAGGTCCCTCAAGATCCTCATCTGCCCTTTCCTTATGGGCAGAATATTGATTGGTGATTCAGTTGAAAGGGTCTGTAAATATTTGCCCTTTGTGTCTATTACTCTCTCACTTCCTTGCTTTTCCACAATTGTACCACCCATTTTCTCAGGTGTGATGTCTGAACCAGTTCCTTTCTATTTTATCCCATTTGCCTTACTTTGTAACTCTGATAATCACATGTTCTGCCTGAGCAATTGCCCTCCTTCCACTAGAAAGGAAAGAAGCTTGAACTTGATGCAAATATTAAAAGTTGTCTTTATTTAAGAAAAGGAATTGAAACACAATTTCCACAGATGATTACCTTGGTACCTTATGTATCTAATACTCTAGGACAGTGCGACAGGGTGTTCTACTCAGTGAGGCCTCCTCCTGGCCATTTTAGGGATTAGCTCCCCCAAGCCAAAACCCCTTCCTGTCTTTGTACTCTGTCACTCTTTGTTGCTCTCTCTGTCTGTCTGCAGCCCCTCTCTCACTCCACATGCTGCAGCTTCCTCTTTGTGACTCAGTCCTGCAGCCAAGTCACTAAGTGGTTTCCCCTTCCAAGGTAAAATCCTACAAAGTCTGTCTGCCCAAGCAGCACTAGGCAGTCCTCATACCCACTGCCCTGACCCTTTCACTCCTGCAATAACCCAGGCAGATTTTTTGTTCAGTGCCCTAAGCAGTACCACTCTGTTGATAGGGGAACCCAGACCTGCCTTCTGCTCTGGTTCCAGTCCAGGGCCCTTTACCAGGCAGTCAAGGTCTGCAGTTTCCCTAGCCTTACTGCTTTTGCCCCTGGATTACTTGCTGCCTTGCTTCACTTATTCTATCACTCTTCTCAGGTGTACTAGGTCTCAGGAATTCAAGTTCAAATTCCTATCCTACCTTCCCTCCCCTACCACCCTACAGCCCTTTTCTCTATTACCAGTCTCTTGGCTTTATGTAAACTATGCCTGTTCCCACAGAGGTGAGCTTGCTTCCAATTAGTTGCCTCCTCCTAGCCTAAATCTCTCCCCTGTAAATTGCTGCTTAATTGGCTGATTATGCCCACCTGGCCTAATTCAGCTCTCTCAGGGCCAGTGTGGTGAGTACACCCTATCTCAGACACTTTTTAGGATTTTTCAATTATTTATTAGCACTATTTTTCATATCCCTCCAACTATAAAGCCAATTTCCTTACATTACCACTAGAAGGCTTTGGATAGAAAAAAGAGATAATATTTAGAGTTTTAAAATGTATTCTGCACTTGATGCTAAACATCTTATCCTATGCATCACAGTATCACATTAAGGTTCAATATCTTGAAAATCACCTGGGCTAAATGCAAATGCTATGTGCATGATCTGAAAATGACCCAGATAGCTCACAAGATGCTGGACTTCAGAACTCTCTCTTATGCAGGACTAAACAGCAAAGGCAATTATCAGTACCTTTTCCATTATCCATATTTTTGAGGTAAGTTTCTTTAAAAAATAAAAACTGACAGCTAGTTGAAAGCTGATCAATGTTTTATATTGTTCTATCAGGGATGCATTACTGAACTAATTCAGTGGGAAGCAAAAAGGTGCAAAATAATGCAATTTATCACTTGGTCAGAGAAATAAATGAATTTATGCCATGGTTAGAATGTTGATATATATAATATTAACTTTATACATGTGTGTACAGTTAAGTATCCTTCATATATGCACACAATGTATTCTATTTGTATAAATTTTGCATCATATTAGACTCAGATTTTCTCTCATAAATGTGTACTGTGTTTCACTGAATAATTTTTGTTCTGCTTCAATTTCAAGTTAATCTGTTGATCTGACCCACCATCCTCTTTGTGAAAAGAGGTACTTGTATGTGTTCTACATGTGTATATTCACTTTTCTGAAATGCTGCTACTATATCCACAAATAATTTGATATGTTTTTGGTGAATTTCATGTAAAATCTCATCCCATAGCTGCCTCACTGTGCTAAAAAATGTATAGAGACAAAGAATAGAAGCACTTTCTTATAAACTTGCCTATATTTTATCCTTGCCTATATTTTAACAATGCCTATATTTTCTTCCTTTCTTATTTTCTTCCTCAGCCGTGGGATTTGTAATCATCATCCATCTGGGTCATCCTATTACTAATAAAAATAATGCAAGAATCAACGTCCTTGCCATATTTTTGTCACAAGAGAAAAGTTAGTAGCGTATAGAGGAAGAGATTTGGGTGTATGGCGAGAACAAGTCAGGACATATACTATTAATTAGGTTCAAGAAATCATAGTGCTGATACTAACAAAGTGAAGAGATTAATTTCTAATTTTAAAACTGAGATGTATAGAAAATTAAAGAAGACTAAGGTGCAGAAAAACAAAACAAGGTGAACCACAGATCACAGTGAGGTCAAGTATTAAAAAGAAGGTGGGAGGGGAATGAGGAGGGAAATGGAGGACAGTAATAGAAAAAATAATCAGAAAACAGAACCAATGTATCTCCATTGATTTTTGTGGTTACTGTTTATTAAAATACTCTGGCTACAGACTATCTTTCTTTCAAATGCTCTGTATTTATTATTGCTTCATTTGTCTTGAAAGGATAACTGCAGGCACTTAAATAAAAGGATTCATAGATTGTCTAGTTTCACTGTAACATCCTTGTCTGTGATAAGTACCTGTGTTCAAATGTTATTCTGGAACTTCTTTAAGCAATACTCCTCTGTTAATCACCATTGATCTCACTATGCCTTCTGCAGCAGTCATACCATACTATATTTTCTTCCTCCAATGGCGGGAGCATATAATTAATGTAATAAATTTATTGAACTTTTGAAAGCAAGGGTGATTTTATGATTAAGGCTCTGGACGAGGTCTCAGAAGATTTGGGTTGAATTCCTGACTTTGCCACAGACTCCCTATTTGACCTTGTCCAAGTCACTTAATCTTTCTGGGCTGTATTTTGGAGGTATTTCGACACCTAAAGATGCTGATAGGCACCTAGTGCTTAGATGTCCAACTCCTACTGAGATCTATGGTAATTCACCTTATGAATTACCTTACTCATGGCAGATTGTAAATTTACAATACATCCCTGTGGTGGGGAAAATACCACAGTGGCCCAAGACTGTAGCATTTAATTTCAGAAAGGGGAACTACACAAAAATGAGGAGGTTAGTTAAACAGAAATTAAAAGGTACAGCACCAAAGGTAAAATCCCTACAAGCTGCATGGAAACTTTTTAAAGACACCATAGTAGAGGCTCAACTTAAAGGTATACCCCAAATTAAAAAAAAAAAGTGCCACCATGGCTAAACAACTAAGTAAGAGGCAAAAAAGTATCCTTTAAAAGTGGAAGTTAAATCTTAATGAGGAAAATAGAAAGGAGCATAAACTCTGACAAAGAAGTGTAAAAATATAATTAGGAAGGCCAAAAAAGAATTTGAAGAACAGCTAACCAAAGACTCAAAGTAATAGCAAAAAAAAAAAATTAAGTACATCAGAAGCAGGAAGCCTGCTAAAGAACCAGTGGGGCCACTGGACAATCGAGATGCTAAAGAAGAACTCAAGAATAAGGCCATTGAGAAGAAACTAAATGAATTATTTGCATTGGCCTTCACAGTTGAGGACATGAGGGAGATTCCCAAACCTGAGTCATTGCTTTTAGGTGACAAATCTGAGGAACTGTGCCAGATTGATGTGTCATTAGGGGAGGTTTTGGAACAAATTGATAAACTAAACAGTAATAAGTCACCAGGACCAGATGGTATTCACCCAAGAGTTCTGAAGGAATTAAAATGTGAAACTGCAGGACTACTAACTGTAGTCTGTAACCTATCATTTAAATCAGCTTCTGTACCAAATAACTGGAGGACAGCTAACGTGATGCCAATTTTTGAAAAGGGTTCCAGAGGTGACCTCAGCAATTACAGGCCGGTAAGCCTGACTTCAGTACTGGGAAAACTGGTTGAAACTATACTAAAGAACAAAATTGTCAGACACATAGATTAACATAATTTGTTGGAAGAGTCAACATGGTTTTTGTAAAGGGAAATCATGCCTCACCAATCTACTAGAATTCTTTGAGGGGGTCAACAAGCATGTGGATAAGTAGGATCCAGTGGATATAATGTATTTAGATTTTTCAGAAAGCTTTTGACAAGGTCCCTCATCAAAGGCTCTTAAGCAAAGTAAGCTGTCATGGGATAAGAGGGAAAGTCCTCTCATGGATTTGTAACTGGCTAAAAGATAGCGAACAAAAGGAAGGAATAAATGGGCACTTTTCAGAATGGAGAGAAGTAAGTAGTGGTGTCTCCCAGGGGTCTATACTGGGCCCAGTCTTTTTCATCCTAATCATAAATGATTTGGAAAAAGGGGTAAACAGTGAGGTGGCAAAATTTGCAGATGATACAAAACTACTCAAGATAGCCAAGTCCCAGGCAGTCTGCAAAGGGCTACAAAAGAATCTCACAAAACTGACTGACTGGGTAACAAAATGGCAGATGAAATTCAGTATTTATAAATGCAAAATAATGCACATTGGAAAACATCATCCCAACTATACATATAAAATGATGGGGTCTAGATTAGCTGTTACCCATCAAGAAAGAGATGTTGACGTCATTGTGGCTAGTTCTCTGAAAACATCCATTCAATATGCAGCGGCAGTCAAAGCGAACAGAATGTTGGGAATCATTAAGAAAGGGATAGATATGATATTGTCTTTATATAAATCCACGATATGCCCACATCTTGAATACTGCATGCAGATGTGGTTGCCCCATCTCTAAAAAGATATACTGGAATTGGAAAAGGTTCAGAAAAGGGAAACAAAATGATTATGAAAAAGCTTCCATATGAGGAGAGGTTAATAAGATTTGGACTTCTCAGCTTGGAAAAGAGACGACTAAGGGTGGATATGATAGAGGTCTCTACAATCATGACTGGTGTGGGGAAAGCAAATAGAGAAGTGTTATTTGTTCATAACACAAGAACTAGGGGTCATCAAATGAAATTAATAGGCAGCAAGTTTAAAACAAATAAGTATGTTTTCACACAATGCAGAGTCAACCTGTGGAACTCCTTGCCAAGGGAAGTTCTGAAGGCCAAGACTATAACACGGTTCAAAAAAGAACTAGATAAGTTCATGTAGGATAGGTCCATCAATGGGTATTAGCCGGGATAGGCAGGGATGGTGTCTGTAGCCTCTGTTTGCCAGAAGCTGGGAATGGGTGACAAGGAAAGGATCACTTGATGATTACTTGTTCTTTTCATTCCCTCTGGGGCACCTGGCGTTGGCCACTGTTAGAAGACAGGATACTGGGCTAGATGGACCTTTGGTCTGACCCAGTATGGCCTTCTTATGTTCTATATTGTATTATAGTTATTCGCTTTCATCTTGAGGAGTATTTCCTTTAAGTAGTTGTGGTACACTGAATGCTGCTATTGACTAGCTACTTTCAATAGGCCAACTGCAGGTCTAAATCCCTTTAGAAAAGCCTAAAGTGTCAGCTTGGAAATTCCCCATTTTCTAATTACCATTTCAACATTATTATCTTTTGCCAACACACACTAAAAGCAATCCTTTGTTTTTAGCAATAATCCTCTAATTGCTGAGTTGTTATAACTGTATTTTTGCTATGTAAAGAGCTTTGTTATTTCTAATAATTTTTGCTTATTTATTAAAGCATTCCTTTACTCTTGTAATGCTCAATGCTTTTTTTTCTCCTTAATTCCCCCACACCACAATAACTTCACATTCTTAATTCAAGAATGTAGTTAGACTACTTCTCTGAAGCTTTGAAAAGTGCTGTGGAATGCTTGATGGATATTTCAGCTGCCAAGAGTTGATATACAAATTTAAAAAAAAACACTTACACTTATATAATGGACACAGAGTCTGTAATTTATTTTAGTGCACACTGCCATGCTTAAAGACTTTTCATGGTATTGGTGTTGTGTTCTGTTGAAGTGGTAATTTAGTAATTCACAGAGAGGACACATTCATTATTCTGTAATAGAATGAAGATACTGTAGCTTGTTTTTCTTGCTTAATCATTAAAAGTGAATAGAGATACAAGGGTGCAGCGTAGTTTGTCCTGTTGTTTCTGTTAAATCGTAAGTGAAGGAATCATTAAATAAATGATACAGGAGTGTCTCCAGAGATACAAGAATGAATTGGTTAGTGTTGGTGTCCAAAGCCCTCTAATGGATAGCCCTTCCTGTAGACCAGTACAGACCAGCTCCTCTAGTGTGGAAAATGGTTGGGGGCCACAAATCAAGGTGAGGAACACTTGTCTATCGGCCTCTTTATCTGCCCCTCTTTCTGCGGAGGTCCTGCTCCAGTCTGTTTCCTGCCTCTGAAGAAGAATCAGGCCTATTTGCTCCATTTTCATGGCTGCCTGTTACACTCTTCCGCACGGTTCTTCCACAGAAATTAAGTGCACAGTTTGTAGAAACCCCTGAGGCCCTAGTGGTCTGACTCGTGCTGCAAAGAGTGTGTCTCCAAATGGAACACCCCTAATGGAGCTCTGACTTCTCCCTGCTTCTCTTCCTCCCTGGTAAGTCCTCCAAAAAGGGCAAACAAGTTAATTCTATGTTATATCTATTGCTACACATTTTAATAACACTGGAGAGTGGGAGCTGAGGGCATGTCCTAGATTAATAATGCCCTTCTGTGACATATTTAAATGTCCTTTGTTTTGGACGGGGTGAGGGATAACTTTTCAGGTTGCAGGGGTGGGGCTGAATCTTGTTACTTCTAGATCCAGCTACCATAGCTGAGTATAATGGAGGCTGAAAATAGAAGATAAAAGAAAGCAGAAGAATGCTACTAAAGAACATCCAGTCCAGCATTGGTATGGATTCTTATTATTTTAGTTCATCCAATTAACAGAAGTGTAACCCACAGACCTCCTAGGGTAGTGCTCTATCCCATGTAGTGACACCAAGACCACCTAGAGATTAATGAGCCTGCTACAGGCTTAGCTAATAGGCATGTGGCTTTTAGCTCATGCGGCAGAGACTCATGCATTTAGCTCTAGAGGTCCCAGGTTCGATCCTGCCTGCCTGCCGATGACAGGTGTCTGTTGGTGTTATAGAAGCACCATAATGTATCCTGTTACATTTCAGAATGAGAAATCAGCAAAATAGATTTGCTCTGAAGCAGGCACTTTTAAACAGTGGGGTCGTTGGAGAGCCATGACTTCAGACTGGGATGGTGTGTTGCTTTCATGGCATGTCTCTTAGCATGTTGATGCCATCACAAATGTAAACATGCCCAGATGTCTTGCTTCCAAAAGTAACACTTCTGAGAATGGCATCACATCATTAGACAGTGAGTCACAATTGCTGTTACCTTGTGCTCACCAGTCTGTTTGGTGTATCCTCCTGTTGTCTCTCATTTTATTCTCAGATTGTTAGCTCCTTACGTCAGGGACCAAGGACATTGTTGTGTGTTTATACAATACCTAATACAATTTGGACTGGCTCTATAGATGCCACTATAATATAAATAAAAATAATGATTGGATGGTAATAATCTTATTACCAGAATAACACTGATCGGGTTAGATTAGAGACAAATTGAAATTGAAAGAGTCCAGGATTAAGTACATTGAGAAACCATTTTCTCTTGTATGTGCCGACTGAGAAGAAAGAAGTAGGAATGAGGACTTGGATCAGATACAGAAATGGCAGGATTACATAAATTGGGTACAAGATTGCATTAGCATATGTTATAACTGCCCATTAGTAGCCTGACACTCCCTTACACTACTCATAAGAAAAAAAAATGTTATGGGCAGGTTTCTTTGTATTACAACAGAGGTTTAGTGAGCCTCTTCTGCTGTTCCTTTCCAGGAGGACTCCATCCAACCTGTCCAGTCAGTCTTTCTGCAAAGAAGAAAAAAAGGGTCAAGATAACAAAGAAATCAGTCATTGATTCAAAAGCTCATTGCATTTGTTATAGCTTTCTTCACTGGCTCTCTTCCTTTGTAATTCTAGTAAACATTGCCCTTTTCAAAATATTCCCTTGTTTACCTTTTCTGCTAGGGAAGGGAAGCTTTAACTAAAAAGTGCACTTTTAAAGAAAGCTTTTCCATATCTCTCGGGACCTCCCAAGAGACTTGGGACCCTCTTGTCAAGCTTGTTTTGATTCAGCCTGCTTTCCTTCCAGGAGCATAACTACCCCTTTTATGCAAGGTACATAAAAGTAAACACTTGACAGACTTATTCATGATGTGCACTGTAAGACAGAGCCAACAGTATGTGAACACCTGAACCTCATTTTGAAGATCTCAAAGGTCATATGAATGAATGAATGATTGAGGTATTTTTATGAGTCTGATTATATCTCTCATGTATGTTTTTGAGGACTGAAAAAGGGGGTCATAAAATACTGCTTCAGACAATAATTCTTTCACTTGTGGCAATGTCATTGCAGCATTTGTAGTGATTGGCTGACTGATGAAAAAAGATGATAGCCTCAGCCATTTGAAGCAAGATTTATTTTTAAGAAGTTTATGAGCTCTGTGGTTAGTCATGAAAGAAGTACCCACCAAAATTATCCCTAAGCCAAATAAAGTCCTCTCTAACTACATATTTAGATCTTCATCACAGTTGATTCTTGATATCATCATGAAAGAGCCAAACAAATCTTTCTAAGGTTCAAAACACAATAAGTAAATGTCCCAGTGTTGCCAACTCTCTGTTTTATTTCCAGTCTTGCCATATTTTGGTGTTTTACTTAAAGACCAAGCATCTGGAATCCTGTAATTAGGAGAGAATCTCTAGTTTCATTTTTTCCAAAAACTAAATTTCTAGCCCTCATCATTGCAGGGAAAAGCTTGAATATGTGCTCCAAATGTACCCTGAATGCTCAAAAACAAAAGGCAACTAAAAATCCCAAATATATTAGTTAAAAAAAAAACAAACAAACCCTCATGCTTTTTAAGCTAATCTCATGATTTTGGGGAGCCTGACATAATTTTTGAACATATGAGATTGGCAGCATTGCTCATCATTCTTCAAGGATTTTGTTTGTTTTAATAAACTTTTAGTAAATTCTAAGAATTAATTTTTTAAAAAGCAGTCTTAAAGTGTCACTGATCCAAAGATCCCAGGCTACCTGTGAATTGCCCTCCAAAATGGTATGTCTACTGCTAAGAATAATCTATTCGATACTGGAGTTCAGCTTAATCAGTTTGTTTTTAAACTTCCTCCTCTTCCAGTGTTTTGTATGTCATGTTACAGTTGGTACAGAGTTTTGCATGGTATGATGAGTAGAAACATACAGGGAAGATTTTCAAAAATGACTTTAATATTGTGGGGGAATTTTGATTTTTTTGAAGTAATATATAGATGGTCATTCATGCACTCCTTGGTGGTGTGTTGTCACTTTGAAAAGGTATTGACTGGCACAATAAGCAAAAAAAAGTAGTTCAGCAAAGTTGGAGTAAGTGGCCTTTGTATAGTTGTATCAAAAGTGGAACACCTATGTGTGACATTGCACTCCATATGTTTTATAAAAATATGTTTATAAATGTGAATATGATGTAACTGGAATATGCTTTATGCAAAAGGTCTCTTGTAAGGTATCATTACAAAACTTATAATCTACTGAGTGTGTTCATATTTCTAGCTTTAGATAGAAGAATGATACATGCATACAAATAGGATGAAGTATTGCTCTGAAGTCCTATTGTAACTATGCAAAGTGTGGGCCATTAATGGTGGTTTAGAATCTTGATGGCTCCCATTAACGAGGACAATTGGTTGTAAGTGGCTCTGTTTACTTGTAAGCCTTCCTGTGTTTCTGTGAGTCAGGCTTGAAAGAATGGAGGTTTGGAGTCTCACAGGACATGTGACCATATCACCTGGTACTGGAATCCATCCTAAACCTGGTGCTTTCTCCATTTAGAAGGAAGGATGGGGACCCAGAGAGACAAGATTCCCACCTTGTGCCAAAGCCATAAAAAGGAATGGAACAGAACAAAGGAGGCTGCAGTCATGAGAAATCCCCTAGTTACCAACTGAGCTGGAACTAACAAGCACTGCACCAGGGGAAAGGATTGGGCCCAGACTAAGAAGGAGTCGAGTCTGTGAAAGAAACATATTGGAACATCTCTGAGGGTGAGATTTACCTGTATTCAGTTTCTTAATATATTAGGCATAGACTTGTGTGTTTTGTTTTGCTTGATAACTTGCTTTGTTCTGTCTGTTATTACCTGAAACCACTTAAATCCTACTTTTTATACTTAATGAAATCCCTTTTGTTTATTATTAAATCCAGAGTAAGTGATTAATACCTGGGGGAGCAAACAGCTTTGCATATCTCTCTATCAGTGTTAGAGAGGGCAGACAATTTATGAGTTTACTCTGTATAAACTTTATACAGAGTAAAACAGATTTATTTGGGGTTTGGATCCCATTGGGAGCTGATTGTCTGGGTACTGGAGCTAGAACCCTGCTGAATGGTTTTCAGTTAGTCTGCAGCCTTCGGGGCATGGTTCAGACCCTGGGTCTGTTTTGCAATGGTGTCTGGCTCAACAAGACAGGGTTCTGGAGTCCCAAGCAGGCAGGGAAAATGGGCTTAGAGGTAATTCCAGCACATCAGGTGACCGTGCCACAGGGACTTTGTGACCAAACCTGTCACTATGTTTGTTTTTATTTGTATTAAAGAAGAACCTAAAGGTTGAGGCTTTATTATATATGTACCATAGAAAGCCATGGTCCCTGTCCCAAGAAGCTTACCATCTAAAAAGATATGAACAGGTAATGAGTTGGGAATTGGGATACTATTTATAAATAGGATGATGAGTACAAGACTTGCTAATTCCAGTTTCTTTCTTTCTATATATAAATTGCCAATGGCTAGTCTAATATTCCTTTTTGTTTTTGCCTATTTTCTATTTTTAATATATTTTATTAATTGCTTTTACCTATTTTATTTATTTAAATACATTGCCTTTGCCTGTTTTCTTGTTTCTATTTCTCTTGTTCCTTTAATACAGTTTTTCATTGTAGAAGTAGCAAAATAGTAACCCAACATTTACAGACGCCATGTTAGAAGTGCAGCCCATCAGGAAATGTAGCTTAAGGTTTCACCAGCAATTCAATGGCCCAAACATCTATTGAAGTTTCATGTCTGGAGAGTGATTTCAAGAAGAGGGAGAGGTCACTCATTTTGATGAAGAGGCAGTATGTTTTAATTGTCACTTACCATTCCTTGAAAAGTCCCTAATACTCTATACAGTCACCCCATCTGTATTGTATTCTGGATATTATGCATTGGTGTGAAAGTAACATAAGAGATGCAATTCACAAAAACTTCAATTCTATTAATTGTAAGATTAAACTGGGGTATGATCTGCTCTCTGGAATACAAACAAGTCTTTTTCCCATTGAAGTCAATACACTTATCTACATTTCTTGCCATTGTTGTCACTGGTCCAGCTTCACCAGTGGTAACATAGCAGGAGTGCTAATGTAGATAAGATGTCAACAGTGTTTCTAAAAACCATTTCATTTAGACACACACTGGACAGACTTGGACAACAAGGTTCTTAAAAGGCCAGTGGCTACCTATAGCTCTGACAACACTAAGGCCTGGCTTACACTTAAAAGTTTGGTTGACATAGCTGTAGCAGTTAGGGGTATGAAAAATTTGCAATAGAGCTGCCAACCAAACCTAGACATGTCTAGGTTGATAGAAGAATGCTTCTGCCTGCCTTATCCACTGCCACTCAGGATTACCTACAGCAACTGGGGAACTGCCATATGTCACTGTAGAAAACATCTACACTACAGTGCTACAGAGGCATAGCTATGGTTTTATAGCCTTGCCATTGTAGTGGCCATAGTGTAGAGATGACTTTACACTCCCATTAGTAAAATTTAAGCAGGTAGGACAGTGGTAAACGTTGACCAAAAAAAAGCCTAGTGTAGACACTGCTCTTGAAGCTGCAGATGGAAATTCAGGGGAAGAATTTGAGACCAAACAGGTAAAACTACTGTTTCTTAAAGAAAATTCAAAGGCTGCATTTGTCATTTTTTCTCATCTATTTTCATATGGCAAATTTTAGGCTAAAACAATCTATTCTATCATAACCCTGGATGCTGCCAAATAAAGGGGAGGGGGGTTATTAGATTTAGTATGCCAATGAGCTTTTGTTTATTTTGTATTAGCAGTTATGAAGGAGAAACTATATAATAGGCCTTTGATATCCTGGCATTGTAAAATTCTATGTAAGGGAAAATATTTTATGTGCCTCAAACTGTAAAATAATTGTTTACATATTTAAACAATAATACATTGTAACTGTAGTATTCAACAGGCTTATAAAGTTGTCTGGCAAGTCTCCACCAGTGGTGATTCATTTGTTCCAACATGTTATGGCACCACAGGGAATGACACAGATTATAGAAGACTTCAGGGAACTGGGAGGGGAGCTGAAGAAGAGGACAGTCCAAGTGATCTTCTCAGAGCTCTTTCCAGTCCAAGGAGCAAGAAAGCAGAAAACACAGGAGGCTGCACAACTGGAGTGAAGCTAAAGGTGTTGGGTTTTGTGAAACATTCCAGTGGAAGAGGGGGCTGCCTGCATCTCTCAGGTAGAGAAGCTAATCTTCTCTTAGGAGCAGCCAGGAGGGTATTAAACTACAATGGAAGGGGAAAATGCTAAGGAGGAAAACGTGGTTCAAACTTTTAGCATGTCATGAATAAGGCTAAGATTTTGTCACAGATATTTTTAGTAAGTCACAAACTGGTCATGGTCAATAAAGAAAAATTAACAGAAGCCGTGACCTCTGTAACTTTTACTAAAACTATGGGTGAGAAAATGGGGATCATCCGTTCCCAACACCACCTGCAGTGGGACAGTTGTGCCGCAACTGTGAGCTGTAGCGGCTCTCACCACTTGCAGCAGCTTGGGGCTCTGGGGTACCCCTGCCACCTTCAGCTCTGGGGGGCTCCCACCACCCACAGGGGCTGGAAGCTGTGGGGTTCCCCCACTGCCCATAGGGCTGGGAGATGTGGGGGTTCCTTGCCATCCTCAGTGGAAGGAGGCTGCAGGGATTCCCCATTATCTGTGGCAGTCAGGAGCTGCAGGGGCTGCCAGAAGGATGTGTGTGGGGTGGGGGTACCCCACAGCTCCTGGCCCCCGCGGGTGGCAGGGACCTTCAGCTACCAACTGCTGCTGGATGAAGTCATGGAGGTCACTGGAAGTCATGGATTCCATGATTTCTGTGACCTCCATGACTAAATTGTAGCCTTAGGGTATGTCTACACTACAAAATTAGGTCGAATTTATAGAAGTCGATTTTTTAGAAAACAATTTTATACAGTTGATTGTGTCTCCTCACTAATGCACTAAGTGAATTAAGTCAGTGGAGTGCGTCCACAGTATTGAGGCTAGCATCAACTTTCGGAGCATTGCACTGTAGGTAGCTATCCCGCAGTCTCCGCCACCCATTGGAATTCTGAGTTAAGCTCCCAATGCCTGATGGGGCAAAAACATTGTCACGGGTGGTTTTGGGTACATGTCGTTAGTCACCCCTCCCTCCATGAAAGCAACAGTAGACAATCATTTTGCACCTTTTTTCCGTGCGGGTGCCATACTGCTTTCAGCAGACGATGCAGTAGGACTGCTAACCGTCGTCATCACTGAATGCTTCCACTGCCACTCTTCTCTCCTGCTCTCCTAATGCTATGAATCCACCTCACAGGTCCTCTATATGACCATCGTCAACCACCGCTTCAGCTGGCACTCTGCTCTTCTGCTCTTCTGGTGGTCTTGCAGGACCAATTCCGCTGCAACTCTATTTGGTTGCTCTTGTCTTGCCATACTATGGCAAGCGTGCAGCCCCCTCAGCTGTTGTGTCCTGGCAGACAGTGCAGTAAGTCTGCAAAACTGGTCATCCAACCACCACTTCCCCTGCAACTCTGCTTTCCTGCAGACGCCATACCATGGCAAGCATGGAGCCCACTCAGATCACTGCGGCAGTTATAAGCATTGTAAATACCTCACACGTTACCATGCAGTATATGCTGTCATAAATATAAAGGGAAGGGTAACCACCTTTCTGTATACAGTGCTATAAAATGTCTCCTGGCCAGAGGCAAAACCCTTTCACCTGTAAAGGGTTAAGAAGCTAAGAGAACCTCCCTGGCATCTGACCCAAAATGACCAATGAGGGGACAAGATACTTTCAAATCTGGAGTGGGATGGGGTGGGAAAGGGTTTGTCTGTCTGTGTGATGCTTTTGCTGGGAACAGATCAGCCTTACAACTCCTGTTAAGTAATCTAGCTAGAAATGCATTAGATCTCATTTTGTTTAATGGCTGGTAAAATAAACTGTGCTGGATGGAATGTGTATTCCTGTCTTTTGTCTTTTTGTAACTTAAGGTTTAGCCTAGAGGGATTCTCTGTTTTGAATCTGATTACTCTGTAAAGTATTTACCATCCTGATTTTACAGAGGTGATTCTTTTACCTTTTCTTTAATTAAAATTCTTCTTTTAAGAACATGATTGCTTTTTCATTGTTCTTAAGATCCAAGGGTTTGGGTCTGTGTTCACCTATGCACATTAGTGAGAATTTTTATCAAGCCTTCCCCAGGAAAGGGGGTATAGGGCTTGGGGAGAATATTTTGGAGGAAGACATCTCCAAGTGGGCTCTTTCCCTGTTCCTTGTTTAACATGCTTGGTGGTGGCAGCATAGAGTTCAGGGACAAGACAGGGTATGTCTATGCTACAGTGGCACAGTTACATCATTGCTGCAGCAGCACTATGGTGAAGATGCTTTGTACATTGATAGAAGGTCATTTTCCATCAATCTTGGTAATCCATCTCTCTGAGAGGTGGTAGCTAAGTCAAGAGAAGATTTCTTCCATCAATTTAGCTCCATTTACAGGTTGACTTAACTACATCACACAGTGTGTGGAATTTTTCACGGGCTGAAAATATAGCTAGGTCAAGTAATTTTTAGCTGTAGACCAGACACTGTTATGATATCCATGTGGTAAAAAAGAAAGTTGAAAAATTAGAGAAAGTGCTGAAAAGAGCCACAATAATGATTCAAGGGCTTGAGAAAATGTCTTAAAATGAGAGTTCTAAGGAGCTCAATCTGTTTAGTGTATCAAAAAAAACCATAAAAAAAAAGACTGAGAAGTGACTTGGTCACAGTGTATAAGTACCTTCATGGAGAGAAAATGCCAGGTACTGAACAGCTCTTTAATCCAATGAAGAAAGACATAGCAAGAACCAATAGTTGGCCTGGCTTCAGATTCCAGTGTTTTAGCAGTGAGGGTGATTAACCTTTGGAACAAACTATCAAGAGAAGTGGTGAATTCTGTAAGATGTCTTTAAATCAAGATTGGATGCCTTTCTGGGTTTCGCTAAACACAGGTTATGCTTTAGTAAGACAAGTTACTGAGCTCAATACAGGGGTAATTGGGTAAACTTTAAAGGCTTGTATTATAGAGGTGGTCTGACTAGACGATCTAGTGGTCCCTTCTGGCCTTGAACACTATGAATTTATGAAAAGTTGAGTCATTCAGGATGAAACTCACAATTTATGAAAATAAAAATCGATTTGGCATGGAAAAAATTCTTGGGATCAGCCTGGTAGCTCTAAGATTAGTGCTGTGCAGGAGAGGTGAAATTAGCTGTCAGTTCTGGTCTCAACTTGAATTTAACTTCTACTTCTGGTCTGTGTGCTCCCGTGGCTGTGAGTTCTACAGAGGAAGCCTGGCTAGGACATCGTGTCCAGCATCACTTTTATCCTGTTTAGCAGCAGCTATTGAAGAGCACAGAGGGAGTTAGGCCAAGCCCACCTCACAGAGATGGGGAAGGATGAAATATAGATCTGACCACTTCAGCTGAGATGTGGAGACATAAACAGGAGCGTATTCTCCTTAGTAATAGCTGAAGATGTGTTTGACAACATCATAAGTCATTGTTCCCTCATCAGTGAATCCACTGGTTTGGGAGGGAAATAGAATTGATGGCCTGCTCCCACTCCCCAACTTCCCATCAGGATTATGAAGAGTCTCTGTTCGCCTTCTCACTTCTGTAATGTAATTAGTTCCTGCCCCTCTGTTAGTGTGTATGTCTATCTTGTGTATTTGACTTCCTCTAATTTTGTTTTCCATTTAAAAGAAAAAACTTTTAAATTTCCTCCACAGTAAAGGGACCATCACTAGAATCCGGCCCTTCTCCTCCCTCATTGACAACCCTTTGGCTCTGTTTTAGAACTCTCTAGGTTCTGTTTTAAGTTCTACCAGTGACTCGTGAAATTGTGGCAGTATCTTAAGCTTTCTGTGCTTCTGTCAAACTGTTAAGTGGATATAATTTACACACGTGTCCTTAGAGTTAATTAAAGTTTGCAAAGCACTTTGAGAGACTCCAAGGACATGTGCTGTAACATACTAGTATTTTTGGAGGGAAATAAACAGACTTTTTAAAATAACTACATTTAGGCTTTCCCCAGAACCCATAGTTATTTTATTAGGTTACAGTCCAAAGGAAAGTATTGATTCTAGAAAGCACCCATTGATAATGTAATTGCTGCTAGCAATCAGATGTGTGATAGCTTGTTGTTTTGAAAGGAGAGATCTTCTAACATTAGTAGCAGGGAGAAATAAAGCATGGAAAATCCTTTCAATAGAAATAGACAGACAGCCTTATATCAAGTTCTAGTAGATGTTATGATGTATGTGTATCATTTTTGGAACCTGAACTTATTAAATACACAGATAATCAGAGACCAAACATAAATGAGTATTTTAAAGGCAACACATACAGGCTATGAAAAGGGATTGTTAATACTTCATAGTTGTCCAGTAATGATAAAATAAAAAGTTAAAGGGGAGTATTTTTGTATTATTGCATGTGCCTTTGTGAATATTGTGATTATCCCTAACCTCTGTGTGTCTCTAGATTTTTTTTAACCTTTGCCTTTTTACTTCTTAAACATTTATCTCGACATTGTCCAGTGTAACTTTTTAAGCGCTTCTCTCTCTCTCTTTTTTTTTTTTTTTTTTAAAATAATTCAATCAGTTTCCTAGTTACCTCCTTTTTCTTCTACCTCCAGTCACTGTCACTCCCTCACTCAGTCCCCTTTGGGAAATCTGTTAAAGTCCAAAGTTGGTGGCATCAGGTGGGCTCCTGAGGTACTAAGGAGAGTCCTCCTGTTGTGTGGCCTTCTGACTGCAAGAGACAGCTGTGCCTTTAGAGGCTGCTCACTGTGATTAAAGAAGACTATGTCTGGGCTGAGAGAGAGCATTGTGGGCCCTGCATGTTTTATATAGTACCTAATGCATAATGATGGTGTGTTTGCATATTGTATGGCAACAATCTTAGTGTTAAGCTATAAAATAGCTTAACTGACGGAAGTGCTAGAAGCTAGACTGTACAGAACACTGGAGAATATACTGTAAGGAATAATCTTACACTGGCAGAATGATGACAATGTTTTTCCAGCTCTAAATTCTATATATGCTATTCTATTATATGGCTATAATATATTTATTATTTTTGTGTCAGAATAGTATCACTACTAAATAATGTTGAAGATGGAAGAAAATTGGGTTAAAACTACATCATTTCTGTATAAAATCAAATAAAATGTTATGCATTCACACCTCTTATAGCTGTAAAGAATTGCCTAATTTTAAAAAATTAAATACATGAAGCAGATGTCCTATGGGAGAAATCTGTTATGGTCTGGCAGCAGATTCTATTTTACCATTTTGAGATATTCTAACTGAAACGTACATAAAATTTAATTACATATGTAATTACTGTAAATAACATTTTATCAAATTTATAGTTATTAAAGATTCCCTCTAGATTTAAAGGTTCAGTCTCCTTGTACTGCTTCTTACTGGCCTATCATTATTATACCATGATCATTTATATTGTATATCAGGAGTACCTCATTTTAGTAATATTTTTCTGTTCTTAATATCACTACTGAATTCTTTGTTTTAAAACATTAGCATTTTTATTGGAGAGAGGTGTGAATTATACTATTACCATATAATATATGTCCGAGTCACACTTTTTAAATAATGAAACATAACTATTAAACTTGTTCAGAAGATGGCATTGCAAAGTTAAATACAGATTCTGATATAGTACACAAATATTGTAAATAGCAAGGCATAGTCTGCTAATATCTACTACAATTTGAGCCCAGGAAAATTTGATTCTTTTTATATACTGTGTTTATTCTTATGTTAATAAATTAATTGTAATAAAACTTCTGGAATTTCTTACACTACCTTACATTCAATAAATTACAGTATCAAGACTTCAAATGAGGCTTGTTTGTTTAAAGTCTATTAAATCTAAAAAACCCCTTATTTTGAAGAAAATGTTCAATAGTTATGCATTTATGGATGTTTAAAAGTGAATGGGCAGAATCTGAGATTGGTCAGAGTGTACATGCTCATCTTTTTGATGACCTATTTGGGATTATTTCAATAAATAATCTCATAAATTGAGGTTATCTTTAATTTGAGGTTACCCAAAAACATTAAACACATGAGATCTGAATTGATTAAAAAATGAATGAAAAGGTTTCAATTTGCTGAATTTGAAAGTTCAGAACTGTGAAACTACTGACCCAATTTTCTTTAAATGTTATGCTTTACTTGGTCAAATTTAATTCTCAGGTGCATTGAACTGTGACACTCCTTTATAATAAAAAAATTATGCCAATAAAGCCATTTCTTCAGGGTATGAAAAGAGAAGCTGGCTCCCAACCCATTTTATTATTTTCTTCCTTATCTGAGAAGGATAATATAGTTTGTATAAATATATATATATATATATATATATAGATTATAGATAATATAATATAGTTTGCTTGAAGGGTCTGTTCTCTGCTCAACAGAATTCAGAAGAACTTGTTGATAAGGCATACTCTTTGTTAATCGCTCCAAAAAGGAGTGTTGCCCACCCTATAAATATGGTCCACTATATTTTTCCTGTGAGATTTAATCCAAGTACCTGATTATATTTGGTCTGTCTAGCCCCAAGAAACCTTCAGATATAGCCACAAAGGGGTCTATTTGAGGCTGTCTTATTTTCAGCCCTTTCAATATACTTCATAGCCTATGACGGGACATTTAACTGGGTCTTATTTGTTAGCAGTAATATAAAGCAGAATAGGGTTACAATCCAGCTTGCTTTTAGTCCTCCCTGACATGAGGAATTTTTAGCCCTCTGAATTTTTCCTCACTCAAGGCCAACTAATTTTCAGAACTGCCAGCTTTGACACTCAGGCTTTGCTGCATTAAACTAGCAGTTGTACTAACTTTACAATTAAGACTCTTAGGCTGCAAGAGGAGTTGTCAATTAATGCTAAATAGTTTAGTGAGACACTGACATCCCAAAAGTAATAGTATTTTGGCTTGACAGGTTTTGATAGAGAGGTGGCAGCCCTGTTTAGCATGTCTATTCCCTAATTCTGGTTACTCGAGGGAGAATGGTGGCAAAGGCTGAAGGATATGTCTTAATGATGGGAGCAGATATATTGTGTTCTAGGTAGTTTTTTTTCCCTCCTGGATAACCAATAATTAGGAACATAACTCCTAGAAGAGAATTTTTACCTCTTGGGTTTGTTAGTCCACAGAGCAAAATCACATCAGTTTTGTTGTATGATTTTCTGCTCACCTTTTTCCAACCTGAGAAGAATAGTCCAATATTCAATTCCTGAGATATTGGACCGTGTGTCAAGAATTGTAGGACTGAGTGAAGCCATGGTCTGACTGGCCAAGAGGAAAGGAACAGCAAGAATCTTACTGGCCTGTTCACTGTATTTGCCAGCACTTTTTGAAATACTAGGAAAAGGGAAACAGGAAGTAAGAGTGATCATTCTATGGCCTTTCCAAAGGTTTGAGAAAGAATCTGTCTTCATTATGTGTTTCAGTATGATTCTTAAGAAAGAAATTGGAATTTTGTAATTGTGAGGACTTACCACCAGTTCCAAATTTCCACACTTTTATGACTGGATTCATTGTCTCTGCTGATCTGATTCTGGCCAATTTTGTCTGACTGTACCTACGTGTGGATGCACTGAAGGATTCACAGTTTGCCAGAGAAAAAGAAGATCTAGCTTGTTTAAAATTAATGGTGCTACTGGCAAATGCCAGTAGCAACACCTGTTGCTGGTTCTGGATGCAGATGTCTCTACGATTTCTGAAGCTGACAATTCCAGAAATGGATGGGGTTCTAGCAGAAGAAGGAATCCCCTCCACCATATTATCTCTAACTATGTATTCCAAGACATCCAGATACTTGCTTCCCTAGTAGGCATTTTTACCTGTGTAAGAGCAGAGAACCATAGTAGTTAAATACATCTGAATGACAGCAGGTCAATATCACCTCCTGATATCATTTTGTTATGAATTTCCTTTGGACAAGGAAATGTATAGGGTTAAAATATAGCAGCTATTGTGAATCTCAGTCTAAACAAGAGAGGGAGTTTATACAATGACTTGGGGAAAAGTCTTATAGAATTTAATAAAGTAATACATTTTCTAAAGTAATATTTAATAAAGTAATACATAGAGTTTTAATCCAAGCTATAGTATTCTAGAACAGGGATATAATCCTTTGTTAAATTCTATAGATCCATCTATACAAAGGATATAATTTTCTATTATCCCCTATAGGTTTTCACTATATTTTCCATGGAATCCAATTAATTTCATCCCTATTAAATTCTATAGTACTTTTCCAAAAGGGTGGACTTCTGTATATTTACCAGGACACTTTGAGAAAGTTTACTGAGGCTGAGATACAAAATCTTAGGAGTTACTGTTACCCACTGCAATCAAGATTGTGTGCTTGACTAAATATTTTTATTGAAAGAGGCTTGAAGCAATGCATAACCACTCATCGTCAAGTTACAGTTCCTCAAGGTAATGCCCTCCCTTGATACAACATTCCTTTTTAGAAAATCAGAATGTCTCATCATTTTGTTAGATAGGAATTCTAAAGAAGGCTTGGCTCAGATCAGTTTTTCCCTTTTGGAAATCTTGATTTAAATCTTGGAAAGCAATGCAAAGCTATAGAGGGATGGGCTGCTTTGAAATTTAGACTTAAAACTAATCATATCCCCCCAGCAGACTTGGGAACCATGCATAGTTAATGTATCTAGCTCCCTTTCATGTTTCCATTCTATACCACTTCTAAGGCATCAGACTCAGGGCTTTCCTAATTTTTTCTTCTAGGGTGGGCTCCCTGTCTATGTTTGTAAAAAGAGGCATTCTTGCACCAGACTGTATCTCTTCTGACACCCATTTCAGTTCTGATAGGAGGAAAAATTCAACCCTTTCCCAGATTTCAACACATACTGTTAACATCTATTGCCAGAAACTGAGTTGGGTGTGGGGCCCAGAACCTCTCAAAGGAGTTGAGAAAAATTCATTCTCTTAGCTTATGAGTCAGTGCCATTAATATGCTAATTTATTCCATTCAGGACTGGGGTCAAGTGTACCTCTCAAGTGTACCACACTGCATTACATCTGGCCCTTCCTCCTTGTCCCGCTGCACCACAGTCACAGGTGGGGGATGTTTCTCTTCTCCAAGAAGCACTTCTGAGGCCGGGAGTGTAAGAGAGAAGACAGCTACTTTTGGACAGAGTAGGAGGGGGACGAAATCCTACAGTTTCCAGTGAATGGACGGGTTTGGGGAAATAGATCAGTTCATTAAGTGATGGGCTCTTTGGAGGCTGGAAAACCTCTCTCCCCATGGTGAATAATGCACCAGACCAGCCTACTCCTTCTGACTTTCCCCTCCCTTTCCAGAAATCAGTTGAGAGCTCCTGGGCAGCTGGTGTCTGTCTCTCTCTCAGCACCCTAGTGGGGAAGTAAGAGAGAGAAGTAGGTGCTGAAAGCAAAAGTGACAACTCTGGAGTCCTGCAGAGAGATAGGGCTGAACTAACTTAATTGTATTTGGGTGGTGTGCTGACTTAATATTCATCAGGCCAGAGAGAGATTTACAGTGGTTAAGGCACTCACTTGGGATGTCCGAGTCAGGGTTAAGTCCCTGCACCAATAAATATCTAATTATTTATACAAAGTGGAACAGTTTCAACTGGAGAAATTGAGAGAATCTCAGAAGATCTCTGGTTTAGGGGAACCATGGGAGACCCAATTTCAGATCCCTGTTCTGCCTAATTCAGAGGAGTGACTTCCTGGCTCTCTCACCTCCCACGTGAGTGCTTTAACCACTGGGGTATTGGCTATAATGGAGTGTGAGGCAGGAAAGGTTCTCTCTGCCCCTCTGGTTTTCACAAGAAAGGGCTGACCTGGCTTAGGTGTGTAACTCCAGGAGAGGTTTCATGGCTGAGAAACCCAAGGGGAGAAAGTGCCTTCCTGTGGCCTTGACTTAGGCACCAAACTACCTGAGAGGTGTGGGGCTTAGGCCACATCCTCTCTCCTTGGCACTTCATGTTGGCTATCTTAGGCAGCTCCCCACTCGCTGTGTTGTCTTTTTTTTTAATCCCATTCTTAGTACCTATCTCTCCCCATTCATTGTATAGGGACTCTGGGCACCCAACTCGGGGCTGGGGATTCCACTGAATGGCTAGTAACCAAAAGTTAGGTGTCACAATATTGAGCATTGCAAGGCCTGAGTCCCTTGGTGGATCTAACACTTGGTTCCTAAATCCCTGTGTAAATCTGTCTTTATCCCCCACCCTTTTCCTCTTCATTTCACTCATGGTTAGATAAAGTGGCTCCCTACTCGACTTGCTGATTTCTAAGGATAACTGTGTTAGGTGTTCAACTCTCCTCATGCATTTCATGAGGAGCCGGGTGCCTAACTTGAGGATGCAGATTCCACTAGTTGGGGCATGCAGTGGTCCTTTCCTTTAGCTCAAGCATGTCTTCCACCCACGTTCTTGAGGTAGGAGAGATTGGAAAAACATATTGGGTGGGCAGAAGGATGGCAATATTCTCAGCCTCTAGGGCCTGTGTGAAGTTACCCATTGCTGATACACTGAAGAAGTGCCCAGACAACAAATCCAGGTCAAAAACATAACAATAGGTCAAAGAAGACTCTTCTTCCACCAATTGGATGAAGTCAACGAAACAGATAGAGCCAACAGGGGACACAGTGAAAGTGAATGGAGGAGGGACTCCTCCATATGCCTATTCATTGAAGAAGCAGGGTTGAAAAATATCAGCCGTGAGTGGAGAAGTCACATAACTAGATTTTGCTGCAAGGAACTGCTCTATTGATCTTCCGATGCCATATTAAAGGAACAAAATAAACACTCAAAAGATAGCAAAATAATGTACTTTTATTTACTAATATCTAAGCTGCAGTGGAATCTGCAGCAGATTATTGTAACCACCACAGAAACTAGTATTAATTGTGAATAACAATGTGAATCAAAAAATTTCTTCCATTCTGACTCAGGAAGCACAGGAATTCTGTTCACAAAACAACTCTTTGTTTCCTTTACAGTAAAAAGTACTTTGCATTAGTAAGCTATGGTATTAAGAAAAATTGATAATTGCCTTTTATAGTTTTTTCAAGCTTCACAATTAGTAAACTTATAATTGAAAAGTTGGATTTTGCAATCAAAAAGTATAATACAGGCAGTGTTGCTATGCAAAAGTAAAGAATTTCTTCCTTCTTTTGCTTATTAATTTTCAAATAATGCTTTAGGGCTTGTTGTGATCGTTCTTTATAAGATAGTAAATATAGAGCTAAACAGACTGTCTGGGCTGGAAACTAATTACCATTAGAAACTGAAGCATTTGGGCTCGTTATATCTGCAAATCAAACTCCAAATGCAATCTCCATATTAAATAAAATGTTCAGTGAACCATAGAGCTACTCACAAATCTGGACCATCCTTTTTTAGTTATTGTGGCTTTTGCATGCAAGGTATTTGGAATATTAAAATACTGTATGAACTGGTGGCTGTGGAGAGGAAGTTGAAAGTACACAGATTTAAAAATAACCCAGGTTTCAAAGAGTATCTTTAGGGGGGAACTGGCAGGAGGAGGCGCACTTTTAAAGTTAAAGATGTCATATGGTTAGAGAGTTGGGAATGGGGAAACTTAAGAGTCTGTTCCCAGGATTGTCCCAGACTTTCTCTGTGACCTTGGAAAAGTCACAGTTTCTCTGTGCCTTGGTTGTTTTCCATCTGGAATCATAGAATCATAGGACTGGAAGGGATCTCAGGAGGTCATTTAGTCCAATCCCCTGCATTCATGGTAGGACTAAGCATTATCTAGACCCTGACAAGTGTTTGTCTAACCTGCTCTTAAAAATCTCCAATGTTTTTTTTCATAATAATGTCCCGCTGTTGACTCACATAAGGATAATAATGTTAATTGTGCCTCAGAGTTGCAGAGATGCTTAATTCATTAATGCTTGTAAAACACATTGAGATCCTTGGCTGGAAGTCACTGAAGAAAAGAATTATTTATTAATAGTAATAATAAAAATAGATATAACTATAAAAAGACTACCCTAGTTCAGGTAAATAATGTATTACCTCTGACTGGACTCTAATTGCACTTATTGAGATTCTGCATGCTTTTTCAGGGGATGAATGTATTTCAAAACAACAGCTAACTAACAAACAGCAGGTAGGGAAATGGATGATCATGTTGTTAAAAAAAATCAGAAGGAAGTTACCTAGAACTAGAAGGAGTCTGAAAAATACAAAAATCTCACTTCAGCAAAGGATATAGCAGGATGGGAGTGGAAATAAATCTGGTTTTGGAATCATTCCTCACCCTAATTACCTGGAATGCTGCCTATGTTCCTGTCAAAAAACATAAAAGGAAAGTGCTGACAATTATATATATTGGAATATCAAATTTGAATAATACATTGTGAAATGTATAGCGAGAATAACTACACATATAATAAGGCTGCATTTTTATCAAGGATTTCTGGCAATAATATAAACCATGAGAGCGCAGATACCTTTACACAGTACCTGTCATTTGCTAGCTGAAATAAAACAGCTTTATGCACAAGGAGGAGATCAGAATAAGGGAGTTGCTTCAGATGTCCAGGGAGAAGGGCAATTGTGCAGAATTGTCTTAGGTCACATGACCATGATTCAGCTGAGGTTGTTTGACCATCAAAGGTTGCAATAAATTATAGTTGTTGCCTTGTAGCACCCACTGGAGTTAAGAATGCAAAACAGTTTTAACTTACAACTCCTTCTTTTCACACACTACATTCTACATTTTGGCGTCACAGCACGATAACATTGTTGGCTTTCCTAGACTTTAGCACTGGAGTGTGGTAAGAGCGAGCTGACTGGAGTTCATTCTGGATATAAGAAACAGGCAATGCTAACTGGCTGGGGAAAACAACTGGATGATATAGTGGAGAAATTAGCTTCTTTTTTAGATGTACCATGCTAACTCCTGTTACTAAGAAGATTTGTGGATGAGTCCTGTTGGATCTTCAGCAATATGAATTACTCCTGAAGACCACTTTTATGTTTCTGCTGGTGGAGAATACAGTTGTCCACTTACTTAACAGTGTTTCAGTAATGAAACATTTTACATCTAAGCTCTATAGACTGTACTGGCTATTTACAGCTGCAATTCAAGATCTAATTTCAAGACTTTTGATAGTCTGGGCTGAGGCTACCTCAGACATCACCTCTCTGTCCATTCCCAGACACAAACTGTTATGACGCAGATTGAGAAAACATATCAATTATTTAGGGTAAAATGTTTTACAGGGATGTTGTAACTAACTCCAAAACTTTTCTTAGCACCGTCACCAGGAAAAGGCAGGTCTATGTGATTGGGGACTCTTTATTGAGAAGAATAGACAGGCCTGTAACTAGAGCTGATCCAGAGAATAGTCTTCCAGGTGCTAAGATACAGGATGTAGACCTGAGGTTGAAAAGGATCCTAAAGGGAGCGGGAAAGAATCCCCTAATTATCCTTCATGTGGGAACAAATGATACGGCTAGATTCTCACTGGAAAGTATTAAGGGAGACTATGTTAGGCTGGGGAAGATGCTTAAGGAAATCGAGGCTCAGGTGATCTTTAGTGGGATTCTGCCTGTTCCTAGAGAAGGGCAACAAAGGTGTGACAAGATTATGTCTATCAACAGATGGCTTAGGCAGAGGTGCTATAAGGAGGGCTTTGGGATGTATGGCCACTGGGAGGCATTCATGGACATAGTACAGTTCTCTTGGGATGGACTTCATCTGAGTAGGGAAGGAAATAGACTTCTAGGATGGAGGCTGGCACAACTGATTAAGAGAGCTTTAAACTAGGAATTTGGGGGAGATGGTTGGGAGATGTCCAGGTAATCTCCACACCGGATTTTAGCATTGAGAGGGAAGAAGACAAAGTAAGAAAGGATACAGCCGTGGGTAAGAAAATGGACATAAAGAGGAAGGGCAGTGTGGATACCAGTCTAATAGGTCATACTGGCTGTAAAATGACCATGCCTAATCAGGTACAGAATGTGAGCGAGGCCAAAGAACAAAAATTAAGATGTTTGTACACCAATGCGAGGAGCCTAGGTAACAAAATGGAGGAACTAGAGCTACTGGTGCAGGAAGTGAAACCAGATATCATAGGGATAACAGAAACATGGTGGAATAGTAGTCATGACTGGACTACAGGTATTGAAGGGTATGTGCTGTTTAGGAAAGATAGAAATAAAGGCAAAGTTTGTGGAGTAGCATTGTATATCAACGATGAGGTAGAATGTAAAGAAATAAGAAGCGATGCAATGGATAAGACAGAGTCCATCTGGGCAAAAATTACATTGGGGAAGAAAACTAGTAGAGTCTCCCCTATGATAGTGCTTGGGGTGTGCTATAGACCACTGGGATCTAATTTTGATATGGATAGAGCCCTTTTTAATGTCTTTAATAAAGTAAATACTAATGGAAACTGTGTGATCGTGGGAGACTTTAACTTCCCAGATATAGACTGGAGGACCAATGCTAGTAATAATAATAGGGCTCAGATTTTCCTAGATGCGATAGCTGATGGATTCCTTCATCAAGTAGTTGCTGAACCGACTAGAGGGGATGCCATTTTAGATTTGGTTTTGGTGAGTAGTGAGGACCTCATAGAAGAAATGGTTGTAGGGGATAATCTTGGTTCAAGTGATCATGAGCTAATTCAGTTCAAACTGAACAGAAGGATTAACAAAAATAAGTCTGCAACTAGGGTTTTTGATTTCAAAAGGGCTGACTTTCAAAAATTAAGGAAATTAGTTAGGGAAGTGGATTGGACTGAAGAACTTATGGATCTAAAGGTAGAGGAGGCTTGAGATTACTTTAAATCAAAACTGCAGAAGCTATCGGAAGCCTGTATCCCAAGAAAGGGGAAAAAATTCACAGGCAGGAGTGGTAGACCAAGCTGGATGAGCAAGCATATTAGAGAGGTGATTAAGAAGAAGCAGAAAGCATACAGGGAGTGGAAGATGGGAGGGATCAGCAAGGAAAGCTACCTTATTGAGGTCAGAACATGTAGGGATAAAGTGAGACAGGCTAAAAGTCAAGTAGAGTTGGACCTTGCAAAGGGAATTAAAACCAATAGTAAAAGGTTCTATAGCCATATAAATAAGAAGAAAACTAAGAAAGAAGAAGTGGGGCCGCTAAACACTGAGGATGGAGTGGAGGTTAAGGATAATCTAGGCATGGCCCAATATCTAAACAAATACTTTGCCTCAGTCTTTAATAAGGCTAAAGAGGATCTTAGGGATAATGGTAGCATGACAAACGGGAATGAGGATATGGAGGTAAATATTACCATATCTGAGGTAGAAGCGAAACTCAAACAGCTTAATGGGACTAAATCGGGAGGCCCAGATAATCTTCATCCAAGAATATTAAAGGAATTGGCACCTAAAATTGCAAGCCCATTAGCAAGAATTTTGAATGAATCTGTAAACTCAGGAGTTGTACCGTATGATTGGAGAATTGCTAATATAGTTCCTATTTTTAAGAAAGGAAAAAAAAGTGATCTGGGTAACTACAGGCCTGTTAGTTGACATCTGTAGCATGCAAGGTCCTGGAAAAAATTTTGAAGGAGAAAATAGTTAAGGACATTGAAGTCAATGGTAAATGGGACAAAATACAACATGGTTTTACAAAAGGTAGATCATGCCAAACCAACCTGATCTCCTTCTTTGAGAAAGTAACAGATTTTTTAGACAAAGGAAACGCAGTGGATATAATTTACCTGGATTTCAGTAAGGCGTCTGATACCATGCCACATGGGGAATTATTAGTTAAATTGGAAAAGATAGGGATCAATATGAACATCGAAAGGTGTATAAGGAATTGGTTAAAGGGGAGACTACAACGGGTCCTACTGAAAGGCAAACTGTCAGGCTGGAGAGAGGTTACTAGTGGAGTTCCTCAGGGATCAGTTTTGGGACCAATCTTATTTAATCTTTTTATTACTAACCTCGGCACAAAAAGTGGGAGTGTGCTAATAAAGTTTGCAGATGATACAAAGCTGGGAGGTATTGCCAATTCAGAGAAGGATTGGGATATTATACAGGAGGATCTGGATGACCTTGTAAACTGGAGTAATAGTAATAGGATGAAATTTAATAGTGAGAAGTGTAAGGTTATGCATTTAGGGATTAATAACAATAATTTTAGTTATAAGCTGGGGACGCATCAATTAGAAGTAACGGAGGAGGAGAAGAACCTTGGAGTATTGGTTGATCATAGGGTGACTATGAACTGCCAATGTGATATGGCAGTGAAAAAAAGCTAATGCAGTTTTGGGATGCATCAGGAGAGGTATTTCCAGTAGGGATAAGGAGGTTTTAGTACCATTATACAAGGCACTGGCGAGACCTCACCTGGAATACTGTGTGCAGTTCTGGTCTCCCATGTTTAAAAAGGATGAATTCAAACTAGAACAGGTACAGAGAAGGGCTACTAGGATGATCCAAGGAATGGAAAACTTGTCTTATGAAAGGAGACTCAAGGAGCTTGGCTTGTTTAGCATAACTAAAAGAAGGTTGAGGGGAGAGATGATTGCTCTCTATAAATATATCAGAGGGATAAATACCGGAGAGGGAGAGGAATTATTTAAGATCAACACCAATATGGACACAAGAACAAATGGGTATAAACTGGCCACCAGGAAGTTTAGACTTGAAATTAGACAAAGGTTTCTAACCATCAGAGGAGTGAAGTTTTGGAATAGCCTTCCAAGGGAAGCAGGGGGGGGCAAAAGATCTATCTGGCTTTAAGATTCTACTCGATAAGTTTATGGAGGAGATGGTATGATGGGATAATGTGATTTTGGTAATTAATTGATCTTTAAATATTCAGGGTAAATAGGCCTAATCCCCTGAGATGGGATATTAGATGGGTGGGATCTGAGTTACCCAGGAAAGAATTTTCTGTAGTATCTGGCTGGTGAATCTTGCCCATATGCTCAGGGTTTAGCTGATCGCCATATTTGGGGTTGGGAAGGAATTTTCCTCCAGGGCAGATTGGAAGAGGCCCTGGAGGTTTTTTGCCTTCCTCCGTAGTATGGGCACGGGTCAGCTGAGGGAGGATTCTCTGCTCCTTGAAGTCTTTAAACCATGATTTGAGGACTTCAATAGCTCAGACATAGGTGAGGTTTTTTGTAGGAGTGGGTGGGTGAGATTCTGTGGCCTGCGTTGTGCAGGAGGTCGGACTAGATGATCAGAATGTTCCCTTCTTACCTTAGTATCTATGAATCTAAAACTAATAGTACAAGCCCCGGAAATCCAGACTTGTTAAGGAATGGAAATCAACAGGGAGGGCACCCAAAAAAGCTTAATTCTGCCCTGTCGTTATGATCAGGGCACTTGCATGTTGGTAGCCCTAAATTATATTAAATTGATTTTTAAAACACAATTGATTTTTTTCTTTATGGTATATCTATAGGAGTTGGTTGGGGTGGGCTTTTTAGGGGTGTTTGTGCCCTACAAAATTATTCCCAGCCCGATGTAGCATACAAGCATTAAATCAATCTGACTCTTCCTATGAATTTTGGAAACCTTTGAAATGTAGCCTGTAAACAAAAATGCTGCTCTGAACTCTCTCTCTCTCTCTCTCTCTGTCTCTCTCTCCTTCTGTGTAAGCAAGTTTCTGCTTGTGTGCTAAATATAGCTCTGAGAAAACTGTGGAATACTCTGTTAATAACTTCAGAATTCTTAGCTTTTGAAGCTGGAACTTGGTGCTGGACATCAGATATGCTTGGAGATAGTCTAGGGGTATACATTTTATATGGATAGTGGTTTCAGTCTTTTCCCTAGCTGTGGTCAAAGGAATATTACAAGAACCAGCAAATTTTAAAATAAGATAATTTTGAAGAATGGGGAGAATGCATTGCAGGACCCCCTTAGCTAAATAACCCTACATTTGCACTACTAGCTCTACCCCAGACCCTGAGCTAGCATAACAATTTTATACCAATCTATCCATGTGTGTGGGCTTTCATTCACTATGAATAATTAGCCCTAAATCGAAGGCTCTACTCAGCTTAACTATGGTACTGTAGTAGAAGCATAGAAATGTAGAGCTTGGAGGGATCTCAAGAGGTCATCTAGTCTAGCCCCATGCCAAGATAGGATCAAAAATACCTAACACCAAATTGGAATGACTATTCCGTAGTACTCAAAGATTAAATTCTGTCATTTTGGGGGAAATGTGTCGTATTTATTATACATGAAGAGACTTTAAATGCAAAGCTCAGTTTCACCATGGAGCTAAATCTGGCATCTGCACTCATTATGGACTCAGGGCTAGATTTTCCAAATAGCTCAGCATCCAATAGCTTCCACTTAGGCATCTAAATAAATGGCCAGATTTCCAAAAGAGTTCAGCGGCCATTTAGTCACATACTTTTAAGTGGACAGATTTTCAAAAGTGTTCACCATCCAGCAGCCCCAGTCGTGGGTGCTGGGAATTCCAAGGTAACTTTCTAAGGCCAAAGGCAAAGCAACCACTCTGCTGTTTAGACTAGGCTAGACTAGAATGTTTGGAACACCCTACTGGAAGAGATCCAAATGAACCCCAGCCTGTATTTTCTCAGGGCCTGGTGTTAAAGCACTTTTTTTTCTTTAAGCGTTCTACCTGCAACAACAAAGAGGGGTTTAAAGGAGAAGAAGGAGGGTTAAAAAACAAAATAAACCTAATGCTCAAGCAACTAGACCAAAGGATAGAAAGAGCAGAGTACAATTTGTTGTTTTATATGCTTATCTGAAAAGAAAAAGTAGTGCTTAGATACTATGATTGGCATCCTATAAATATTTAAGATAAGATATGCTTCTTTTTGATCCTCCTATGTATAAACTTCCTAATCTCCATTGCTATTCATAATGGAAACCACCATTAGAAAATGTGTACTGTTTGATTAAGTAATAAAGTATGGTCTGAATATTTTTGAGAGAGAGATTAACTATTTCTTTGCAAAGTCTTGTTCTTATTTTTTATTCTGAAAATGTTCTTAAAATGATACTAAAAGATCATTTAAAATATATTGTAGTGACTGTTGAAACTGTCAGAAAGAAAATGTGAAAATGAATGAATCATATTAATTTACATATTAAAATGTAGTATAGTAGGAAAAAAGGTTAGTCCACTATTTTAACGGGTTATTAATACTGATTTTATTTGCAGCATTTTTAGTTAAGAGATTTTTTAGGATGAGTTTTTTAATTTTAGAAATAGTCACCATCACATATGAGATACTGGAAAAAGGAGAAGTAGTGGATTGGGGTATCAGGAGAATTAAGCATAAGTGAGTTTATCTTACCACAAAGTTCACCTTTATGTTAGCATTATTAATATTTAGCTTATGGTCCTTTGAGGCAAGATTGGCAAAGACATTTTAAAAATGTAGCAATTTGTTTAAAATTTTATTTTAATAAAACCACAAAGAAAATATGCTTCCTGCTTGAAATAAACCCTTCTTGGAATGCCAGGACTCACTAGGATACCTGACTGCATTTTGTGACAGCTAATTTCTGTACAGTAGATGTTTAATAAATTGAGACATTTTATACTAAATTTTGAAGATTAATATTTTTTCAGTAGTGACATTTGTACTAAAAAAATACTTTTTTAAATGAGGTCACTGCTTTCAAAATGTAAGAAACAGTGTCAAATTTAAAATGCTCTTTTAGAAAATAATTCAGTTACTGCACAGTAAGAGAATAGCTTAATGTCTGTGACAAGCAAAACATCTGCTCCAACAACAGAAATGGGAAGTCAAAACTTGAGATGGGCAAACAGGTTTTTGAAAAAAAGAATGCGAACAAAATTGTAAAACGTCAAGTGAGTAGATCTTTGGTAACTTGGGTTCAGATGGGAAAGTAACCACCTTATCCAATTAATAGTAATCTCTATCCCAGCTAACTTTCTTTTCCCTCCTTCTCTCTCACCTCTTTCACTAAATCGTTTGTGGAGTGTCAGCATGTCTGAGGATATGTCTACACTACGAAATTAGGTTGAATTTATAAAAGTCGGTTTTGTAGAAAGCATTTTTATACAGTCTATTGTGTGTGTCCCCACACAAATGCTCTAAGTGCATGTAGTCAGCGGAGTGTGTCCACAGTACCTAGTCAACCGTCAATTTCCGGAGTGTTGCACTTTAGGTAGCTATCCTGCAGTCTCCGCCGCCCATTTGAATTCTGGGTAGAAATCCCAGTGCCTGATGGGGCTAAAACATTGTCGCGGGTGGTTCTGGGTACATATCGTCAGGCCCCCGTTCCGTCCCTCCCTCCGTGAAAGCAAGGGCAGACAATCGTTTTGCGCCTTTTTTCTTGAGTTACCTGTGCAAGCACGGCAAACACAGAGCCCACTCAGCTAATTGTCACCATATGTCTCCTGGGTGCTGGCAGACGTGGTACTGCATTGCTACACAGCAGCAGTTTATTTCCTTTTAGCAGCAGACAGTGCAGTATACCAGTGCACTGGTAGCCATCGTTGATGTAGTCCTGGGTGCTCTTTTAACTGGGCGCCTGGGCAAACATGGGAGTGAATCAGCCAGATCATTTCCCTTTTAAGTTTCGTCTCATGGCAATTGAGTCCTACCGGCAGTCTTTTAATCTGCAGCTAGCAGAAGACCAGTAGTCATACTGCACCGTTTTCTGCCGAGCACCCAGGAGATGACGACGCTAGCGGTCGTACTTCACAGTCTGCTGGCAGCAAGATGTATAAAGTTAGATGAAGTGGCTCAAAACAAGAAATAGACCAGATTTGTTTTGTACTCATTTTCTCCTTCCTCCCTTCCTCTGTGAAATCAACAGCCTGCTAAACCCAGCTTTGAGTTCTATCCTTGAGGTTTTGAGTTCTATCCTTGAGGTGGCCATTCAGTTTCTCGCAAAGCCACCCCCTTTGTTGATTTTAATTCCCTGAAGCCAACCCTGTAAGCCATGTCGTCCGTTGCCCCTCCCTCCATCAGGGCAATGGCAGACAATCATTTCGCACCTTTTTTCTGTGCAGATACCATACCACGGCAAGCATGGAGCCCGCTCAGATCACTTTGGCAATTAGGAGCACATTAAACACCACACGCATTATCCAGCAGTATATGCAGCACCAGAACCTGGCAAAGCGAATCCGGCCGAGTAGGCGACGTCAGCGCAGTGACAGGAGTGATGAAGACATGGACACAGACTTCTCTCAAAGCACGGGCTCTGGCAATGTTGGCATCATGGTGCTAATGGGGCAGGCTCATGTGGTGGAACGCCAATTCTGAGCCCGGGAAACAAGCACAGACTGGTGGGACCACATATTGTTGCAGGTCTCGGATGATTCCCAGTGGCTGCGAAACTTTCGCATGCATAAGGGCACTTTCATGGAACTTTGTGACTTGCTTTCCCCTGCCTGAGGTGCAAGAATACCAAGATGAGAGCAACCCTCACAGTTGAGAAGCGAGTGCAAATAGCCCTGTGGAAGCTTGCAATGCCAGACAGCTACCAGTCAGTCGGGAATCATTTGGAGTGGGCAAATCTACTGTGGGGGCTGCTGTGATGTAAGTAGCCAATGCAATCAAAGATCTGCTGATATCAAGGGTAGTGACCCTGGAAAATGTGCAGGTCATAGTGGATGGCTTTGCTGAAATGGGATTCCCTAACTTGGTGGGGCCAGAGACGGAACCCATATCCCTATCTTGGCACTGGATCACCAAGTCGGCGAGTACATAAACCACAGGGGGTACTTTTCAATGGTGCTGCAAGCACTGGTGGATCACAAGAGACGTTTCACCAACATCAATGTGGGATGGCCAGGAAAGGTACATGACACTCGCATCTTCAGGAACTCTGGTATGTTTTAAAAGCTGCAGGAAGGGACTTTCTTCCCAAACCAGAAAATAACAGTTGGGAATGTTGAAATGCCTATAGTTATCCTTAGGGACCCAGCCTACCCCTTAATGCCATGGCTCATGAAGCCATACACAGGCACCCTGGACAGAAGTCAGGAGCTGTTCAACTACAGTCTGAGCAAGTGCAGAATGGTGGTAGAATGTGCATTAGGACGTTTAAAAGTGCGCTGGCGCAGTTTACTGACACGGTTAGATCTCAGCAAAACCAATATTCCCACTGTTATTACTGCTTCCTGTGCGCTCCAGAATATCTGTGAGTGTAAGGGGGAGAAGTTTATGGTGGGGTGGGAGGTTGAGGCAAATCACCTGGCTGCTGGTTACATACAGCCAGACACCAGGGCAGTTAGAAGAACACAGGAGGGTGTGGTGAGCATCAGAGAAGCTTTGAAAGCCAGTTTCATGACTGGCCAGGCTACAGTGTGAAAGTTCTATTTGTTTCTCCTTGATGAAACCCCCCCGCCCCTTGGTTCACTCTACTTCCCTGTAAGTTAACCACCCTCCCCTCCTCCCTTCGATCACCACTTGCAGAGGCAATAAAGTCATTGTTGCTTCGCATTCTTTATTAATTCATCACACAAATAGGGGGATAACTACCAAGGTAGCCCAGGAGGGGTGGTGGAGGAGGGAAGGACAAGGCCACACAGCACTTTAAAAGTTTAAAACTTTAAAACTTATTGAATGCCAGCCTTCTGTTGCTTGGGCAATTCTCTGGGGTGGAGTGGCTGGGTAGCCGGAGACCCTCCCCCCCACCACATTCTTGGGCGTCTGGGTGAGGAGGCTATGGAACTTGGGGAGGAGGGCAGTTGTTTACACAGGGCTGTAGTAGCAGTCTGTGCTCCTGCTGCTTTTTCTGCAGCTCAACCATACTCTGGAGCATATTAGTTTGATACTCCAGCAGCCTCAGCATTGAATCCTGTCTCCTCTCATCATGCTGCTGCCACCTTTCAGCTTCAGCCCTCTCTTCAGCCCGCCACTTACTCTACACCTCTCCTCCCGGTCATTTTGTGCTTTCCTGAACTCTGACATTGTCTGCCTCCACGCATTCGTCTGTGCTCTGTCAGTGTGGGAGGACAGCATGAGCTCAGAGAACATTTCATTGTGAGTGCGTTTTTTTCGCCTTCTAATCTTCGCTAGCCTCTGGGAAGGAGAAGATCCTGTGATCCTTGAAACACATGCAGCTGGTGGATAAAAAAAAGGGACAGTGGTATTTAAAAAGACACATTTTATAGAACAATGGGTACACTCTTTCACGGTAAACCTTGCTGTTAACATTACATACATAGCACATGTGCTTTTGTTACAAGGTCACATTTTGCCTCCCCCCAGTGCATGTCTAGCCCTTCCCCATCTCCCCTCCCCCCTCCTCATGGCTAACAGCAGGGAACATTTCTGTTCAGCCACAGGCAAACAGCCCAGCAGGAACGTCTCCTTAATGTCTCCTTAAGAAAAGCACCCTATTTCAACCAGGTGACCATGAATGATATCACTCTCCTGAGGATAACACAGAGAGATAAAGAACGGATGTTGTTTGAACGCCAGCAAACATACACTGCAATGCTTTGTTCTACAGTACGTGCTACTGGCCTGGAGTGGTAAAGTGTCCTACCATGGTGGATGGAATAAGATTGTCCTCCCCAGAAACCTTTTGCAAAGGTTTTGGGAGTATATTCAGGAGAGCCATGAATGCCAGGGCAAATTAATCATTAAACATGCTTGCTTTTAAACCATGTATAGTATTTTAAAAGGTACACTCACCAGAGGTTCCCTCTCCACCTGGCGGATCCGGGAGGCAGCCTTGGGTGGGTTCGGGGGGTACTGGCTCCAAGTCCAGGGTGAGAAACAGTTCCTGGCTGTTGGGAAAATAGCTGGCTTCCATGTTGCCTCCATCTCCATTGAAGGAGTCAAACAACACAGCTGGGGTAGTGATGGCTGAACCCCCTAAAATGGCATGCAGCTCATCATAGAAGCAGTATGTTTTGGGCTCTGACCCGGAGCGGCCGTTCGCCTCTCTGGTTTTCTGGTAGGCTTGCCTCAGCTCCTTAAGTTTCACGCGGCACTGCTTCAGGTCCCTTTTATGGCCTCTCCTTTATGCCCTGGGAGATTTTGACAAATGTTTTGGCATTTCGAAAACTGGAACGTAGTTTTGATAGCACGGATTCGTCTCCCCATACAACGATCAGATCCCGTACCTCCCATTTGGTCCATGCTGGAGCTCTTTTGCGATTCTGGGACTCCATCATGGTCACCTCTGCTGATGAGCTCCGCATGGTCACCTCTGCTGATGAGTTCTGCATAGTCACCTGCTGCTTGCCACACTGGCCAAACAGGAAATTGAAATTCAAAAGTTCTTGGGCCTTTTCCTGTCTACCTGGCTAGTGCATCTGAGTTGAGAGTGCTGTCCAGAGCGGTCACAATGGAGCACTCTGGGATAGCTCCTGGAGGCCAATACCGTCTAATTGTGTCCACAGTACCCCAAATTTGACCCAGCAAGGCCGATTTCAGCGCTAATCCCCTTGTCGGGAGTGGAGTAAGGAAATCGATTTTAAGAGCCCTTTAAGTAAAAAAAAAAGGCTTCGTCGTGTGAATGGGTGCAGGGTTAAATCAATTTAACGCTGCTAAATTCGACCTCAACTCCTAGTGTAGACCAGGGCTGAAAGCCTCTACTGGGTTTAGCTTCGGTCTTCTAAGCTTGCATATGTTAAAGCTTCCCTGGGATTAGAGATATGTGGTGGATTCTGGGCTGACTGACTCAGAAGTCCCACAGTACATGAAACTGCAAATGCAATCCAGCAAATCTGGCTTGGACCTTATGAAAGAGCTGGCAGGATGTCAAGAAAGGAAGAGTCCAGCTGCTGGTGTGTGGGAAAGTGACTGGGATTGGAACAGGAGCATCAGGGAAAAAAGAGCAGGTGTCACCATGCAGGACAAGAGGATATATGAGAGGAGGTTTGAGGTATTGGGGCAGCTAGGAAATATGAATTTGAGGTGGGAAGCATATGCCAGGATTAAGAGAAGATGGAAGGAGACTTGATGTGAAGGATGGAAAAGACTTTAAAAGGTAAAAGATTCGATAAGTATCAATAAATTTGAGAACTAATCCAGAAAGATCTCTGAATGTTATGAGATTTGCCCCTGGATACACAAAGCAGTAATTTTTGCAAGGTTTTTCCCCCTCCTATCCCTGGGTGTTAGAACATTTTTGGTATACAATGCACACACACTTAATATACATTGAAAGAATGAAACAATCTCTATATCCAATTTATTTAAGATTTATTACTGACACTGATATTCCTAGTATACTGTACAGTGGGTAGGTGTATATATTGCTGAATGACAGATTCTTTGTGGACTGGATAATTTCCATTGTAAATATGTATTTTTTTAATTTTGCCTGAAAAAGACTTAAGAGAAGGAGCAGAAACATCTAAAAGAAGGTAGAACTACACATTGTGGAAACAGAAGAAAATTCTCAACAATAATCTTCCTGTGAAAACTTTAGGGTTTTTCCCTGTCCAACCCCAAATCCTGTGCAAACTGACTCAATATCCAATTGCATCAGAAATGGAAGAAAACTCTTTTTCCCTAACATAACACTAAAAGTTTATGCAACAATCATAGTTACTTAAGACATTAGTCTAAGCAAATTAAGGGTCCTTTATGTTTATAATTATACAAATATGCAGCTGCACTGTTGTTACAATTCAAGTGAACCTCGCACACTGCATGGATTATAAACTACAATGTGTCTTGTATTGGAAATTCATAACATACTTTCTTTAGCTATTAGGTTTCAAAATGAGGTCATATAATGTGAAATGGATTTTTTATATGATCAAGTAATTGAAAGGCTGTATTATACACACTTACAGATTGTTTGCTTGTTTCGTTAGAATCAATTACACTCTAAAAGTTGTATTATGAAAACACATACTTTAAATCTTTATACAGGTGCACAGTGTATTTGTTGCTATGTAAAAATATCATAAAGGTTAAACTCATTTTGGGCTTTCCCTAACCAATCCAACTACCACTCTACTAGTCTCATGGGCTCTACAGCTGCCTTAGCAATATCCTATTCACAGCTCTTTTAAGTAGCAATTCGTGCTAATACTGGCGTTATACAATGATGCAATCACCATGGGAATTGCAGAAGTCCCATTACTTTGAACATTTAGAACTGAAATGGAAAAAGCACTTGAAAGTTACTATCGGAAACAACCCTGCATTGACCAGGAGAGGGACTAGATTATCTAATAGGTCTTTCCTGTCTCTAACTGCTATGATACTATGAAGCATGTAACCTGATCTATAGATTATGAATAAAAATTCCCAGTTATCACTTGAGGGTTAACAGGATCGTGTTCCAAAATCAGGCCCAGCATTATTAAAATGATTATATAGTTGGGGACCCCGATGTATACAGGCGCAACACTCACAATATAGTAACTCTTTTACATTTACAAATAAATCATTTATTAATACATTAAGCAAAGTCACCCACACTCTAACTCAGTAAGATAGATAGAGATAATACAGAAAGTCATACTCACACCATCCCTTGCAGAACAACTTGAAATGTCAGCCATTATCTTCCTCATCACCATAACCTTCCTCATTTTCCCCAGTGTCCATCATTCTGGCCCCTCCCAAGAGCTACATCTCTCGTCCCTACTGCCCTGGGATGCCACTTTTATAATATGTTACGCTGATATTACCATGACTAATGAATATTCAATAGGAGTTTTTTCCCTCTTCCTTATGTGTATTTCCTCCCCTTACCAATGTTAAGGTGTCCTTCTTCTATAGGCTAGTGTATTTATGATTTCACCCCATTATCATATACGTTACCATGGCACTCTTGTGGTTATTGGTTACCATGGCACTCTTGTGGTCGGATGTTCCATCCGAAACCTTCCAGAAGCTGATGTCAGTTCACGTTCTGTGGTTGACTGATGTCATCATGGACAAAATTACCCCTCTACACTCTACTTCCAGTTCCCCATAACTTACGAGTTATCTACGTTTATCTATGCCAAAGTTCATAGGCCTCAAGCCTCATGATAACTGCTGAAGCCAATGTCTTACAGCAGTGTTTCCCAAACTTGGGAGGCCGCTTGTTCAGGGAAAGCCCCTGGCAGGCTGAGCCGGTTTGTTTATCTGCCACTTCCGCAGGTTCAGCTGATCGCGGCTCCCACTGGAAGTGGTGCGGGCCAAGGGACATACTGGCCACCGCTTCCAGCAGCCCCCATTAGCCAGGCACAGTGAACCGTGGCCAGTGGGACCCACGATCGGCTGAACCTGTGAATGCGGCAGGTAAACAAACCGGCCCAGCCCGCTAGGGGCTTTCCTTGAACAAGCAGCCTCCCAAGTTTGGGAAACACTGTCTTACAGGATACAAGCCTGTAAGTTCCTTGCATTACTGTTGAATAAAATAAAGCAGAATATAAAGAAAAACAGTGAATATAATAGAGGTAAGATGGCCCACTGGGCTACAGGCATTGAGCCAATGGCTTAATGTAGAGGTAGGTTGCCATTTGCTTGACTAGAAATTAAGAGGCTGTACACCACAAAACTGATTGGGTTCACCCAGGAAAAGAAAGGGATCGATTAATCCAATAATTTCATCGCCTAAACCAGTAAAATAGCACATAATTGTTTTAGGGGTATCCTAGCCTAGGCAGATCAGTATAAGAAACATTTTAGGCCCAGATCCACAAAGGGACTTAAGTATTGCAGTACTTAGCATTGCATCAACTTTCAAGTGTTTAGAAAATAAATGGAATAATATCTGGATCCACAAAGTCTGAGATAGTTACCTAGGCTCTTTATATAATGAATGGGGAAAGATAGGTGTCTAAGAATGGGATCCACAAAAGCCAGTATGCTAGGCTGAGAGCCATCCAAGCTATCCAGTGGGAAATGCCTACCAGAGGGTTGTGTCCTAAGCCCTGTCCATCTCATGGAATTTAGCAGCTAAATTTGTGCTGAAGGGAGGTGTCGATTTCTGCTTGCAGTCGACAACCAGGAACTCCTCCCCTGGAGTTAGAAGGCGAAGCTATTTCTTGTGAGACGGAGTTAGGCACCTAACTCCACACAAAATGGTTGGGGAAAACTCCCTTATAACCTTTAGCCCAATGATTTATGGTACACACGCAGGATGTGGGAGACTCTGATTCAATTTTCCCCCTCTTCCTGGTGAGGAAAAATGATTTGAATAGGAATCTTCCACCTGTAGTGTAATTCTCATGCTGCCTTTGGCACAATTAATATTTAATTAAAGTAGTATGGCTTCAACAAGAGAGACTGAAAAAGCACCACATCAGCATGCCTCATAGTCCAGTGATTTGGACAGATGCCTGAAAGGTGGGGAACCCCAGCTGAAATCCTTTCTCTTCAACTGATAGAGGAAGGGATGGAACCAATGTCTTCTGCTTCCTAGGATGAGTATTCTAGCCACTAGCCTGTGAGGGAGGGCACATTGTGCACACCTTCCCCACTGCCTCCAAGAGCTCTGATATGACCAGCAGCTCTATTTTCTCCATCGAAGGGGTCTTCCACGAGACCTCTCTGAGCTGCCGGTCTTCTACCAGGACCTCCTCCTGACCTGGAAGCTGTTCTCGGTGACCAGGTCTGTTGTGGCCACCAAGCGGGAGGATCTCCTCCCGGATCCCCTGCTACACAACCCCAATCTTCGTGTACAGGTGGCTGAGTCCCCCTCAGTGCGCTGGACGTTAGTCCTGGCAGAAACATAACTACAACGTTAAGTGAGGAGTTACTGTATTCCAAATTACTTACAGCAGAATTTGGCCCTCTTATTAAAACTGTAACTCCAATGTCTTGAACTATTTGGAGAAAAGGCTTTTGTTAAAGTTTCAACAACTCAGCCACGTAAACTTAGGCCTCAGTTCTCTGATCCTCAGAAAAAACCTCCAGTGAAAACAAGGATGACAGAATCAATATTCCCCTAGTTTCATGGTGTGACAAGGTGCTGGGCAAAGGGTTGCAGATTCAGCCCTCTGTCATGCTTGCTTTTTGTTAGGGGAACAAATTACACTGGGTTGGAGGTAACTTGGCCCTAACTGTGGAGGCGGAGACAGCTGCTATGTAATTAGCCTGGGGTTGCATAAAAGCCTCAGGGAAAGGAAGCCAGGAGGAAAGGAGAAAATGCAGGGAATGGAAGCAGGGAGGTAGCTCTCTCCTGCTTGCAGATGGTGAAGGGTTAATTGCACATTGTGAAACTAGTGGGAACAAGCCTAACAATAAAGTGTACGAGTGGTTACTACACCCTGGGTCTCCGAGTGAGTTTGTGAACCTAGCAGAGGCAGAAGCCAAGGGGGCCCTGCCACACTCTGTTACACTGGGCAATTAACAATTGGCATGGGATGAAAGCCCTTTGGAAAAATACCTTCTGACTGTTTCCATGTAGTGTATATTGTAGTACAACACTTAATATTTAATTAACAAACCTACAAATTGAGTCATATCTGCCATCATTCCACTTGTGGTGGTCCCACTGAAGTCTATGGTAGGCTTTTGTTTTGTTTTTAATGCAAAAGTAGGATAGAGCCCTATAAAACAAATGTATCTACTGTACTGTCAAAGTAAACCTGTCTGCTTCTACCACACAGCGTTTGTATTGTTTAGAAAAAATATTGACATCTTGGTGGTCAGTGGCCCTAGTTACTAAAACTACAATTTGTAAATATTATAAACTGTCCTCACGTAGCACCATAACTAGTTGTTGAGCAATTCACATGCCATTATTTATAGTCAAGACTATGTTGTATAAAAATATCTTTTGTTTAAACCAGTTATTTGTAAACCTTAAGCTGAAAGGTTAAGTCTGAAATCTTAGTCTTTTCATACCAAAACTAGATTTTAGACTCCAAAGCTACTCCTTTGTTGTATCCTGATTTATGCTCTGTCTATGCTTGTAGGGGAGCCAAGTTACAAAGAATGGTTTGTTTAGCAGAGTGTGAGAACATTTTCCCTGACCATAATGGACTGAGATGAACCAGTTGATAATGAATGCCAACTAGAGATGAACTTGAGGCACAAGTTCACTTCCAGCTCTACCTCTGCTGAAAGTCTGGATTCAGTATTCTGGCTCTTCCTCATGTCTTATATTGACAACTTTCCAATTGAAGAGTACACAGTCTTAAAATACAGTAGGTTATATTTTTCATAGTAAAATATTCTACAATCACATTTAGCATGGTAATGTAGTGGGATGGTGTGTAAGCTGTTTTATCACTAATTTAAATATCAAGCATTTATTCTGTTTTTCAAATACTTTTGTGGAGTTTGTAAAGTAGAAACTATCATTGTTTACACCAAAAGTCACAATTCTATCAGCCTTTCTTACTATGATTTCAGTGGGGATCCCCATTAGTTAAGTATTACAACAGGTGAATAGCAGAACCATGCCCTTACTATACGTGTATAATGTCTGGAACCAATGCTTATTACTCCATTCACTAATTCCTCTAATTTAGTGCTGTTATAATTGAAGAGAAGCCAGGTATCAATGTCCAGAGGAGCATATGTTGTGAATGTTTCCATGAAACAGGACATGCATCTTGCCTCTTATCTCATCATCCTTTTTCAGACACATACTCTGGTGTTACAGAGCTGAGATTATCTATCCAAGTATTTATACTGCACTTATGACTATTTTGGCTGAGAATCCGTAAAGGAGACTTAGGCTCAGCATTGCAATGCTTAATGTGCCCTGTCTCCTAATGCAATCCACAGCCTCAGATTAGATGCCCTGGCTCCCTATATAATGCATGGGGAGAGTTAGGTGCCTAAGGAAGGGATCCACAACAGTAAGCAAGCTGAGCAAGGAACTGCCTAAGATAGCAAATCAACTTGCTAAGCCCCACACCTCAGGGGGAGTTACGTACCTTCTTCTCACCCAAATTTAGGCACCTAACTCCAGGTCATGACTATGAATCCCAAGTAGAAATAAGTGCTTAAGCACATGTCTCAGGCAGTGGAAATGACTTCAACAGGACAGAACCAGAGAGACCCACTCCCAGAATATCCCATAGGCCTGTAGTTAGAATGCTCTCCAGAGATGCCCGTTCAAATTCCTGTTCCAAATCAGGCAGAGGAAGGATTTGAATCTCAGTTTCTCATATGCTGGGGGCATGCTTTGACCACTGGTCTAAAGGTTATGAGATGACTGGGACCTCCTCTAGCTAAGCTTTGTGCAGGCCTAGTCTTAAGGTTGCCTTTCCAGCCCCATCAGCTGCATATGTGTGGGTTGTAAGTTCAATACAATACCTTGATTCTATCAGAAATATATGCATTCTCTTTCTTTACTACAATCCCCTCACCACAAAGTTAAGTGTCTTGCACTACTCTTATTCAGATATTTCTTTATGCTGATTGAAGGGAGGAAACCAGCAAATCTGGGACAGCATTTAAGTTCCATGAACAAAAATACTTAACTATAGGCTAGAATTCCCAGAGGCCCCTAGTCTTTCTGCATTTCTAATCCCATGTGGCCCAAATCCTGTCCCGAATAGTCAATGTAAAATCTCACTGCCTTCAATGGGAGGGGTGGAATTTTATCTAATCTCAAGTTTTTATGTAAATTGTAGTGTTTTTTCTTGTATATATGTTTCAGGGTATACATCTGATATGTGTTCACTTAGGAATAAAAAAAAACCTTATAATACAATAATTACTGGTAATTCTATAGGAAAAGACTAATACAGTTTCACCATTTCTGACAAAAAGCTATATCAGGACCTGTTCAGATTAATGTTATGTAAGCTAATAAACATTGCAAAACACTCTTTGCCAACATAAATTGAGAGAGGATTCCATGAGGATTCCATTGTATAAAACCTACATAGGATGCAATCCTGATAGGTGCTGATCACTTGTGACTCCCAATGACTACAGTGATCTTTAAAGATACTCAAGCACCTCTCAAGATTTGGCCCACAGTGCGCAACCTTAAACAATTAACAACACTTTAAAATGGGTCTAGTTCAAAAAATATACTACAAAGCACTGTAATGCCCTGATCTAGCATCAAAGTCTATAGGACTGTTTGTGCTTAAAATTAAGCATATGGATAAATGTCTGTACTATCAGTGTTGACATCAGCATGTATATGACATTTTAGGGAAGCTTTATAAACATTTAAATATCTCCCAGTTTTCTGGTTTTCACATGGGGAAAAAATCACTTTTTCCCATACAATGTTGTTGTAAGTGGAAAGAATTGTTAAACAGCTTAGCAAAACAAAGTCAGACATCTTTAGAGGTAGGGAGAGCTGAACATGAAAGCTTGTATCCAGCTGGCTACAGCACTCAAAGCTTTGTTTCCTGTTTGAATTTTGCCTGCAAATCAGCAGTGTTTGCTGTTAAAGCATAAAGTCTGGGCAAGGAAAAGAGTTATTTGCAGAGGGCCTTTAACTATAAGATGGGTGAGGTATCACTAAAATAAAAAGAAACAGACTTGGACAAAAAGAGGAGTCTTCAGCTTAGATTTAAAACAAGGAACATTTAAGCAAGGTGAATATGATTTACTAGAGGACTCTGCCAAAGAGGTGAAGTAATGTGTGGGAATTTAGAGCATGCAAAAAGAGGTGAAACCAATTCTGAGCTACTGATAGCATGTAGCAGTTTGGCTTTGGTACACATGGACCAGATCCTTAACTAATGTAAATTGCCTTAGCTGCACTGACATCCATAAAACAGCGGCAGCTGAGGATCTGAACTACCAATATTTTGATTAATTTGCCTAAATTATATAGAGTAGAAGTGTGAAGAGCATTAAACAGTAGTTAAGTGTTAATGGCACCCACAGAAGAGAGGAAAGTAGAGTGAGAAATGGAAACTTTTGTGATAGTGAAACATTAACTTATTAGAGCAGTGGTTCTCAAACTTTAGCAACCAGGGGACCCCCATTTTGATTTAAAACTTTTCATGGACCCCAAGATGGCTTTGAATTTTCCCAGGGATGCTCAATCCCAGGCTCTGCCCCCCACTCCACCTCTTCCACAAGGCCCTACCCCGCTCCTCCCCTTCCCTCCCCAGCTCCTCCCCTCCCTCCCAGCTCCTCCTGGTCGGTGGTGTGTAGGAGGAGAGGGAGGAGTTGATCAGCGGGGATGGCAAGCTCCAATATGACTCACAGACCCCAGTTTGAGAACCACTGTATTAAAAGTAATTCGATTTTGGTTGAACTGATGACCATTGATGCCGCAAGGGAGAAGTTCAAAAAGACAATTGTAATAATCATCTAAGGGGGATATAATTAGGTCTGGTCTACACTACAGAGTTAGGTCAACACAAGGTATTTTACGTTGACCTAACTATGGAAATGTCTACACTTAAATTTGACTCCCAGTGATGTAACTGCTACACTAATTTAATAACCCACCTCCATAAATGGCAGAGAGTCAAGGTTGATGCAGTGTCAATGTAAACATTGCGTTGCTTACATCAACTGCTACTGGCTTTCAAGAATCATCCCACAATTGCCCCACACTGGCAGGATAACTGATACAAGCATTCAGGTGACGGCATGCACCACCAACACAAAAATGGTGGACACATACAGTGATGGAACACGTACAAGCGATGTAATACTGAGGCAGCTGTATGCCAATGTAATTTATCTGGACTTAATTATGTAGTGTAGACATGGCCTCAGTGTGTGGAGTAAGAATTTAGCATCAGAAAAAAAGAATTATTTTAAATTAAATGAAAATGACAGTTGACAAAAAAAATATTGTGATAAAAAAATTAGCTGGTTTTTGCATCAGTGCAGTGGAAGCATTAATCTGTAAATCTGGTATTTTCAGGGATGGTTGTGCCTATTTAAGTTATAATATATTCAGTCAATGACTTTTGCTAGACATTGTTTTACACATTCAGGGACAGCATTATAAAAATTAAAGAATAGATTTAAGCATCAGCACCATAAAAATGGTATCCAAATAATGTGACCTGAATTAAAACTCTGAAGACTTGTAAACTATAATTAAAAAAAAACAACAAAAAAACCCAAAAATCCTAAAACTGGGCTGGGACAGGCTATCAATAGTCTGAGTGCGGTAAAGAGTCCTTTTACAAACGTCTTGAAATCAGTGACCAGTAAAATAAAAACAAAGGCTCCAGTTCCACAAACACTTATGCTCCTGAGAAACTTTACGCTTGTGTAGTCAATGGGATTGCTTTCATGCGTCAAGTTACAAGTGTGCGTAAATTGCAGGACTGGGGCCAGGAAATGTTATCTTAGACTGCAGAAACCAAAGGACAAATAGCAATCATTCAGTAAGAGTGTTGTGGTCAGTGGTATCAAAGCTGAAGATAACTGAGCAAAATTAATACAAAAGATCAACTATGTGAATATAAGAGAACCCATTGCATAAACTTTATGCAATGCCCTTTCAGCTTAGTATTTCACGTGGAACCGAGACCAGAAAGGGTCAAACCAATTATGGTCAGAGGAAAAAGGCTATGTTTGACTCAGATATTAGAGTGAATGCTAATAGCTTTGAAGCAGAAGAAAATACAGACATTGGACAATAGCAACTCAGAATGTTGAGGTCCTAACGTAGAATTTTTCAAAATAGAGTTGATCGTGACTGTTAAAAAATAGATGGAAAAATTTTGGGTGACAAGGAAGAAGTTAAATATAACACGTATCTCAACACTTAAAGATGACAACATTAAGAGAGAACTGGTAGGAACATGGTACTAAAGACAGCGGAGGCTAGTGAGATTAATGGGAGGTAGAAGATAAATCATAGATACAGAAATTGGGCAAAAAGACTGAAAGGAAAAGTTATTTTCTCTAATCAATTTATGATTACAACCTCAGGCCCAGATCAGTAAGTAGCCAAGGTGGAATGAGTTTTAATAATACAGTGAGAAAATAATAGCAGCTATCAGGTAAAAAGTTAATAAAAATAGTGCAAGTCTACCCCCCTCACCCCCCCCCAAAAAAACAGGAACACATTTTGAACAACATTGTTTTTTTCTATCTGATGCTTCAGGATGGAAGCTGGAGTAAATCATCAGAAACTTCAATGACAAATCTAAAGCTACTAACATGGTCCTATAAGAGGGGCCAATATGATTAATTAATAAGAGGCCAAGTTTGCAAGCATGGCAGGCAGCCATGGGCAGGTTGTCAGTCAAGACAAAATATAACTTAGGTACAGTGATTCCCAAACTTGTTTTGCCACTTGTGCAGGGAAAGCCTCTGCCGAGTCGGGACAGTTTGTTTACCTGCCGCATCCGCAGTTCGGCCGATTGTGGCTCCCACTGGCCGCAGTTCACTTCTCCAGGCCAATGGGGGCGCCTGGAAGCGGCAGCCAGTATGTCCCTTGGCCTGTGCCGTTTCCAGCAGCTCCCATTGGTCTGGAGCAGTGAACCGCGGCCGCTGGGAGCCACGATCAGCTGAACCTGTGGATGAGGCAGATAAACAAACTGGCCAGCCCGCCAGGGGCTTTCTCTGCACAAGTGGCGGAACAAGTTTGGGAACCACTGACCTAGCATGTTTGTCAGGTGGTTGGCTGGATAGTGCTGCTATTGTTTGACTTTGCAAGAGACATATTGTTATATCGCCTTATTAGTAGTATTATTTATTATTGTATTACAGTACATATAGGAACTACACAAGGGTCCAAGGCCTATTGTGCTAGGTGCTGTACAGATAAATAACAAAGGAGACCATGCCTGCCATAAGAGTCTGAAATCCTGATCTAGTTAAAATCAGTGGGAATTTTGGCCACTGACTTCAGTGAGGCTAGGATTTCATGCTGTGTATCAGACCAGATGCAATAGGCCTACAAAACAGGCAAATGAGGTGAGGATAGGTAGGAGGACAAAGTAACAAACCAATAAGAGCTTAGCATAAAAAATAGCTGTCTCAGCTTGCCACTTGCATGTCAATGTAGTGCAAGACAGACATCATAAAATACGCCATGCATAAGCAAACCAGTTCAGAAAAATTATCTGATCTGGGCCTTCAATCATCCCTTAAAACAGAAATAAGGAAGGCAATGATTCTTTTCAGGAGAAAGCCTAACAGCTCCATTATAAATATCTTTATATGGGCCAAGCCCACCAGCCTGCTCTCTCCTTCCGACAGGATTTTATTTCAAGTTAAACAGCACAAAAGGGTTCTAAGCATGGTGCTATCAATTAAAATTACTTAACAATACCAATAAATCAGCTGCAAACCCCCCCACATCAAACAATCAACCAGCAAGAAAAACATTGTACAAAAAATCAGACTGCCCCTTAGTTTCCCATGGAAGCCCAACATATTTTCAAAACTTCAACTACCCCCAAACACCTGTTCAAACAGGTAGACTTTGCAATGTGCCTTGCAGATTAACAAACTGGGGCCAGATGACTGAATTCCAAAGTGGTGGTGCTCTGACAGAGAACACCTTACCAATAGAACACTCTATACCAATGGTGATGCATCTACTTTAGGTGCTTCTGCTGAGCTCAACTGTAGCAGTATCTCATGGGGAAAGAAGTGGTTGTCAATGAGATAGGTCCTAGATTATTTAGGGCTTCAAAGATGAATACCAACATACCATACCAGCACCTTAAACACAACACTGGAATCAGTGCTAACTCTGGAACACTGGTCTTCGATACATGTCCAGATACTCCACTTAAACTAGTGGTTGCATTCTACATGAGTTTCAGTTTCTGGATTGGTTTAAAGTGTAACCCTAAGCAGAATTTATTCCAGTAATCCAATCTAGAGGTTACAAAACCATGGATCATGGTAGCAAAGTCCATGTCCAAGAGGGGAAAAAAGTAATTATGCTTGGTTAGACATAGACTGGAAAAAAGCCACCTTGTCACTGTTGTATTTGATCAGCTAGAAATTGCTGGGAATCCAACAAAACCCCTGAGCTGGGAATTTTGGTGATAAGACAGATGTACATCTTTAGTCTGCAGAGAGGGGCCAGCCTAATTTCCACCTTAACTTGAAATTGGAATTTGGAAGGGGGTTGGTTGACACAGTATTGGGTTTTGCCATGTGTAGCAGTGAATTGGACAGTTGTGGAAGTGAGGCTGAGGAGTCCTGTATTGCGCAGCAGCTGGAGAGCAATGACTTCAGTGTGTTCCACAGCTCAAATATAGATTCTTACTATAGAAAGCAATGGTACTAATCTCATGTCAGCAGACTCCAGACTGAGGGCCGATTAAACCACCCTCTCAGAGCGAGGAAGAAAAGAGCCGAAAACTGTCATTGACCAAAAGTTGTTGCAGGTGGTGGATTTGAGGCAAGTTTATATCTACCCTTTCCGCTAGCCTTGTTCCCAAAGGTGCCCTGCTGCCATGGAAGTTGAGACTCTGGAGTATCACTGATGAGCTAGGCCTATATGGAGACACAGAGAATTTCCCACACATCTTGGGCAATCCAGGGATTATGCATGCATGGTCAGATGTCCACATTTTCACTACAACCAGATGTTGCCATGGACAGTCTGCAGCCTCATGAGCATAGATTGTCCATCCCCAGAATTTCACTTTCTTCAGCAGACCCTGACCTAGGTCTTTGTAAATAATAGCACTGACAAGCAACATATCTGTTTATAAATCATATAGAATTAGTCTGTCTGGCTATCATCTATTCTTTTAGTAAAACATAAATAAATAAAAATGTCCAGAACTCAACTAGGTGTTTTTATTTATTTATTGCTTATCCCATCTAAGAACTCTGCAATATCAACATCACACACTTAGATCCACTGCTATTAAAGTAAAAATGTATAGGATAAGATACAATATCAAGAGGGTAGTAGTCAAATACTGGCTCCTGACTGCCATAGTTCACTCTCATAAATTGTGAAACTGGGTGACCTTACTGCCTTTTTAATTAAAATTCTGTTTTTACTGTTTTACTGTTGCACTACTACATGATTAACAGTGCAGAAATTCATTCTTTCTAGCTTCCCCTGTTGTCCCACAAGTAAATCCAGTTTCTGCAACAAACTAATATTCCTTTACAATAGGTTTTGCAAAACTTAATATTTGCGTGTGCATTGTAAATTTTACAGAATATAAAAAGCTAAATTTAGCTGTGAAAAATCCATTTGCCCTGTTTCTTTATTTTTCTTATACATAACAATTAATGGCTTAATAACATTAATTAGAAAACAGTCAATCCTAACCTGAAAGGTCACATTGGTAAATTCTCTGTTAGAATGATGAAATTATATTTTGCTTGTGTCAAGGCAAGGACTACTGGAAAAATCACCTGATGGAAATGGTTTTGTCAGATTCCCCACCTCTCTCTAAGCTGGGATTCTGTCTTGGCTAGCTGCCACATTGTAAATTAAGGAAAGAATTCCCTAAATAATTATAAACAGCCCCAAGAGATCCCGCAAAATAGCTAATCTGGGTCTGTGAGCATGCTAACAAAGCAATTTCTTAGAGAGCAATATACTTACCCAGAGGGACAGATAATGAATCTGAGTTGTGGTAAACTTTATAAAAGCACAGGTTAAGAGGATAATTTGCACGCATGGTCCTCTTCGAATTTTCTGGTCTCCATAAAGATCCTTTGGCTGAAATCATGTTTCATTCTATTACGGAGATACCTGCAATTCATTTTTCACTTCACCTTATTCATCAGAGCATGTTCTTCAGTAAACTTCTCATAAATGTTACCTAAAGCAGAGAGTGTTATTTGCAGCTTATTCATTCTCAACTTCTTTTGTGCCCATACATAATATTTAGTCTTTGACAGGTTAGAAAGCACTGGAGCTATAGCTGCATACATATCAGTCCTAATGCTTCTTTCTTTAGTATAGGTAATGCATAAAAAATTTCCTACTTTAAAAAGGAAATGTTAAGTCTCTAGGAAAACACATTGCTTTATAAAACATTTTCTTCTGTTGCTTTTCTGTTGCCCAGGAGCATTTTCAGTAACACTCCTACAGAGGGCGCCTTTACCTTGTTGGAATCTCAACTGCAAAAGAGAGAATTGGTAGTTAACACAGAAATAAGTCTTAAAGACAGACTATCTGACTTTTCACAAATATTGGAACTACATCTGTGTACTCATTTTAAGTATGCACATCTCATATCCTCTAGATAATGGAATATATAATAAGGCTGCTACATTCATTATTGTTATACTCTGTTTGTTATTTATTTATTATGTCTCCAGCTATGGTGATGAACCATAGCTTTCTAGATTTGTTTCAGAGGCAAATTATCACTGAGAGAAAACACAAGTTCTGAATCATTTTCTTGCAGTTATCATGTTTTTGGTTTTTGAGATTTGCACTGCAAAGGTAGTCACAGGAAAACAAACAATAGAAAGCAAGTCAAATGTTTCCCAAATAAACCTTTCTAGCAGAGCTATGATCAGAATTGCTATGTGAAAACAGCTGGAATACAAGAAAGACACTTTGGACTCCTTTTGGAAGAGTAGAAAACTGGGCCAAATCCTGTAATTCCTATTCACAATAACCATCAAACATCAAGCCAAAAAGTAAGTTTCCTTAGGATATTTGTTTGGGATGCCATTATTTATCAAGTGTCAAATATATAATTTATAATAGCTGTTACTTTTGACAAAAACCTAGCTATTTTTCTTTTCAACATTATTTTCAACTTGATCAGTCCCATTCTCTCCTTTCAGGTCATTTCACTAACTTGTAAGGCTGATGCAAATTTCACTGATTTGTGAAGGGCTCTGAGGAAAAATTTCAAAGATTTGTATGGCTTAATTTTTTCTTAATTTTACATTTGTCTGTCTATAAAATATGTTTGAAGCTAACTATGTCTACAATGAAAAATGCAAGCCATCATGCTTATGTGAACTCCCAAGGGATCCATATTTTGTCATTTGTTCATATTAACTTTACATAATTTACATAATACTTTTCAGTAGTGAGCTCCTAGTTATAGAAATTTAAAACAGTCTTATAAATTCAACAGCAGTCAAACCTGTTGCAAGAATTGCATGGGGTTAATATTGATTGCTTGTTTGTGAACAATCCATTATAAGGTACAAGGAATGTGTTCTCTTTTAATTAAGTCTTCTATACTAAATACTTTGGGTTTACCTCTGTTGGCTTCCAAAATTCAAGAGTGCAAGAAAACCTGGTGCTCTAGTCTCCACTAATTCAGAATTGGCTTGTATTTGAGATTAATATTTTTATGTCATTGGAAAATACTTCAGGAGACTATTTCAATGAGCACCACACATGCTGTAATACTACCATTTTTTCTTTTCTGAGGTTGAATTCCTCACTAAGGCAAAACTCCTATTGAAATTATTTCATTGCTTGAAGTGAATGGGAATTTTGCCTATGTAAGGATCAGGGGCTAGATTTACAAAGAGAATTAGGACCCTAACTGCCGCTTTAGGTGCCTAAAGCTAACATTTAGGTACTACTCGCTTTCACAAAACACATTCTCTGCTGCTGCCCAACCCTGTAGTTGCCTGAGTTTCCACCATTAAAGTCTCTGAGGCACCTAAATTCTGACTCCACCTGGCAGCTTCACACTTAACTCATCCTTAAGCCCCAACAGGATTCACCAAAAAGGTGTTCCTTCACCTCTCTTGCCTTCAGGGCCCGATCTGTTAGGGGTGCTTGGTACACGCCTAAACCCCCACAAAAGAAGCTGCTGAAGGAGAAAGTATTGGCTCTACAACTTTTCGCCTAGGGGTTAGAACACTTTCCCAGGATGTGGGATATCCAAGTTCAAATACCACTCTGCATGATGTAGTACAGGGATTTCAATGTGGGTTTCCCACCTCCCCAGAGAGTGCTTTGTAGGTCTCTCTGTTCTTCCTGCTCCATAGTGCATAATAACTTAAATATTCAATGGAAAAGGAGGAGTGGAACCTGGGTCTTCCACCTTCCTCTGGGCTGTAAAGTCATTCACTCTGTGGCCCAATTAAAAGTTAATTATTTAAGTTTCCTGTGTGAGTTCCATCCTAAGTGACTTAGGGTATGTCTACACAGCATGGGTATGACTGGCCTGGATCAGCTGACTCAGGTTCAGGCTGGGGGCTATAAAATTGCAATGTATATGTTCTGGCTTGGGCTGAAGCCTAAGCTCTAAGACTCCTGCATGGAGGGAGGGTGTCAGAGCTCTAGCCTGAGCCAGAATATCTACACTGAAATTTTTAGCCCCACAGCCCAAACCCCACAAGCCCAAAGCAGCTGACCTAGACTCTGAGACTCCGTGCCATGGGTTTTTTCATTGCAATGTAGACATAGCCTTGGGCTTTTTTTTTACCTGATGATTTGGAGTGAATATTTGGGAGGTCTAGTCCTGGCTACTGCAAACTTGGTGTGTTAACCTTCAGCTCAGATTTTTAAAAGTGCCATGCATATGTTTGTGTACCTGCCAGTTGACTCTGCAAAATGCCTGATGCACATGTGCAACTGGATTTGTACACAGATGTAAATCCCCAAAATATGGGGTTTTGTAGGTGCAACTTGGGTGCACATTTCTAAAAAATCTGAGTCTCAGATACTATGCACCCCAGTTTTCCACATCTATAAAATAGAGATAATATTTACCTATCTCATAACAGTATTATTTATGAGTTCCTGAGATGGAAGGTAGTAATTCATTCTTTCCGGCTAGTTACCAGGTTGAATGGATTAAGACAACATAACTGGTGGTGGCTTATTTTTCTTGCTCTCAAGTTTCTGTTTTAGGTTTAAACCAAAAATTATTTTGGGGGGAGTTTTACAAATTTCAGATTTGCCAGTAAATATTCAAAACAAATATTTTGTAATGGATCATTTTATCAGTTCAAGCACTTATGCATGTATTGGGGTGCTGCCGCACTCCATGACTTGAAGTTTTCCATTATATGCAGAATTTACAGTTTGGTTCATTGGCTCTCAGTACCCCCACTACACAAATTGTTCAAGCACTTCTGCGTACATGGTTGCAATTTTCCTTATTCAAAATTATTCACTGAAGTTTTCTTACAAATTGCATTTACTCTTTAGCTTATTTTTCAAAACCTGAGATTCAAGATTTATTTCTCTGTTGTGATTGCCTTTTCTGCTCTCTGATGTCGGTCCCCATTGATGGGTCTATTCCCATGCTTAAAGTTAAACATACATTTCAAGAATGGAGGCCTTAAGGAGCCACCTTTTATCCAGTGGCTGGTTTGAAAACATTCAGAATTTGCTTTCAGTGAAGATTCAAACACGTTGTGCTAGTAAAACTCAGTTGCCTGTAAATTCACAGAAAGTGAGCACTACAGGTGAACATTGGCAACATTGATTTTCTAACAAAACTCAAATAAATATTTGTAGCATAAAACTTTTGGCACTGTTCAGCCAGATCTATAATCCTCAGTGCATATGTTATTGTGGTCATGCTACACCTGATCTGTCTGTAAAGATGGCTGAACTAATTTGTGCAAAATATCTGAGCCAAACAGCTACCCTAACTGAACACACACTTAAAAAAACCCACCCTCTTCATTTGGACCTTCTGTGCTTATTTAAATGTTATGTTATTCTGTGGCTTCTACTGTTTAACACAGCAAACTTTAGGGAGAAAGAACTCCTTTAGACATATTAACTTATGGGCTTATTATAATGTATAGATCTGTGTCAGCAATAAAGGAGAAAGTTAACATCTGACTGTCAAAAGAGAGAGAAAAGGGGTATACACTGACTCAGTCCTGTTTCATATGGCCCAGTGGGTGATTTTTTTGTTTGTTTGTTTGTTGGACCTGTGTTCAACATGATCTTGAACTAGTTTTTCTTCTTTGCCAAAGAAAGCCCCAGTGCCCCAGGAAGTCTTCAGGATGTGAACCTGTTAATGCAGGCCTTTATAGATAGGGTTAGGGGACAGCAGAAAGAGTTAATCCATCACTGCCTTTGGCTGTGTCCTAGAACATGTGATACTGCTTTGAAGTTGCAGCCATTCACCTCTTGTAGCTCTGAGGATGCAGACATACAGTCAGTGGAAGAATAGGGCTGTAACTGGGAAGAATGCAGTGTGCCGGAAAACTATGTCGCAGAGGTATCAGGCTGCTGCTATGATAGCCAAGTGCTGCAGCCATTTGGGACCATACTGAAGACTAGTCCTGAGATTAGCCTCCCTGACATTTTTTCTAACTGGTCAAGAAAGCTGCGTGTCTCCTGTTCTGGAAAGTAGTCATCAGAGACCTCAACAAGTCTTTGTAACTGTAGAATATCCTTTAGGGAAGTGGAGAACAAGGAGGGGGTGGTTCTCTGATTACTTTCTTAAACACTGTGTCAGACATGGAAGTAAGAGCTCAGAAGAAAAGAAGGGACCTGTCAGGGATGTCATGCGGAACTTCATAAGGTCTGGAAGTTCAGATGAACATCCAAACTCTCAGAGATTCATCCTTTTGAGTTTTCTTGTCAATAGGCTCCAAACCTGAATGCAACCTTTATGCCTTTCACAACTTAGAGAGTGACAAGTTATTGACTGTAAGAGGTATGTCTGTTAGTACATCCCCTTCTCACACTTCTCTCCTCAAAAAGCTGCAGGGTTTAGGGAGATGAGAAAGAAAGGAAGAGGAAACAATTTTTCATTTTTTGTTGGTAAATGGATAAAAAAACTCACTTTGTAATATAGTAACTTATTGATGTGCTTAAGTCAAAACTTCTTGTACTATTCTAATTCTCTAGTCCTGAAATACTCCTCTTAAGTTATGTCCTATTAGTAACAATGAACCGCTTGTGGATACATCATAATGAATGGCTAAAAACTTATTAAAACTATTCTCCCTTTCTCTATCTCATTCTGGAGCACTCAGATACCACAGGGATGGGAATCAGATCAGTATCTAGTTAGATGGGTGGGTTGCAGTTTGTTAAACTGACACAGATCTGTCCTTTGCAAGTTAATTTTAAAGCTCAAGTAAGTCACAGGAGTGCAAATAAAGATTTGATTTTTTTTACATTTGCACTCCTATAACATTTTAAAACACAAACCATATGTATGTAAAGCTAAACCCTTTTTGTATCAAGTTTCATGGCCAGCCCTGTTTTACAGTCTTGTTTAAATCAAAATAGGGGGTTACAGTGGAAAGACCAGTTGCCCTTCTTCCAAGGACGCTAGTGGGCGCTGCAATTTTTTTGAACTTTCTCAAAACAACAGTGTTGAACATTACATCAAACAATTTGAGAATACACCTTTTCTGTGGGGGGTTTCTTCCGCCTGAATTTTTTAAAAAGGATATATTTTAATCCGTCTGACCTTGCATAGCTGCCTTCTTTTGTTTTCTAACGTTTTGGAACTGACCTGGCATGGGTCCCTGGTTAAGCAGGCAATCTTAAACACCTCTGATACAAATTTCTGGTTCCTTTCCAAGTGCAACTGCTCACAAAGTAAAACACCATTTTACAACTCGAGGCTCAGGATAGCAAAGACACTGCTTTTCATCCGACTTTATCCCCAGAAAGTGTACATTCAAAAATCGACCGGAGACACAAGCTGCAGAACCTTACACACTGCTCATTCAAAAACTTCTTTCGAGATTCTTTCTGCCCAGTTTACAACATAACATTGTTTTGTCTCGTTTTTGACTTTTCACTCGCTCTTCTTGAAATTCTCCCACTTTTACTTTTAACAGAGGCAAGATCTCTCCACCAGTCTCAGGCTCTTTTCCTTTCCCCTGCTTCACAAATCAAGGGAAATGTGCAAAAATATTAAAGCATGTAACCCGAGCCTTTTTTAACAACTTTTCGGGACCTCGTTACTATGCTTTGTTATCTAAATATAATGGACGGAAATCGTACTTCCATGCAAACAAAGTTCGCCTACGATCCGCTTGGGATGCTGGGAGAGTGCAACATTTTCCCCAAACTAGATGGTCCTCTCCAGTAGCTTTATGTAAAGGAGTGCATTGTCTTTTGACAGCTGATTCTTATCGCCCCAATGAGGTATTATGTTTCAGCTTGTGCACTGTAAAAGGTTGTAACTTTCTTTGAAGTTAAAGGGTGTCGTTTTGTTTCCATGTATGAATAACTCTGCGAGGAATTATAGTGACCCAAAATCGACCCATTTAAATTGACATCCACCCAACCTGTGTCCCCATCACTGATGTTGCAAAGGAAGGTCCTTTCATAACAATGTGCGATGAGGGAAAATAAAACAAAAAACACACTTCCCAACACGTCTGAGTTGCGGCGTAATTAAATTTTATTTTCACCCACCCAGGCATGCTCAATGTTGAGCAAAATACATTTTTAAGTAATGTGTTTGTATTCTTATCTGTAGGAGTTGGAAATTAACAGCGCCGCTAGTTTGCGCTTACTGTTAAGCCTGGAGAGCGAGATATTGCTTTGCAAACATTACAGTTATTATGTCTGCAGTTGGTACTCTTTGTATAAATTATTGATCAGCCATCTTATTTTTCTTTCTGCTTAATGGATATTATAGCATAGCCGTTTACAACGCTATAGTTAAGGTTGTGTCAGCACTTCCACTATAATCACCCCCTTTTTCAGGGGTTTAAAACTTGCTCTAAAAACCCGCTCTGGGCTGAAACTTCTCAAACAAAGGACTCAGAATAGAAAGAGTTTTAATTTTTAAACAATTAAATTGTTTGACTGAGTTTGAGTTATAGTAGTGTAAATAATGAGTGCAAAAAAAAAAAGCCAATGCTTTTTCATTCACATAGATTATATGAAATGGGAAGAGCTGAATTTTGCAGGCTGTTAGCTCGTAAAGCCCTCGGTGTGTTTTTTATTAAGGGAAACAATGTCTGTAGGTGGTTGTGAGAATAGCAGCCACTCTGCACTAGCAGTTACCTTTCCTACCTTTATAAAAATATAGGGCCCGCTCCTGCATTCTTTCACATTCAGAGCTACTGCTGACTCCACTGGGAGCATAATCGGGCCCGTGATGTACAGTGTGGATATGTATGGTTGTGGTGTTTGCATGATAGACCATGAGGGTTTGGAAGATGCTCTTTCAGAAATATTCTCAGAGAAATCATGCATGTGTTATAAAATCCTATGAACATGTTACTTAGCGAATAAAGAAAAGGAGTACTTGTGGCACCTTAGAGACTAAGGAATTTTTAAAAAGCAAAAGTTACCTTTAAAAGTGTTTGAAACGTGAAACAAACTGGAAAAAAAAAGACCATTTCAATATCAGGTCAACACTAATCTTTCTTCACTCAATGCCATAATTTTCGAATCAGTCTGGATTGGGAGTTAAGGATGGACTGAACTATTTTTTTTTTAAGGGGGAAAAGGAGAAGGAACGGTATTTCAGATTACATCACCAACGTTACTTAATAGCAGGGATTTTGTATTTAATTACTGGGTGAGCAACTTTTACTACCTGTTAGTAGTTAACAAGTTGCACTGGAGACGTAATAATAGCAAAGTGTAATTTAAATATCACATAATGCTTATTGCCTGTGACAGTGGTAATGCAATTCATACAGGAAAGTTGGTTAGAGTTTCCTTCTTTGTTACTGCAGCTTCCTCTATTGGCTGTTCATTGTAATATAAACGTAGGCAGACGGTACCCAATCACCTGCTTCATTCATTCTGAACCAGTATGGGAACGGACCCTGACCCTTTTCCATTTGGCACTATGAACTGCAGCGGGACCTTGAGACTGAAGTGAACATAAAGATTATTTAAGTCACTGCGTTTGAAGCCCGTCTAGCAAATTAATTGAGAATGGCGAGTTTTATATCATTTGTAAATAAGCAGGACGCTTAGTGAGCGCGCTTGGTAGCTCCACTTTGCATACATTGCGGGGGAGCAGGAGGGGCGGCGAGGGAAGGTTCCCACCCGTTGTTTATTGCTTCTTTATTATTATTTATTATTATTATTATTTTTAAGTGCAACCATGTCCTTGGTTAGAGCATCAGTTAGGATCAGTAAAGATAATCCTCTCATTTCTCCCGAGGTTGAAGGGAAAGAACTGAAGTTATCCACTTGAGGCTAAATCCTGCTTGTTTTACTCCCACGATTGGTATCGCAGGATTCAATAGGATTGCTCGCGTGAGCAAATCTGGCGAGCGAAGGCCCTTAAAGTCTTCAGTGAAAGTGACTAGTGAGGCAGGGTGTGTATGGAAACTATAAAGCGTGGGATAATCCCATTTTCAGTTAGACACTATAGACGTGCAGATAGCTGAGAAATGTGCATTAAAACAAAGCCCAGACCACCATTTGCTCCCAAGTTCCTACTGTTATCAAAACTTTTGTGGTTATTTTTAAATACCGTCCGAAATTTTTACATTTTAATTTGGTCACCGCATTTTCTTTTATTAAACATTTATCACATGTAAATATTCCTGTTGATAAACAGATGTTAAAACTATTGTCATGTATTCTAGGTTTATGATATATTGATGCCTGTTCAGAAGTGTATGCTATTGTTAAAGTTGTTTGAGCCGGGCGTGCTAATGCACTGTTTGATTGACTGAATTAGCAGTCATAACAATCTGGCAGTCTGGCCATAGAAGTGTGCTCAAATTGATTTGTGTTATGGCTGGACTGGAAAAATCTAGTGTTCGTTGTTTTTTGCCCTGGGGCGTTGTTTGTACCAAAGTCCACTTTTCATTTAATTTTCCAATAGATTTCGAAAGACTGAAAGGTTTGCGATCAACATTTGGTGCACTTGCATTATTATTAATTATTATTTTATTATTCTTATTAAAATATCCTATAAGTAATTTCAGATTCCCCAAAACCTTGCTTTCAATCAAAGTAAACATAATTAGCGTGACGTCGTGCTTAGAATGGTAAATCTCTTTGTATCTATTAAGCATGTTATTATCTTGTCCCGTCACTGAAAAGAATCCAGTATGTATTTATATTGGGCAAGGTCCCGGCTAATTTGACTATAATGCAACAATTCCAGCACTGCAGTATCTAGTTTCCTGTTGTTACGAGATGTTACATCAATCTCAAATGAGTTAATTGTGTTTTCAAGAAATATTTAAAGGTTTAGTAAATATCTTAGCGGAGGGGAGGGGAGGGATCCCAGTGCATCATCTTAGATTGCTATAACTTTCTATTTTCCTTTTAGAATCCAGGGAGGGTACAGTATAAGGGTCCCCTTCTATCCTTTTCCTCAATTTCTCCGCAAAATTACAGGTAAATCCAGGAAAAAGAGTCGTTGTATGGAGAATCTAAATATTTAAAGCACAACAAAACTTACCTCCCTTTTGTCAATATTTGTATCTTCCTCAGAGTCTTCTGCTTTGCAGTCGTTTGCCAGAATTATAATGCAGTATGAATAAACCTAAAAAATTGCTATTGATCACATAGAAAGCTTTGTGAAATCATTTAGTCAGTTTCCCCACTTGAAAAATCGGTGAACAAAATAGGTCAATAGCCAAGGATAAGATGAGATATAATAGAGCAGTATATTTTTCAGGGGGGAAAGTCAAAATAAATACAGATAGAATCCATGTTCATTAATTTAACATTGTGATACATATCCAGACATACAATCTACCTACCTTCTTGCAACAATCCCTTCCCATATCCCCCTCCCCCACATTTCGAAGTTCGTATTTTTCTATTTGACTGAATTCATTTACAGTAACAACTGGTGGGGAGGGGGTACCAGGCGGTCAGGTATTCAGAGTACTTAAGATGCAACAGCTACAATACATTTCTTAATTGCATCTTACACGTTACAGCTGCCCGCAAAACTGGATTTAATACAATAGTGAACTCCGGAGCAGGTGCTGGGTTTTTTTTTTAAAGCAATAAATTATGATAACTATCTATTCATCTTATTGCACATTGCCATTTATCGAAATGGTCAGAGGGAAAAAAGAGAGTACCTGCCCAGTTATATGAACACGAGAGAAGCCCTGCTTCAAACAATATTCCAGGAATGAAATTAAAGACTTCTTAATTAGTGCAGCAATTAAGCTTTCTTGGTCGCATTTTAATCAGCACAGGCCCTATCAAAGGACAAACAGAACGATTTGCAGGTCTTTGAATTTTAAGCAGTCTTATTGATTTCAGCACCATAAGTCTTCAGTTGACACAGGGAGAATTCTCAAATCAGTTATAGTACTTTGAGTTTTACTGGTGTACATTCTAGGGTGTGGGGAGGAGAATTAAAGTCTAACAATATCATTTCTTGAAAGGATCTACTTGAAATTAAAATGCAATTTGAAAAAAGTTTAAAAGAGCAATATCATTATTTGTTGTTGGGCGTCTGTGTTAAAATAAATCCAGTAGTTTGCTATAATCGTTTGAAACACTTACCAATCAAGAAGCTTTGAAGATTCTTGAACCCTTTCCTAAATGTGTTGGTTTTTAATCCAATCGTTTCATTAAACGATCACCGTTAACCAAACCCTGTTGTAGTAAGCACTTACAAACGTTTTAAAACTGTTTAGAAACACAATGGTTGTCCGTGAAAGTACCTAGTTAGAAGAAAAGCAAGAGCCCGTCATGCTGTAGAGTAGGTAAAGATCAAGTGATATGGCAGGGATATTTTTGGTGGTGGGGGATTAATTCAGAGTTCATTCAGAAATTGAGGTGAAATGGTGACATCACACGTGCTCGGTTCTGTATTAACTTTCTCAGGTGCATGTTTTATGACGATAGTGTGTATGAGATAGTGGAAACAGGGAAATGAATAGAGCGAGTACGGGCAGTTGGTTTTCAACAACTTTGACACGTTGCCTGAAAATAAAATAATGCAATACGGTTACACTTTTCAAGGCCTTTTAAGTATTTCTGACATTAGGCTCCCACCACTATAATAAAAGTGGCATCCGCATTCCTATTTTAAGATTGGTTTGTGCTTCTTGGGCTTTGTAACTTGCAAAATTACTCCATATCGCCGTTGATGCATGATATTCAAGTCTTGGTGTGATGGTCTATTTTTCTTCTTCTTCTTCTTTTCTTTTCTTAAGGCTGTTCTAGTATTAGGAAAAATAAAAGTTCACTCGCTGAAGAGAGCTTTTGGTATTCATAACTAAAATATACTGGAATTTAAAAAGCAACCTCACAGTTAGTGAGCAAGCAGGTCATAACAGAATGCGTATAGTTTTTGGCAATCTGGAAAAAAAAAGTGAATTTCCCCCATATTATAGAATTAGTTTCCATTAAGATTCTTATCGCACATCTAGACGTGTAATCCCACGATTCATGTCTCGTACAAACAATACACATTTCAAAAAACAGGCTAAGGACAGGTAGATGTCACAATCTACTGAGTACATAATTTTCATTGTTTAAAAAGCCTAAATACTTATGTGCACATTATTGCTGCAGCTCGTGCACTTGTATGAAAGACGATCTTTTTAAAAAACAGAAAACCCACAAAAGAAATAGAAGACCAAAGCCAAGGCAACCTCCTTAACCAGAACCAAAAAGGAAATTCGGAGTTCAAGCTAAAACTCTATCTATAATCCCTGTGGTGGCCAGGTACTACAACATGTATGCGGCCTGATATATATATATATATAATATATATCTGCATATCCTATAAAATTAGATACTGCGCAAGCGCAACAGCTAATTTTACACCGTACCTGGTGACAGGGGCAGAGTATCAAAGATCAAACTTGGATGTGTGGCTTGCAGTCAGTCACCTGTTGTTCACAGACCGCTGCAATACCTAGACACAACAGGGTGGGAGTAAGCACTCCGTTTCAGCTCTCTAATATCTTGGCTATTGTATTTCAAGTTACTTCAGCCTTACTAGAACAATTGTTACAACTACTTATTTTCACGCATTTTAGTTGACTATCAAAAACACAATCAGTCAAACGTGAGTCGGTTAATACATACTATGAAACACAACCATCAATGCCTTTCTTGTGGAAAAGCTTTAGTCTGGTGATCAAAAAGTTCATGGGAGCCTATAGATGAACATAGGCACTTTTTCATTTCTTTTAAAACTGCTCGGGTAATTCTTTAGCACAACAGATGTTATTTGTAAATTGTAGGAAAAGTAAGTGGCCGGTGTTCTTTGATCCATAAAAGTCTAATTTTCTGGAAATACTGTTGCGTTTGCTTTTCTTTCTTCGGTTGTGTTGCACGCACCATACCATTGCCAGTCCTTCAGCCCTAGTGATCACTATTATGCTCTTTTGGGAATCGTATTAACTTCCACCCCTGTCATTTGACTTGTTTGTTCTCTTGAGAAAAACAATCCGGGGCTGAGTGTTTGTTTTCAGATGCATGTGCTACTCATAAAGTAAATAGCCCCTCATAAGGTGTGGGGCCGAGTGAAGTCCCCGCCCCTCTCCCCCACACCCCGTTTCTGGGCGGTGAGAAAGAGGCAGCCGAATGCCCGTCCGGAAAACTTGGGTCTCTGTCCAGTGTGGGGACAAGCGGTCGCGGGGAAGTGTTTGGAAAATTACATCTCGTCTCTGTTGAGATGAAACCTGAACCCTATCATCTAACGGTTCCTGGAGGAGAGGACAGGAGGAGGAAGGGGGATCTCGCTCGCTCTCTGTTTCTTTGCTCCGGGTTCCTGGTTGGATAATTTGGGTTAATGGTAGTGAGTGAGGCTTTTGCTGCTTCAAAGGGTATTTCAAGTTGCCGGAGCTCCTCCCCTCTGCACCGTGTGACAACAACAACTCGCCCGGAGAGCTAGAGAGCGAGCGAGCAGCGAGCAGCAGCAGCCAGCACTTTCCAGCTCATTTTCTCTCTGTCATTCCCCTCTCAATCTTTGCTCCATGTACTTGCCAGAGAGAACCGAAGTCCTTCAAACCTCCCCCTTTTCACCTTCGTCTTTAACTTGGTGCTAGAGCAAGGACCACAAAACAAACAACCCTCCCCCCCCCCGTCCCCTCAACCCCAACCCTGCCGCCCGCAGCGGGCTTCTCCTCAGTCCCCACTTGCGGGACACTTTGTGCGTCTCTCTCTCTCTCACGCTTCCCCCCTTCTCGGCGGCAGCCGGTTTGGGGTCCCCCCCCATTGTGCCCCCTCCCCTCTTTTTTGTCCGTGCGGCAACTTTTTCTCCTCTCCCCCCCCCTCCTTCGTATATGTGACCATGGCCGCACCGGCTGCTTTGATCCCTCCGACCCAGCTGGTCCCCCCTCCACCTCCGATCTCAACTTCTGCCGCCTGCACCACCACCACCACCACCACCACCTCGTCGGCCACCTCGTCTCCGTCTCCTTCCATCGCTCCCCCGCCAGCCTCTTCGGGGACGAACCTGTTCCGGCCGGAGCCCATCGCCGCCGCGGCGGCGGCCACCGTCACCTCCACCACCACCAGCAGCGGCGGCGGCGGCGGCGGCACCGGCAACACTTGCAGCCCCAGCCTGGGCACCAGCACCAGCGCAGGCGGCGGCACCTCCACCCCCAGCGCCAGCACCGCCAGCAGCAGCAGCCTGCCGGGCAAGCCGGTGTACTCGACCCCGTCCCCGGTGGAGAACACCCCCCAGAATAATGAGTGCAAGATGGTGGATCTGAGGGGGGCCAAGGTGGCCTCTTTCACCGTGGAGGGCTGCGAGCTCATCTGCCTGCCCCAGGCTTTCGACCTCTTCCTGAAGCACTTGGTCGGGGGCTTGCACACCGTCTACACCAAGCTGAAGCGGCTGGAGATCACGCCCGTGGTGTGCAACGTGGAGCAGGTCCGGATCCTGAGGGGGCTGGGGGCTATCCAGCCCGGCGTGAACCGCTGCAAACTCATCTCCAGGAAGGATTTCGAGACCCTCTACAACGACTGCACCAACGCAAGGTAAAGATCACCCCCCCCCGCACACACACACAAACGGACTCTAACCCCCCCCCCGACCCACCCTCACACCAGGCAGCCCTGACACCCCGCCCGGGCAATCACTGCGCTTCTGCCTGGTGGTGCCGCGGAGCCAGCCCCGAAGCAACCTGTCCTCTTCCCTGCCCCGGCCGCCCCGACTGACCCCCGCACGGGGCTGGGGAAGGTGGGCCAGGGAGGAGCTGGGGCGCGGCGGGGACGGGGGGGGGGAGCTGTTCTTTCCTCAGCCCCTTTAAAGTGTCAGCCTGCCCCCGCTTCCCCCCCCCCCCCCAGGCTGACGGGGGAGGGGGGGGGATGAGCAAGGCGCTGGCTGGGGAGGGGGCGCAAGGGGGCCGCTGATGTTAAACCCGGGGCTCAGAGGGCTTGCTCTGCCCCCCCCGCCCCGGGGCGCCAGAGACGGGGCTGCAAAGGCTGGGGGGAGGGGGGGGGACGTGAGAGGGCCGGGGAGCCGGCGCACAGCCGCGCAGGGCTTTCTCCCCGGGCCGGCCACGGCGGGCACCGCTCCAAAAGGGGCGACTCGGGGGCGACAGCCCGCGGCAGGTGGCACTGGGGGGGGACGGGACGGGACGTGGCGTCGCTGGAGGGGGAGAGCTGTAAAGCGCCGGGCCCGTCCTGCTCTCTCGGGCGGCTCAGTCTCTGGGAAGCAGGGCGTGTGAGCGGGGCGAGGGGCCGGAGTAGGTGACGCGGGAAGCCGAAGCGCGGAGGGGATTTGGCGGGGCTGAATCCCGTTGCGGCGCCTCGTCTCAACAGCAGCGCGTGGTTCCCCCACGGGAAGGGAGGGCCGCCTCGCGGCTCGGGACAGATCGCAGGGCACCCCCCCCCCGCGTCAAGACACCCCAACAAAGGCAGCCAGCGATGATCTAACGTTGGCGCAACTGGGGGAGGGCGCTGACCAAAGAGGACATTCCTTTTGAAATAACAGCTTGCTTAAACCCGGCGGGTGAAAGAATGGGGCTGTGGCTGCTAACTCCGCCTGCTTAGGAAAGGGAGGCACCGGCAACTGAACCACTGCTGTGTGCTAAAGAGCAGAGTGTTTGGAAGCGTCTTCACTTCACCAACGCCCCCGTTGGTTTTGGGGGGGGGGGGGGGTGTCTGCTGGTTTGAAACGGCTCCGGAGCTTGGTGGGAAACTTGATAGGGTAGCTCAGATTTGCCATTAAAGAGTCTGAGAGGAAAGCTCAGTGGTTTGAGCATGAGCTTGCTAAACCCAGGGTTGCGAGTTCAATCCCTGAGGGGGCCATTTGGGGCAAAAATTGGGGATTGGTCCTGCTTTGAGCAGGGGGTTGGACTAGATGATCTCCGGAGGTCCCTTCCCAACCCTGATATTCTATGATTCTATGAAGCAGAGTCTCTCTCTTGTCAGCTGTTATTTTCATTAAAGGCAAACAGGCTCTTCCAACTCATAATTTGGGCTTTCTTACTGAGCTGTAGCTCACGAAAGCTTCTGCTCTAATAAATTTGTTAGTCTCTAAGGTGCCACACGTCCTCCTTTTTTTTTTTCCATGTGAGATCTTACGATACAGCAGCAGCAGCACGTGGGGAATTAACCCCCGATGAGACTTTGCTCATTCCATTTGTAAGGACTGGGTGTGACATCTTTTCTCTCTCTCTCCTTGAATTAGTTGGGGGTAGTAGTTGGACTCATTATCTTAGGGCAAGGCAAAGGAAAGCACTTATTCGTGCCTTTATTTCTAGCTTGATTATTGACGTTTTTGAATATTCAGGGGAGCAGGACAAACATAACCTGGAATAACCTTAGAGCATTAATGTACCTGTGTAACTACTATGGTCATGTGTGGTACTAGACATTGTTTGTGATGGAATCACATGAGTTTGTAAATGAAGAATAATAAAAGGTAGTGGCAGGATGCCTGTCGTGTATATATGTATTGAAAAAGACTGATATAAACATTATATGAACTTTATTTTTGTGACTAAATCCTTCCACTTTTCCAAGGTGTAACACGATTTGTGAATATGTTTAAACCATAGGCTGGTCATGTCAACACTGCAAAATTAACTGTGTTTCAACAGCGTCAGGGGACTGCTGTGTTGTAATCAAACATGGTAGGAATTACAGTATGGACAGGAATGAGCAGACCTGGCCCTTAAAGAACAGTATTGTAGTAGACTTATTTATATATCCATTAACTAAATAAATTAATTGAAAGGACTTACAGTTTGTATGCAAGTTCCAGTATGCACAAGTGAAGCATGGTGTTTCAGTGAGTTTTGATCAAGCTAAATTTCATCTTCAGTACACACAACTGTATTTACTTCACAGTTTCTTTCCTTGGACATGTTTTAATATGATTTTTCTTTCATTTCAAATGGTTTATTTTTAATTAAGTTGTATCTTTACAGAATATATTGATATTAGAATAGTTTGATCTCATTGAAATAAATTGGCCTTTTCAGGCTAGCAGTTGCAGTACACTTTATCTGAATGGTGTTTCATATTTCAAGAGAGAAAATTTACTTTTGAGATTAAAAATATAAGTGTAAATCTTACAGACAGATTGTTATGCTCCCAACATCCGAAATATTTTATCCGTATATTTGTATCATAGTCAGTTGACGCACTGGAGTAAAATTCATTCTTTTTTTTAGACAATGCTAACAGCTTAGTCAAGGGTAATCCATTATTTAATCAAATGTGCATTTCAACACAGCTATTAATTTATTGTGAAAAAATATCACATTTGGTTTATCTACATATTTTGATTCATTAGTTATCAATTGCTGTGAAAAACTTTATAATTTATCTAAAATGAAGCTTACTCTTTATAGATTGTAACCATTTGGTTGAAAAGATATTCAATGATATTTATTACTTCTTACCCTAAGTAAACTAAACTCTTAAGATCTGAAAAGTTTTTGTGAGCGTTAGTCCAAAATGTACTCTTTTAACTGCAGTGGCAACTATATTTAAAAATCAATAAAGCATCAGGGAATTTTCTTTTGAATACTTAGAAGTCAGTTAGCAAAATGAATTGGTTCCTGTGTCTGTCTGATTCTAATAATTAAAACACCTTTTTACTAAATTAGTTCTCTGTATCAGTGAAAAATAAGTCTTCTAATGTGGGGACTGAGTCTTCTTTCCTATTCACACTGATCTTTGCTTCTGTCTTTTCCATATAAAGCTCTGGTCACCAGACAGAAATTTCAGGAAGTAGCAATCAAGGCATCTATGCAACACTATGAGGAAGTAGGGTTGGCATGGATCGGAGACTCTCAGGGGATGATAGATAGCCAGATGCCAAACTAAAAGGCAAAAATGTAAAAAAGATTGTAAGTTGTTAGATACCATTTTTTTTCAGTTATATATGAAACAAGCCCTAGTACATTATTCATCAGATGCTATCTATGTAGGATTCATGGGTTGGTATCCACAGATCCTTGGCTGCTTCCGGTCTCTTGTGTCCCAGAGCACTTGTGGAATTTTGCCGCACTGGTCCCCTCCACGGAGGCTTGCATTGACTTTAACGGGCTTTGGATCAGGCCCCATTTGAGTAGAGAGGAAAGGCATGCCTTCTTCTTTCCCTCATCCTGTGGCCAGTATATGATAATCTTTTCTGGTACTTGGAGATGCTATTGACTGAGTTAATTGACATTCATACCGAAAATGGAGAATTATTATTGATTGATAGTAATTTCTTAAAATATGACAAATGACAAATGACAAATAATTGCTTTTGAATACAGAATATCACTAGGATAGAGGATTAAAGAATTTTTGTCTAACACTTGTCTTCCATTGCAATTATTCGAGTCTACATTTGCTAGCTTTTGTTCCTTTCACATCACATGGAACTAGCATGTACTTGTTTACAGAATTTTGCACTAATGCAGGATTTTCCTATTTGTCTTTATTAAAATACGTAGTCAAATATGGTTACCATAGCTCACATGTATTTCATATGAGCCAGTCAACAAGTCAAAGCATAGCACTCCACAAGTAATATCTAATGAATAAAATCCATGTTTAGAAGTTTACTCATGTTGTGATATATTTCCAAGATATTATGCAGAAGTTGAATATTTATAGGTTATGTAAACAAATAAGATTTATAGAAGGCCAGAAGATAAGTTATATTAACTGCATATTCAAGGGGAGACTAAAAGGTTGGGAGATATCATCTCAAAACTTTGAAAAAAATATTTTTTATCTAGTTCAGTCTTTATCAGTTGGTAAAAATTATAACTTGAAAGTGAGTTTTGTGAAATATAATAATAATCGTCATATCAGATCAGACCCTTCATACCTTTAATCTGGTACTCAGTCTCTGATACTAGCCTATTCTTCCCCACCAATGTACCTAGCCAGTTGTGCATGGTGGGTGTGTTTGGTGAATGGTGATCCTGGGGGAAATTCCTTCCTGATCTCTTCAGGTGATTAGCTTATGTCCTGAAGCATGCAGTTTGATTAACCCCATCTTTATGTTAGCTGAAAGAGCTAGAAATGTTGTTAGTGATCATAGAATTAGACAGGTTTTTTTTTACAAATCTTTTACAGACAGAGTTACATATACTTTGGCTGTTCATTAGTTATTTAGTAATCATTATTAAGAGAACTAAACAGGAATAATGAACATATGGAAGCACACTGAGATACACTTGCGTGTTTACCAGTAAGTGATTTTAGTCCTTGCTTTTACAAACTATTGTCTTTCTACTTGTCTTCTGTAAAATTCCCAGGGTTTAAATCCTGTGGGACTGATTCTAATCTTACTCAGTTTTGTTATAGGTAAGAAATGGTTATAGCTAAATTACAAAATATTAATCTGCAAACTTTCTTAAACAATTTAGTTAAAACAGAAATATTCTTGTTATGGTAAATGAAAAGTTTAAGTAAAGATTTAACATTTACTAGTTAAATATTAATGCATAATGCCCCCTCTATTAGTTAAAATCTCATTTTCAGTCTGCCCGTGGATGTTACTTTGAGTAAAGTATAGTAAAACAGACCTTACTGACCTTATTTGACCTTATTTAATACTTGTGTGTGTAACTAGCTTTTGTAAATTAGCCTAGTATATATTCGGAATTGTTGTTAGAAAAAAGTTATTGTCTGAATGCCATTTAATATTTCTCCTGTCTTTCTGGGTTTTGTTACTAAGTCATTCCAAAAAGTTGTTTTTGTCTATCAGTGTGACATCATCTGAAGTACACTCTATATGAAACATGGAATTTAGGAATGCATGTCTTGCAACATGCAATAAAAATGAAAAATGAATATTTTTATATACTACATTGCAGTTTCATATTTTTATCTTTTATTTCTGGAACTATATTATTGATATTTTAAATTATTATAGAGATCTGGTACAGGTAAGTGTCCATCAGCCTTTCCAGTATAACCTCTTCATGTAAGAGTTTTATAACTTAGCTGCTAAGATCTACTACAGGCTGAAGTTTGGCATTCACAGTCTCAGACTGAAAATGTCCTGTTTTATAAAAATTACCAGAACCAATCCACAAAAAGCCCCAAACATACAGTGTGTCTGCCTATTTTAATCCATATAACTGGTTTTATTGGTTTTAGATTTGTTTTGTTCTTTTACAACTTAAATGTGGATTGTTTTAAAAATAACATTTTGGGCATCTGGTTTATATTCTGAGATAATTCCATTCATTGTTTTAAAATAGTTAAGTTATTAACCTTTTGCAAATTATGTACTGCACATGAGCAGTAATTTTTTCAATAATCTTTAAATGTGAATAGTGTAACAGCACCATAATGTGGACTGACATAATATGAATTGACAGCAAATTTCTAGTTGCCTAAATATGTATTTAAATGATAGAGCAGAAGAATCATCTGCAAAAGTGATTATGAGCCAGAGAGTTAATTCATATATAGATAATTTCTACAATGTGCTTTATGGAGGAATGTTTCTTTTTTCATCGTCATTTTAATTTGTTTTAAAAAAACCTCACTGCAATTCACAACAAAATCTCTATACATAAAATGAAGGCAAGTGTATGATTTCAAATGGTAAAAGCCAGAAGATTGACTCCAATGAGTAACTTCATCCTTAATTCCCCTTGCTCTGCTTATTTATCTAATATGGTTCTTTACCAGGGCCATCTTATAACAATTTCTGATATTTTGTTTCATAAGCAGTACAATGTATTGGAAAAGAAGTGTGGTCTCTTAAATATGGAATTTCATCATTAATTGAATTTCTCTACTTAGTCATTTTAAGCCACACAATGATTTTTTATTTTTGATGGATGAAAAAGAAAAGTGTACTCCTCTTCCTCCTGAACATAGTGTGAATTTTCTTACCGTCTTTGGTCAGAGAAGGATCAGGTTTTGTTTGTACAGTTGGGGCCCAATCCTTCAGCTTTTATTCACATGAACAGGCCTACTGAAGCCAATAAAACTGCTTGCATGAGTGAGGTCTGCAGAACAGGGCCCATAATGTTTATTTTTTACTTTTAAATATGTTTCTGAGGTTTAAAAATGTAGAATCGACATCCCTACTTTAATATGGCAAGTATCTGACACTGCAAATTAGTGTAGATTTTTTTTAAGTTTATATAAGTGGATTGTTAATTAAAAGTTTATGATAATAATTGTTTTGATTTAGTAAATATTTTACAGTTTTGAGCATGCAGTTGCTACTATCTTGCACCCATGAAAAGAAACCTACGTACTCTTTTTATGATTAGCAGTATCTAGTTAATATGCAGTTGTGTTCCCATTCAAGCAATGAGAACTAATCAACTATTGTAAATATATTTGTTGTATCTGATGTATAATTTTTAATTGTCTGAGAAGATGAAACTTTTCAATCAGAGAGAAAAAGAGTTATATTTTTTGTTTAAAAATATCAAACATTGCAATGTTATGTATATCACAAGATTGAAATCATTTGTCTATCCAAAATCCAGAAACAGTAGAGCAGGTGCAATTATTATTTCCTGGTGTACCTCACCACAGTAATTGGGAGTTCTCTTCCATTAAGATGAGAAGGTGTTTCAGTCACAAAATTTTATTCATCCTTAGGCCTCTTTAAATTAGTCAAATTGCTAAATTCTGCCAATATGCATGGCAGTTTTTCCTTCTGATCCAAGTCAAGCTTGGATCTGAGCTAGGCTTTCAGGCTAGTTTTGCTTTGCCCATTAAATGTATGTGACTGGAATAAAAGATGCTAAATCCAGCAGGTAACTAAAAAGAGCCATCAAGCACCTCCTATTTTAATTACTTCTTTTGTTCTTTAGGATGTATGACTAAAGAAAGGTCATAGCGCAGGTATGTATACTGCACCTTGTTGCCAACTGAGAATAATAGACATCTGAATAGAAATGGGATGAGGTTGGTGGGGAAGAAAAAAGGAATTGTTAACTCTGACTGCTACAAACATTTTCATGCCATTGACAGCCACGTTTGTTATATCATGGTGTCATGATTGAAATGCATAACTCTGAATAGAATGAATCTCATGAGTTAGTGCCCTTGTAAAAATTGTGTAATGGTAAAGTACTGGGAGAAAATAAACATGAATTTTACACATTTGAACAACAAGCTTGTTGTTTAAAAAGCATATCTCAGAATATGCTTGATATTTATGTATTGTGGCGTGATGTTTCTTACTGGATAGTAATTTGAATAGCTTACTTTTGGGAAATATTTTTCTACATTTTCCTGTGTAAAGAACACTTTGCAATCACAAAATCTTGTTGCGCAAACTAGAAACCGGGAAGGGATCATATAAAATGATTAATATTTAATTACATATCTTTTAAGCTTGATTTCAGGGGGTGCCAGAAACTTTCTAGTGATTACACTCTTGTTTCTAATAAAAGTTGATTGGTGATTTTTCTTGAGGAAAATACCAATAACAAAATCACTGTATTTTTTATAAAAATGTATAAACATATATTACAATTCTTTTAATTTATAATAAGTCTAGGCATGTTTTTTAACAAATTAGTTTAAATGTTCTTTAAAATGCATCACAGAATAAGTCACTTTGAATTGCGGTCTTTCAAATTTAGATGAAATGTAAAATTAATAATTTTGTTTTTTTACTTAATACACTAATAACTGGAAATAGTACTTTGGAATTTCAAGTATTTAACTTGAATGAGTTGCATTGTTTGTGGTCTGATGCTATGAAAAGTGGTTTCTTTTGTTATAGAGGTTCATCTATAGAAAACATCTGTTTAAATGTAAAAAAAAACCCTCAAAAACCTGTGTCCCCAGTTCTGCACATTTACACTTAATTGACGTTCTTAACTTTGAGAATATGAGCTGTCTCATTACCTTCAACCATTCCACTCACATGCTTAAAGTTAAGCACTTACATAAAACTTTGTAGGATCAGGGTCTATACTAAGAAATCACCTGAAATATTGTATACAAACGTATCAGAGTATATTGTTTTTGCATTTGTGGTGGCAATTACAAAATATTTTGCATTATTTAGTGTCTTGTTAACGAGCAACTGAATGTCATTGTACAAGTTAGTCCTGATAAATTCTTTTAGACCTAAAGTGGAATAGAACTCAAGTAGCCAATGATAAAAGAAGAAAAAATAACTTTGTACAGTTACTAAGATGATGAGCACACTATCAGCACTTACATAGGTAGAAAAGTCATAATATGAGCTATGCCTTTTATGTATTATATATTCCCTCCTCCCCTACCCTGTGTCATAAGAATGGCTGTCAGAGTTCTGAGGATTCTTCTGATTTTCTGTGTTTTAACCCTTCATCTTCAAGGCCCTATACAACAGCCACAGTTCTTCCAGTTAAGATGCTGCTTTTTGGAGTCCTTCATTTCTCTGGGGATTGCTTTTGAAGAACATGAGGCTCTGCTTAGCCCTAAGCACTACTGTCACAATTCTGTTCTAATTCAAGTCAGTGAGAGTTTTACTATTGATTTCAACAGGAAAAAGCTTTGGTCTTAAGCTAATATTCATAACTTTTACCAGGTCTGGTAAAGATGAATATTTCTAAAACTTAAAATGTGAGTATTTCATAGTGATTTAACATTATCTTACGTATATCACATGGATGACATGCAGTTCCATTGATTCCAATGAAAACTAACCTGCTAGGATTTATTTTAATGTGGCCTACAAAATATTATGTCAAAACCACACATACAGTAGTGCCATCTTTGGAAAAAATGATTTTTCTCTCTTTTTATGCCATTGTTTTGGTTATGATGGGGCCAGGAGTAGAAACACAAAGAAAATTAGATTTAAATAAAAGCTAAAATAATGCCAGAGTTCTGATATTTAAACTGTTGTTAGAACATTCCCTGTTAAATCTACCACATGGGACTAGTGATCTCAGTCACACCAGTGTCAGTCTGGAGTGACTCCACTGTAGATAATAAAGTTACTCCAGAGTTATACTAGCTGGTCTAATTGGAATCAGATTTTTGGCCTATAATTAATAGTTTTGTACTTTGGTTTACAGAAAATATGATGATAATGCATCACAGAATAAGTCACTAAGGTCATTTAAGAGATAGCCTTAACTTGGAATTGCTTTAATTTTGTTTTATTATAAGCTTAATTGTACAGGTCACAATACTTAAAATATAGCTAAGTGCAAGTAGAAGATCCACTTTTTAGAAGTAATAATGCAAATATGTTAACATAGTAATTTTGGAGCATGTAGCTGTGCATATGAAAATACCTGTGTGAATTGTAAGAAAAACAAACAAACTAATACATTTCATAACATTGTTTGCTATGGTAGGTCATCAGTGAAATATTTAGATGGTTAGATTAAAAATCTTAGGTCATAGCTACACGTAAATTGGTTTGACTCCACCTCATGGCACAACCCCTGGGAGGGGTAAAGGCCAAGAAAATTTCAAAAGGATTCCTTTGCAGAGTTTCTTCACATTATTCCATTGGAGTGGAGGAGGGGGTGGAATTTGTCATTCCATGGGATGAGCTTTAGGGCCAGCCCCCAAACTGAGTGGATGCATGGTTTACAAAGGACACCAGGGCCATTTTTTAGAGGTCTGGTATCTTAGCTCTGGCTCTGTAGCCTAGTATTTTTCCCTGTACCCCAGTCTCCGAGTCTGCTACCAGGAACTGCCCACTGAACTCTCTCTTGAAGAGAGATTTCCATCACAGAGAAGTTCCATAGGCAATATGGTATAGCTTGTATTACATTTCACAGGTAGGGTGGGCTGGTGTGGGATGAAGTGCAGTTCACTTTCTGGCATCCTGTACAACTCTGCAGAGTGCCTCCATCTGTTGTGCAGTAGAGGATGACTGCAAAGAGGTGGCTCACACCCCCTTTTGCCTTGGTTCAGGAGATCCTCATGCAGTTTTAGAGGATGTAATCTGGGCCAGGATAATTCGAATTACTAATTTATACAGTAGTTTGTAACTCTCTTTTAAAACACCTGATAGTGGTTGAGTTGAATTGAAATCAGGTACTTTCACAACAGCATTTTGGCAAATCCTGAAATTTTGGGTGGTGAAGGAAAACATGGCTTCTGTGAAACCACTTTGTTTTTCCTGAAAGTGTAGGTATGCATAAATCACAGACACAGTGGAAGGAACCATTGTGTGGTTATTAGATCATGGGACTGGCATTAAGGAAACTTGGGATCAAGGCCGGTTCAACTAAATCTTGGCTTCCTGGTGAAGACATTCTAAATGGCTCTTCCTTCCCTTACTGCAGGGCACAAGATTTAAATGTAGATTTCTTCTTTTGTGCCAAGCTATGGAAATTGTGAGGATTCAGTCTTAAGCGAGGGAAGGATAAGGGATGTCCAGAACTGGTTGGTGGTTCTTGAAAGGATCAGGAGAATAGTGGTTAGATATTTTTCTTGCTAAACAGGTGGAGCTACCATACAAAGTGAGAGAGCCTCCAAAGGGCTCAAGTTATCATTCCAGAGCTCTCAGCATGAAGCATTTCATACTCTGCACCACATGGCACTGGAACATAAGAATAAACATTGTACTACTGTGATGGGTTTTTCCCGGGGGCAACCTGGACCCTCTGTTCCACCAACCTGGGATCCCTCTCACACTATGATACTGTTAGAAAACTACAAACCTCTGGCAGCTACTGTACTTACACAGACATCCACAGGCAGGGACATACCCAATTGCATCATATGAATGCTTCTCCCAGACACTCATGAACCAACAATCGAAAGGCTCCAGCGAATTCCCCCAGTCCTGCTGCCTTGAACCCCAGAACTATATCATCTTGCCCTGGTCAGAAGCATGACCAGTGAACTTCATTACCCAGTCCACCCCTCCCTTGATATGGAGAGGACACACACTAGCCTTTGTAAACTGAGCTGAGATTTCCCAAGCACTTCAACCAAAATGCAGTGTTTTAGGTAAAATATAAAACAGGTTTATTAAGTACAGAAAGATAGATATTAAGTGATTCTATGTAGTAAGGATAGAGATCAAAGTTGGTTACCTAAAAAATAAAATAAATTTGCAGTCTAAGTTCTATAAACTAAATAGGATTTGAATCAAGCAGTGTCTCATCCTGATAGATGGTACAAACAGGTCACACTTTAATACATACACAGTACAACTCTCCTCCAGCCCAAGACCCCCTCCCCAGTTCAGAGTCTTTGTCTTCCAGATGTGTTTCCAAGTGTTTAGTTGTGGGGGGAGTGAGACCAATTGATGATGTCACTTCCCCTCTTTTATAGTTCTAGATCTTTGCTTGTGACATGGGGGTGTTCCCAACCTCACATAGTAACACACACATAGAAAAACTTCATAACTTCACTTACAATGATAGCACATACAATTCAAAAGGATATTAATGTTCAACAGAGCAAGACTTTTAAAATGATACCTCACAAGGCATACTTTGTACAAAACATATAATTATATGACAGTGGTGAATATGAGAGTTCCTACATGCTGCTTGGAAGCACAGACTGCCACAACTACACGTTCAGCGTATCCCTGAAGGAATACGGCCTTTGTGGCATTGGGCCCTCTGCAGCTGCAGGTTTGCTAGCACTGTCTATACTTGCCCTGCTGAGTTCTCTCCTCAGTTCTGCCACTGACTCCATATGTGACTTAAAGCTTGTTCCTTTAACTCAATGTATCTCATTTTATCTACCCATAAAATTAGGATAATACTTACAATGATATGGTGAAGGATAATAAAATAATTTTTGTAAAATTCTTTATGAAGGATGCTTCACATGTGCTAAATGTACTATAGTGATTACGTATGTAAAACACTTTGGCATCTAAACTTAGTTTATAAAAGAACACCATCAGCTAAAGCCATTGGCATTGTTGGGTGATAAGTTCTGTTCTTTGGTTTATTATGCTATTTTTGAAAGAAGAATATAGATAATTTATTTATAGAACTAGAAAATGCATTCTCATTGGCAATGGTAGGTTATAGCTAACTATTAATTTGCTAATTTTAGATATTATTTTGTGAATTCTTGTCTTTCTTTCTGGAAACTGTATTGTGATCTGTCTTCTGCTAAGCAAATTGTTTCCTTTCACAATCCAAGATGTATGCAGATTTGAACTTGTAGCCAAGAACAGTGCTGCTGTGCTTCAAAAGACCCCAAGGGACGGAAACTTAACCTGCTTTTATGAAACCATAGAATTACATTTATACAGGTTATCCCATGGGAAAGAAATGAACTGATCTCAATTCATTCCTAAATATTGGAGCTTTATGGGTCAAATCTGACTCCCTGCCCCACTGCCCAACACCTGGTTGTCTACTAAATGTAGTCAGTGGATATTTTTAGAAACTTGCTTTACATTAGGCATGTATAATGTTTCTAATGTTTAACAATTTAGTTTCCAGTATTCTCATACTTTACAGGTTCTAATGGTATCTTGATATAAATTGCAAAAAGTTTAAGACTACAGAATATATTCACTACATGCTTACAAAGCACATTTAAACCAAAATTGAAATCATCTTGAAACTGGATTTATTTAATGAAGTGCTCTGTTCAGCCCAAATTTGCCCCCATGACTATTATCCCACAAAGGCTCTGCAAACCTTCCAGAGTCTACAACTGTGGAAACTATTTCCTATTCCAAGGCAATCTTTCCCACTTGGAAGAAGTTGTTCAATGTGAAATTGGCCTAAAATGGTTGAACAAGTCTAGCTATTTTTAGGGATAGTCACAGATTTGGGCCCCATTCATCTAGGAGACTTCCTCTTGTCATGCTCTGTCCCAACAATTGAGATCAGCTGAAACACCTGAGCTGATGTTCCCTATCTTTCTATGTCCTTGAACCGGGAACAGAGCATGGTCTGTGGAGCTATCAGCATTCACCTGCAAGCTATCCTAGGTTTGTTCTAACTGCTATGGTTTCAGCAAGAATTGTTACATGCTAAGAAATGGAAGTTGTAATATATAGGAATTGCTCTTCCTGACCAGCTCTGCCACTCCCAAATATGGAGATGGGACTTGGTTGCTTTGCACACTAGTTAACTTTTTTCTGTAATCAATATTAATTAGTCCGTAGATTTTCCAGTCTGGTTCTGATGGTATAGCATATCTCTAAGACTATTTTTCAGGGCCACTTTTTCATTTGACTAGGATAGTGAGGGGCAGGGAAGTCACATGATCTCTCAGTTTCATTCTGCGTCTTTGATGTGAACTAGAAAAGGCCAATTAGTTGGTCATTTTATAGTAGACCCGTAAAAGTGATCATAATGATATACTAACCTTCTTTTTCTCAATATTTCTCTTTCTCAGAAGTCAGTCTTCTCACCTTTACCCTAATATTTTAAGTTTTTACTGATGCCATCATCTGCTTTGGCTACTATTAAGATATTCTGTGTGATTACAGGTAGCCAGAGATTTTTCAAAGATACAAAGGACAGTTAAGCCCCATCTTCTCATTGAAAGCCTGCTCTACCTGCCCTTTGTACTTAGAAATCTCCCTCAGTGGTTGGTTTTGTTTGTTTGTTTGTTTGTTTTTGTCATTTGACAAGTTGGTTGGAGGAGGCAGGATTTGGATCCAGATCAGGTTTAAATTAGAGTTTAGAATAGGGCTAGGCCTCATGGCTGGATTTGACTGAAGTGGGACCTGGTAAATTGTTCAAGATTTCAACCCTAAAGGACAGAAATTTTATGAGATCAGCTGTTGATGCAATATTGTTGCCCTGGGGCTGAAATGTGATTTTTTTTCCTGAGATTTTAGCAGTGTCCAAACTACAACCAGGAAATAAGCCCTTTCCCATTTGGGTCAGCAAGAAACCAGAAGAAGTGGTTAATTCAGATCCAGGGATTCTTAAACCCAGTTGCTTTTCTCCTCTTTCTGAAGTCCGACCTATTATTATTTGTCTTTATAATAATGTCTAGAGGCCCCATTTAGGATTAGAGAGTCCCTGTGCTGGGTGCTGTACAAATATATATTATATGACAGCCCTGTCTCAAAGAGTTTACAGTAGAAATAAGGACAGGTTGTGCTGAGGAGTGATATAGAACACTTAACAGAGGGTGAGGAGATAGGGTAACAGTAACAGGTTATCTGAGTTTATTGTTATGGGAGGTGGTGCTGTTTTCAAAGTTCTTTTTCTTAGTGTTTGAGCAAATGCTCAGTCTTGGGAACACACTGTGGTTTTTGTTTGTTTCTTTACTTTTTGCTGTGCAAGGTTCTGTGTAGAGGCACTGCTCCTTGGAAAGAAAGCTGTGTGACCTGCAAAAGAGTTTTCTCTTTGCTGTGGTTTCTGATTTGGAGTCAATTCCTGAGGCAGAGTTGCTCACTGGGAACATGGTATTGGAGTTGGCTGGAGATTCCTGAAAGAAGGAATTGCCTGCATGCCCTTTGACCACCTTTGTTCCAGGATTGGTGTATATGTGTAAATAAAACAAGTTACATTTAGTGACACTCTGTGTCATGTCTTCCACTAGGAAGCCGACCTCTAAGACCCCAGACATCTGTTACTGTTTGGCAAAGGGGTGATACTGATCTCAGAATGGAATACTGGTGTCAAAAGAATGGGCAATTGTGTAATAGAGCATAATGAAATCCCACTTTGCAAATCTGGAAAAGAAAATAAATAATCCTGAGTGAAAGTGAATTTCTATTTAATCTTTCTATGTGTTTTTCTTCTTTGTGCAGATTAAGATATACAAGTTTCCTTTCGGGATTTATTGAAACTAGGAGGAATTTACTGTGTCCAAAAGTAGGAACTCCTCAGGCACATAACTGCTATTACCAGTCTTCTGCAAACTCTTCCTTGTATCATATGTAGCAATGCATTTTTACATTTTACATTTAAAAGTCCTGATCCTGCAAACACTTAAGATCCTGTGTCATTTTACTTACATGAAAGTCCTGTTGACTTTAGAGACCTTCAGTTGGACTGTTGTTGGGAATATAACTGTGCACATGCTTAAATGTCTGCAGGATTGGGGCCTAAATGGCAGAAGATTAAGCAGAATTTTAATTTGTGAGTGTCACACATGTCAGCAGTCAAAGCATATCAGTAATCAAGGAGCATATTGGTGAACAAAATATGAGCTCTCGATTTATAAAATTGGGCCCTGAAGCTGCAGATGTTTAGAGTATGTCTACACTATAACTGAGAGTGAGCTCCCAGCCCAGGTGATTGATGCTAGCGCGGCTTGAGCTAGGCATGAAAAATAGGAGTGGATGTGTAGCTTAGCCCGGAGCTCAGGCTCTTAAGCCTAAGGGGCTGGGTTTGAGAGCCCGAGTTTTGGCCCAAGCTGCAATGTCCATATTGCTATTTTTAGCCTAATAACTTGAGTCCCGCTACCCCAAATCTGTCTGCCAGGGCTGGAAGGCTCAGTCCTAGCCGCAGTATAGGTATAAACCCACACACATACGTACTTTTACTTACATGAATAGTCCCATTGACTTGAATGGGATTGCTTATGTGGCTAAAGTAACATAAATGTGGAAGTGTTTGGAATAATTGGATTCCAAAGTATCAAAAGGGTAGTTATTAAAACTCAAAACCATGAGTTTGTCTTAAACTGGGGACAATCAGAAATACACTAGGGCAACTGCAAAATAACAATACATATTTAACTAACTGACTCTGAATAATTCTCCACTAACTTTCTGGTGCTCTTTTTCTGTGTGTGGAGGGTGGGGGTGGGAAGGGGAGTTAAGAGAGGGACCATGACAGTGAGGCTGTTTGTTTTTCACGAAAGTTGTTTGTGATTTCAGGTACTCATGGGAAATCTCTTGATCAGATTCACATCTGTTCCTGTCAAAGTGGGTGCTAAGATACCGGTCACCCAGCAACCATGTCCAAGAGGGAATTGGGCCGATAATAACTTCAAAAAGGAATGACAGATGCTAGATTAGGATGAAAGACAAAACGCACGAAAAATGAGCTTGTTAAAATAAAAAAATTGTTCAAGCACCTTCATGCAAATTAAATGAATATTGAAAATTTGCATGCAGTAATTTCTACTTTTTCTGTTGATTGAGAAGAAATAAAGATAGTACATATAAAACCATAAATGCATTTTTTTCACTAATTACATACCAAGCTGTAGCTTTCTTCTAAAAATGAGATTAGCCACCTGGGTGCTTGGCTGTATACCACATATGTCATCATTTTTGTATTGAGTATGGTTCTTTTGAAGGCATACCTTATCTAATTTGTTATAGCAAAAACATACAAGGAAGCAGCCCTATATTAATTAAAAAATGTTTTAGGTTAGTATATTTCTGTTTTTCAGCTAATGATTTTCAGGATAGATTTGTTTCCTGCTGTTCTTGAATTCAATTGGTGTAGTGTGCATAATAAAAGATCACATAAGATGAGTTCAGACCAAATGCTAAGGTTTCCTAGTAACTGGTCACAATGTTCTTTAAAACAAAATATGTATCAGAGTAACATGAAAAACTAGTTACTCTTTCTTACCTATACATTCAGATAATTTAAAATAATCTAACAATTTTATTATTGAAATGTTCACATAACAGTCAGAATTTGGGGGGCTGATAAAATGCTCTGATTGAAAGAGGTTTCTGTGTCTTGGTTTAGCAATGTTAATGTGGTCACGTAGAACTGATTTTCTTAGAAATTAATTAATTTTTCATATCGCCCTAAGCTGCAGTTAAAAAGAGTGCATACTTGTCTGTTTTTTCCAGAAATATTGCCTAATCATATTAATACCATTGCCCCAAGGATGAAAAGATAATTGTACAAATGCATTTGGAAATATGTATCACTGAGTATTTATGATTAAATTATGCAAATGACCCAGCTCTCATCCTTTCCAGACCCAGATTGTCTAATTAGGATTGATATGCTGAATAGATGTTCCAGAATTTGAATACAAGCATGTCCAAAGAGCAGAAAATTAGAAATGACAAGGCTGAAATGCTAAGAAAAGTGTCTTTCCCTTTTATACTTTACTAATGTGGTGTTAGCAGTTGCAGTGTTTCCTTTGGCTATATTGTGTGACTCATGTGTCCTACAAGAAACAAGTCAGGAAAGAAAATTCAACTTTCACAAATAGCACTACTTTGCTCTGGTGTTAATTTTTCTTCAAATTCATTTGGGCGTTCCTCTGTCATCTAAAGCTTTCTATTCCTGAAGATGAAATAATAACCTATTCCACAAAAATTAGGCCTTAATTTATACATTTTGCCATTTCCTCATGTACTGGTGATAGATTTCTAGCTTGTAATCATCTCAGGTGTTTGGATGATGCATACACTTCTGACATTTTTCAGGTGATTTTCTTGAAAAAATCTTGTATTTATTTCTATTCAACAGTATTTAATGTAATAATTTTTTAAAAAAGAATTCATGACTCATTAAGCTCATTTATGGACATTTATGGGTTAGAATAATTACCACTAGAAAATCGCCAGTGTTTAAATCCTAGTTCTTCAGCAGTTGTTCCTCATCTATAGCTCTTACGTAACTCAGAGGAAAGCCTAGTGAGTAGCAAAGAGGAGCACTGAACTGTCAGTACTTCAGCCTTTGTTAGCACTGGGAGTCACTCCATCTGAACTCTGCTGGCTCCTGCTTCCCATCTGCAGGATGATGGATTGCTATGTTTAATACATTTCAGCTTTTGTCTGTCATAGTGTGGATAGACAACACTATCAATGATTTCAACAGTGATTAGAGGACTGGTTCTACTCATTCCTATTGGCCAGACATATCAGAGGAATGTTTGATGTAATAACTCATTGGCACTCTTGTCATGCAAATGTGTAGTAAAGCTAAGCATAGACTGGTTTCAGAGTAGCAGCCGTGTTAGTCTGTATTCACAAAAAGAAAAGGAGTACTTGTGGCACCTTAGTGACTAACAAATTTATTTGAGCATAAGCTTTCATGAGCTACATCTCACTTCATTGGTTGCTCAAATAAATTTGTTAGTCTCTAAGGTGCCACAAGTATTACTTTTCTTTTTGCAGAGACTGTTCACCCACTGTTTTAAACCAATAGAGAAGTCCATTGAGAGTCACTAAAACCACATAGCCACTTTAGAACAAAATTATACAAGACACCATTAAGAATGTTTTAGTTCTTAGTCTAAATATTCATCCCAAGTGATCCAAAGTTTAAAGATAAATGTGTTTGCTTTTTATAGAATCAGCATGTGGCCTGTAGCAGTAATACATTCCACAAAGTGTGATGTCATCAGTGCTGTGACCATCTGTGATGAAGTTTAGCTACTGGTGATATGATAGGAGAGCAAGGGTTGTATTAAAGCAATAAGATATGACATGACATGTGTCATGCTAGGATTTGCAAGCCGTGGGTGCATTGTGATTCACAAGTCCAAGGGCTGAATGATTTCAACCACCAGAGAAGTTGCTATGTACCAGCACAACACATGCCCTGGAGTATTATAATTATAAAATGGTGCAATCGACATATAATTTGAAAAAAAAAGTTAAAGAATGAATATAATAGATATTATTTTATTAATACAGATAATGTGCTCTTATGCATATGTAGGCTTTACTGACAAGCTAAATGATTTAAAAAAAAAACTATAAAATTCAGTATTAAACTGAAAAATATAAATAATTACAATTACAGCCTATATTGTTGCTAGCTTTAAAGTTTTCATGCTTTGGATCATTGCCCCCATGACAGGCCAGGCTGAGGATAACTTTCACTTTATTTTGAACTGCAGGGGAAGGGAAGCTAAATCAGGAGATGTTAATAGCTCTCAATTTAGTTGTGTTAGTAGGAAATGGAATTTACAGGTTACAAGGACCAAGAATAAAGAACTAATAAAAGCCACAAATGGATGAATTGCTTATCTTAAAATGAAAGGTTCTCCTCCCCCAGTTAGTATTCATGTGGCTATAGCATTTTTGACTTTTTATAAATCTATTCATTTATGGTTATGCCAGCTTTTAACTTTCATGGCTCTGAATCTCTTCTAATCTGACATGGGAAAAATTCCGTCCTGACCCCAAATATGGCAATTAGTTAGACCTTGAGCATGTGGGTGAGACTCACCAGCCAGATCCCTGGGAAAGAATTCTTTGTAGTAACTCAGAACCCTCCCCCTCTACTTTCCTATCTCCAGCTGTTGGAGGTATTTATTAATAGCAGTCATGAATGGGCCATGTGCAACTGTAGGCAATCTCATCATACCTTCCTTCCCCTTCATAAATTTATCAAGCTCAGTCTTGAAGCAAGGTAGATTTTTTTCCCCATTACTCCCTTAAAAGGCTATTCCAGAACTCCTCCAATGGTTAGAAACCTTTGTCTAATTTGAAGCCTAAACTTATTGATGGCCAGTTTATATCTATTTATTTTGTGCCAACATTGCCCTTAACTTAAATAACGCCTCTCCTTCCCTCATGTTTATCCCTCTGATGTATTTATAGTGAGCCATCATATTTCCCCTCCACCTTTGTTTGTTAGGCTACAAGCCAAGCTCCTTAAGTCTCCCCTCATAAGGAAGGTTCTCCATTCTTCTGATCATTCTAGTAGCCCTTCTCTGCAGCTTTTCCAATTTGAATTAATCTTTCTTAAATGTGGGAAACCAGAATTACACACAGCATTTCAGATGAGGTCTCACCAGTACCTTGTAAAATGGTAATAACACTTCCTTATCTCTACTGGCAATACATTGCCTGATGCATCCTAGGATTGCATTAGCCTTTTTCACAGCTGCATCACTTGGGAAGCTCATAGTCATCCTGTGATTGACCAAATACAACGAGATCTTTCTTCTTCTTTATCATTTGAAACTGAAACATCTCCAGCTTATAATACAATTTTTTGTTATTTCCTAAGTGAATGACCTTTCTATTAAATTTCATCCCAGTTTTATTATTCCAGTTTTCAAAGTCAGCCATATCTTCTTTTATGATCCTCCTCCATACCAGCAATAGCTCCCAACTTTGTCTCATTTGCAAAAATTTTTAGCAGACTCCCACTTCTTGTGTCAAGGTCATTAATGAAAATGTTAAATAATATTGTTTCCAAGACTGATCCTTGAGGAACTCCATTAATAACTTCCCTGAAGCCTGACAGTTTCACATTTCCTTTTGATCTGATGTAGTCTCTCCTTTAACCAGTTCCTTACTCCCCTCTTTCTCACATTAATCCCCATTTCCAATTTAACTAAAATTTCCCATCTGGAACTGTATCAGATACTTTACGGAAATTAGATTAGTAGATTAGATCTACTGCATTTCATTTTTCTAGAAATTGGTTATCTTCTCAGTGAAAGAGACCAGATTGGTCTGGCATGATCCACCTTTTGTAAAACTATGTTGTATTTTATCCCAATTACCATTTACCTCTATGTCCTTAACTACTCTGACTTTCAAAATTTATTCTAAAACCTTGCATACAATTAGGTCACACCAATGGTCCGGTAGTTTCCTAGATAACTTTTTCCCCCTTTCTTAAATATGGGTATATATTTGCAATTCACTAGTCGTAGGGTATGATCCCAAAATTTATGGATTCATTAAAAATCCTTGCTATTTGTTTGCAATTTCACGTGGCAGTTTGCTTAATATTCTTGGATGTGGATTATCTGGGCTCCTTGATTTGGTTCCGTTAAATTGTTTGAGTTTGGTTTTCCCTTCAGATGTGATCATTTCTGTTTCCATATCCTCATTCCCATTAGCCACCCTGCCACTGTCCCCAAGCTCCTCATTGCCTCAGTTTTTAATAAGAGTAAACTATTCATTTAGTTATTGGGCCATCCCTAGATTATCCTTAATCTCTACCCATTCCCTCTTGTGATTGCGGAAAATCTCAGCTCCATGGCACACTTGTGGATTCCATATTTTTTTCCTTTTGAGAGGATGCAGGCAGTGGCAATCCTCTGAGGGAGGAGAGCTCATGCTAATTAAAAGCAGGAGTTTACCTTTCAAAAGGCAATATGCCTGGGAGAAATTTCTGTCTTTAGTCACCATTTTTAATCTACTCGGTTATTTGGAGCAATCTTCATTTTAAGAGTTGCCTGCTTTTAAAAAATTGACTACATGCTTAAGTCGTTGCTTAGGCATGATGTCAAAGTGCTCACTTGCCGTATATGATGATCAGAGAGGATCTAAGAGTTTGCAGAAAGGGGTCTCAGCAATAAGAAGGGTGTAATCTTTACATTTACAGCTGCCAGCTTTTCTCAATTTATGTCCTCTTATTTAGTAATAGCTGCACAGCACTGAAATAAGGAGACCTGCAGAGCTCATTATTAATTTAGAACCAATGGTGAAAAAAGAATCCTAAAATATTTAAAAAGAATATTTATTTAACTTGTTTTTTTTTTTAAATGTAATGGCTACTAGTTAAGAGCTACTGAAAGGTGCAGCTGGGCTGCTGATAGGGTTGGAGAGGTGGACTAAAAAAACAAAGGTGGAGAAGACATAAAATATAAAGTAAATGTAGATCATATGTGTGCATTCATGTACACAAAGGAAATTACACAGTAATTTTAAAGTAACATATTTTTATTAAGTTTAATTGCACTATGAAAGAACTCCATAAATATTATATTGATAGGTGTTATGTCAATAAAATATTCAGAGTTAATTTTAAATAAGATAGAATTAGGAAAATGTCAGTAGGATTTAGTTGTTAGATTTGGTATACAAAAGTAATTCTGACCTGTGGTGGTGGTGTGCCATGATAATGCCTTTGGCCCTGATGGCAGGATCGGTGTTCTGGTTATGAGCTGTTGGTTGCACATAGCAGAACCTTTAACACTGAAATTAAAAAAAAAATGCAGGATCTCTTAAAACAAGTATACTAACCACACAGATAGACAACAAAATGATCTGTCAAGTGTGCCTTTATTATTATTGTTTGTTTCTCTTGTAGAGAGAGAAACAAATATTGGGAAGAAAATACAAGTACAGTGGAATCTGAGTTCCCTACTTATGCAGAATTACCTCTGACTTCAGTGAGAGTTTGCCTGACAGATTAATGGGTTTATCTATATGTGAAAGTTAATCTGGAATAAGATAGGGTGTAGATTTAAAGTGGATTAACTATTCCTGATTAATTCCATGTGGGGACATTCTTAGTCCGAAATGGAGTTATTATAATCATGGAATCATTGAAATGTAGGCCTAAAGGGACCTCGGTAGATCATCTAGTTGAGTCCCCTGCACTGAGGCAGGATTTGGTATTCTAGACAATCCCTGGCAGGTGTTTGTCTAACCCAGGGGTGGGCAACCTGCGGCAGGAGCCAGTAGACGGAACCCAGAGCGGTGGTGGGCTGAGCGGTGGGTTCTGTCCGCCGGCCGCTTGCCAGCCAGGATCTCAGCCGCTGGCCCCACTCAGCCCACTGACTGCCTGATTGAAAGGAACCTCCAGCCGGCAGCAGGCTGAGCGGGTCTGGTAGCTGGACCCCGGCTGGCAGGAACCAGCTGAACCCCAGACTGGCAGCGGGTGAGCCGCTGCCGGTCTGGGGTTCTGTCTGCCACACAGCTCAGCCTGCTGACAGTCTGAGGTTCCTGCTGCTGACTCCTTGCCAGCTGGGGTCCCGGCCATCTGCCCTGCTCAGCCTGCTGCCGGCCTGGGATATCAGCCGCCAGCCCCGCTCACCTCGCTGCTGGTCTGGGGTTCCAGCCACCTGGCCCCCTGCCAGCTGGGGTCCGGGCCTCCGGCCCTGCTTAGCCTTCCTGCTGGCTTGGGGTATTGGCAGCCTGGGCCCAGCGATCTGGAGCCTTATCAAATATTACACTACGATTAGCTTAAAAACTAGAAAACTTAAAAACTTTGTATATTACAGTAATTGTTAAAAAATGTATACTGTTAATAAATACATAGGTTTGATGACACAAAGTAATTGTATTTATGTTCCTGTGCTTAATTCGTGTTTTCAGTGATTTACCTTCTAAAAAAATCTTGCATGTCTCGCACCCCCAGGGGGTGCATGAACCCCAGGTTAAGAACCACTGCACTAAACTGATAAGATCTGCATTTTAATTTAATTTTAAATGAAGCTTCTTAACATTTTAAAAACCTTGTTTACTTTACATACAACAATACTTTAGTTATATAATATAGACTTATAGAGAGAGACCTTCTAAAACATTTAAAATGTATTACCAGCACGCAAACCTTAAATTAGAATGAACAAATGAAGACTCAGCACACCACTTCTGAAAGGTTGCCGACCCCGTCTACAAGTCCTTTAAAAAACCTTCAATGATGGAGATTCCACAACCTCCCTAGGCAATTGTGTCAGTGCTTAACTACCCTTACTGTTACAAAGTTTTGCTAATGTCTAACCTAAATCTCCCTACAATTTAAGCCCATCACTTCTTGCCCTGTCCTCAGTGGCAAAGGGAACACCCTCCTCTTTCTAACAACCTTTCATGTACTTGAAGACTATTATGTCCCCTGTCAGTCTTCTCTTCTGCAGACCTAAACAGGCCCCATTTTTAAAAATGTTTCCTCTAACCTTAAGATCATTTTGTTGCTCACTTTTGACTTTCTCTAATTTGCCCACATCTTTCCCAAAGTGTGATGCCCACAACTGGACACAATATTCCAGTTGAAGACTAATCAGTGCTGAGTAGAGTGGAAGAATTATTTCACATCTTGCTTACAACACTCCTGCTAATAGGTACTGAATGTTTGCTTTTTTTGCAACAGTATTACATTTACAATATTCATATTTAATATGTGATCCACTATAACCCCCAATTCTTTTCTGTAGCACTCCTTTCTAGGTAATCATTTCCCACTTTGTATATGTGAAATAGATGGTTCCTTCCTAATTGTAGTACTTTGCATTTGTCCTTATTGAATTTCATCCCATTTATTTCAGACCATTTCTCCTGTTGTTAAGATCATTTTGAATTCTGTCCTTCAAAGTGCTTTACAACCCTTCTTAGCTTGATATTGTTTACAAACTTTATAAGTGTACTCTCTGTCATTATTTAAATCATTAATGAATATATTGAATAGAACTGGACCCAGGAGAGATCCCTGCAGTATCCCATTCAATATGCCCTTCCAGCTTGACTATGAGCTGTTGATAACTACTTTCTGAGAATACTTTTCCAACCGGTTGTGAACCCACCTTATAGTAGGTTCGTCTAGGCTATATTTCTCTAGTTTGTTTATGAGACGGTCATGTGAGACAGTACTAAAATAGAGATATGACATCTTCTGCTTACCCCTTATCAACAAGGTTTGTTACCCTGTCAAAGAAGGATGTTAGGTTCCTTTGACCAGGGTTTGTTCTTGACAAATCCAGGTTGACTGTTACTTATATTTTCTTCTAGGTGCTTACAAATTGATTGTTTGCTCCATTATCTTTCCTGGCATTGAAGTTAAGCTGACTGGTTCGTAATTACCCAGATAGTCCTTATTCTCCTTTTTTAGATAGGTACTATATATGACGGGTTGGGTTACAGAAATCCCCTTAAGACTGCCACCTGATGTGCTGAGACTAACTCTGAGCCAGTTTTCTTTGCTAGCTTTAGACTTCAGTACCCTGTCTTGTTGAGCCAGACATGCTAGCCTGCTGCAAATACAGACCCAGGTCTGAACCACGTCCCCCAAAAGCTGCAGACTTAACTAAAAACAGCTTAAGAAATGCTCCTGTATCTAGCACCCAGACATGCAGCTCCCAATGGGATCCAAACCCCAAATCCGTTTTACTCTGTTCCACTGAATGCATTCAATGAAGTAAGCTGAAGCTCACGAAAGCTTATGCTCAAATAAATTTGTTAGTCTCTAAGGTGCCACAAGTACTTTTCTTTTTGCAAATACAGACTAACACCGCTGCTACTCTGAAACCTATACAGGGTAAACTCATTAAATTGTTCGCCCCTCTATAACAGTGATACGGAGATATGCCACAGCTGTTTGCTCCCCAGGAATTAATTACTTAGGGTTAATTTACAAGCAAAAGTGATTTTATTAAATATAAAAAGTAGAATTTAAGTGGTTCCAAGTAATAACAGACAGAACAAAGTAAGTTACCAAGCAAAAAATAAAACAAAACTCGCAAGTCTAAACCTTAGTCAATGGTGTGAAAAATCCACACTCCTGAACAACATTGTTAGGCTGACCTAAATCTCCATGTAGATGACACTAGGTGGACAGAAGAATTCTTCTGTTAATTTAGCTACTGCCTCTTGGGGAACTGGATTAACTACGCTGATGGAAGAATTCCTTCTGTTAGAATAAGTAGTGTCTAGGCTGAAGTGCTACAGTGGTGTAGCTGTGCTGCCCATGCATTTTATGTATAGACAAGCCCTAAGTAATTCTTAACTTTTTCTTACCCTGTTTTAACCTCAGAGCCTCATTTACACTGAGGTTCACTATGTTAGCCTTCCAATAACTGCTACGTTTTTTTAGTGAAAATTGAAACGAAAAAGGCATATAGCCCTTCAGCCATTTCTGCATTTTCAGTTGTCTGTCCCTCTTCATTGAATCATGGGCCAACCCTGTCCTTAGTCTTCCTCTTCCTTCTAATGTTTTTGTGACTTTTTCTCTGATTACCTTTTGTCCCTAGATAGTTTAATCTCATTGTGTGCCTTAGCCTTTCTACTTTTGTGCCTGTATGCTTATGTTATTTTTTCATATTTATTCTTCATAATTTGACCTGATTTCACTTTTAGTATTATCCCTTTTGAGTTTCAAGTTGTTGAAGATCTCTTGGGTAAGCCACACTTCTTACTTCTTCTAGCATAGTTTGCTCTTGTGCTCTTCCTAATGTCTCTTTAAAAACCTACCAACTGTCTTGAATTCTTTTTTTTGGACTTGCTTTCCACAGAACCAATTCTCTGGGTTTTCTGAAGTCTGCCTTCTTGAAGTCCATTGTCTTTATTCTACTGTTTTGCCACCTACAATTCCTTAGACTCATGAACTCTAGTCATTTCATGATCACTTTCACCCAAGCTGCCTTCCACCTTCCAATTCTCAATCAGCTCCTCCCTGTTTTTTAGAATCAGCTCTAGAATAGCATCTCCTCCACTGTAATAAAAAGTTGTATCCAATGCATTCCAAGAACCTGCTGCATAATCTGTGCCCTGCTGTATTATTTTCCCAATAGATATCTAAGTGATTGTAGATTTGGATGATTTTGTTAGTTGTTTAAAATAGCCTCATCCATCTCTTCTTCCTAGTGGTCTATTGTAGACACCTATCGTGATATCATCCCCTTTTTTTACCCCTTTTATGCTTATGCAGAGACTTTGAACTGGTCTGCCTCCCTCTTCTATCTCAGCTTCAGTGCAAGTGTATACATCTTTGATGCGAGGCAACACCTCTTCACTTTTCTCCCTGCCTGTCATTCCTAAACAAGTGGTACCCTTCTATGCCAGTATTCCAGTAATGTGAATTATCCCACCAAGTTTCTGTGATGACAATTATGTTGCAATTTTGATTATTCACTAGTATTTTTGGTTCTTCCCATTTATTCCCCATTCTTCTTTCACTAGTATACAGACCTCTAAGTTCGTTAGATTTTTTCCCCTCTATAGTCTCTCCTGTGCCCCTGCTATGATTGCCCATGTTACCACCCACATTCTGACCCTTCATCCAGGTCTCCATGTTTTGAACTTACTATGGGCTTTTAATTCCTGCTCCTGTTGAACCTAGTTTAAAGCCATCCTCACTAGGTTAACCAGTCTGCATCTGAAGATACTCTTCCCCTAAAGATACTCTGAATACCCAACACCTTCACCCTCAATCCTAGAGTCCTATACTCACTTCTGATCTGGTCAGGGTCATACCTTGCAGTATCATTAGTGCCCACAGGGATGAGTATCATGGGGTTATAGTCGGAGGGTGAGATGATCCTTGGCAATTCTTCCATCATGTCTTGGATACAGGCCTTTGGCTGGCAACATGCCTCCTGAGTTGCCAGGTCAGGCCAGCAGACGGATGCCTCTATCCCCCTTAGAAGAAGTCATTGACCACCCCCGCCCTTCATTTTCTCTTGGGAGTAGTGACCATGATTCTCTCAGCCTTGGGGGTACATGGCTTCCCCTCCTTCATCTTTGGGGGAAGATTCTTCATCCTTCATTCCCAGGGCTTATTATGACTAATGAACTTATTAATGGTGTTAATAGGGCCTGGTCTAGAGTTAAAACTTAAACTGGTATAGGTATCTCCATTGGGGTGTGAAAAAACCACACCCCCAGTAACATAGATATGCTGACAAAACCCCCAGTGCAGGTGCAGCTATTCTGACAAAAGAAGGCTTCTATCAGGCTCCCAACATCAGTCAAGGGAGATGGTGTTCCTACACTGTCAGAACTCCTTCTGTTGGCATATGTTTGTCTACCTTAAGGGCCTATGTTGGCATAGGATCTGTAGTGTAGATGTAGACCTACACTGCATGATTAGGTTGATGCAATGCAGTTTACATCAACCTACTTGTGGAAGTGTCTTTACTTAAATTTGGCTCCTGCCAACATAAGTGCCCCGCTATGCTGACTTAATAACTTCACCTCCCTGAGTGGCATAGAGTCAAGGTCGAAGTAATTAGTCAATTAGACACTGCATTACTTATGTCCACTGTTACTGGCCTCCAGGAGCTGTCCCACAATGCCCTACACTGACCACACTGGTCATCATTGTGAGTTCTGCTGTGTGGGACCAGGTAGACAGGAAGCCAACCCTGCCCTTTAAAGCCCAGTGAATCTTTGAAATTTCTTTTCCTGGTTTCCTGGCTTGTCAAGCACACTTAGCAGCTCTCCATTGTGAAGTGTAAATGCCCAGCTGACCATGGTGGCTACACGCTCCAGATGTGCTCCTGCCTGGAGTACACAGGCGGTATTGGATCTCCTGGGCTTGTGGGGAGAAAAGGCTGTGCAGGAACAGCTCCGATCCAGCCATAGAAACATGGACAACTGCAAGCAGATTGCTCAGGAGAAGGACTACAACAGGGGCCAGCAGTTGTGCTGTGGGAAAGCCAAGGAGCTGCAGCAGGCATACCAGAAAGGCATGGAGGTCTACAATCCATCTGGTGTGGAGCTGCAGACCTATCACTTTTACAAAGAGCTACACACCATCCTCGGCAGAGACCCTACTTGTGCTGGACAGCTGGAGCAAGTTTGGTGCACAGATTCAGGAATGTGGCCTTCCACACCTGGAAGTTCTGCAGCCACAGCTCGATATCCCAAATCTGCATGACAAGGTGAACCCACTAGTCAGTGCTTTTTTCTCAGGCCCAGAACCGGTGCTCCATCATTTCCAGCTACTCCTTGAATGCCACCAACAATCCTGAATTGTTTTTATGTCCCACAGAAATCTAGCCTCCAGGAAATTGTCATGTTCCCCATGGTCCTCCTTTGGTTCTGCAAATACTGTGCTTACAATGCTCAAGACAATAGTGCAGAGCTGTGCAGGGTCAATGATTCTGTCAGAGATGGTGGACAGCAAAGAGTGACATATGGGTTTGTGGGACTTCGAAAAGAAGGTGTGAAATATTATGGGATGGAGAGTACTTTATTATGGGACGTTGACCCCATTCTCCCAGACATCCTTGCACAACTCATTTTGGCCCCATTAGGCAAAGCAAAAGCTACCCAAAAGACCCTGCACTGGAATGTGACAAATTGCATGGTGGGATACCTACCCACAGTGCACTGCATTCTGCATCAATACAAGTGCTCCTGGTGAGGATGTGCACGGTTGACACATATAGCTAAGTGTGCACGCACATAAGTGATTTAATAATTGTGGAGGCTGTACACCAATGTAACTTAGGTCAACATATTTTTGTAGTGTAGACATGGCCATAGCCTCTGGAATAGTTTTTCCAGAATAACTCTCCATGTAGTTCAGCTCTAAGAATCTTGGGATCTGGCATACAATGAATATTTCTATAGTGAAATGGTTTATAAAGTGAAGTGGAATGAAAATCCCAAAGAGATTTGTTTTCTTTAAGGTGCCTTCATTTCTCATAAATTTTCCCTACACTCTTTTGGCAAAAGTTTTTAGAAATGGTGAGAGCACCAATGTAGACACATCTGCAACTCTACAGAATTTAACAACCTGTCATTTAGACCTGTTGGGCTAGATAATATGGTGTTAAAAATGCTGATGGCTGTGGGAAACTTCTTCACACTCACACTTCTACTTTTGAAACTGGCTTCAGAGTAGCAGCCGTGTTAGTCTGTATTCGCAAAAAGAAAAGGAATACTTGTGGCACCTTAGAGACTAACAAATTTATTTGAGCATAAGCTTTCGTGAGCTACAGCTCACTTCATCGGATGCATTCGGTGGAAAATACGGTGGGGAGATTTATATACACACACAGAGAACATGAAACAATGGGTTTTATCATACACACTGTAAGGAGAGTGATCACTTAAGATGAGCCATCACCAGCGGGGGGCGGGGGGAAGGAGGAGGGCCACCTTGCTTGTCACCATGAAAGGTTTTCCTCCTCCCCCCCCCCCCACTGGTGATGGCTCATCTTTAGTGATCACTCTCCTTACAGTGTGTATGATAAAACCCATTGTTTCATGTTCTCTGTGTGTGTATATAAATCTCCCCACTGTATTTTCCACCAAATGCATCCAATGAAGTGAGCTGTAGCTCACGAAAGCTTATGCTCAAATAAATTTGTTAGTTTCTAAGGTGCCACAAGTACTCCTTTTCTTTTTACTTTTGAAACTACACTGGTGTTGTTAATAATGGTGGGAAATGTTGTGCCAAAATATTTTTTAAAAAGTTAGGGCTTGTTTACATGGAGAAGTTTTACAGTAATACTCATAATCCCCTGTGTGAACACTCTCTTATTCTGGATTGAGTGCCTTTTTTGGATTAATTTAAGTCCCTTTCCAAGTGACATAAGAAACTGAAAAAAGTCACCTTTATTCTGGTTTGAGTGTATGTCTCCACGATAAGCATTACAATTGCGCAGCAGCAGCAATGCCATTGTAGTGCTCTATCAGACACTTATAGCAATGGAAGAGATTTTTCCATCACTGTAGTAAATCTACCCTATCAAGAAGCGGTAGCTAGGTTGATGGAAGTATTCTTCTGTCATCTTAGTTTCATTTATAGTGGAGGCTAGGTTGAGCCAACTATGTCACACAGGGTATGAACTTTTTCACAGCCCTGAGTGATAGGTAGACCTGTTTCAGGTACAGACCTGGCCTAAAAATGCTTGGAGACTTATACCAATATAATTGTGTAGGTTTAAATTCACACCTTAGTTTATATTGAAGAATTTTCATTGTGAACTAGTGGCTAGATCCCTGGCTTGTGACATGGAAGAGCTGGGTTCTATTCTTTGTTCTGCTGGGTGAGTTTGGGCAAGTCACTTCACCTCTCTGTGCCTAAGGCCTTGTTTACATAACCAGGGTAAGTCGACCTAAGTTACGCTACTCCAGCTACATAGCTTAGGTCGACTTACTGCCGTGTCTACACCGTACTGCATCGACGGGAGATACTTTCTCGACTATTTACCTTACTCCTTTCTTTCTGGTGGATTACCCGAGTTGACTGGAGAGCACTCTGCAGTTGATTTAGTGGGTCTTCACTAGACCCGCTAAATCAGTGGCTCTTGAACTTTTTTACTGGTGACTCCTTTCACATAGCAAGCCTTTGAGTGTGACCCCCCCTTATAAATTAAAAACACTTTTTTATATATTTAACACCATTATAAATGCTGGAGGAAAAGTGGGATTTAGGGTGAAGGTTGACAGCTTGTGACCTCCCATGTAATAACCTCACGACCCCTTGAGAGGTCCCTCCCCCCAGTTTCAGAACACCTGCGCTAAATTGACCCCGCTGCATCAATCGCAGCAGCGTCAATCCCCGGTAAGTGTAGGCATGGTCTAAGTATCCTCAGCTGTAAAATGAACATAATGTAAAGTGCTTTGAGTTGAAAAGTGCTGTGTTATTGCTAAGTATTATTACTATTACACAAAGCCTTTTAAACTAGTATGATGATAAAAATGCCAGAAGCCACTAGAACCTTGTCTACACAGAATTTGTTGGAGTTTTTTGGGAAATTTCCCTGTGCAGGTGTGGTCATAACAAAACTTCAATCTGCTCAGATTGGTTCCATTGTGCTAATCCTCTTGGAATGCAGCAATTATCACCTACCATATAGGTGTTAAGTACTGAATTTCAAAGGGATTATCACTTTCCCCCCTTTCTATGGCTATGAGAAGAAAATAAAATTGCAGTACTTCTTAAGGGAAATGAGAAGAAATTCCTGACTCCCAGTCTTTTTGTATCTGCTCCCAGCATAGGGGTTGACTCTGTGGGCTCTGCAGGGCTGGAGCACCCATGGAACCAGCAGCCAGCCCCCTCCAGGACCTCCCATCTGTAGGCAGCCCCCCAATCAACTCCTCCCCCTCCCTCCCAGTGCCTCACAGCTGCCAGGATCTGCAGCATGCAGACAGAGCTGTGTGGGGGGGGGGGTGGAGAAGTGGGGAGGGGAGGGGTGGAGAGGGGGTGGAGCTGGGCTATGAAGAGGTGGGGTAGAGGTAGGAGCATGGGGTGGAGCAGGGGTGGGAAGAGGTGGGGACTTGGGGGGGTGGGGCCTGGTGCAGAACAGGGGTTTGAGGACCCCTGGAGCCCAAAGGAAGTTGGTGCCTGTGGCTTCCGGTATGGAAGAAGATGAACTAACTGGTTTTACTACAACTGCTTACTACTAGAACTGAAAGTGTAGAATTGTATAATGACAGGTTTCAGAGTAGCAGCCGTGTTAGTCTGTATTCGCAAAAAAAAAAGGAGTACTTGTGGCACCTTAGAGACTAACAAATTTATTAGAGCATAAGCTTTCGTGAGTTACAGCTCACTGATGTATCCGATGAAGTGAGCTGTAGCTCACGAAAGCTTATGCTCTAATAAATTTGTTAGTCTCTAAGGTGCCACAAGTACTCCTTTTCTTTTTGTAGAATTGTAGAAGCTTCTCACCCCTGAACCAGCTGTTAGTGCCTCAATGCAGCTGCATGGTATGAAACCCTGCCCCCCATTCCGAGTGAAAAGATGGAGATTTTTTTCCTGGGTAGATAGTTTTACCTAGGAAATGCAAAATTCTGGGTATAGGTAAATCCTCTTTTTTTGGGACAACTTATGGGTAAAGTTAAGCAAGGTTAAGTAATAAAATGTCAGTAGGGTTTGAGCCAAAATCTTTTTGTAGAACTCCATTTCGTAGGATTCTAAATGCTTAGTTACTGGCTGCATTGACGCTACTGAGGGATTATAAAAAATTAGCCACAATCTGCCATCATTAGACACTCTTGCACACACTCTCTTCTTTGTAAACCAATGGGAATTTGGAGAAGGGGGTGTTAAATAATGAAATGATGTAGTAATGTTTTGGATTTATGTAGGACTAACTGAGGCACAGAGAGATTAATTGAGTTGTCTGAGGTGTCACATGGTTTTTGGAGGAGATGGGTTAGAAACCAGTTTTTCTTGACTCTCAATCACTGAATTAATCCAATTTTGTCTGTTATGTTATGCAAACTAAGGGCCCTCCTCTGAGATCCTTTCTCAAGGAAAACTCCCATAGAAGATCTGCCTGAGTATGAATTATATAAGAAATTCTAAGTAGAGCCCTATGAGCCTGATCCTGTATTCCTTGCACACTCAACTTCCAGTGACTGAAGTCATTGCGAGTTTTGGATGAGATCCACAAGACTGCAGTGTAATTTTCATATTCCCAATTTTCAGCCTGGGAGTACTGTAGCAATGAGAGACTCACCGGTGTCGCACCTCCTGCTGGTAGTCTCAGGAATTAGCTCTTTCCAGCCCAGAGCATCCTCTGCTGGCCAGTGTCTCGCCTGCCTCAAGCCCTGAGTCCCTCCCAGACCCCAGTGTCCCTTTTCCTCAGGGTTCTGCCCCCAGCAGTAACCCACAATCTGGGTCTCCCCTCCCAGGGGAACCCCTAACCCTGTATCCCCACCTTGCCTCAGTGGCTACTGCCAGTCAAACTGCAGTCCGTAAACCACTCGTCACTGACAGGGTGTTTGGACTTGCTGCCTTTGCCTAACCCCAGGCTGCTCCTCCCAGCCCCCATACCTGCATAGGCTGGAGTTGCCAGGCTGGAGCTCCCTAGCTCCTCCTCCCTTTCCCCAGCATTGCTCTGTCTCAAGTACCCTTCTCTCCCAGGCAACCAGCTCCTTCTCTTTCAAGAACTAGAGAAAGACTCACTCAGCTCCTGGCTCACAGCCCTTTTATAGGGCCAGCTGTGCCCTGATTGGGGCATGGCCCCAGCTGTGGCTGTTTCCCCAATCAGCCTAGCGTTTTCTCTCAGGAGTGGGATAACTGCCCCGCTACAAGTACAATAGTGTATTCATTCTCCTCCCAATTTTCAGGAACCAGAAGGAGAGAGGCAGACATCCCTTAGTGCAGCTGCAGTTCTCAGAAGGCTGTGCCACCATTGCTCAGCTGGACATGGAGGAAGTAGATGCAGTTGCAGCCACCTACCGGACACTCTGCTCCCCTGCTGGGTGGGCTGCAGTCTGTTCTCTAGAGCCTGTCTAGCTGCCTACATGCTTGCTTTCCCACATTCTGCAGGTCTGAATGCAGAGCAGTGGAGCCCAGCTGGGCTCTTGAGAAGAGGCTGAGCTTCTGGCTGCCTGTCGAGCAACAGCAACATCTCCCTTGGGTATGGGAGAGGGAACACAGCCTTGGGACTGGGCTTTGGGGTAGGCACCTGGGGTGGAACAGTCTCACTGGTGTATTCTGGTGGGATGGAGATCCACCCCCTATTATGGTATTGACTCAGCAGCAACACTTCACTGCCTCCTGCTGCCCCAGGACTTCTCTCCCAGGCACCACTTCCCCAACTCCCGCCCCTTCTCAGCCCTGGGTCTTCTCCTGTGTCTGGGTCCTAACAAGAGCACTTCCTGAGGTCCCGCCACTCCTGCTTCTTCAGGACCCTCTTTCTATAGGCCAATATATGAAGACAAGTCTGTGTCCTTAGTCCTGAGCCTTAGTCCAGAGCTCTTCCTCTGGGCCCAGCCCTGAAAATCGTGGGATCAGGGGAGCTTCTTGGGTCATTGGGACAGCCCCTCCTGCAGCCACTAAAAACCTATGACTCATGATCAACTCATGAAAGCTGGCCATACTGCAACACTGCCTTCCCTTGGCTGCTTAGAGGGGACTCTCCTTCACCTACAACTCCCCCCTCTCCCAGGCTAAGGGAGCTTCCATCCAATCTCTCCATCATGATTCTCTGCAGCTTCACAGCTCCCTGCATCCCCTAAATCTGCCTCCTGTTCCCCCTCCCCAGTTCACCTTACACAGTGTCTCTGATACTTCTCTCAGTGCCTGTGTCTTGTGCAGCCCCGGGAACAAAGAGTGGCAGACATTTTGCCTGTGGGCATGGCTTCAATCTTATTGAAAACTAGGGGAGGTAGCAGCCAATTTTATTAAGGGAAACCTCTCTTCCACATGCAGATGAACTGTAGGGAAATGGCGGCCATCTTGCTGGCTTCCACCCCATTGACAGTAATTACTCTGCTGGCACAAAGTATGCAATATTGAGCCTTACATTAACATCATTTGGAATATCATTACCAGTTTAAAACTCCATATTCTTTGAACTAGAAAATGGGTAAAATAATCATATTGATGTTCCTGCATATTTGAGTCACACTGTTTCTTAAATTGCAGGCTGAAATTGTATCATAATACACAGAAACTGTTTTCCTGAGATTGCCCCTTAATATCACAGTAAATTAAGATTCAATTGAATAAAATATTTTAGCTCTTTATACATGGTACTAGAAGTACCAGATATTTCACCAGTATATCTTGGTGGATATCTGATTTGTTAATATAAGAGTTTATAAAATATCTGCAACTTGTCTTACAAAAAAGAAGACATAAAAATATTGTCTTTTAGTTCTAAGCCTAACAATGCTATCTTGGGTATAGCAATCTCAGTTTTAAATGTAAAACAATTCAGTACAAAGAACACATTCTGCTAAACTTAGCAAGTTGTTAGAATGTTATTCTTAATTTTTAAAGCATTTCTGAAATATTAATTCATTTAGTCAATCTTTGTTAATGATAATGGTTTGTTGACTTTATATAGGGTGTTTTGAACTGTAGACGCATAACTTCTTAACTTTCTGTATCAAGGTGAGACTATTTTATACCACTAAATGTCCACAGTGAAAAGAAAGTGCTTTGTATTGTTAAAAAGTGACATTTATCTAGTATTTATAGTGCATGCAGAGATTTTGGTATTTATATAGGTAGAGATTCAACAATGAGCTTGAAGACAGGTGTCATCATAAGATTTAGAAATTTGTTTCAGTGGGGCAGGAAGATAGCTATAGTTATTTGGCTTGTGGATTTTGACATTTTTTTTCACAATTTGATTTCATCATAATTCCAGTTGTTTTTTTATAAGGAGCTTTGAGTTGTAGAAATAACTTCACATTGGAACTGTTGGGTGAAGAATTTGGGTATGCTCATGTAAAATGTTTGTGACAGTTGTTCTATGGTCTCTGCAATATAATGATCCTGATTCCAAAGAACTACAGCTCCTCTTTTGTCAGGAGGATTTATGATGATCCGTTTTTGTAAATGATGTAACACACATTGTTCCTCCTTTGTTATATTGTGAAATTTAGTAGGTCGTCTTAATTGTTTGATTGATTTTTCTCTTTGTCAGTTGTCTACAAAAGAATCTAGTTTCTGAAATTCACCAGGAGGACTAACCAAGAAGAATGACTTTTATTTGAGTTTCCTGAAGGTATCAGGAGGTTCAGGAATATTTGTGATATGTCTCTTTTTTGTGAATTCTGGAAGTGGGTATGCAAACGCATGCTTTTTTAAAAAGTGTCAAGTGTTGCTATATCTTTTAAAATCATTAGCATATTTCCTAACTGAAACAAATGTTAATTCTTTAGATAATACCAAATATTAAGCAGCTGTGAGTGATTCATTTTTGTTATTGTTTGAATAGTAAAAGCAGTCTGTGCTACTTTAGACTATAGATTAGAGATTATAATATAACTTTAGAATGCATATTGGTGTGGAGTGAACTATATTTTAGTGGTGAAAGACTGACTCCAAAGAAGTCAATGGCAAAACTCCCATTGACTTCATTAGGGGCAGGATTTCATCCTAAGAGCCTCTTAGTTTTCATTTTAAACAGATACAACCAAATTAAAATACTATCCAAGCAAACTTTTGAGTTTCAGCATTTACAGAATAAGCACTGTCTTTGCAGTGCTGACATTTTCGGTGAAAATCATTCCACCCTACTAGCTGGCAAAACATCAGAAGAAATTGTCCAAAGGCCAAACTAGCTTTGGATGTTCACGCAAGAGGTACCACTGAAGTTACACATGTTCACACAGATACACTTGAAGTTACACACACAGGGTTAGAAGGGACCACAAGGATCACACATGTTCACATAGGTGACCTTAGAGTCATATATGCACTGAAATGCATAATTTTCTTTAGGCTGCTGCTTTTCAGAAACATTTAAAGACAAGTCACATTTTTATATTAATTTCAACTTTATGCTACATTTAGATTTATCAGAAGGGCTGAAAAGATAATTAGCCACCAAATTCACTAATTTATACAAGGCCCAAATACATACCACTGCCACCATATTTTTATTTTGTAGAAGTAATACTGTAGTTTTGTTTTTGTTTTTTTGTCACAGTATGTGTGATCTCTTAGAATAAAGCTTATAGGTTTCTTACCCAATTAATACTCACTGTGAGTGCACATGTGGGCATCTATTGGGAAATAAACAAAAATTGAGACTTGGTCTTTGCCAAAAGCGCAGGTTTGTAGTGCAACAGTATAGCCACTGGGCTACTACAGCAATCTGCGTTTCATATGAAACATTGTTTAGGGTTCTTTTGGGTTTGTTAACACATTGATTTTTGTTAACCTCATTGCTGAGAAATCCCTTTCAGTGCAAGACTAAACAGTTGACCTGTTAGGAATAAATTCTAAAGGTGGCCTGAATGACTGTATACCTATATAAATAGACAATAACCAATAAAATATTAGCAAAACTAGCTTTACTAATTTTTTTTTCTTTTTTAAAGATGGTGTTTCCTATTGAAAAATTTTGACTGGTGGTAATCCAAGAAAGAATCAAAATGTCTAAATAGCTGTAGCTCATTCTACCTATGCTAATTTTGAATAGAGTAAATTCTTCAGGATAAATTCCACCTTCAAATACATGCAGGCAACTTTAATTGACTTCAGTGGGCATTATCTGAAGTCAGATATTGGTGATATTTGCTTATTTTAGGTTGTTGTGGTGACTGTTCATTACTTAGTTATGAAATAGTAATGGGTGAACCTCCAAAAATGTTTCAGATAAGCAGTCCAAATGTCACCTATCTGAACCTATTGGGCTTTCAAGATGAGGCAGAATCATGCAGGGGGACAGTCTTATTCATGAGATTTTTCATGCTCCCACTTACCACTTGGGCCACAACCACTGTGTTAAGTCTTTCTTCTGCTATTTCTACATGTTTGCTTCTGGTCCTGCCCATAACCATGATGCTCAGGGGCATGTGAAAGCAAGTAATAGGTTGGGGGCATGGAGGATGGGGGGAGGATGGAAGTATTATAGACATGCATTGTGTATTGTGCATTGCATTTCTGATTTCTTTCTTTGCTTTTTTTTTAATGTGATGTCCTTTGTAAAGAATCCCAGTATATTCAGAAATTTCTTCTCTGTAGGCCCAGCACTTTTTAATACTTGGAGGTGCCTAGGCTTTTTTGTTGACCATTCGTCTGGAATTTACTCTCTCAAGTTCTTGTAAGGTTGACTCATTTTGTGTTTCTTCTTTGAGGTTGTAAAATTTTGTCTTGGAAATGGGTGGTACCTTAGACTCCTGTTTCTGTTTTGATGTCAGTATTTGTAGTCATTCTTGAAAGAATATCTGGTATAAGAAACTTCTTACTGCACCTGTATTACATATTTAATGAGTACTCCTGCAATTTCATGATCATTTTTTGAAATCTAGGTGGCATTTTGCACAATGCTGTCTACAGTGTAGTCTGTTTGAATTTGTACTGATTCTTTTGATAAATATATTCATTAAACAGCACACAACCAAGTACTTCTTTTTGATTCTGGGCATAATTCTTTGTGTTTTAGTCAGTGTTTCGAAAACATGACCTTAGGAAATCATTTTCTAGAAGGACAGACTCCAGCCTATGTGAGCTTCTATTGTAAATTCTTTGTAAATCTCAAATTATTTTAGAATTGGTGCTTCTATGACAACTTTTTTTAAATATCCAGAAGCTTTTTTCTTACAAAGTGTTATTCTGTGCTATCCTGAAGCAGAATTCTGAGTTGATCAGTTAAATGTGACCAATTAGGGATAAATTTGCTGAGATATATCATTGTGTCCATGAATCTCAGAATATTATGTGCTCTCTCATTGTTTTGATCACTTTTACCCCAAATCACCAGATCATAAACAGTTCGTTACTTCCATCCCAGCCAGATCCCCAAAGATCTTTGACTTACTGTGTTTGTTCAAGTCAGGTGCTGAGGCAATTCCAAAGGGAAGTCACTTAAGCCGATGCTTAAACCTTCATATATAAATGTTCTTGTTATCTGCTTTATTCCCTGAATGATAAGCCTTTCTGTGCTTTCCAGTATCTCAAAAATTCACTTAATGCCAAGTGAGGGACAAAATGTTATTTTTTTTGTTTGGTTTTTTTACAATGAAGTTTTCTTTACTACTAGGATGGCATATTCTGTAGTACCTGTAATTGATAACTCCATGGGCTTATATACTCTCTCCTACTATTTTTTTTTCTTTTTCCTTTAGGGCATTTCCAGTAGATCCATATCTGTTTTTCCTCTATCCACACCATCTCCAACCATTTATTTTGCATCACTAACTTTCTGTGAAATGACACAGAGGTCAATATATCCCCAAAGTTGCCTTATAACATGATAACCTTTCCTTACTGCTGCCTGCTGCCCATTACTAATGCCACAGTATCTCCCCTCACTCCATTCAATGAATTGTATTCTCTGTTGAGATTCTAAAAATTATTTAAATTTTATAATTTTGTTACTGCTTGCTAATTCCCTAACATGTAAGTAACATGGCAGCATATTTTCTTCTTTAACTTCCTTCTACACATCTCAGTAACTCATTGAGTCTTCTCATTAGAAAAGTTCTTGTATGCCACAGTTATTTATTTGGAGATAGAGCCTCACAAAAAGTAACATTTGTGGAGCTGCTCTACAAGTGAATCAGGGTAAATTGCAAGAAAACATCTTACTAGTGCACACACTTCTCAAATGACAAACCAGGTAAAGCCAGTTGGCAAATGACATGTGAAAGCAGATTTCTAACAGGCAAAATGGTTGACACTTAAATATGTTATTATGAAGAAATGAAAAATGGATAAAAAAACCAGTGCCTATTTCAAGTAGTGTTTGCAATAGAAACATGAAACTGGAATATGTCTCCTTACCACCTTTAAAAAGAAAAGGAATACTTGTGGCACCTTAGAGACTAACACATTTATTAACTAAAATAAATGTGTTAGTCTCTAAAGTTCCACAAGTACTTCTTTTCTTTTTCGGATACAGACTAATACGGCTGCTACTCTGAAACTTTCCACCTTTATGTTTATTATGTTGGTACACCTGCTTCTTGCTGTAGTAAGGGTGATTTTAAAAAATGACAACAGTTTAAGACTTATAAAGAACTTTACAGCTTTTGTGACAACTTTGGTGGGGGGAAGGACCAATATATCAAGAATTACAGGGGAAAACATGGAAGGTTAAACTTTGTGTCTATGAATTTTGGGTCCACTGATAGTATCCCTTGTGAGATTGTATTTGCTGACCAGTATGTAAAATGTAAGCTAAGAGCTATAGCTGCAAAGCATTCAGTTTACACAGAGAAAGCTCGAGGCTTGTGCATGTTACATCTCTCTCCTCACATACATCTTTAGCTAAGGTAGTCTCTTCCAGATATGCAGGAACACATCATAAATACCTAAGTTCTAACATCTCTGCTTACTACTCAGAATTCTTAGCTCTGAAGTTTATTGCCTTTAAAATGCATTCAATTTATTTACTGTTTAATAGTCAGGTTTTTGTAGTATCCTGGAATAACAGCTAAATTTAAGTTTGTATTTGCATGTTACTAAGCTTCCTATTCCTTGAGTTCCGTAGTGCCTGTTTATAGCATGAGTGTGGCGTGGAGCAGCGGAAGCTTTTCAGGAGGAAACCAGTGTTCTTGACTCAGATGGATGCTTAGGTTTTTCTAGGGCTATGTCTATACTGTGCACCTTACAACAGCATGGCTGTGTGGCCGCTCTTTATCACCGGGAGAGAGCTCTCCCAGCGACAAAATAAAACCACCTCCAACGAGGGGCGGTAGCTTCATCACCGGGTGCGTGGCTACTGCCAACGAAGTGCTGTCCACACAGGCACTTTTCGCCACTAAAACTTTTGTCATTCAGAAGGGTGTTCTTTCACACCGCTGAGTGACAAAAGTTTTAGCGACGGAAGTGCCAGTGTAGAAAAAGCCTAATAACCCCAATACAGCATAATCATTGCTGGTTTATTTACTGAGTGTCCAAGCAGAGTCAATATGTACTAGAAACAGCTTTAGAGGGATACTTTGCAGAGGCAGCAAGTGAGATTACACAATGTCTGGAACTCTAGATTCAGTCTCCAAGTAGGTGGAATCATTTAAATACAAGGATTGATTCTAGTCAGGGATAGGAAGGGGGTGTTGGCTGTGTCGTATCTTTGAATGGTCCCTGTAGTTGTTCTTAAGGCAGAGGCATAGTGCCTCAGTGAGCTGAAGACGAGGCCCTTGTCAAAACTCTGTTGGAAAATCTAATTTTATTCTGAGGATCCTTTACAGATTTTTCTTATATGAATGGCAGAATTTCTTTCAGACCCTGTTTTGAAAAATGGAAGAATTTCTAGACTTTAAGTATATTCCAGTGATTGTTGGAGGGAGATCTTTTGGATGACCAGGCTGTCAGGGTCAGGATAGGGTTGCCAGTTTTGGTTGGATGTATTCCTGGAGATTTGATCACATGACATAATCTTTAATTAAAAATTAATCTTTAATTCCTGGAGACTTCAGGCCAATCCTGGAGGTTTGGCAACCCTAGATCAGGAACTTGTGGTTCACATGAAGAACCAGGTTTAAAGACGATATTGAGAAAATGGGGCAAGAAGACCCTTCTTTCTGTGGACAACCAGACAGGCTGCTAATCCTGCTAATCAGGTTTATTCTGATAACATAGAAAGGCAATGAAGATAGTGTTTTTTCAAAAAATCAGATCTCTCTGTGCCACACTTACACCATCTTGTGAAAAAAGAGAAAGGTGGAGAAGGAGCTGTAGAAGGACTGTAAATCATGGTATCAATAAGGCAGACATTCTTAACCCTTTACAGGTGAAAGGATTTTGCCTCTGACCAGGAGGAATTTTATAGCAGTGTATACAGAAAGGTGGTTATCCTTCCCTTTATATTTATGACCCCTCCCTTGCTGCAATTTAAGCCCATTGCTTCTTGTCCTATCCTCATAGGTTAACAAGAACAATTCTTCTCCCGCTTCCTTGTAACAAGCTTTTATGTACTTGAAAACTGTTATTACGTCCCCTGTCTGTCTTCTCTTTTCCAGACTAAACAAACCCAATTTTTTCAATCTTCTCTCATAGATCATGTTTTCGAGACTTTTGATCACTTTTGTTGCTCTTCTCTTCTCTTTCTCCAATTTGTTCACATCTTTCCTGAAATGTGGCACCCAGAACTGGACACAGTACTCCAGTTGAGGCCTAATCAGCGTGAAGTAGAGCAGAAGAATTACTTCTCATGTCTTGCTTACAACACTACTGTTAAAACATCCCAGAATAATGTTCACTTTTTTTGCAACAGTACTGTTGACTCACATTTAGCTTGTGGTCCAAGATCCCTTTCCTCAGTACTCCTTCCTAAGTAGTCATTTCCCATTTTGTATGTGTGCCGCTGATTGTTCCTTCCTAAGTGGAGTACTTTGCATTTGTCCTTACTGAATTTCATCCTCTTTACTTCAGACCATTTCTCCAGTTTGTCCAGCTCATTTTCAATTTTAATCCTGTCCTCCAAAGCACTTGCAAACCCTCCTAGCTTGGTATCGTCTGTAAACTTTATAAGTGTACTCTCTATTCCATTATCTAGACTTGAAATCAGACGAAGGTTTTTAACCATCAGAGGAGTGAAGTTTTGGAATAACCTTCCAAGGGAAGCAGTGGGGGCAAAAGATCTATCTGGTTTTAAGATTCTACTCGATAAGTTTATGGAGGAGATGGTATGATGGGATAATGGGATTTTGGTAAGTAATTGATCTTTAAATATTCAGGGTAAATAGGCCAAATACCCTGAGATGGGATATTAGATGGATGGGATAGAATCATAGAATCATAGAATATCAGGGTTGGAAGGGACCCCAGAAGGTCATCTAGTCCAACCCCCTGCTCAAAGCAGGACTAAGTCCCAGTTAAATCATCCCAGCTAGGGCTTTGTCAAGCCTGACCTTAAAAACCTCTAAGGAAGGAGATTCTACCACCTCCCTAGGTAACGCATTCCAGTGTTTCACCACCCTCTTAGTGAAAAAGTTTTTCCTAATATCCAATCTAAACCTCCCCCATTGCAACTTGAGACCATTACTCCTCGTTCTGTCATCTGCTACCATTGAGAACAGTCTAGAGCCATCCTCTTTGAAACCCCCTTTCAGGTAGTTGAAAGCAGCTATCAAATCCCCCCTCATTCTTCTCTTCTGCAGACTAAACAATCCCAGCTCCCTCAGCCTCTCCTCATAAGTCATGTGCTCTAGACCCCTAATCATTTTCGTTGCCCTTCGTTGTACTCTTTCCAATTTATCCACATCCTTCCTGTAGTGTGGGGCCCAAAACTGGACACAGTACTCCAGATGAGGCCTCACCAGTGTCGAATAGAGGGGAACGATCACGTCCCTCGATCTGCTCGCTATGCCCCTACTTATACATCCCAAAATGCCATTGGCCTTCTTGGCAACAAGGGCACACTGCTGACTCATATCCAGCTTCTCGTCCACTGTCACCCCTAAGTCCTTTTCCGCAGAACTGCTGCCGAGCCATTCGGTCCCTAGTCTGTAGCGGTGCATTGGATTCTTCCATCCTAAGTGCAGGACCCTGCATTTATCCTTATTGAACCTCATTAGATTTCTTTTGGCCCAATCCTCCAATTTGTCTAGGTCCTTCTGTATCCTATCCCTCCCCTCCAGCGTATCTACCACTCCTCCCAGTTTAGTATCATCCGCAAATTTGCTGAGAGTGCAATCCACACCATCCTCCAGATCATTTATGAAGATATTGAACAAAACGGGCCCCAGGACCGACCCCTGGGGCACTCCACTTGACACCGGCTGCCAACTAGACATGGAGCCATTGATCACTACCCGTTGAGCCCGACAATCTAGCCAGCTTTCTACCCACCTTATAGTGCATTCATCCAGCCCATACTTCCTTAACTTGCTGACAAGAATGCTGTGGGAGACCGTGTCAAAAGCTTTGCTAAAGTCAAGAAACAATACATCCACTGCTTTCCCTTCATCCACAGAACCAGTGATCTCATCATAAAAGGCGATTAGATTAGTCAGGCATGACCTTCCCTTGGTGAATCCATGCTGACTGTTCCTGATCACTTTCCTCTCCTCTAAGTGCTTCAGGATTGATTCTTTGAGGACCTGCTCCATGATTTTTCCAGGGACTGAGGTGAGGCTGACCGGCCTGTAGTTCCCAGGATCCTCCTTCTTCCCTTTTTTAAAGATGGGCACTACATTAGCCTTTTTCCAGTCATCCGGGACTTCCCCCGTTCGCCACGAGTTTTCAAAGATAATGGCCAAGGGCTCTGCAATCACAGCCGCCAATTCCTTCAGCACTCTCGGATGCAATTCGTCCGGCCCCATGGACTTGTGCACGTCCAGCTTTTCTAAATAGTCCCTAACCACCTCTATCTCTACAGAGGGCTGGCCATCTCTTCCCCATTTTGTGTTGCCCAGCACAGCAGTCTGGGAGCTGACCTTGTTAGTGAAAACAGAGGCAAAAAAAGCATTGAGTACATTAGCTTTTTCCACATCCTCTGTCACTAGCTTGCCTCCCTCATTCAGTAAGGGGCCCACACTTTCCTTGGCTTTCTTCTTGTTGCCAACATACCTGAAGAAACCCTTCTTGTTACTCTTGACATCTCTTGCTAGCTGCAGCTCCAGGTGCGATTTGGCCCTCCTGATATCTTTCCTACATGCCCGAGCAATATTTTTATACTCTTCCCTGGTCATATGTCCAACCTTCCACTTCTTGTAAGCTTCTTTTTTATGTTTAAGATCCGCTAGGATTTCACCATTAAGCCAAGCTGGTCGCCTGCCATATTTACTATTCTTTCGACTCATCGGGATGGTTTGTCCCTGTAACCTCAACAGGGATTCCTTGAAATACAGCCAGCTCTCCTGGACTCCCTTCCCTTTCATGTTAGTCCCCCAGGGGATCCTGGCCATCTGTTCCCTGAGGGAGTCAAAGTCTGCTTTCCTGAAGTCCAGGGTCCGTATCCTGCTGCTTACCTTTCTTCCCTGCGTCAGGATCCTGAACTCAACCAACTCATGGTCACTGCCTCCCAGATTCCCATCCACTTTTGCTTCCCCCACTAATTCTACCCGGTTTGTGAGCAGCAGGTCAAGAAAAGCGCTCCCCCTAGTTGGCTCCCCTAGCACTTGCACCAGGAAATTGTCCCCTATGCTTTCCAAAAACTTCCTGGATTGTCTATGCACCGCTGTATTGCTCTCCCAGCAGATATCAGGAAAATTAAAGTCACCCATGAGAATCAGGGCATGCGATCTAGTAGCTTCCGTGAGTTGCCGGAAGAAAGCCTCATCCACCTCATCCCCCTGGTCCGGTGGTCTATAGCAGACTCCCACCATGACATCACTCTTGTTGCACACACTTCTAAACTTAATCCAGAGACACTCAGGTTTTTCCACAGTTTCGTACCGGAGCTCTGAGCAGTCATACTGCTCCCTTACATACAGTGCTACTCCCCCACCTTTTCTGCCCTGCCTGTCCTTCCTGAACAGTTTATAACCATCCATGACTGTACTCCAGTCATGTGAGTTATCCCACCAAGTCTCTGTTATTCTAATCACGTCACGGATCTGATTTACTATAGAAAACTCTTTCCTGGGTATCTGGCTGGTGAATCTTGCCCATGTGCTCAGGGTTGAGCTGATTGCCATGTTTGGGGTCGGGAGGGAGTTTTCCTCCAGGGCAGATTGGAGAGGCCCTGGAGGTTTTTTTGCCTTCCTCTGTAGCATGGGGCATGGTTGACTGGAGGGAGGCTTCTCTGCTCCTTGAAGTTTTGAACCATGATTTGAGGACTTCAATAGCTCAGACATGGGTGAGGTTTTTCATAGGAGTGGGTGGGTGACATTCTGTGGCCTGCGCTGTGCAGGAGGTCGGACTAGATGATCAGAGTGGTCCCTTCTGACCTTAGTATCTATGAATCTATGAATCTAAATCACTGAAAAATATAGTTATTTAATTCTTAGGGAAAGAGGAAAATGGTTTATGCTCACGCGCTGATGTTATTGCACTTGTCTGATCAGTATTTTTAATAATAATAATTAATTAATACTTAGATCTTATATAGCACTTTTCACCAGTAGACCTAAAAATACTTTACAAAGGAGGTCAGCCATATTCACCATGTGCACTAGACATATCAAACCCAACTTTTTAGTAGAATGAGTTTTAAAATAAACTAGGTCTAAAACATTACAAGAGGCAATCAACTAGGGGATTACTGTTTTGTGAAATGTGCTTTCTTTCTCTTCACCTTCAAAGTAATGTAAATCTATGGTTAGTAACACAGTGAGTATGCTCATTGATATTTATTATTAAGTAGCTCTTGACACCTGATTGAGACAAGGTGAAAATCTTCACAATTGCTAATGTTCAAATCTGTGTGCTAGAGGGAAAGAGGGAATAAGATATATTGCAGGCAAGGAATATGCTCTTATATGAAATGACTCAAGGAGGCAATTTTTTACTTTGTTCTCAAAGTTACTGCATGACATGATTTCCATTTTTCACTGGTCATTTTGGAAATAATAGTAACATGATACTATTAAAATCAATTGATTAAAAAGGTATCATTTAGAAATAGAGTATGGTGAAATTTAAATTCAAGGCTAACAATCAGTAACTTAAATATATCAGCAATGGTGTGTGTGTGTCACGCACACACATATTTATTTTTAGGCTGGTGATCAAAACCCAGCTTCTAGTCATTTTTGTTTCATGCCAATTTGATTGATTCAACTCCCTTTGTCTTCCCACGTACTTGAAAATTAATTTAATTTTATATTTACCTAGTCTCTTTAATTCCAATGGATGTTAAGCATTTTAGACAGTGTATAAAATATAGAGTGAGCATTGTTCCACCACTGAAACATAGGCATAATTGGAATCAAACAAAACAATTCTTTAACAGCAAGGAGCAACACTGTAGAGATGTTTTAGAATAGGATATGAAGAAGAATTTCATATCCAATTGAAACTGCATAGGAAAATTAGGTGGGCCAGAATATAATTACCCAAATTGGATTCAGGACACTCTGGCTGGCACTCAGATTTTAGTGAAGAGTGCTAAGGATCTGTACACAAAAGGTTAGGACATAAGTTTGCAATGTAATTTGATGGGATGAAATTCCAAAAATATGGTGAACTACTAGAATATTAGCAACAAAGATATGGTTAAAACACCCCCCCCCCAAATGAATAAGACTTAAAAAGAATGATTTCCTGGTTCTATTACTTAATTCGTGGAAATAATGTCTACCAGAAGTTGGATCAATTGGTGGTGGTTTGTACCTGCAGACTTGGCAATGCTTTGTGTGCAGTGGATGGGTGATTGAGTAGCCACAAATGTAAACTTGGATAATGCAGAGATAAAGGCCAGATATCTATCTGGGTAGATACATTAGTAAATAGTTGAGTGTTGAGGTTCCTTCAGATTACCTGTCTTCACTGACTTCTATTTCACAGACATAGAAATAACCACTTTGCCTCTAATAACATTTTCTGGATCTGTACTTTTTGTCATAACCCCTCTGTTATATAGCAACATTTGCTGATTCAGCAGCAATTTCTTTCCAGTGTGTAGGTTTCAGAGTAGCAGCCGTGTTAGTTTGTATTCGCAAAAAGAAAAGGAGTACTTGTGGCACCTTAGAGACTAACAAATTTATTAGAGCATAAGCTTTCGTGAGCTACAGCTCACTTCATTGGATGCATTCCAGTGTGTAGTTTCTAAACTGCATCATTACCAAAAACATACGACTTAGAAACATGGTGTAAATGCTTTACTTAGAACATGATGAACAAATTATTGAGTAGTGCATAGACTGCATAAAGTAACTTTATCCTAAGGGACTTTTCACCATTTTAATTGAGTTTTTCCTTGAGATTTTGCTCATCTTATTAAATGAGTCCTTAGAGGAGTGAAACAGTAGGTTACCTCTTTGAGAGCAAAGGACAACCTGACTTATTTGTTGCGATTATCAATTTGTCCTTATCTTCATAAAGTGAAATACTTTTTCATCCTTTTGAAACAGCTTGTGATGATGAATAAAACAATAAAGAATAGTTGGTGTGAACTGCAGCTAGATCCTATTTAATTTTTAAATATCACATGTAATTTTGTGAAGATTGAACATAATTTTGTGTCTTCTACAGGTTTTTGGCAGGTGCAGTTGATTGAACTATTACATTTTGTTTTATCTGTACGTTAACACTGAACAGTTACATTTTTAGTAAAAATATGTTCTGTGTTTAGCAGCACTAAACCAGCCTTTCAGCCTCAGTCTATCGAATGAAAAAAGGTGTTGCAGTGTGACACATGATTCTAGAAACTATTGGTTTCACTCATAGCTTTTTAGCCTGCTTCTACTGAAAACCATGGCAAAGTGTGGGGCATAGGGCCCAGTATGTACTATGTGGGTGTGCTGAGTGCTCCTTTATGGGCTTGATCCTCAAATGTTGAATTCAGCGGGAATTTTGCTATTGATTTCTGTGTGCATTGGGTCAGGCCCTAGTTACAGCCCAAATTGCATCCTGCATTACAGGTAGCAGTGCGGGAGAAGAAGCAGGTTCCTGTTCCATCCAATGCACTGTCCAAAGTAGCTTTGCCAGTGAATTGGGGAATGTATGCAACACCAGGGGTAGGCAGAGTGCAGTTTATTCATGCCATGGAATAGTGGAGAAAGCCAGGGGGAAATTTTGATTCAGAGGGTCACAGTATCTTACCTGAGCTGCTCCAGAGGCAGTGCAACAAAGCACTGTCCTGCTCAAAATTCATGGCAGAACTATAATTCAGCCATAGTTGACTTAGTTTTAATAATTAACTTTTAAATTTGTTAATCAAGTGAATTTGAATTATTATTTTTAAAATGCTTCCTAATAAAATCATTTCCCTTCAATCTTGTTTGTTTAAAATTCTACGGTTAAAAAGTCTTACATTGAAAGAAATAAACAGTAAATCAAGTTAATGATGTTTGGATAATTTAAATAAAAAATGTAAATGGCAAATTATTCAATACTTTCTCTTAGACTAAATAAAAACAGCAAATCAGGCAAGCTACTTTGTACTCTTTTCATAATGAAGTGTTCTGTTGGAAATGGGAGATTTTCAAAATATTTTCCCAAAGTATTTTCTTGTTACTTCTGTAAAATAAAGATACATATTTATATTAGATTTCAGAAAGATTCCTTCTTATGTTCCTGATTCTATTGTATATGCCCTTTCTCTCCTTTTGTTCTGTTTAAAAGTCACTCAGTAGACTTATTTTGGGGGAGGGAAAGATTGTATATACTGTACATATATGTAACCCCCTCTTATGTACAAATAACAGAAGGTATGTTGGGTTCAAGCTATTTTATTCCTAAAATTATTTGATATAAGAATCACAAGTTAGTGCTTAGTCGGTAGTGATTTGATAAGTTTAGAAGAAATAGTTTTCCTTGCTTTTGTCATTAAGAGCTCCACTTCATTCTTTTCCTATTTAGTTGTCTAAATAGCTGACTCTTTGTCAGGCTTCAGACTAATGAGAAAGTCTTAGAATGGTCCTTTGCTGTCTAAACACCAAGCACGTAAATGCTTTTCAATAGAAAAAACACAAGAAATGTGTGCAGAGATAATACATAGCCTGAAAAATACTTGTGTGCTGACAGCTATCCAACAGTGTTGTCACAGCAGGAAGACATCAGTTGAAGAAACAGATAGTGACCTCAAAAAAAAAAAAAAAAGTCTGGTCAGCAGTGTGGACAGGGTTTCACAAGATTATAAATCACCCCAGGGTCGCTCTGTTCCCACCATAAAGAGAGCGTGGTCGTTTTATTGTAATCTAATAAGCTATGGGAGGAAAGGACCGCTCCAGTGTGTGTGTTTGAAAAAAAAAATCTTGATTACAGTTTCAAAACTATATAGTTTCCCTTGCCATTGACGTGCAGATTATGGGGGTTAAGGCCATTTTAGGATTGGATTACCTTTTTATAGCTGTATGTTATTCCCTTGTTCATGAATCAGAAAGTACTTAAATTAAACTGAACGTTTGGGAGTAATCCTAATATATAGTGGGGTGGTAGAAAATTAATCACTATTTAGTTATAGATTGTTAGCCATGTAAATCTTCATTTTCAAGAGTTTTTACACTGAATCAAATATCCATCTTTCACTTGATGAGTTAGAGGGGAATACATAGCTCATAATTTCAGTCTTGTTCAAAATGTTAGTGTGTGCGGTGACATGAGAGTGAGAAGAGGCTGGGGAAAATATAGTAGAACTATGTTTTTAATGTCATTTTTGCTTCCACTTTAATCCTGTTTTCAGCATAGGAATATATTACCTGCTTCCTTAATTCTATACTGATTGTTAAAAAGTAACACAAGGAAAGTTTATATTTTAGGATCCTTCATCTTTAAATCTTATAAGTAAAGTCAAAGCGGGGATCTGCAGGACTCAAGACAAGAAGCAGGAGGGTCTGCTGTATCCTCTAATTTTTCTGCCTTTTGCAGTTTTTTCTCCCATAAAAGATTGTTCAGATTTTCCTCCAAACCTCATGTTTTTTGTTCAGAATTTAGCAGATGATTGAGACAGACAAGTAAAGCAAGTAGTTCCAGAAGGCAAGTGATGTGAGCAGCAGAGCTCTAGATGGTTGATGAAGAAAATGGTACAGTTCTCTTGCTACCATCAGCCAGTAAAAGGCTTCATTGCTTCCCTCCACTTGTGCTCACTTGTGCCTGCTTGGATTAGCTATATCATGATGTCCCATAATACTGTTTATATGAGTCTAAGTAATATTCCACTCACTGCTGTGCACGAGTGAGCGTATTTTGTGAATCTGCTGCTTATAGTAAGCAACAGAGAGAAACTGAAAAACAACTAAAAAATGAATAGGTCTGCTCACACTTGCCACTCCTATCCAGGCCCTGTGCTTAGAAGGTATGGCCATCAGGATGGACTAAGGAGCAAAACTTGAAAAGCCTTAGATTTTATTTGGGGCAGATTCAGTCCCGTTCTTCAGGGTATATGCCTGCCACTAAATGAAGGAAAAAATGATACATACACACACACAAACACTTTAAGTGCATCTGGACAGTAGTGAGGCTCATGAACTGTTTTGTATGCAATCTATCTTGACTCTCCATTCCCACTTTATCCTATTTAGCTTGACTTTCACAGCTATGAGATGCAGAGCTGTGTCACCACAAAAAGTTTTAATACCTGGGAGTCAGTCCTTTGGGTCAGAGAAATCCACAACAGCCAATATCTTGGGCCAAAAGCCAGCAAACAATTATTTGAATTAAATATTGGTTTGACATTTTGAAAGGATATTGTTCACTTAGGGGAGTACTAACAAAATTGTAACAGTTTTGATAGGACGGTTTTAAGCTTTAGTTCAAATATTTTCATACTTGAGGATCTCAGACTACTACATCTATAGAAGGTTCTATAAGACATAATTATTCTTAATTCAATTTACTAATCATATTTTAATTTAACACCTTATCTACCTTGCTTTGTCTGTTAGAGTATACCTGTAGAATCATACTGACTCTCTGAGATAAACTCCGTCAGAGTTGGCTGATTTACTGAATTTTGATTTCTAGGAAGCAGACTAATATTGTGAGAAGAAATACAATGCAGGTGGCTGCTTGCTTCAGGCATAATTTATGTTGCATTTCAAACTCCAAAAGGTAAATGAGTGGAAATGGCAATCTTTGTTATAGCTCCTGGTTTTCATGTGATAGCATTTTTCAAACCTGCTCAGTGTGGAAATGTGACCTGTGCTAACAATTTTTGCTTCCTCCTTCTTCAGAAAGTCTTAAACACACAGTGCGGGCTTTTCCTTACTTGCTTTCTTTAACAAAGATGCCTATTAAGGTGAATATTAACTGCCTAACCTGTTATACTGGATATTGATGATAATAATTTGCTTTTACAATAGTAGGGTGAGCCTTTGGTCTACTCTAGTTCACTTGTCTATCATTGTTCCCATATTACACCCTGCTTCCACCCCCCTTAAACTTTTAATATAGGCAGCTCTCACCCTGTGCCTAATAGGACTGACAGAATCTCCTAGTGCTGCTATCGGTGTCATTCCGTTAATTGAAAATGCGGCATGATTGATAGCTAGGTAAGTTCCATTTCCCCTTGGGGAGAAAGCATTCCATCTGACTTCCCCAGTCCGCTTTTTGGTCAAGAGACTAACACCACCAAAGTCATTCCCATACCAAACCAAAATGGTGCATAATGCTGCAAAGGTCCATATACTGTCTGTTTCATAGATGTAGAACTCTCATTGATATTGGTGATCTTCAGAAGAAAGGCAGAAAAGAGACTATGGTGCTAAGGGCTTAATTTTACTCTGTGCAGCTGCATTGATTACCCTGAGGTCTCCCAAGATATCCACTAGGCAAGAATTTTGCTCTAAATCTTTTGACTGGTTTGGCTGAAAGATCTGCAAATGTTTATTAAACCTTCTTTTTGCTAGTTAAAAGAAAATCTGTAATACATTTAGGGTGAATATTCTGCTATGAACAATTCACTTGAGCAACCACATTGCATTAAAACAAAGGCAGAATGTAGCATAAAAATTGTCAGCATTCATGCAACATTGCAATAGAAAAAACCCCTTCCCATCCCCTCCCTCAGATGACAATAGTGATATTCTTCAGGGTAATACTCCCAAAAGTCAGCTTTAGGTATTATTGTTAGAAGTAGGATCTGAGTGAGTTGTTTTACATATGATGTTTTACTATCTTCATTTGTTTTCTCAAGTAAACTTCAGGAGTGCAAATGCCAGGATGTATTTTTTTGTTAGAGACATAAGGTAGATTGGTTAAGGTAGAGAAACAAATGTAGTTGCTTTGATTTATCACTTGTGACATTAGCATGTACTATACTGCTCTCCTGGAAACAAAATGGTTGCACCTGAGGACAGTGATATAAACATGACTTCGATTATTTGAAACAAACCATTAGGCTTTGATGAAAGAACTATTACTATAGTAAATCTTGTACAGAGAGAATGCTTGGAAATAATGGATGAGGAACCTACAAATTGATTGTTTAGAATTTGAAGTCACATGTTTGTTTGAACTTTGTAGAGTAAATAGATATTTAACATGCACAATGCAAGCGAATATATATCGGAAAGTTAGTAAGAAAGAAAACAGTATTAACACTAACTTTCCCCCCTACTTTAACAGTTAATACTGTATTTTAAAACTTGTAATATAAATTGGGTAATTATCTGGATAGATGATGTTAATTTAAGGCTATTCACAGGTTAAGGAACTATGACTATATGCTGTCAGAATTATAGAACTTTAAAATTGTGTTTTTTAGTTGTTAGACAATTTGATCATATAAAAATATTTGCTCTAACCCACTAGTCATATTTTAGGTAGATTTGATTGTATATTTTTCTTCATTTATAATTTGCAAGTTTTTATAGCAAAGCATCTAGACTGCAAAATTAGCCTTTTCTTTCTATCTTCCTTTCACTTTTTCTTGAGCTTTTGGAAACCCTAGTCATTTTCATAATCCTCATTTCATGTTGATTTCCTCTTCACTCATTCTGTGCACATTACCAAGCTTGTCTTAATATTGTTATTTAATTAGTGCAATTCAGTATTTTTTTTAAAGTTTGTAAATGTGTCTTTGTTTAATTTTCTGCACAAATATTTTAAAGTGAAATGTCACTTTTACAAAGGAGTCAGATTGACAACTCTGAATAACGAAGCCCTCTGTGTATCAACAAGAAAATTATAGGGGGGCAGTGGCAAGGTTTCCTCCTACTCCTTTATCACTGACCCTGCAGGTGAGAGGGTAGATAATTTTAGTATCTGTTTCCATTCAGTCTTTGGTGTATTCAGCAGATACATTTTCTGCTGGAACTGCCAACAGCAATTCAAACTGTGACTGTGGGTCTTTTAACCTGGCCTCCTGTCCACCAGTAAGTGGATTGAAGCTACCAATTCACTTTAGATTGGATCGTTGGCACTTTACAGCTCTGAGAATCCTCTAGGGGGGTGGTATTGGTGTCCCTTTTCCTGCATGTACTTCTGCTCCACGGGAATGGGGGCAGTGACCAATGTTCCCTTTATATATGGTTATAAAAACAGTGAAGACAGCTGACTTTATGTTACTCTCAGATGGAGTACCATAAAAGACAGCGATTCAGAAATTTCAATGGCATTTTACTGATCTACATCCATTAGGGATCTGGCCTAGTGTTCTCAGAAGTAATGTTGTTCTCTTGGCTCTATTTTGGGATGGAAATGATAGACTAAAAGAGAGAAGCAGATTCTAGGGTTGGTGAAAATTGAGCTTCCACAGGTTCTTGTCCATTATTTGTAGTGTGGTAGTGTTTAGGAGACTCAGCTGTGAACCAAGACCACGATGTGCTAGGCACTGTACAAAAGGTACAACAATGAAATCTGAACATCTGTATGATTATTATTTTATTTATTTTATAGTCAGGGAATAATTTATGGGAACAAAATAGTGAGAAAACTGGCTTCCTTACAATATTTCCATGATCCTGTGAAGATATAAGGGATAGTATTCCTCTGGGGTCAGAGACCAGCAACTGGCCAGCTGGCTGGCTAATTAGCCCCACCTGCTGCACTTGGGCAAAGATGAGCAACTTAATTGGCTGAAGGAGCAGGGAATGGGAGAGAGGACTGCAGCACCCCCCAGAGCCTGGAGCTCCAAGAAACAGAAGAGAGAATGGGGAAAATCCTGTTACCTCAAAGGGCACTGAGATAAGAGCCAGAAACTTTTGGGTTGATGAATTTGTGAGATTGAGGGGCAGACTTGGGGGGAAGGGACTAACCTGTACAGACTTTGTGGGGAAAGGCTGTGAAGCTTTGATTCAGCTTTCTGTGAATAAAGTCTACAGCAATTAATCAGAATTGGGACTGTCCTGCCGGGATTCTGTGAGAGGGCCCCAGGCTGGATGTCCCCAGCAAGGAAGCTGGTTCTGCAGGCACCAGCCAGGGTCCAGATGGAAGAGGATGCTATAAGGTAGGCCCAATCCTTCACAGATCCAAAAACTGTTTAACATGAAAAGACTAAATCTTTCTTGCAGACCCGTAAATAGTTCCCTGATGTATTAAAATGCTTCAGTAAAATGTAAGTGCAAATGTGAGTACTAAAATCCAAACATATCTGTATCAGTTGTATACTTGCATTTTTAAATAATTGACTTATCCCACAAACCTCTAAAATATCTGTACTGGGAAATAAAACTTCCAGAGCATGTTTGGAAATAGTTAAATATATTCTTTGAGATAAACGTTATCCTTTAACAATCTCTTCATCTTTTAAGTTCCTCTCTTTCACTACCAATCCCTGTCTGAAACTTCCTTTTTGTACCTGAGTTAATTAGAAGCAGGGGTGAAAGTAATTTAAAGGATTTACTGGTATGCCGGAGTCCTGAGTGGGGGTGTGCCTCAACAGGAAGAGGGATGGCCTCAACCGGAAGAGGCAATTTAAAGGCCCCGGGCTCTGGCTGGGAGCCCTGAGGCCTTTAAATCACCCCACTGCAGAGGCTGCTGGGAGCCCAGGGGCTCAGGGGTGAATTAAAGGGTCCGGGGCTCTGGCCGCTGCAGAGCTCAGGGCATTTTAAACCCCCTGCTGGAGCTCGACTGCCAGAGCCCTGGGGCTCCAGCAGCCGGGCTCAGGCAGGGATTTAAAAGGCCCGGTGTTCCAGCCACTGCAGGGAGCCACCAGCCGAGCCCCGCTGCCAGAGCTCAGATGCGGATTTAAAGGACCCAGTGCTCCCCTGCCACTGCGGGAAGCCCCAGGCCCTTTAAAGCACCGCCAGTGTCCTGCCGCCGCTAAATAAACTGTTCTTTCTAATTTAATTTCCTTTTTTAAAAAAAAGCAACTAAATGTGCTCTTTTCAAATCAAGAGGTTTTATAAACAGTGTTTTATGGAAATGTACAAAAAGGAGGTAATTCTCCCTCCCAATTTGAACAATAAACTTATATTGTTCCAGTAAATTTTTCATAATCAATAAAGCTGCAGGTGAGCAACCTGTTGTCTGAAGCTGAATGTTCTGAAACTTCCAAGATTGAATTCACCTTTAGAGTTTCATGGTAGAATAAATTAAGTGGGTTCTAATCTTATGATCAGGTGTGTTTTATTTCACACAACACTGATTCAGCTTCCTAAGGTTTCAGAGTAGCAGCCGTGTTAGTCTGTATTCGCAAAAAAGAAAAGGAGTACTTGTGGCACCTTAGAGACTAACAAATTTGTTAGTCTCTAAGGTGCCACAAGTACTCCTTTTCTTTTTTAGCTTCCTAAGGTGTCTCACATACCGCACTGAGGAAGAGTCATTACAGCAATACAACAATATCAGCAGTGAAATCAATGTATACTAAAGCAGATTTTTGTGTGCATGAGAGTTGTTTTTGACGCCTCTCCCTGTTCTGTTTAAATAAGTTAATCACTTGTCTATTTATGACGTTTTTCATTGCTTGATAGCCCTCTAAAGTTCCACTGTGAGCTTTTAGTATCATTATGTGCTTGCAGTGTGGATATCAAGAGGTTTAGCTAACTCATGAAATGCCTTTTTCAAACTAGTTTTGGTATAATAACTGATAATTTTTTTATTATAGAGTTTACTAATTCTCATAATCAAATAATTATTCGGTGGTGGTGGTGGATTAAGGATTTTTTTTTTATAAAGAGAAGTTTGTTTTTACAGCTTGCAAAAGTCAGTTACCATTTTAATGGGAAAAAATATCTAATCATGCACTGGTCAGGAAATAGGAAAAAATATGTTAAGCATTGCAATAGTGCAGAAATTGCCTTTTAATATTTGAAACCTTAATTAATGAAGGGATTTTTAACTCCTACAGTCCTGAAAATGTATATTTATTTATTGTAATGAATCCAAAGATACACATTTTGTTTCTCAATAAGGAACCTTAACGGTACAGGGTCTAGGATTGAAAGGTGTGGTACTGAATCGACTAGATTTCCTGTTTTATTCTTCTTTCAAATTCTGAAGCTGATAACTGAAAGATTTTTAGAAGAATTGTTCATTGTTCACCTAGGCTGTGATCCTGCAAAGACTTACATGAGTGGTTAACTTTATGCACTTTGTGTAGAAGTGGGCATGTGTAAAATTAAGCATGTGCACAAATCTTTGTAGGTCTGGGCCTTAGTTCGAACATTTTGTTCACCATGAGGAATATGTGGATTGGTTGCTTTTTTTTTATGGTGGGCCCTAATTTCTTTCTCTTGGAAAAACAAGATTATTGTATTTTATTATTGTCCAGTCTCATCTTTATTTAAAATTATACAGCTCTAGCGGACAATTAGCCATTTACAGAACACAGAATGTAAAAACTTTAAAAGCAGGTCCCTCCTCCCCCCCGTTGCCCCCAGTTTGGTGTCTAAAGTGACAGGTTAATTTCAGATTCAGCTTTGATTGAGCCTATGTCACTTTTTACATGCTTTACATAACTAAAATAGAGCTGTCTTTAGAAACCTGTGTATTAGGAAAATGAGCTCTAATCAGAGAGAGCTTTTTTCGTAAGTGGATATATTCATGCATTCCTACTTTTTCAACCATGCAGTACTTAAAATGGTATTAGGAAACTTACAGAAGTATTATTACATCGCTCAAAGCAGCATATAGGAAATAATTGAAGTGATCATTTTGATATGTATTTTCACCAATAAATAACCACTGATATTGTATTAGTTGCATTATTACCCTCAATGTAAAATATCTGCTTTTCATTTGTAGTACTGTTTTCTTCACAGATGAAAGAAAATAATCTTCCTTTATGTCTGCAGTTACAGAATATTGTTGTTTTGTTTGAAATAGACTTGTAGATGTAGGAACTCTAATAAGAACAAATCCAGAGTTAAGTTTTATTAAAACTAATAAATGTAGAAGTTGGCATGTGTAAAATTAAGCATGTGCCCCTCTGGACTTTTCTTAGGACATCTATCTAGTTATATATTTGACTTGCATATACTGCAAACTAATATGTAGTTCTTTTTTTTAATGGAAACTTTTAAAAATGACAAAAACATGTTAAAGATTTAAAGACACAGTAAACTTGAAAATTGCATTTGTCTTGACAATGTTGCATGTTCTGTAGTACAGAATAACACTAAGCTTTTGGAAGAAATGGGGAAAAAATCAGGACATGCTCTTGACAAAAGGGTCCTATCAGTAACTGGCCCTTTTTGAAATATTAGCCAATTTCAAAAGTATAAGTGTCCTTTCAGATGGATTAGTTTTACAGTCTAATACTCAAAAAAAAAAATCTTGAGTGGGAGAAAAGAAAACAGCAGTCACATTCCTTGAATTTGACTGCATATTTACATTGCCAGTTAAGAAACAAACAATTAAACTGAGAGTTGTCAGCTCTCTTGGCTTTGAGAGTTTGATTAGATGTCAGCTAAGCCAAATTTCTTTACATTTAAAATACACCACAAAGCATCCATACCTGGCTTGAAGTAATGAATCACAAAAATGTGTGGAAAGGGGAAATGATATAAGATTTCCATGGCTTTGAAGCAAAAAAATTCCTGATGCATCCTCCTCTCTATTAGAAGGGGCTAGCAGTTTTCTGTAGGAGCCAGATGAGTGCTCTCCCGGTCACAGAACATATAAGGATCTATAGGAATCCTGAAAACCAAAAACCGTGCTTTGCACTTGTGATCCCCTTTCTGCAACATGTCCTTCTTTGTGGCTTATCCCTGGTCTGCAGTGCTGAACAGCTTTTATCTTGCAACATCTCATCATCCATCCTCAGGAAAGAAGTTGCAAATCTGCTGTTTAGTGCTTTTAGGTCAACAATATGCTATAAGTGATCTCTCTTCTACATGCAAACCTGTGGGTTTCCCAGCGGACTATTCTGCATAAAGTGCACCCCTGGCATGGTCTCTCCTCTCCCTCCCTCCCCCCCCCTCGTGCTCCCAAACCCAGAGACCCTTTCCTAAGGAATGGAGACACTAAACAGGAGCGGCCAGAGGCTACAGGCCTACTGTATAGGCTTAACCTTAAAGTTTTGTTCCTGTAACAATGTAGCAGAATTTTCCCATTGCCTTTCCCTGTTACCAGGGCTGCAAGCTAACTGCTGTTGGGTCACCAAATATACGGGAGGGTGGTTACTTATGCTCCAGGGTGAGGCTGCGAGCACTACATACATTCGTAACCAGTTGCATCCGATGAAGTGAGCTGTAGCTCACGAAAGCTTATGCTCAAATAAATTTGTTAGTCTCTAAGGTGCCACAAGTACTCCTTTTCTTTTTGCGAATACAGACTAACATGGCTGCTACTCTGAAACCAGTACAGCTGCATTATTGCTGGCAGTAGCTATAATGTAGGTATGTATTTTTCTAGTATACACAAGGCCTTAGTAAGCAAGAGTCTAGGACAGGTGAGTCCTAAGGAAGGAAGCCTAGAGCAGCCAAGCCTAAGCAGAAAATTCATGTCAGAATTTTTGTTTAGATTTGGTGTTAAAGCCAGACCTCCAAGGTGGAAACTTGGACCTTATATGAAGAGCATGCATGGTAGAGCACAATAGGGACTCTTGCAGTTTACACTTCACAGAATGGAGGGAAGAATTTGGCTAATTTTTATTAGAAGTTGCTTAGCTGGCATGTTATAAATGAAAAGACATGACTATAACAAATTCAAGAGTGCAACCTCTGTAGAACAAACAGTCTATGCCATCCAAACTAAACTTCAAAGCCTGCTGGGATTCTGAAATCCTGTTGCAGCTTGCCACCAATGTACCAAGGCACCCTTCACATAACTGATCTCCACTGATGTCAGATTAGAGGTCCCAATTACTATTCAGCAGAGCTTTGTGGAGGCTCATCCCTTGTGGTTCCCACCTTAATTTCCTGAAGGGGAATTTGACAAATGAGGTTAATCTGTGTTGATGCAAGGCAACTAAGAATGTACTTAAGCATTCGGGATTGAAAAATTGAACATAAATATTTAGAATTTTATAATATTTATTCCAAGAAACCTTTTGGAAACTAACTTCCAAAAAGTGTAGCAGTAGATATGAATACTTCTGAAGTGGATCTTTCTCAGGTGTTTTCCCCTCCTATTAAGGGAGGCCCTGTGTGCTTTCAGATTCATATTTTCTTCAGAACCATTCGTTTCGTTATACAAATGCATATGTATAGCCATTAACTCATGTGAGTAGTCCCAGTGAAGTCCAGTGGGCCTGTCTTGATGGGCAAAAATGGTGTGTTTTTTTAACTCAGTTTAGTTAGTTTAGCATGACTGAAAAAAATACCCTTTTTGCCCATCATGATAAGGCCAACGGGGTTGCTCATATGAATCAGGGTTTGCAGGATTGGGCATGCATTTTGTGCCTCTTCTTTGGATATAACTATGCAACAATTGTTGGTTAAAAGTAAAATGTGTGAAAAGAAAAGGAGTACTTGTGGCACCTTACAGACTAACAAATTTATTTGAGCATAAGCTTTCATGAGAAGATTTATCCTAAATTTAGTCGGGTGATTAAGGAAATCAGTTTGTTCTAGGAAAGTAACTAGTGCTTTTATTGATATTGATTCTGGAAATCAGTTGGAACAAAGAGATACTTTTAAATGCAGCATGCTTAGTGCTCTCGTCTTTAATAAATGCTATTACCACTTCGTTTGAAAATGCATTATTTCACACAGAAAATGTCTATAAACGAGAGTGAGTGCACCACTAATACAGTATATCAAGTTAAAGAGCAGGGTTATTTTAGACTAGGTGATAATACTGAATAATGATGTGAGGTTTTTTTCAAGCATTTTTTTTCACCCCAACTCTAGATCTACATGAATGTTTTAAAGTCCAAGCCCTTCCCCCAAACAAAAATTAAAAAAACAACAATCTCTGCCACTTGAACAGTCTCACACTAAGGAATATGTGGACATTAGCATAAAGGTTGCACATGTTATACAAAGTGTAATTAAAGAAGCTTTGATCCCCCAAATGTCAACTAGCTTGCTAAGTGTCATAACAAAGTGTCAAGCATCTGGTATATAGTTAATTTGTAGTCATTAACTGCATATTGTTGATGTGACAGTTTGTTAGCAAAGCAAGCTTGACAGTTTGCATTTTGTTATTGATTGACACATACAGACCTTCCCACCCATTTAGTTTACATTCCTTGTGAGGTTTCCTCAGGTTGGATTTTTACTTTTAACTAACTAATCCTGTTTAGTTTTCCAATGTGTTAGAGTATGGATAGGTGACATTTCAAAGGTGTCCATTGGGAGTCCAGGACCCCAAATTTGTTTACAAGAGCATTTCATAATTACAAACTCCTATCTTGGTCTATTTTCACTGTGTAATAACCACAGTTACTGAACCTAGCAATTTTTCTTTTTAGGCAATGACAACCTAGTATTGTATTGAATATAATAGCCACGAACACACATATTTACAAAAAGTATGTTGGGAATTAATCTAAGCTGTACTAATTTCTTGTACCATTCTATTAGTAAGAAAACTTCAAAAAACGTATGATATTCCCTTTCTCTTGAGTTCCATTTTATATTTTGTAACATAATAGAATTTCATTTTGTATAACTTGTTAACATTCATTAATACTTTGTATTGTTTTGATAACTAGAATTAAAAAAACACACCTAAATCTGGATCCTAGACCAAAAAGCAATTTTCATTTCCCCCATATGCTATATAGATATGCAGATAGATCCATCACCAAACTAAGTATGCCAATGAGCAGAAATAAATAACATGCAACATTTTTTTCAAAAGTAGACATGAATTAATGTTTACATAGGAAAATATTTTGTGTGAAAATATCATTATGGAATGATAAAAGTGGATTATGAAAATATTGCACAGAACATTCAGATTAGTTAAATTTTGAATGCTTCTCATGCACCTTCTCAAATCTTGTGTGTATATACTTTTGTACATGTAATTAAATCAGTCTTTTAAAACATGTTTATGCATGTACTGGAGGAGAGGAAGGAGTGAGTTTCTATGTCCCTTCTGGAGCTCTAAGGAAGTCCTTACATATTTGGCCACTTTATTAATCATTCTTCAGGTATTGAAACCACCATTCTTACCCCAAGAATTGGATGAAATTCCCTTCAGAGCCCACCAGTGTTATTCCTTAACGGGAAGATGCTCAGGCATGGTATAAGAACTTAGATGTACATCCTGATTATCGCTACAAAAGTTTTTTTTTCTCCTGCTGATAATAGCCCACCTTAATTGATTACTCTCGTTAGAATTGGTATGGCAACTCCCATTTTTTCATGTTCTCTCTCTCTCTCTGTGTGTGTGTATATATACACACACATCTTCCTACTGTATTTTCCACTGCATGCATCTGAGGAATTGGGCTTTATCCAACGAAAGCTTATGCTCAAATAAATTTGTTAGTCTCTAAGGTGCCACAAGTACTCCGTGTTCTTTTTAGATGTATAATAGCTCCCCAAGCTACGTGCACTGGGATTCCACGTATACATGGTTTATTACGTGCTCTGACACGTGCCTTTGGGTGTATGTTAGCCAATGGCATTTTGAATGTAGATGTCAAATATGACTATGAAAAATTCCTTTTATTTCTTTACCATATGCATTATTGCCATCCTCAACAATTCAAAAATCAGGAAATTGGCTTCAAACCATGAAATATAAAACTGAATTTGGGTTTTTTATGTCTTCTGGTTTTTAACCCTTTAGGGTTCATATTTTCAAGCTTTTCTTTGTAGCAATGAAGGATAGTAGCTTAATCTTGTCATGAAAAGTGAGATTTTTGACTCCAGGAGCTGGGGATTTAGGAGAAAAAACCTCCAAATATCATGAGACTTATGATAAAATCATGAGAGCTGACAACACGGAATATGAAGAAGCAGCAAAAGTTTGAATAGGTAGCATAATGTGCTGCAGTGCAGTCTGTTTGTGCTTACAGAATGCTGTCACTTCCAGTGCCCTGAAAATTGTTGTTTTTCCATGTGCTAATGATGCTGTTGGGAGTCTGGACCAGAGGAGAACACTGAATCTTTTCACATCAACATTGGGATGATTAATCTTAATCTTCTCCATAAAATAATAATAAAAAAATAGGGTGAAATTCTCACTCCATTGAAGACAATGGCAAAACACCAGGGCAGTACATTTGCAAAGTTGCTCAGTGGCACTAATGTTTGGAGATGAATTCGTTTCTCACCAAAAAAGAAACACAATTCAACAACAAGCATTTTGTCCAAACCATGGGAACAGTTATGGGTACTAGGATGGCTCCCGAATGTGCCAAGCTCTTCATTGGCCACCTTGAGAGAGAATTTTTGGACAAATGCACCACAAAACCAGTGATATACCTGAGATACAGCAATGATGTTTTCATCTTCTGGGCAGTTTCATCCAAACTCCCTCATAGACTTCCATCACAACTTCAGCAACCACCACCCATCTATCAAACTCTTTCTAGAACACTCTCACACCAGCATCAACTTGCTGCACCCCACAATCAATGGAACCCCACAGACAACTATATACAAGAAACTCATGGATCAACATACTTACCTTCACAGATCCAGTAACCACCCCAAACACACCAAGAAAGTCTGGGATACACATCTTAAAACACTTAAAACCACTTTCACCAAACAAGGACAATCCATCAGAGAAGGAGATCATATCATGGAATGTGCCACCCAAATACCCCAAGAGAATCGGCTTCAGTACAAAATAAATAAATGAATCCCTCCAACGGAACACCCTTAATTGTCACCTATCACCCCACACTGGAAACCATATGGAGTATCATTAAACAATTACCTATATTCTATGGGGACTACATCCTGAAAGAAATCTTTTCCAACCTACCTTTTCTAGCCTTAAAAGAACCCTCCCTCCCCACAACCTCACCGAGCTCATCAGACGCAAGCTCCCCACTTACCAGGACACACCAACTTGAAGCGACACTAGACCTTGCCAGAACAGATGGAAAACCTGAAGACATATCTCCATTGCAACAATGATCAGTGCCTCTCACAAAACACCTTTCAAGATTCACGTTCCTACACATGCGTATCACAACATGTGGTGTTCCTCATCCAATGCACCAAATGCCCCAACAACAACTGTGTGGGTGAAACCAGACAATCACTGTGCTCTCGAAGAACTCTCACAGAAAAATGATAAGACAAAACACCATATCACCCATGGGCGAACACACTTCCAAGAATGATCACTCTATATCTGACCTCTCAGTCCTAGTCTTCAAAGGAAACAGCATAACACCTTCATAATATGACTGTGGGAACTTAAATTCATAACTTTGCTAGACACAAAAAATCATGATCTTAATAAAGACACTGGATTTATGGCTTATTACTACAATTTGTAACTCACTAAACCTTTTTTCATCCTATGATGGTTAATGGGGCACTGCAGCTTGACTGGCCCCTTGAAATGTGTGACTACTTATGCTAAACAATCAGAGAATTTTCCAGACCTGAAGAGGAGCTTTGTGTGTGCAAAAGCTTGTCTCTTTCACCAACAGAAGTTGATCCAATTAAAAGATATTACCGGAACCAACATGGCTACAACAACACAGCAAAAAACAACACAAAAAAATTAGCACTGCTTACGCTGTCAAGACAAATGAACTGTACTCTAAGAGGAGTGGGAGAGAACACATTAATTAATGGAGAATGATTGAGTGTTTTCACTCAGTAAACTGAGGTAGCGGGAGAGGGGCAGAGAAATGATAGAAATATCAGTGTCTTAGATTTGTGTTTATGAAAGAATGTTGCTAATGTAAAATAAAACTTTGTAGTTGTACTTTCCCCCGTTTTATTGTTTCCTGCATGCTCCACATGTTTGGAAGATTCCCATAACTTAAAGGAAAAAATGGTGCAATGCCACATTCTCATTCAAATGATATTTTCTGTACTCTGCCCTATATTTTAATATGACTAAAGAGAAATTACATATTTTCTCTTCTCTAAAGTGTTCGAAATTTCTGAAAAAAGTGAGTGTGTAAATTAAAGCTTCTGAAAGTAGCTTTAAATTGTGCTCCAGCTCTTATACAGCAGCTCTTGTTGTCCGTGGCAGTGTTATACATATATTGCTATGAATATTTATTGTTCGGGAACAGTTTATTGCATTGCACATATGTATTTGGCATTTTCAGGACAAATACTACAAATATGAAAATTAAACATTCTAGTGAAGTTGCAAAGTACAAACTTAAATGAATTTTTATCATAATTTAAACCTGTTTAGTGGCAAACTCACTTGGCTGTTCTAGAATTGCTTGTATAGAAAGATGGTGTTCTGCCACTCTTCTTCAGATGATCCTAAACTGGTCCAGGTTTACCTCAGTGGTGGAAGGAGACAACTGTAGCATCTGTTCCCTTTCCTTGCTCTGCTCTGCTCTGCCAGTATGCTGTGTTAGTGACATCGTGGTCAGATCATTCTCTGTGAAATGCTACCATAGATACCGGCAAAACAGTACAATTATTAGCCAGCCTATTTTTGTCAATTAGGGGAGCAGCCCTGTGGCAATCACCTTGCAATCTGTTGCCCCTTGGTGGGGGGTTTGTCTAAGCTGGGAACCTACATCAAGTTACAGAGCAGCAGCCGTGTTAGTCTGTATTCGCAAAAAGAAAAGGAGTACTTGTGGCACCTTAGAGACTAACAAATTTATTAGAGCATAAAGTGAGCTGTAGCTCACGAAAGCTTATGCTCTAATACATTTGTTAGTCTCTAAGGTGCCACAAGTACTCCTTTTCTTTTTACATCAAGTTAGAAAACATTAACTAACTAGATGTAAAATACGGTAACAGATCCTCAACTGGCATAAATTATCATAGCTTCACTGGTTTCAGAGTAGCAGCCGTGTTAGTCTGTATTCGCAAAAAGAAAAGGAGTACGTGTGGCACCTTAGAGACTAACAAATTTATTAGAGCATAAGCTTTCGTGAGCTACAGCTCACTTCATCGGATGCATTTGGTGGAAAAAGCAGAGGAGAGATTTATATACACACACACACAGAGAACATGAAACAATGGGTTTATCATACACACTGTAAGGAGAGTGATCACTTAAGATGAGCCATCACCAGCAGCAGGGGGGGGAAGGAGGAAAACCTTTCATGGTGACAAGCAGGTAGGCTAATTCCAGCAGTTAACAAGAATATCAGAGGAACAGTGGGGGGTGGGGTGGGAGGTATTTCTCCCTCCCACCCCACCCCCCACTGTTCCTCTGATATTCTTGTTAACTGCTGGAATTAGCCTACCTGCTTGTCACCATGAAAGGTTTTCCTCCTTCCCCCCCCTGCTGCTGGTGATGGCTCATCTTAAGTGATCACTCTCCTTACAGTGTGTATGATAAACCCATTGTTTCATGTTCTCTGTGTGTGTGTGTATATAAATCTCTCCTCTGCTTTTTCCACCAAATGCATCCGATGAAGTGAGCTGTAGCTCACGAAAGCTTATGCTCTAATAAATTTGTTAGTCTCTAAGGTGCCACACGTACTCCTTTTCTTTTTGCGAATACAGACTAACACGGCTGCTACTCTGAAACCTGTGATTATGCAAGGCACTGAATTTAGCCGTATAGAGTGGAAATCTGTCAACTTCATGAAAAAACTCGCACAGATACAGACAGACATCATCTTCCTCTCCAAATGCAAACAGATGGACATCATACCGAAAGGACTGAAGGTAAAAAATCCATTACAATCTACATACCACACAGACTATGCTGACAGCTTGTGCCACACACTCTCAAGGAAACTGCGGAACCACCTGATCAACATCCTCTACAGCAAACAGGGAAAGATTAAGAATGAGCTCTCAAAACTGGATACTCTCATAAAGAACCAACCTTCCACACAAACTTCCTCGTGGCTGGACTTTACAAAAACTAGACAAGCCATTTACAAAACACACTTTGATTCTCTACAAAAGAAAAAGGACACTAAGCTATCTAAACTACTATATGCCACAAGGGGCCACAACAATGGTTCCCGTAACCCACCCAGCAATATTGTTAATCTATCCAACTATACTCTTAGCCCAGCGGAAGAATCTGTCCTATCTCGGGGCCTCTCCTTTTGCCCCTCCACCCCCACGAACATGATACAGTTCTGTGGTGACCTAGAATCCTATTTTCGACGTCTCAGACTCAAGGAATATTTCCAACACACCTCTGACCAACATATTAACCCACAGAGACCTTCCTGCCAACACTACAAAAAGAAGGATTCTAGGTGGACTCCTCCTGAAGGTCGAAACAGCAGCCTGGATTTCTACATAGACTGCTTCCGCCGACGTGCACGAGCTGAAATTGTGGAAAAGCAGCATCGCTTACCCCATAACCTCAGCCATGCAGAACACAGTGCCATCCACAGCCTCAGAAACAACTCTGACATCATAATCAAAAAGGCTGACAAAGGAGGTGCTGTCGTCATCATGAATAGGTCAGAGTATGAACAAGAGGCTACTAGGCAGCTCTCCAACACCACTTTCTACAAGCCATTACCCTCTGATCCCACTGAGAGTTACCAAAAGAAACTACAGCATTTGCTCAAGAAACTCCCTGAAAAAGCACAAGAACAAATCCGCACAGACACACCCCTGGAGCCAGGACCTGGGGTATTCTATCTGCTACCCAAGATCCATAAACCTGGAAATCCTGGACGCCCCATCATCTCAGGCATTGGCACCCTGACAGCAGGATTGTCTGGCTATGTAGACTCCCTCCTCAGGCCCTTCGTTACCAGCACTCCCAGCTATCTTCGAGACACCACCGATTTCCTGAGGAAACTACAGTCCATTGGTGATCTTCCTAAAAACACCATCCTAGCCACTATGGATGTAGAAGCCCTCTACACCAACATTCCACACAAAGATGGACTACAAGCCGTCAGGAACAGTATCCCCGATACTGTCACGGCTAACCTGGTGGCAGAACTTTGTGACTTTGTCCTGACCCATAACTATTTCACATTTGGTGACAATGTATACCTTCAAATCAGCGGCACTGCGATGGGTACCCGCATGGCCCCACAGTATGCCAACATTTTTATGGCTGACTTAGAACAACGCTTCCTCAGCTCTCGTTCCCTAATGCCCCTACTCTACTTGCGCTACATTGATGACATCTTCATCATCTGGACCCATGGAAAAGAAGCTCTTGAGGCATTCCACCATGATTTCAACAATTTCCATCCCACCATCAACCTCAGCCTGGACCAGTCCACACAAGAGATCCACTTCCTGGACACTACGGTGCTAATAAGCGATGGTCACATAAACACCACCCTATATCGGAAACCTACTGACCGCTATTCCTACCTACATGCCTCTAGCTTTCATCCAGATCATACCACTCGATCCATTGTCTACAGCCAAGCGCTACGATATAACCGCATTTGCTCCAACCCCTCAGACAGAGACAAACACCTACAAGATCTCTATCATGCATTCCTACAACTACAGTACCCACCTGCTGAAGTGAAGAAACAGATTGACAGAGCCAGAAGAGTACCCAGAAGTCACCTACTACAGGACAGGCCCAACAAAGAAAACAACAGAACGCCACTAGCCATCACCTTCAGCCCCCAACTAAAACCCCTCCAACGCATCATCAAGGATCTACAACCTATCCTGAAGGACGAGCCATCGCTCTCTCAGATCTTGGGAGACAGACCAGTCCTTGCTTACAGACAGCCCCCCAATCTGAAGCAAATACTCACCAGCAACCACACACCACACAACAGAACCACTAACCCAGGAACCTATCCTTGCAACAAAGCCCGTTGCCAACTCTGTCCACATATCTATTCAGGGGATACCATCATAGGGCCTAATCACATCAGCCACACCATCAGAGGCTCGTTCACCTGCGCATCTACCAATGTGATATATGCCATCATGTGCCAGCAATGCCCCTCTGCCATGTACATTGGCCAAACTGGACAGTCTCTACGTAAAAGAATGAATGGACACAAATCAGACGTCAAGAATTATAACATTCAAAAACCAGTTGGAGAACACTTCAATCTCTCTGGTCACTCGATCACAGACCTAAGAGTGGCTATACTTCAACAAAAAAGCTTCAAAAACAGACTCCAACGAGAGACTGCTGAATTGGAATTAATTTGCAAACTGGATACAATTAACTTAGGCTTGAATAGAGACTGGGAATGGATGAGTCATTACACAAAGTAAAACTATTTCCCCATGGTATTTCTCCCTCCCACCCCACCCCCCACTGTTCCTCTGATATTCTTGTTAACTGCTGGAATTAGCCTACCTGCTTGTCACCATGAAAGGTTTTCCTCCTTCCCCCCCCTGCTGCTGGTGATGGCTCATCTTAAGTGATCACTCTCCTTACAGTGTGTATGATAAACCCATTGTTTCATGTTCTCTGTGTGTGTGTGTATATAAATCTCTCCTCTGCTTTTTCCACCAAATGCATCCGATGAAGTGAGCTGTAGCTCACGAAAGCTTATGCTCTAATAAATTTGTTAGTCTCTAAGGTGCCACACGTACTCCTTTTCTCATAGCTTCACTGAGATCAATGGAGCTATGATCATTTACAGTTCAGGATCTGCAGTTTACAGTTGAGGATTCATGCTTCCACTTTCTCAACAGCTGAGCTACTCTCTTTGAGGATGGTTTGGCCATACAGTTAAGTCATTATGTTAGCATTGTTGTAAGTGTTATCTTGGTCTCTGTTTTCCCTTCTGCACACCCACAAACTGCATGGTTCTCAAGCTTACTCTCCCTGGTGGCTAGTTATCTCATAAAGATTAGATAAATGGTCAGATTTTAGATTACACTTGATGTTTTGCATATGAGGCTTTCCATCATGATGCAATTGTGAAGGGCTTCTTTAAAAAAAATAATTTATTAGAATTCAAGCTGCAAGTGTCCTTTTAAGAAACAAAGATGTAAATGTCCTTTAGTAATACTAAAAAGGAGGGAAGGCAAATAAAATATTTGTGATAATTTAGAAGACACTCCTTAGTAATCTTTATTTGTATTGAAGTTTGCCCAGGTCTTTCAATTACTTAGTATTTAACAACTTGGGCCATAGCTACATTAGGAAAAAAGGTGTATTTTAACATGCTTTAACTAACAAGACGTGCCTTTGCATGTAGACAATGTAAGCTGCAATTCTTTGAGTATGTGTCAATCCTACTGGTGGTGCTCACACATCTCATGCATGTTAGATTTGATATTTTTGAATAGCAGTATCCATCAGGGCTGCACATGTTCCTTGTGCCTCTTTGTGGTCCTGAACAAGGGAATTAAGGGTGGAGTCGCCATGACTCTCCCTCAGTTTCCTCTAACCACATGTGGCGATGAGACAGTGAGTGTCCAACCTGCTACTTCAACTCATCTTTCCTCCCCCTCTCCTCAAACTGTAGAAGACCACTTTCACCCTCCTTATTCTTTGCTTCTTTAGTTTGGACATTCCCAACCCCCCAAAGAAAAAATGCCTCTTGCACACACCTCCATACAATGGGGCTAGGCTCCTAGAGCCTATTGTAGGAGACTCCAAATGCTCAAGGTTTAACCCTGTCTGACCTGTAATGGCTCATCCCCCTGGTTGATTGGCATAATTAATGTCTAGTCTGTTTGGGGGGGAAGGGAGGGGAGTCACATCTGTGATTAGTGTGTGTTGAGGAGTTGAGGAGTGACAGGAAAGCAGTAAAGAAAATGACTGTGACATTCCCCTCTGGTGTTATCTGGACTGGTGATCTGCTAGGTCACTGTAATCCTCGACTCAGGGAGCCAGCCTTACTCTTACACTCCTGGGCTGTTCATGCACAGCCTCTAGCATATAAACTGCTTGGATTGTGCAACCAAATGACACTAGCCAATATCTCTGGTTCCAGACACAACCCTAGGAATCTCCATCTTGCAGTGTCCCGTTATGCCTGCTGCATCACTGCAAGCTTATATGAGTTCATAAATTTAACAAAAAAATTGATATATACCAGGCTTGTTATCCCAAGGGGAGTGTCTGACACGCTTCAAACCAAACACACTGCTTCAGGTAGAATAAACAAACATATTTATTAACTACAAAGATAGATTTTAAGTGATAGGAAAAAGTCAGAGTGGCTACCAAAAGAAAAGAAAATATAAGCACGTGTCCACTTTGTCTGTTTTATACCCTCAGTCCATGTGCTTGGGGAGCACAAGTCCAGGCATGTCTGGGGGGCATAACTTCATATACATTAATGATACACATATATGGACAGAGAAATAACTTTGAGCAGATTATAACCTTTCCCCTGATACCTTACAAGGCATGCTTTATATGTAAGATCATGATTATATGATAATGAGGAATATGGGGGTTACAGTACAATCCCTCAAGGTATAGAATATCACAATGACATCATAATTGTTGATGCTGTGTGGATTCTGACCACCTTGGCACTGGGACCATTGGCACCAGCCATTGCATTTGGCACTAATAATCTTACTAGACCAGGGACTGACCGACACTGCACTGTTCTCAACACGGGAGCCTCTGGCACTGACAGTTTCATCATTAGAATCAGTGCCTGTGCCCCAACATAAGAGCGAGACTGAACAGCATAGCAAAGGGGAGTCCCAACATGGCTCCAAACATCAGGAGGCTGTCTCAGGAGGAGAAAAAGAGAGAGACTCCCTAACCCTGGAAGAGGGCTAAGTCCTCTGCCAAGATAGAAGTGACATTCAGCTGCTGGCATATTCAAAGACTCTGGCACCATGTTAGGAAGTTATATTTGGGAAACAATACCTGCTAGTTTGCCACATAAGTGTCATTGCACCCTGCAGGGTCAAGTCTAGTTCATGGTTTTTGACCTACAGGATGCATACTTCCACATAGTCATCAACCCAACCCACAGGAAGTACTTGAGGTTCATGGTGTAGTCAAATCATTACCAGTGAAAGACGCTGTCATTTGGACTTTCCACAGCATCAGGGTCTTCATGAAATGTCTTGCAGGGATAGGAGCTCAGCTGTGAAGGCCCACCTGTACTTTGGATGACTGGCTGATCAGAGGCAGGGTGCAGCAGGAGGCAGCAATGAGCCTGGAATGTGCTCAATCTCCCTTCCTCTGGCTGGGCATCCTAGTGAGCTAGGAAAAATGAAAAATAGTTGTTCACACTTTCTCAGACAAGAGTACATAGAAGCTGTGATCCACTCCAGATCAGCAGAAGCATACCTGCCAGAGGACAGGTTCCAGTCATTACCAGCACTCAAACTGCAGTGATCATCAGGCCCAGCTATGATAGTCTGGAGAGGACTCACAGTTTTAGGGTACATGTCAGAATGCATGTATTTAATATTGCTTGGCAGACATAACCTACAACCCCTTCAACACAGTCCTCAGGTCAGTCTGTTCTTCAGTCAAAGGTAAGGTTTTAGTACAACAGGATGGTCTTGGCTTAGTGACTGGAATCCACACAAATGGAAAGGGATCTCCTTTTTCAGTGTCTTCCCTAGCAAAGGTACTAATCATGGGACCACATATAGATTCAAGTGACTTGATCCCCAAAAGATGTGGGGTTACATATGAATGTCTTAGGCAAGTGCTTCCCTATGATCTATGGCTCATGGAGAATGATGAAAGGTTCATGGGAGAGCAGAAAGTGGTGAGGGTTACAATGCCCTTAGAATCTCAGGGAATTCACTCTAGTCCCAGATTGTTCCCAGAGAAGTTTCTGTCTCATGCCCAGACAAGGTTTATTCTTATTGTTGAGAGTTCCATTGTTAAACACTATGCCTTGGACTTAGATGCTATTTCAGGTGACAAGCTTCAACTGTTCAACTGATGCAGTTGAAATTCCTCCTCCCCACCATCCTATGGGAATACTAATTGCCAGTCACCTACAGGGGGATCCACACCAATACACACTCTAACAAAAAAGAACAGTTACTTACCCTACAGTAACTGTTTTTTTGAGATGTTATGAGTGTAGATCCCACAACCTGTCCTCCATCTCTGCTTTTCACAATCCTTGGCTGTCATGGGCCCTGAATTATGTGGGAATGAAGAAGAGGTTGCTGTTGCTCTGCCCTTTATATCCTCATCCCAGGGGCATGAGGAAGTTCAGGGTGCATTAGAGGCCTCAGCAGACGCTGCTATTCAAAAGATGCTGATCTCAGATACCTAAGGCTTATGAGCACCAACAGCAGGATCTACACGGCTACAACATGTTGAAGAACCACAGTTACTGTAGAGTAGCTCTTTTTAATGCATGTTAGCGTCATTCTCTTTAACACATTAGGAAGGAGCCTAGCATTTACTTCAACCAGGAAATGAGTTAATACTACAATTTGCCTAGTCTACCTCAGGATTTTAACACATCATAAAAAATATCTTTTGTTCTAGGGAAGGCAAGCCTTTAATCATTTAAATGAGCTTTAAGTGGTGCGTAGGCCTTCTGTACTGGGGCAAACTTTATATTTACTAATCATATTTTATTATGCAACTTGTGAGAAATAATTACATTTAATGAAAGGCATAGTTTCTAAACAAAATATGCAGTGTGTACAAGGGGAATCATATCTAAGTCCATATCTATGTTCTTTTATTTATTTTTTCCTCTGGAAGTATCAGTGGATTTTTAATATGTTAACAAAAAGATGGGGGAAACCCAATCAGTTGGCCTGTTCTTTGACAAGTAAAGCCAGCTTACCTGTTTTAATATTAGCTGAAACAATCTCCAGACTAATTGTAGAGAATCTGGTAGTGATTTAGAGCCCATGGGAGGGAATTCTGCTTTAAGCATGGAGCCTATTCTGGAAGAAGATTAGCGCCAATGGCCTTATCCTGTGTGAAACAACTATGTGCCGTTTCATTATCTTCTCTTCACCATTCCCTGGGAAAATAATGTGGCTAGCGATTGGCCAACTGTTAGCAAATAACAAAAACTAACCTCTGTGTGCCAAATAATTATGGCTGTATATGTATCACTGCTGATCCAGCTGCATGATATGCCAATTGCTTTATTTAGGATAGGCTAGAAGGTGGATTTTTGCAGACAAAAGACCAGACCCTCTGCTGGTATAAATTGACATAGCTCTGTTGAAGTAAATGAAGCTCTGCTGAGTTACAACAGCTGAGCATCTGGCCCCAAGTCCTCAGAACAATATAAGAAATATATTACTTTTTCTGTTCATTGCTCAGCTTCTTTTTTTCCTTCTATAGTTGGTGGTGTTTTTGACGGGGGACGTGGTTGTGTGTAATTTCTTCCACTTTTAGTTTTTCTGTTGATTTGAATTAAAATATATCTAGCTCCAGCACTTCAGTGTTTTAATTAGAAAATAAATAAAACTAGAGCTCTTTAAGTGAGTTTCCACAAAATCTTTTTGCTGCAGGGGAAAAAAACTTTTCAGTTATTTTTTATCATATCATTTTGTTATCTGCATGCTTAGCTTTGTATTAGAACCATCACTGCAGCTTTCTTGTTAATCAAATGTGGATTATCACAAAGTCATTTACAAATCAAAGTGAGGGTGAAAGCATTTATGTATTGAAAAAGTGTGGGTTAATATTCCACTCTGTTTTCCTTTTAAATACATTTAGAAGGTGTGAATATGGTGTATGCATCAGTCTATTCTTGGAAATCATTCTGCACATATAGAAAAGCTGATTTGTATGCATGAACTCTCATTCTTGTGTTTGTGCTAGCTTTAAGTAGTCGCACAGCTTTTAATTGTGAGGTTTTAAGTTCTGCAATTAAAATTTACCCTTTCGACTGAGAGGATTGAGTGATAGTTTTTTACTTACTTTAGACAGCTTAGACAAATGATAACTGAAAGTACATAAAGATGCAAGATGCATATCCTGATTCTGAGATGGTCAAGATATCTTAGCCACATTTGCTAAAAGTTTTACTTTAAATAGTTAACGATTCTTTCTACTGTATTAAAGAGAACATACTAAGAAGTTGCAAATAAAATGTTCTTCAACCTGCTCTGGAAGCTCACCATTTTTGAAAACCAGTACCAAAAGACCTTGAAGAGTTTACCTAATATATTTGTAAATTTATGTCAATAAGGTTCATTTCATGAAGCATCCAAAATGTGAACAAAATACCCAAAGTCCCTCTAAGGATAATTTAATATTTATAGAACAGATACAAATTATATTATCAAAAAGTCTTCTTGAAGATGAGATTGAATTCATACTGTACAGTTTTGTAAATAAAGATTTTTTTTAGCTTTGTTCATTATACAAATACACAATAAAAAGTTTTTTTTAAAAATTGTATTAACTATATATTGTACACATGCAGAGAAAAATGGAAGTATTTCCACAAGTATGTCATGGAGTATGACCAAAATAATTTGTAGATGTTTCACCCACCCTTTATTAGTTCATGGAGGGATTGAAGAGATACCTCTTTCTATTACTCTGAAACTGTATATACTTTTAAACCAATTTATAAAGTGTGGCATATGTTGTTTTTTTAAATTGCCACCTCATGTCTTATCCTGACCAGAAACAATATGTTTTTAACTGCCAATATCCACAAGTGTTAAATATATACTCCATGAAGTCAACAGCAAAAACTGTGAATAACGGTTGAAAAGAAATCCCCCAAATATGCCAGAATCTATTTTAATGAAAAATGCATAATGTTTTGCATAACCATTGGATTTCTATGAAGATATACATATTCTTAAAAAATTATATTATAAGCTAATGATTAAAACTGGTTTAGGTCCAACATTTAATTGACTTTTTTTTCTTTTGTCTCTGTGAAAAGTCTATGCAATTTTTACATCATTTTAAACAGTAGTTTCAGTGATTTTGTTCTTAAACAAAAACCCAGTATTACTGAAATCTGTTACTAATGACCAATCTTACAGTGACACATATGTGACAGTTTGGCTGCAAAACAAATAAATTTGAAGTTTCTAAATAGTGGTCGTGAATAAACAGAGATGTATTGTTAAAAAGAATCTTTAATGTATGTTTTATAAGAATCTTTAAATGAAAACCATATAATTCAGTAATCTTCTTAAAGCTTACACATTCCTGGTTTGGTTTTTATTTTTGAATGAATTTGTGAAGATTTATTGAGTTGTTTGATTCATCAATGGCAAATATCTGCTAACTTTACATATTGAGGTTTTAATTAAATATGTGATTTATTCTGGCAGAGCACCAAAAATGACATAGATGCTGAAAGTGAGGATGACCATGCCTGTAACTTGCCCCCCCCACTCCCACCTAGGCCACTGTTATCTTAATGTATACAGTAATGCAATAACAGACAATTTTGTTAGCCGTGTTTTGTAATGGATATGAGGCTTGCTATTTTTAGAAGGTTGGTAATCATCATGAACTTAGCTTACATGATATGAATGATGATTTGGCATACAAATATATTGCTCACCTCTCTATCTGATAGAGTTTTTAAGATTGTGTGATATTACATAGACTTAAACTGAGTCTAAATAAAGCAGAATTAGATGAGAGGTTTTACAACAGTGGACTTTGTATTGAAGGAACATTATCATAACATGTAGCTTTAGCAAAGAAGCAGTCTTGAATGGCTATGGAGATAATTAATAGGATATAGAGTCTTTCACATTCAGATCAGTGGGTTAAATGTGGACGGGCCAATAATAGCAAAGTGCTAAATTATGCCTTTGCTGGATGGGGAAAAACACTTGGGAAACTCCATGAGTGGCTGTTGGAGTTCCAGCAGTAACATCCTGTTTTGGGGAGGGGTTGTGGGCTGCTAAAGGGGTAGTAGATATTGGTAGTAGCCAATAGCCTTCCCTCCCTTTGATAGCTTTAGGCCTACTGTAATGGGATTGCAACCTTCTCATCCCCCCCAGGTTGTGCAAACACGGGAATGATTTACCAAATGACAGTACCATATCATGTATATTCAGTGGCTTGGTCCTAACAGTCAGCTGATCCACAGCTCCTGTCTAAATTGTCTCTCCTGCTTCTAGTTTCAGGATGAAAGCCAAGGATTGAATGGGTGGTCATTCAAGGTCATGGTTTCAAAATGTTGGTGAGGCAATGTAGGGAAACTTGCACTGCTACTGTCGGTGCTAAACATTTTTTTGGATAGAGAACTTTTGTTTCAGGTGCTGTAGGAATGGCATTTCCTCTAACAGTGACCTAAAATAGCCTTTTAATATATAAAACCGTCATGGTTTTTGAAGTCCAGTATATCGGGGTCTATCAAGGTTAGAAGCACATGCCAAATTTTGTTGGAAATGTGAGAGTCCCAGCTTTTCATTGAGTTCAGGAAGTTCTTGAGATATTGGAATTTTAAAAAGCAACACTGTGGTATATGAAAAAGCTAATTTAAGTAACTTTTTATAAGTTTCTAAATTTGTATCAGTTATATATTTCTCTCCATCTGAGGTGCATACAGTTGGATTCATGGTACAAAGGGAGCCCACTATTATAGGCAGCAGAACACAAAGTAATTATCAACAACAATTTTTTAAAAAGTCGCTAAACCATTTTTAAAATTTAGTTTTCTGTAAAATATGTGGTGTATACCTAATGTATGAGAGAACATTCTATTTCCCTCTGTAGATGTATGTATACCTACTTGCTTTTTTAAAACAAACAAACAAACAAACAAACAAACAAACAAACAAACAAACAAACAAAAACTTCTCTTGGAACTTGAGAGTACAATTCCAGACAGGTCAATTTTCATTTTAAGTCCCTTTGTTCCTGAAGGAACAGGCTTTATGAGGGCTGTTGAAAGAGCAGGCTTAGACCATTTTGGGGAATGAATAGGCTACCTGCACTGCTCAGTTGTGACCTATCTCCTACAGCCTAGGTTTACCTTTTGATAGACTATATAAAATATAAATAGTCTATTTCAAACTGATTTATTATTCTGCTGGCCCAGTATTCAAAGAAGACCAACTTTTAATTTCCAGCTAGCTTTAATTTCTTTAAAAATTATTCTTAAATAGAATAAACTTTGGTTTGCTCTCTTCCCCTGCCATGTTGGGGAGGAGTGTATGTATTTAGGGGTGTATGTTTAGGATGGAAATACAAACAGATCAAGACTCACAGCAGGATTAGTTCAGAGACAGGACGATGTCTTATTCTCACACCAAAAGAAAAGCTGCTTTAAAAATGCTAATCTAATCTAAGGGTTAATGTTTATGTAGGAGTGCCAAAAACAGGCTCTACTCAGGGGATGAAAAATCAGAGATGACATTAAAGAATCTTGTAATATGAAAACTAGTAGAATGTAAAATATTGACTATACAACTACACACATGAAAGCAGAATTCAGTGAAATTCTGAAAATGTGTGCTTATCTCACCAACCATTATTATGCAAGTGTGGAATATTCTTTACTATAGTACTGAAATCAAAACTGGAATTAAAAAAGAAATTAGGCAGAACCAGAAAAAAACAATTTTGGATTAAAAGTTTCAAATAGCTGATGGATGAAACATAATAATGAAATTGAAATTAACTCCCAACCTGCCAAAAATGGCATTATTAATCTGCTCTTATGTACAGTATTAAATTTGTGAAAATGTTCAGTGTATTTTTTAATATGGCTGTTGAGAAATAAAGTTGCGGTAAAGGATACCAAACTATTATCCAGCAAAAATACTACATGTGGGTTAGATTCAAGTTCCTCATTGTTCAAAAGTTAATTCATCCTCTCCCCCATCCCCCGGCAACATTATGTTGATGGTGTTGACTTTAAAGGGGCATATATTCAAAGCACTTTGCAAGGATTTATAGCCAAACAACTCCCATTAATTTTAATGGAAAATGTGTGGCTAAATCAGTGTGCTATATTTGAAAAATGTATCCTTATGGTTATTGTCTTGCACACTTTTGTGTGCATCTAGCTATCAAAGTTTATATTTTTTTAGCTGGTTTTATATAATACACATGCAAATGCAACATACATAATAGTCTTTAAAGTATTTTCAAGTGAAGGTATAAACAGATTTTTTAAATCAAAAACCCATAAGTTTGCTAAAACCTACAGTCAATTCAATATAACTTGCAGTCAGTAGAGTTTCACCTTGTATATTTTATGCAAATCAAATTTTACTGCAGTTTTTGTTTTGTGTTCTCATCTTGGATTTGTAAATAAATATATAGTGAGCCAAAACCCTCCTCGACTTGTCTTTACTTGCAAAGTCAACAATAAATAACCTTTTAAGGCTAAATTCTGTTTTCACTAAAATGTTTGTAGTTAATTACATATTGTATTTTGTATGTAATTTGTAGCGTTTCTGTGTTAATCTTAGCTTTATTTTCACAAATGCCTGTGGCATCCATGACTTATTAGAGCCTTCTTCATATATGGTATAAATGTGCTTTCCCTCTGGAATGGACATCTGTGTGGCTTGTGCTAATATATAGAGAATCTTTTCCCCTCATGGAGGAAAAAAATATTGCTCAAAATGTGGTATCATTTTATGTTATTGCCACATATTTGTTTGCTTTTTAATCTTAATCTTGAAGAGTACAATATTTGGGGAAATATTCTTTCAAATAACTACACATTATCAGGACAGACAAAATATATTACTTTTAAGGGTCACATACTAAATATTTTTTAAAACAAATCAAAAAGAAAAGTAGAAAATAAAGAAGACTAAATGAATGGCATAATCTAACTGGCACTGTGGATTTGGCTCAAAGAATATTTGATTATAAAGTAAATTTTTCTCACAAATTTATAGCCTGAATTTCAGTTGAGTTTCAAATATTAAAAGGATAGTGAAGGGGGGTGGGAGAAGAGAAAAAAGGATAGTGAATATTTGCTAAACGCAGACTATGTGAAAGGATTAAAATGCTTTAATCAGAAAGAAAAAAAGGCTTTGGCCACTTGATTAGGGCTGATTTCCACCATCTGCTTATACTTACTGAGGATCTAGCCCTGACTGAACACTAATTTGTGCACTTCCTAGAAATTGAAATCTCTCAGCAAGCAAATTAACAAGAGCAGGGATTCAGCAATAATGGAGCTCCTCGGCTTTTGTTTCCCTCTGACAGATGGACAGGGTGCGCTCAAATTGAATTCAGCTTTAATTGCATTGTGCCATTTAAAATTTTATCTGCTCCACAGATTTTGTTTACAGGTTTCAGGATTCCAAACCTTTGGAAATTTTTCTGGGTAAAATAAAGAGCACTGTAATTCGGTGTGACTAGTAGGTGTTCATTTCTACTATTTGCCCTAAAGAATGGTGTGTTAAAAAAGTCAAATAAGTGTATTTTCAGGAGTACAATTTGCTCACTGTATATATGTACATACACCCTCATATTAAGTATTCATAAGCAAAAATACTTGTAAATTGATACACTAAGAAAATAAGTCCTACTGCAGCAGCTCTAATTTATGAGGCATCACAGACCTCAGCTATGAAGTATGTCCATCCGAAGCTATACATTTTTGAGTTTTCAAGATAAACTTTTACCAAATAAATAATATTGTAAAGTTTCTTTTTGCTTCTATTTGATTGAAGTTATACAGATTATGCGAGCTATTCGTTGTAGCTGAGTTATGAAATACTACTAAATAATTTACTCATGTTCTAAACATTCCTGTGAGTCTTACATTGGAGATGCTTTTGTTACAAAATTGCTTGTCAATCTGTGAGCTCTTCCTCATAAATCTGTGGCTTAGTTGGTACTAAACTGTGACACTTCTGTTGGTGAACCAGAGATACCAGAATTTGAATCTATTGTGGCAAGATGTGATTTGTGTTCCTATTTAGGTAAACATTGAACACTGTAAATTGCAGAGCAACGAAGAAGAAGAAAATCACATTTTTTGATGCACTTCTTCAAATAAATGTTTCATTTTTGTTGAACATATGTAATCGCGATTGTTGAATGATGGGTGGTTCGAGAATTGCATTTTTATACACACATACAGGAAAATTTCACACACCCCAGAATTAGATCTCTAAAGGAGTTACCTCTATAGCTTTGTCTATATTAACACTTTTGTCAGCAAAAGTTTTGTTGGTCAGGGGTGGGGGGAAAAATGCCCCTGACTGACATAACTTTCACCGACAAAAGCAGTATGAACAGCACTGTGTCAGCGGGGGAGCATCTCCGACTGACATAGCTACCACCACTCTTTGGGAACGGTTTAATTATGCTGGGGGGAGAGCTGTACATAGAGCAGCTACACAGGAGGCCTTACAGTGGCGTAACTGTGGCAGTATAGGTGCATTGCTGTAAGGTCCGTAGTGTAGACATACCTCAGGAGCTTATTTTCCAAAGTGTGGGGCACCACAGCTCTCATTGGATAGAATGGAAACTGTGGTATTAAGCACCTCTGAAATTTAGACTCTAATGGTCTGGTATGACTCCCATTGACTTCAATAGGAGTTGGATCAGACTCTAAATGCTTAGGTTTGCTTTGGCCTTTCTTACTTACTTTTTTTTATTCTCCTGTGCAAACATTACGGCTCCCCAAAATATTTGTGGTGATTTTTATGAGGTGGATTTTTGATTATCAGGAATGTTTAAAGGCATGGGGATAGGGAAGGATCAAACTCATTTTTCTTGTCATTACAGGCTAAGTTTAGTATCACAGGGCCTGAAATTAAGATCAGACTTGTATCCAATAAGATAAGACTAAAATAAAAAAGAGATAAAAATAAAAAATTCCATTTACAAAGATTTATTTTGTAACATTTATGAGTGTGAGAACTGAAAATAAACTATGCACATGTCAAAACCCTGAATAACTGGACCAATAACTGCATATTTCAAAGCGAAGATTTTGTTAACTCAAGTACATATAAACCAAAACTACTTATGTGGTGGCAGTGGGATAACTGAATATGACATGACATGCTACACCGCTGGGTTACAGATTCAAATCCGGCCCAAGTCAGTAGTGATAGGTCCATTTTCTAGTACGTATGTACTTATAAAATTCCACAGTCATAGCTTACACCCTTGTCGGGCTAAAATCACCCTGTTAGTCCTAAAACATTCTCTTTTAATAAGGGACTAGGCACATTGCTGAGGGTTACTGGGGAAGCTAGGGGTGAAACTCCCTTAATGTCAGTGGCAAAACTCCCGTTGACTTAATTGGGGCCAGGATTCACCCATGAACTGCACTATCTGTGCTGTACTTTTTCTCTGGCTAACCAGAGCACTTCAGTCCTTCATTCTCCAGTACTTTTCACACCTTTAAACAAGCACTATTTTTTTTTCAAGAGACGATAATAAACACCTGGCGTTTCAATCCTTGAGCATTTGTCAAGGGTTAAACTGAGTAATAAAATTGTGTTTAATGCCTCTTCTACTTTTTCTTCATTCAGTTTGTTGTTAAAATCCAGTGTGAGGCTGTATTTTATGCTCCTTTTTGTTTGAGATCATTTGAAGAATGAATACCTTCATTTGATTTTGATCCGGTACAGCAGTATTCAGGACCACGTTTTGTAGCTCTCTTGGAGCAGGTCAGTTTTATAGCAAATACAAATAATAAGTATGATTTTCTCACTGTATGAGTGTAGCACCTTGGAGCCCCAGTCATGGACCAGGACCTCAGTTTGCTAAGTGCTGTCAAACACAAACAAAAAGATGGTCCCTGCTCATCAGAGCATACAATCTAAATATAAGGTAAGAGACACAGATATAGACAGATAAATGGGGGAGTACAATTAAGACAATTAGGATGATCAGATAGTAATTGTGAAAAATCGGGACGGGGGTAGGGGGTAATAGCAGCCTATATATATATATATATATATATATATATATATATATATATATATATATATATATATATATATATATAATCAAGACTGTACCTATAAAATCAGTACATCTGGTCACCCTAGATTTTGTCACCTTTTACATGGCCTCTACCAGCTGCGCTTTGCATTGCAGAAAAAGGAAGCATGTTTGAGGCAGAGAGAAACTATCTCACAGCCAAATAGATTTAATCCTCATGGATTAATCCTCAAGGGTCATCGTTGTCCAGAAGTCACTTCAACCCCAGATCAGGAACCAGTCAGTCAATGGGACTTTTGCAGTTGACTTAGGACGTGATCCAGCTCTGACCAATCTGCCTACACTGCCTTAGTCAGTTATTGCTGATGGGCACCTGCAGTTAGGAAGTACATGTATCACCTCTTCCAGATCAGTGAGTTTACACTTGCAGATCTGGGGCTTTTAACTAATTCATCAGTGTGCCCCTGTCCCCTACCCTAGGGCCAGTTATGCATGACTGCCAACACTTCTATCATCACAGGGGATCTTAGGTCAGAGGGCTTGGCACCCCATGCGGTTGGTCTAATTGTTTTTAAAACAGGAGTGATTCACCAATCTTAGGCTTTGCAGGGAGCCAAGGAACTGCTGACTTTGGCCTTGGGGTCTCTATAGCTTTAATAACAATGAGACCAATTATTTGCAGCTGACCCCTAAACCGCTTTTATTGCCCATAGCTGTGACTCTGCGGTCCATTTCAGATGCAGATTTGGCATCCTGACTCTACTGGCCTTTTAGCAGTGGTGTGTGTTACCTTTTAGTTTTGTTGGGTGTTAGATGTATCTAGGACAGTGGTTCCCAAACTTGTTCTGCCGCTTGTGCAGGGAAAGCCCCTGGCGGGCCGGGCCGGTTTGTTTACCTGACGCGTCCGCAGGTTCAGCCGATCATGGCTCCCACTGGCCGCGGTTCACTGCTCCAGGCCAATGGGAGCTGCTGGATGTGGCGGTCAGTATGTCCCTCGGCCTGCGCTGCTTCCAGCAGCTCCCATTGACCTGGAGCAGCGAACCGTGGCCACTGGGAGCTGCAATCAGCCGAAACTGTGGACGTGGCAGGTAAACAAACTGGTACGGCCTGCCAGAGGCTTTTCCTGCACAAGTGGCAGAACAAGTTTGGGAACCACTGATCTAGGAGATATCCTTTCCAGTAGCTGATATGCATATTTTACCAAATTATGAAAAGGAACCATCCCTCCCTGAAACCCCAAAACACTGGCTAAATCAAAGCACCCTCCAGAAAACGTGTATCACATACACAGCTACTTGCAAGTGTGCAGTAACTCTTTAGTACCAGCCGTAGTTTCGGGGATAGTGATTTGTGGTGAATGCTCCCGTGTAATGAGTGTTTCTGCCCTTTTGGAACTGAAGATACCTGTCTATAGATATGTGTTTGCATGTCGTCTTTGAGGTACAAGCTGTAGAGTTTGCTTACTTTAAAGAGAATGCCTACAAGATAAAGACCTAAGTATTGTTTGGAAATTATACTATTTCTAATTGAAGTTTTATTTAAAAAGGGAAAAACAATGATCTGCTTCAGGAGTTATTTTGGGGGAAGTTCTACAGTGTTGCACAGGAGGTCACACTAGATGATCATAATGGGCCCCTTCTGACCTTTGGAATGTCTGAATCTATTAAAAGTATTAAATCCCTCAATTAATGTGGATATGTTTTTAAAAAATTCTGGCTAATAACTCCAAATGCTGATATTTCTTTTAGTCTTTTTAAGGTATGGAAACATAGTGATCATAGTAAATAGAGTTACTAGGTACCTCTTTGTAGCACTTTTTAAAAATTATTATTTATTTTTAAACAATGATGAGCTTTAATAAATTTGTATATATTTTTTTAAGCAATAGTGTTAAACACTAAACCCTTCACTCTCCTCCCAAAAAAAGATTGACTCAAAACTTGTGGCACTTTTTTAACCACAAATCTTGCCTCCTATCACATTGCCAGACTTAGTCACTTGTAGTTAATTAAGATTTCAGACATAGAGTTGCCAATCAAGATACTAAATGTACCTCTCTCTTCTGTTTTCACAAGCAGGCACCAGGAGATTGAACACAGTAGTTGATAGCTGGTATGTGATATCTGTCTCTGGTTTATAGCCTGGTACAATAATGTCATTGCCCCATGTGGCAAATGGTGTAAGCTATTGTAAAACTGTTTGTCTATGTGATTAAGACATTGCAGCAGTGTGCAGCACCGGCCAATTACTTTTTTAATTTAATTATAGCAGGGGAAAAAAAAGAGAATAGCATAATAGAAATTCTTGTCATTGGGAATATGTAAAATGTAAATTGAAGAGCCATGAAAATTTCATGCATTGGCAGGCTGATTTGTTCTTATTTTCAACTTGTTATGAAGACTGAGTTTCTTGACTGCAATAAAACAAGACATAGCAGCGTTTAGTAATTATTTAGTTCTACATTGAAATAATTATATATAGTCTGTCTTTGCCATCCACGCTGCTGTACATGAATGTAAAAATGAACACTTCAGGGCCTATATCAATTTTGTCTTTTAGACAGTGTAAATAAAGCTGAATCTTCAACTTTCAAATTAAAACTGATAACCTTGGGCAATAAGGGCTTTTATAAAGAAGGGGGAAAAACTTTAGTTTGCCTCAGAACAGGTTGCGTCTCTGGAATGCTTCTGGGACTAAAGAGATCAATTAAGTGTGTATAAACAAACAGTTGGAAAAAAGCTACTAAAACAACAGAGGAGAAAGCTCTCTATTGGGCTCCAGGGGCCTGGGGGAGCGAAGTTTCATTAACTGGATCTGAAGTCCTATGGCCTTCTATAAACAGGCATTAATTAAAGAATGTAAAAAATAAAGTTTCAGACCTTGCAATATGTTAATGATCATATGATTCAGGGCCTGGGAAGGAGAGGAGCAGCAGAGGTCATAAAATAAGCATGAAGCATTTAATATGAGTGCTTGGCAGGGATTTCTGCAAATTAGTTGGTTATTTGCTGGTCCAAAGCAAATTAAGGTGATTTTGCTTCACTTGCTAATTTTTTATGTGCATGCTTGGCAAAATGTTTTTCACAAATGGATGAAGGTTATTGTTAATGGCATAATGAGAAATATTAACATATTTAAATAAACCAGCATATTCTGACATAGGACACCAGCATACTCTTTATTTGTCATGCATGGATACACCTCAATCTGTAGCATACTGAATTATTTTGTCTAAAGTTCCTAAAATAGTTCAGGCATTTACATACAGTATGTAAACATAACATTATATCTGATTCTAATCAACATCTTAGAAACTTCTCATATCTTCATGTAAAAAGGTATTGCCCTTAGTAAACCTTAAAGAGATACATAGAGGTTAAAATTACTGTATTAAAAGCATCCACATTTCCTTGACTATTTTATTCATAACTTAAATTATTAAAAATTAAACAATTACAAATTGAATTTAGTTTTCATTTGTCATGCTGTTTGTTTTTTGGATGCCTTTCATCTGGATCAGTGAAATCAAACTTAGGTTCACTTTTGTTCCCAAGGAAGTTCCAGTTTTTAAGACTTTTCCATAAAACAAAACATAAAACCTGTGCATACCTTTGGCATTGGTTTTAAGTTGTGTTGTTTTCTAAAAGCACTGAGGAATGTCTAAATGTGTGCACAGTGGGCTTGAGGGGTTCTACAAGACACAAAAATTTAATTTGACTGTTTCCCCTTTGTCACTTCTAGTAAAATGAAGACTGTGAGTTGTTATATGTTGTATTTTTGAGGCAGCACTATTAGTCAGATTATTCTGAAGAACAAAAAACAGAAGAAGAAAACAAATTAAGACACTCCATAACAAGAAGTAGAGATCAGACCGCTGTTACTTCAGGGTCACAAGACTTATTTTAAGACTCTAATTTAAATTTGTTCATCTAGCACTTTTTAACTTATCACCAATTTGTATATTCTCTTACTAGGTTAACCTAATCCTGTTTTAAAAATATAAATATTAACCTCTTATTTATTGGGTCCAGCTACTTTTCTCTCTCTATATATACCTTCCTATCTCAGTGCCACTAGTTAACAGCATAATAAGCAAATGTAGAACTTGAGGAAGTGTTTAACATTTAAACTGTTCTCGCTGTATCTCTTTAAACTCTGTGAAGTTACAAGGTGATGTGTGGCAACTGTATCTGTAGAGGGAGGGAGTAGGAAGCTACTATTGACATTGTTCTGTTACAGCAATTTTAGATGGACAAATTGCAGTTGAGAAAATTTCATGACTCGGTAAAATGAGCAATGATGACATCTGTGGATGCAGGTCTGTTCATATCTTTGCAGAGCCTTTAGGGAAATAAATATCTCAGAACATTCGGTGAAGTGAAGCTCACACAATAAATCAACCTGACACAATAACACTTCTGGCACATGAGCTCTACTTTTCCTCAGTACCACCTACCCCTCTGTGTTCCTGTGCTACCAAATGGTGTCTCCCCACAGGCCTCTAAATCAAATCAGAGCACACAAATACAGTGAGAATTTATTGGGAATTGGTTTTGTTCGGCAAAAACATTACTTATTAGATGAACTGAAATGATAATAAATTTTGACCCTTTAAGTACTGATCAAGTTCAGATATCTTACTGGCTAGTAAAAGGAAGTTGAGTCTTATAGATTCATAGATACTAAGGTCAGAAGGGACCATTCTGATCATCTAGTCCGACCTCCTGCACAACGCAGGCCACAGAATCTCATCCACTCACTCCTATGAAAAACCTCACCTATGTCTGAGCTATTGAAGTCCTCAAATCATGGTTTAAAGACTTCAAGGAGCAGAGAGTCTTGTTTCATGCTAGATAGAAAGTACAGCTATAATGAAGCCAAATCCAAACTTCAGTTTGCCAAAGTGAATATATTGGTTACCTTGAATGGGATTAACATAAAAGTCCACAACCTGTGTTAGGATGCGCTGGTTTTTTTCCCTTCTCCCTAGTCTCCAAAGTTTATAGCAGTATTATTCATAAAAACCTTCTGGTTGTACTTTGGTGGTGGGTTTTTTTTAAAAAGTCTTTATATTAAAGGGACATACCAAAGAGTAAACACTAAGATTATTGCTTATACAGGAAGACTAAAATATAATATCTCCATATACTAAATTAAGGTAAATAGTGTGTGGTGTACACTGATCAGACTCCCAGCAAGGGAGAAAATAGAAAAGCCAGGCCTCAATTTCTTGTGTTCAACTAAAGTTAGTTGAATCCTACAAGAAGATGATATGTTAGTGTTTTGAATTGGAAATATTTAGAATGCCAAAATTCTTGGGACAAGGGAAGGAAAATAGAACCCACTTGAATAGTTGAAAGAGAGAGTGCATTGCATGGCTTTTAAGGGTATTGAAACTAGCTTCAATTAAGTGTCTATGTCAAAATTCCCTCCCCCAAAGGAAAAAGAATCTATAAAATCATAAACATTTCAAACAGAAACTGTCTACATTTGCTAAATGCGATTTTCATGTACATAAAATATTTTATATAGATTCATTGGGCAGAAAACGTATACTAGTAGGATTTGTAGTATGTTTAGCTGTTGAGGATTTTTACACTTGCTCTAAGTATGTTCAATATATCTGAACATCTGATGTAGTTTCAGAGTTAAACCTTGTCCACACACAAACTTGCACCAGTTTTACTACAGATATGTTTGTATGTCAGTTAAGTTAAATGGTTGCAAGTTTGCATGGACATGCTCTTATTTCATTTTAAGAGTGGCTTGTTTTGGTAAACTTGCACCAGTTTAACTAAATTCATATTGAAAAAAAACAACAACACACCTTTAGTTAAACTGATGCAAGTTTGTGTGTAGACAAGACCTAATGTGGTAGTATTTTGCCTTCCATCTAAAAGTTTAATGTCTATTTAAGCGAATATTTAATTAATTAATCTGATTTCTTTCTAATTAGGTTGAAATTTTAACGTTTCTTGGAATGTTCACTTGCTAAGCAAGTCACTTCGTTGAACATCTATGCCCTGGGGAATGTGGAATGTCTTTTGCTTGAGGAAATTATAGCAACCCCTTAGATTGTTACACTGGAACATGCTGTTGGATCTCTGGTGGAAATTACAAGAGCTAGGAAGTTTATAGGGATGCTGTTAACCCAATGCTAGCCAATCTGAATAACATTGAATACTCCTCCCCATAAGCAATAGTTAGTTGAAGATGCAGATGCTTATAGTATCAGTAGGTTAATGTTTTGTTTTTTAAACCTAAATCTTTTAAATCTTGAGGAGGAAATGTATTGAGGTGTCCTGTGTTTTGCTAAACATGTAAGAGTTTCACATATATAAAAAGGGAATATTTAAACTGAGAAGAAATTGTTTATTATTGATAGCTAAGACTTTCTATGAGTAGGTGATGCCTCCCTATTTTATAAGAAATAGTATTAGAAATAAATGCATTAAAAACTAAACTTTGTGTCAGTGCACAGGTCTGGTAAAACAAGGGACTCATCTACACTTGAAAGTTGTACCTCTTTGAGTATATTTGTATAAATAAAGCAGTCTACAGCAGGGCTTTTACTAGTATAACTTGGCAAAAAATCAGATCCTTAACTGACATAATCTAAATTCATCAGTTTTATTAAAAAATATTTTAGGGGTTGTGAAAACTGATGAGTTCCTTCTGTCCCATAATACAAGAGCAAAGACATGATCAATAACATTAATGGCTGACAAATATAGAAGAAATAACAGAAACTACTACTTTACATAGGGCCAGATCGTGAACCTCTTACTTATGATGGAGAGCAGTTCCTCACATGAGCAGCTCCACTGGAACTATTTGTATGAGGAATTGCACACCAATGTGAATCAGGTGTTCAAAAATAGTGTGTTGTCAACCTGTGGAATTCCCTGATGCAGGAGGTCATTACATCAATACTATGGTAGGATTTTTTAAAGAGCTTGATAATTCTGTGACCATTAATAACATGAATGGTCATGTATGCTAAAATAAAACAATCTCATGCTTCAGGGTGTAAAATCATAATGATTAGGGTTCTGGGAGGAATTTTTCCCATGCACTACATTGCACAAATGACCCTCTGTACTGTGAATTTTTCTTTCTTTTCTCTGAAGTGTTGGATTTGCTTGGACTTAACGTCTGATACTTTAGTTGATAGATCTGTGGTCTGAAATAGTATGGTGAATTCTTTGTTCATATGAATTCATGTTAATCAACCTATTGTTATATTGCCTTTATATGGTGTATTTGAATTTTTTGTTTTATCAAAAGGGAGTAAAATGAGAGTAACAAACTAATTACATTCATTGCTTAATCAAAAATAGAAAAGATAAATTATCAGACCACAAAGTAATCTTTGCTGTCCTGATCATTCAACAGATGTAACTATTGGTACAACTTGATTTGCAAAGTAAGTTAGGAATTTGATTATTGTCTCAGAATTGAGTTAGGTACATAATTTGCACTTAGTCCCTTCATTACTGTTTATCTTTATCCCACTCTTCTCCTTAGGCCTTCCACACCTGGCAGAGTTTTTCTCCAGAGCCAGGAAGATGCCACTTTGTAAGATTTTCTACAAGAATAGTGAAATTATCCTTCCTTCCCATCCTCAGAAATCAAACATCAATCCAGAAAGAGACTTCTGTCATTGTTTCTAAATCTGGGCCACCAAACCCAGGCCAGCCCCTATCACTTTTTGAGAGATCTAAGTACCAAAGCAAACCAATCTACAGAAATGACTAGAAGGTACAGCTTCAGCTAGGAGCTCCATTTGTTTTTCTTTTACACTGGTTTTAAAAAAAAGGTCTGTTTCAAATCCTATTTGCCCCTTATCTCTGTTTGTTCAGTTGTTTTTAATATCACGTACTGAAAGAATTTCAATAGCTGTTTCACCATGAAGTCATTTGTTATCCTTCAGCAGGCCTTTGCCTGCTGAATTGTAAAGCAGCCTCGACTATTTGCATCCTCCAGATGGAGCAGTATATAAACACTCACAGATATTTCTAGTAAGTATGAAAAAATATCATATTTGTCCTTTCTGTGAATAAATAAGAGAATGTCAAATTTTATAGACTAATAAATTTGTATGCCGGCACTGTCACTGAATCTCTCATGGCCTGCAATGTCACAGACACTGAGAAACACAATTTTTTTGTTTTCCAATGCATACTAAGTCAAATAGAGACTCAATTAAAAAAAGCCAGGGAATTTGATTGCATTGTTTATGTCTGCCCAGTAGTCTAATTCAGTTGCAATTTACCATGAGGAAATACAATTTACATTTTTCCCAGGCTTATTGCATAAGCAATCAGTCACATAACATGAAAGAGTGTATGTCAAAAAAGAACAGAAGAAATGGGTTAAAATACATTTAACACTATATTGTGTGTGTCCTTATACAGTTATAACTTTGCTTTACAACTGTGCATTTTTAGATACTGAAAATTTAAAATATAATATTTTAGTTTTTATTCTTAATCATGTTGTATACCACATAGTGCAAATCTCAGTTGCTTTTGGATAACACCATATGTTGTGGCAAGTATGCCCACATGCAACAGTTTCAGAAATCAGTGTAATTACACACTGTAAATTCACTTGCAATAACTTGGTTTAATCTTAGTGGGATTTTTACATAGGGATTTCTAAGTTGAAAACCACAGTAAAGTAACTTGTAATGCTCATATTCATTCAAATAATGAACCTCAGCAATATCAGTTTTGTATTCCTTGCATTTACCAGTTTTCACATTATGCTTTCCAGTTGCTTTCTTGATTAAATGCACAGTAATTGAAATGGACTAAAAATATATTTTTAGCAAACAAGATAAAATAACTGTAGGAGATAAAAATAAGTGGATGTATGAATTGTTAGGAATTTAACTTAAATTACTATAATGACACCAGGTAAAATATTATATTTGTTTAACTCAATGCCTACTGATTTTTTTCCTGGTTTGATTTTCTAAACAAAGTTTTAATAAGTAATATCTAATATTTATCTTCTTTCATTAATGCAGTTATAATAGGAATTAGTGTCATTCACTCACATTATCCAGCATTGATTTGATTCTTTGAAAATGAATTTTTCTGAGTGGGTTTTTAGTTGAGTGAATTGAAATATTTGAGACACAAATATTGTAAATCAATATTTGAAATGTCTTCTGAAATAGTAGTCTGTAGCAATTACAGTTTAGCAATGAAGTGGGGGCTCTTTCAGGATAAGCTACAATAATTTTTCCATCTTGTATTGCGTATGTAAGCATATTAAAGTATTTTTATAACTATTTTTAATTTTTAGTGATAATCAGTTAATTTTGTGTTTTATACTACATAATCTAATTATAATAATTCTTCCTTTGTGAATTCAAATGAATAGAAAAAAATTTCTATAAATGAAAGGGTTTATGCCTGAAGGACTGTCTGTCTTTAAAGGTGCATACAGCAGGACAAAATACTGCAGTCTTTACTAAGTCCTTAGCCAGACTAAACATTCATTTATTTGAACAATTTTTCCTAAGAAAGGATTGCAGTACGTGGCTTGTAATCATTATAGAGCATAATATTTTTTTAATTTTATTAAATATTATATTTTATTGCTTTTTCCATAACAAGAGAAACTTGAAGTAAACACTGTATGAAGTATTCTTTTCTCACTATTATAAACACTATAAACTTAGTTCAGTTCCAAATTCACTATGGGCCAAATGATTCCATTCACTGTGAAACATGGACGAAGGAAAACTGTGTGTATTTGTGGGAGGAGGGATAGCAGACAGATCCCTAAACCTGTGGAATGGGAGAGTAGAACCTAAGTGGCATCTTTTGTTGCACTAAAAAAGCTGGGTAATTACAGTTGGGTAATTTGAGTGAGCTGGGGGTAGGATTGATTAGAGCAGAGGATCAGCTGATCTGCAGAGAATGCTCCAAGATCTCATTGGAACAAGTTAGGTAGAAACTAGTGTTAAAGCCTCAAGCAGAATTAACTTCCAGTTTTTGCAAGGTAGGGAACAAATGTGGGTGTATGGCTTCTATGAGCCATTCTGCAAATGAGAGACCGGATAGGACTGTGGGGGAGCCAATACACCATTCACAATCTAGGTATCTGACAGATTTGTCTGTGTACCATTAATTTCTTCTGAGTTTGGAGGCTGTGCTCCATAACATCTTTGTAAGGCTTCAAAACTGTCCCCATTAAAGGAGAATGCCACTGATAATGTGAGTTTAAACTTGTGTTTTTAACCTTCTGTGCATTCCTATTGGGTACAACCATGCAGTTTCAAGTGAGTGAGGACAGTGTGCAAAATTGTGTATATATATAAATAATATGGGCTGTTTTAAAATTACTCTGATTCAAGTATTTCCAGTGCGAAAACATTTTTAAAGATCCTATTGCTTTATCAGAAGCATATTGGCATGCACTTTCTAGATTTCTTTATCTTTTATTCTTAACATGTAGCATATTTTAGCACTAAGGGTAATATGCCATCTTTGTTCTGCACACACTATTCCCAGCAAAGATAATGAGATGTGTGTGTAAAAACAAGGGCAGAATATAGATCTCAGTCATTTAAAGCTATCTAGGTAAGCTAGTTATTTCTGATGTGCCCATTACAGTTAGGTCTATGTGGCATCAACTCAAAAGCCTAAATTAAAGTAACAGTAGGTTACAACAGTAGGTTGTATGTGTTAATTTTGAAACACAGAAGAATTTTTAGCTGTTGATATAAAGGAAGGCTACTTCTGTAAGTACTACTTCCACTTTCTGCAAGTGATTGCTATCCTTGGGGAAAAGGGGGAAGTGAAGTGATAGAGGATCTTTCAAACCCATGTAGTGAGCTCATGCACTGGGAATTGTATGATGGCTGATACGCAAATAGTATATTGAGGAGACTTGTAACTTTAATGAACTACGTTATCAACACATGTATTAAGTAAATACTAAAACAGGGGGAAGAGAAAGGCAGAGATATATGAGAAAACTAGGGCAGGATGCTGCTCCTGATGAAGTCAATAAGAAATTTACCACTGACTTCAGTGAGAACAGCAGTGAGCATATAAACATTAAAAATAAGTGAGTTAGAAATAATGATTTTTTTTGCATTATATATGTGAAGAAGTAATTTGCTTACATGTCTCCCTTGCTAAAGTGTCAGTGAGCTAGATTTGCATCATTGTGCAAGCTGTGCTTAAAGATCTTAGTTTTATGTTTCTGAAAATGTCATCTATTCCTTCAGTCACTTGTAAGGCCCCTGTAATCTCTTTTTAATGTAAGCGCACTGAAGTTTTCCCTTTTGTTTGCTGCCCTACCATTATTTACTTTGATCCGCTGTGAGAAAATCTGAAAGTGTGTTGTCTTAAATGCTAGCATCTCACCAACAAGATTTGAGGCCTTGTACTTCACATTGAAGAAAAAGGCTCTTGTGTGAAGATGCAGGTTTTGTTTAGTTCTCTGTCCCTGGTGGGAGCCTTAATTGCATTTTCTCTCTCACACAGTGGCTGGCTAAGGAGTGCCTGCCTTCCCTGCTGATGCTGGAGTTTTCAAGCTCTATTACTCTGTGACGGAGAAAATTCCTTGGTCCAAGAAGAAAAGACTCAGATTAAGAAAAAAAGTGTTTAAGTATTGTCAATTTACCATGCATGGTAAACAGAACAAACAATAAACTGGCTTACCCTCCCCAACTTTATTCCCTTGAGACTGCTATACAAGTTTTATATGACCTAATATGTAGAAATTACATTGTACTTAGAATGCTACATATTATAGACAGTATAATTACCTAGGGCAAATAAGCTAGACTTCTTGAGATAACTGATATACCAATAAATAAATAAAAAATTGTGATTTCTTAATTTCCTGACCCATTTTTAATGGTGTTTTATAGATTATAGCTAGATTTAATACAACACATCAGTGGCTGACTGGTTTTAAATATCATTTCATATGCATTTTGAAAATCTCAGATTTAAGACAGAGAAAATTTTAATTACATATGAAGATGCATTAAAACAGATTAAAAGTTACAGCTGGGATATCCACCATAGCTTCTCTTGTTTTACCTGGATGCCTACTAATAAATGTTGTGCAGCATTGTGCACTGAGCAGAGAGGCCTATAGTATATAGACATAATGGGAGCAATTATGGCTGAAGTGTCATGTCAACTTTTTATGTTTTTGTTTTTGTTCAATGATGGCACATTCGAACATCACTTTCAAAACAAACTCTGAAGGAATTTTAGTCAGCATAGGTATACATGCATGACTGCAACAACTCAGTAATTTTTGCATTTGAATCTGTGACTTCAAGGCATGCTAAGACATTTCATATTTGGAAATGGAAAACCAGTGATGGATGAAAAAAGTGCTGGTCTTTTATGTTCTAAAGCTCTCCATGACTATCTTAGAAATTTCTCTTTGTTGTACCTTCCTGGTAGTTTAGATCAGAGATTCTCAATCTTTTTCCTTCTGAGGCCCCCACAACTATAAAAACTCGGTGGCCCACCTGTATCACAACAACTGTTTTTCTCCATATAAAAGCCAGGGCAAGCATTAGAGATTGCAAACAGGGCAGTTGCTCAAGGCCCCATGATACAGGGGCCTCCACAAAGCTACATTTCTTAGGCTTCGGCTTCAGCCCCGAGTGGTGGGGTTCAGAGCCCTGGGCTTCAACCACATGCAGTGGGGCTTTGGCTTTGTGCCCTGGGCCCCAGATTGTCTCATGCTGGCACTGCTTGGTGGCCCCCCCTGAAACCTGCTCATAGCCCCCCCAGGGGCCCTGGTTCAGAACCACTGGTTTAGATCAGCTAAAATGCTTTTGCTAATAGAACTGCTCATTAGATTTGCTAATAGGTTCAGATCTCAGATCTGAATTCTAGTCTGTTGGAGGCATTTGAATGGAGGGGATCCTCAGTTCTGGAATTCACTTCCCTCAGTTTAACAGTCAGAATTTGTTAGGCATGTTGCAAGGCCTATCTACTTACTTAAGCTTTTCCTGGAATACGTTAAGTTTCTTCTATGGTTTTGCAGGAATGAGTTTTGGCCAAGAAAGGGCATTTTAAGGGCATCCTTCTGTTCCCAGAAATTGATCTATACACAGACCAGTTCAGGTGAAAAAGTTATCCCAGCAGTTAAGCCGAAGAGGCAGAATAACGGTCAATTGTCCTCCTCATACATGGATCCACTAGGATGATGGCTAGATACAGTCATCTTTCTTACAAGTATTTACTGATGTTAAGGTCTCACTGCAAATATCAGGACTCAAGAAAGGCCTCTGAAACATTTGATGGTGGGTTTTAAAATAGACTTTGGTGCCCAAAGATGCTGCAGATGCAAGTGTCTACTTTTAGTTGTTTACTTTAATAGAACAGAAATGTATATTGAAGGCTATAGTAGAGCATGAAGAGTTCAATGTTTTTATCGGTAGATGCTTTCCTAGTACAGTAGAAACAAGGTCTCTTTTTGGCATTACCAGCCAGTTCTTCCATTACTAATTAACCTGTACAATAGAAGAAGACAATGCTTAGCTTATTTTATTCTTAGAGCATGTCTGCACTACAGCAACTACAGAGCTGCAACTCTGTCACTGTAAATGTTTTTTACATCAATGGAAGGGTTTTTTTCATCAGTATAGGTACAAACAGGTGGTACATAGAAGAAGAATTCTTCCATCAACCTAGTTGTGTCTACACTAAGGGCTAGGTCAATCTAATTGTGTCACATAGGGTTCAAACTTTTCCATAGCCCTGAGCGATGTAGTGAGGTTGATCTGAGTTATAGGTGTGGAGTCTTATTCTTTTGGCTTCAAAGACCATGGGTCATGGAGCTCATTTGGTTAGCCATCAGTGATTCTTTTCCCTTTCCAGTAGCCTCTCATGTCTTCAGTCAAAGAAAAGTACTACAAACAGATCCAAAACGTCAGTCTTTGTTGTTTGGTATTTGAGGCTGCGATGCTGAGATTGGTATGGTTAGATTTCCCAGAAAAATCATAAATATGTTGTTAAGCTCTATGAAGTCAATAGTATTACAGGGCTGTTCTGCCCCAACCCTCCAGTGTTCTACACTTAGGAAAATAAATCCTAGAAACATATTGGATTTTTATAGCAAGGTTAGGAATAGGGACTGATCCTTAGTGTTCTGAAAGTTTGCATTTCTGCCCTTCGAGCTACCATTTTGCAAGGAAAGTGGGAGAAGGAGAGTTCTAGGTGACTTAAAAGATACCATCCTTCTAGTTCTGAGATTCTTTAAAGCGCTGTTAGGTTTTATGGTGTTGAATGATCATTCTCAGCTAGACATTAAGCTGGGTTCAAAAATATTTGTACAAATCACCTAATAAGCCCATAGTATGTAGGCCCTTTTTTGGGCTTCTATTAATATTTTATTTCTGGTAGCCTTAACGTTTTGTCTGACTGAGGGCAGTTGGCTGTTTTATTGTGTAACTCCCTTACTTAATGATCTGGGCGGGGGAGTCTTTTACTGTTTCTGCTTTTGTCAGTAAGTCACAATGTCATCAGTTTCAAAATATTCTCCTTCTTTGCCCCAACTAAAATTGAGGGGGAGATGTAATGCCATTTCAATGCCATTTTCTTGCCAGTATGTCTCTTCTGTAATAGAGATAATAAAGGAGTCTAAAGGCCTCAGAAACATACCTTAGCTGACTCGATTTGTGGGTATGTGAGAAAAGATTATTAAATGGAAAGAATAGTGTTCCCCATTCAGATTAGGATGGTATTCAAGCAGTTTTTACTTCTTGAACTGAGAGACACATATTGAGTAGCAGACTTGTCTTTGTATTCCACCTCAAAATACTAGTTTTGATGCTTTTTGCTGCTACAGATGAAGGCTACTTCTGTAGGGTTGCTAACTTTCCAATTTCTTAAAACTAGACATGACAGCACCTTGCCCCCGGCTTGCTCGATCCCTCCCCCCTACAATTCCCAGCCCAGCTCTGCAGGTGAGCTGAATCAGAGCCTGCCCACGAGATGCAGGTAGGAGTCAGCCCTGGCTGAGAAGGGGCTGGTGCGGGTTGATGACCCGATACCCCCCGACCCCATGTCCCGGGCCAGGCTGGCGGTGGCATTTACAGGCAGCGATTGTGGGGAGGAAGGGCAGGTCATGTTGTCTGTCTGTCTGGGTGAGCTGGGCCAGGCTGGGGGAAGTGCCCTTCCCTCCCCACGCTGTGCACGAGCTAGATGCCAGGCTCTGCAGTGAGCTGCATGCTCTGAGGTTTAAGGGTGCTGCTCCCCCACCCTCCTCACAAATTTCACAAATTTCATTAAATTTATATTCTTAATTGACTGAGGCTGCCATAGACTCCCCTCTGCCTACCCTACTATTCTCCTAGGTAAAAAAGGAGAATATCCTTTTTTAGAAAAATCCACCATTATTCAGGGTGGATATATTGAGAAGCAGAAAAAGTATGGGTAAAATTCCAGTTTTTGAAGCCTAGCAGAATGGTAATTTAATAAGATTGCAACATTTTGTGCTATGTGTTATATACCGCAAGGAAGTAGATGAGAGATTGAAGATTTGCTTTTTAGTAGTGTCATGCTTTAAGGAAGTAGCAATGGAATGAAATATGTTTCAGCCAAGAAGGACCCAAGGCTTCACTTTTCTGGCATGTAGGGAACATGCCAAACATATTGCAGTGTCTTCTGTTTTGTCTTAAAATTTAACATCCTAAATTCAACATTCATGACCCAATGGACAGTTAAAGCAGATGATTGCTATATTTTGCATATGACACTTTTGGAAAAAATTGGAATAAGCCAACATAGAAAAATGTTTCAGATTCCTTGTTGTGTCCCATATGTAAATACGCTCCAGATTATGTGGGTCCATCTAAATTCAGGTTAGGCAATAACTGAGCAGCCTAAGCTGTGTGGCCATTTGAAAGGTCTGCATCTTGAACTAGCATCAGATATTTAAATCTAGCCCCAGATACAGGTCTAATTAATGATTGAAGGCTGATCATTTTTCATGAGCATTGCAGATCTAGAAACCCATATAGCAGTTCCAAATTGCAAACAAGAAAGGATTCAAGTTGATTTCCTCTACCCTTGTTATGCATTAACATCCACAAGCTATTGGGAGATCCATGAATATGTAATAAAAACACCTTCAAAATTCTGACCAGAAAAGCTAATCTTCTGCATATGTGCAGGAGTCGCCTTTTTGAATGAAATATAATTTGTCATTTTTATTTTATTTTTTTTTATAGCAAAGATCCACACTAAATAGTAATAGCCTGTAAGGTATTACATTTCAGTTTTTCAGTGAGTCATCAGCGATAAAATATGGCTGAGGTCAGTAAGCACTGCCTTTATTGGTGAATAAGGGGTATTCCTAGCTCTGCTTCTCTTTTCCTTTGGACTGTAATTGTGGAAAAGACTATAATTTGGAAGGCTGAGGGAACAGTCATGACTTCACACCTTGATTCATAGAATCGGGTTGGACCCCAAGGTGGGGGAATTTTTCTGTTTGTTTTGTTTTTCTGTTACCTTATTTTGATTTCTATTTATAAGCATTAGCCTTTGAAGAAAACCTTTGCTGATTACCTGTTTGTTTCTGCTGAGTTCGTCCACCTTTGTTTCTATATAAACTCATGTAACTAAGGGCTCTGTCCAGCTCTAAGTGGATTTGGGGACAAAACTTCCATAGACATTAGTGGAAAAATGATTGGGCCCTTAAAGCGTGATATAACATCTTTCAAAATGTGTAAAATAAATTCTTACAAGCCACAGAGCTTATGTTTCAACACTTGCTATTCTTGTTTATGCAGTACTCAAGTAGGACTGTCCAGTAGAGTCCAAGACCAGCAGTTTTATCTAAAAAGTGTGATCAAATATAGCCCCCTGTGATATTGGTAAATCAGGTGGCAGCTCAGGCTGAAGTCCAATGCCTCTGAGAAATCCATAGCTGGAATCGGTTTGTGTGTTAGCATTGTTAAGATAGGTATTAGAATGATAAGAAATGTGTTTAGCATTTATACTTTATGGAATGCTTGTGAGTTGCTGCATGCATTAATCTCACTTATAACATCTGTATCCCATATTGTAAGGTAATATTTGAGTGTTTGCATTGTAAGCCTCTGTAACTGTGTAAATCACCAGACAGGAGAGAGACATAACTAGTGTCAAATGCTGATCTCCAACAGAAGGTGTTACGTCCTGCCCAACAAGGAAGGCCCATCGACCCCAGACAGACTAGAGTGGAACTTTAAAAAAGACAAAAGACTTTATTTACTCTCCTCTTCCTCCCCCATGAAAATGAGTCTTGCAAGTGAATCCTTCCCATCTGCTGAGTTTGAAGCTCAAAGCAGAAGGAGGAAGAAGGAAGTGTATCTTTATGTTGCTTAGACACTTGGGAGGTGGGGGCAAGGATTAGTCTGCATAAGCAAAAGATCCCCAGTGTTTAGCCTGGGTTAATCCTAAAGAAAATACAGAGATTGGCAATTGTAGACGCTTCTAATACTTTTTGAAATTTAAGATTAGAACTCATTTGTGTGTATAAATATTTACGTACTTTTATCTTGTAAATAATTCTCATTTCCTTTTCCGATATAAAAAATCTTTAGATAGTTTATTTTGGATTGCCTATAAGTGTTGCCTTTGGTGTGAGATCTAAAGCACAATTAATGTGGGGTAAGTGACTAATCATTTGGGACTGGGAGTAACCTGAATATTGCTGTGATCCTTGGTGTAAGTGACCATCTATCACAAAGGTAAGCTTTCCTTGGTGGCAAGACATATCAGAGTACCCAAGGGGACTATCTGTGACTCTATGTTAAGGCTGTCACAGTGCCTGAGGAGTTTACACTTAATAAATGGTTGGTGAAATTCAAGTATAGAACTCTCAACCAATTTGGGGGTTGTGCCTATTTTCCCTAACATTCTGTCCTGAGTTTGGTACTTAAGACATGCAGTGTCATGTCTTGCACCTCCAGTAAGTTTTTTCATGGCCAAATTATAACTTCTTGAAAATACGTTTATCTTGAAAATGCTGAAAGTCTTAACAGTTGCATCACAGTGCTGCTGCCCCGCTGTTAACAATGAATATAAAATAGTTCTACAGAACTACTTATAGATTGTGTCATTAAAAAAGAGAAACAACTTTTCTATTAAAGGTTACCGTTGTTCCCCACAAGAGACCCTGAGAAATACATTAAAGGAAAATAAGTTATTTTGACTTACAGTTCAGATTGTTAAGAACTGGAGTAACAGGTATTTTTCCCTTTTGTACTTATAACCTTTGACATGATGCAATGAAAAAAGATTAGAAAATTAACTTCAGTTTGCAATGTAGGTACCAAGGACTGCATTAGGTGCAACTTTTATTCTATAGCTGATTTTGTAATACATAAGAAGGAATGGTCTTGCTAGGAACTGGCCTTTCTCTATGGACCTAGAGATCATGATTGCAAAAGAGGTGCTCAATTTTAACAGTTACTTTGAAATTGGACTGACTGAGATCCTTTAGAAACCTGTTTATTTATGTGCAGTTATTTTAAATACAGCCATAGTGATATTTACGCTTTTATAATCTTTCTGTTTCTAGAATAATATACCCTTCAGTGAGAAATCCAGGGTTTGTTAAATTTAATTCATTTTTTGATCCACTTTATCAGCTCATTCTATAGTGGCTGCCAGATTACTTCAGTAAACTAAAGAAAAATGGCTACAGCAGCTATGTATGTATTGTAGAGACATCACAGTAATTGATTGAGAGGATGCTAACTGTAACTAGTAAGAGATTTTTATACCATAATGTTACTTTAGACTTTGAATTTACCTTTTTTCCTGATGGTCCTAGTAAACATAATTTAAATTGGGAATTGATCCTATGAATGCTGAATGCCCTTGGAATTGAGGGTATCCAGCAGTTTACAGAACTGGCTCAGCAACTCACAGAATTAAGACATCGTATGTTTTTGTTTTCTTCATAATGTGTTGGATATTTAGTATTAATGTAGGGGAGGTATTTTAAAGAATTATTCTCATGCTCTGGTGTGTTTTAAATTGTAATTGAACAGCATATGAAATTGCATGCTAGGAAACATGACTTGATACCTTTATGGGATGCAATGATATTTACCCCACCCAGTTCTCAAATATAGGCTAATTTGAAAAACAAGATTATTAGTTACTGTTCTTATAATTTCATTATGATTTTATCACTCTAGGAGAGCTATCACTCTATTACAACCCCTATATTTAGGATAAAATTTTCCATTATAAAACATTCTTGGAAACTTTTATTTAAGAAGCACTAACACCTCTGCTATTTGCAGCAAGCCTTTATAATTTAGCAGGGAGAATGCCATGGATCCAGAGGAGCACCTTTTTGGGGGGGGGGTGTCCTTTGAAATTTCATTTGGTATGGGCTGAGATATAAACTTTTGAAAATTATTTCCCTTCTCTTACTTGTGTTCCCCAGGAAAAACTTTGGCAACTTGCCAAAATAATAATTGACAGTGATTACTGTAATCTAGGGCAAGGCCCAGGCCCACTTTGTGACCAAAGCATCAGCATCAGCAGCACAGAATGCACAGGGAATGCCATAGGCAGAGAGCCTCCCTTGAAAGTGGGGGAGGGAGGAAGAAGAGAATGGGGTCCATAGATGCTGGAACTAGGGGTTCTGGAGGTGCTGCCGCACCCCCTGGCTTGAAGTGGTTTCCACCATATATAGGGTTTACTGTTTGGTTCAATGGCTCTCAGTTCCCCGTTCCCCCCACACACTATATAAATTGTTCCAGCACCCCAACAAACTCAACATATAGCCCAAGTGGTTGGCACACATGGGGAAGCACTTCCCTCTCTCCTCTAACCTGGGTGGGGCGGAGGGAGGAGAGCTGGGCTGGGCTTCCCCTGGTGATCCCCTGGACATAGCACATGGCCCAGCCATTCCACTGCCCTGTGTTAAGATCCTTGTGCTGCCACCAGCTATTATACTAGGTCAGTAGCTCAAAGAGTGCTGAAGGTTCAGGGATCAAGACATGCTCGTGATGCACGACAGGGCAGGAGTTTGCTACAGTTGCATTACAAAAAAAAATCAAATGACTTTTTTCCCTTTTAAATAAGCCTAAGAAATTACATTAAAACACCCCCCCCACACACACACACACATACATACCACACCCTACATTAAAAAAAATATTTTATGTTACAAAGTAAAGCACTTGAAAGTTAGGAAATGCCAGAATTTAGGTTGCCTATGCAGTCAAAATTCTGTCTTTCTGTGTGTATTTATCAGGATATATCAGATATAAAATTATAGTCTTTAATTTGATGATCACATCATATTTTATCCTGCAGGGTCTCTTCCTAATTCAGTGTACAGTATAGATGGAGTTCAGGGAATGAATCAAGCTTTTTTAGTGCATCGGATTGTTTGTAGGGTCCCTGTCTCATTTGCTTTAGATGTTATAATGTACATAGAAAACCAAGGGAGGAGCTACAAGAAGAGAAAGGAAGGTCTTGTGGTTAAGGCAAGTAAATGACACACACATAAGAACTCCGTTTTATCCCTGCCTCTTTCACAGACCACTTATGTGATGCTGAGCAACTCACTTAAACCAAAACTTGGGCAGATAGCCACTAATGGCATATTCCTCATTTTCTGAGTGCCCAGCTTGAGACACTCGGGGCCTTATTTGTAGAAGTGGTGAATACTCACTGCAGCAGCTGAAGTTGATGGGAGCGGGAAATGCTCATCTATACAGGCTATGTGATTTGGAGGAATGTGCACATGGCTGAGAGTCAGGTGATTCTGAATTCTAATCCTGGCTCTGACACCGTTTCACTGTGTGAATTCTGGAAATTCTTTGTCTTAGTTTCCCCATCAGTATAATGGCAATAAGAATGCTCTCTTATCTCAGTAGGTAAAGCTGTAAGGTTTGTGATGAGCATCTTAAGAGAAAAGTGATTTATTCTGTTCATTGCATGGTCTATAGTGATCAAGATGGGGCTGCTAGAGGAATGATGAGTATAAAAAAAGGGCATATTTCTTGAGCATACTTCATCATGTGGTTACATATTTAAAGATCATATCATAATGCATACACACAAGGGTACGGAATTAAGGTTGCATAATCCTCCTACAATCTGATATTTCCGGATTTTTCAGTGCTTGACTTTGCACCCTGTATAATCTGTTCACACAGTTTTATTTTTTTTTAAATGATGTAATTATATATAGTATAGGTTATGGGAGATTACCTACTGCCTCAATCCTGCAAACATGTATGCACATACTTAACTGTATGTATGTATATGAGTATTGACACAAATGGACTATTCATGTGCATAAAGTTCATGTTTAAGGACAGATGTATATATATTCACTTACACTTAAATCTACTTCACTGCAGCATGCCATGCACTAAGTGTCCATGTGGACGCTGCTTATGTGCACAAGAAGGACTGAGATACTGCTTATTCAAACCTCAGTCTTTGCAGAATCAAGGCCTAAATAGTTAGGGGCTTGATCATGTGGGATGCAGGGTTGGAAACTGAGATTACACATCCCAGGATCGAACCCTATGTTAGGATAGACATGTCTATTTATAGTTAAGTACACATATATATACAACTTTTTCCATTGGTTTACGCTAAAGATATATGCTAGATGATAATAAAGTAATAAAAGATTGTTTTCACAGCTGTTTGTCTTTGATTACATATTTCTTTGAAGTATTGCAATAAGACAGACTTTGAACCTGGAAAGAGATCAAATAATGAATTGTTCTGCTTTGTGAAGCTTAAGAAGGGATTTTATTGTTGAAACATATAGTGCAACATATTTTTTTCTTTTAACAGTTAAATAATGGTTGAAAGTACTATGAGATCACTACAGATGGGCTAGATTAAAGGGCTTGGGGCCAAACATTAGGAATTGTGTTACTACTTAAAAAAATAAAGTTTTGTAATTGCCAATTATTTGTGGTAGTTTCCTTTTTAAATCAAAATAGAATTTCAAAGAGAAAGTATTTTAAGTCCTTATAATTGTCAACTTAAAGCTAAGTGAGACAGGAAATAATAGATGTTTGATTCCAGTGGTAATTCAATTTAAAATATATATCATTCCACCATTGTTAGAATCTTAGATTATATGCTGTGTTAAATATTAGACTTAAAGATGTGAAGCTGTTAATATATATCATCCAGGTTTCTAAAAATAGAAGGATTACACAATTTAAAATGTGTCGAGGAGATTTAATTAAAATGCGCAGTGTAAAATTTGAAAGCCTTTTGCACATTTTTATATTACTTTATTTGAAAACTGTATCATGCTACATTAATATCACTTGTTTATTTTAATGTTATAGGCTACTATAGAATACAAATATCAAGTATACAACTGCTGTTCAGGCCAACATTTCATCATAATATATTTAGTTCTTATAAGTTACATGGGAAGAGTATTTCTTTCTACACTTTCAAATACTTTGAAGTTCATGACCATATATCTTGGATAGACTCAATAACGTTAGGTGTATATATATTTTTTTGAATCCATTAAATACCTATACTTGGTGCATCTGAAATTCGTTGTTGAGTTATTTAGAACAAACTTTTGCCTCTGCAAGAGAGAAACCTTTCAAATGATAATTTCAATAGAAACATTAGACAAAGGAATATTGTAACTTTAGAGATTTTTATGATGAAGGTGTGTTTAAGAGATGTCACTTTGATATTTTTACATTATGTCCTACATTTGTCAGCTAAAACCAGGATATTGCCTCAATGAGAAAAAGCATGTTCTGCACTTGTCAAAAGGCAGTAAGTAATGATTAAAATAGCAGTGTGAAACGCTGGGAGATTAAAGTGATGCTAATGATAAGTGAGAGAAGAAAAGGGCAAGCTATATTTTAATCCCTGAGAGAATGGTTAATGACTTCTATTGCCTGAGATTAAACTAAACCTGTCTCATCAGCTTTTTCTGCCTGGTGAAAAAAAGCTCTCTGCACTTTAATTTATTAAAGTCTTTTAAGGAAGCACATTGATCCACAGAGGTTAAACTTTAAAAAATTGTGCAAAATACACACTAAAAATGCTTTAACAAAAGTGTGACTTTGTTGCTTTAGGCATGCTCACAATTATATAAAAAATTCATTGTCTATGACTTGGTCCATTTAGTTAAGAAATATTAATTACTTAAACTGGAATGTTTTTTAAAAAACAGAACATTTTCATAATGCTGGTGCAGACAAAGTTGCAAGTATATTGTAGAGGATATCAGCAGATATGAATAGATTGTTACGTTATTGCACCATCTGTTCAGAATAATACGGTACCAATGCTGTTGATATTCAGGAACCATTTTAAAGAAAACTTTTCATAATATATGTACTTCTTGGTGTGATGAAATCGGTACATCTGTTTATACTGAACTGATGTTAATCCATTTCATTTAATTATTTTTGCTATCCTCTCTAGCAGGTCAATATGTTTATAACATTATCTTACATATTCAATAGCTCAGGTTCTCAACCCCATTTCAGCGTCACCTTTTTAAAAAAGGATATAAAATCTTTTGCTTCCTCCAACCTGCATGGCAGGAAGGTGGCAATATGATTGTTAATACCACAGATTTTTTTTTATTTGTGATAAAATGCTTAAAGTCTGAGCTCTTGAAAGGTTATGGCATAGTTGTGAAAACAAGAAACTCCTGTCAGATTGTCTTGCAAGGTTTTGGCACTTCCATACTATCATGATGTTTGAGCAGTACAGTATACGTAGCTTCAGTTCACAGGTCAGGTTTTTAAAACACATTAATGAGCTCCGACTGGGTAAAAACATGTCCAAGCCAGCATATGTGGACTGGAGAAACCATATTCAAGTTCAAAATCTGTTTGATGCAATTCTAGATATGTACAAAGTGGGATGCTTGGTGTCCTCACTTGCAAGATTCCAATTCCAGATTACTTTTCCAGGTTGGTGCTTCTAAACTAGTGCTTGTCTGAGCTCTGGGAATAAATTTGGAAGGTTTGGCCATGCTTGCGGGTACGCAGAGTCCCATTCTGTATGCTTACCATCCTGGCTTGTGGAAAATGTTTCCAATTTTGAAGCTTGCATACATTTGTATTTAAATATAAAGAGAGTCTATTTAGTGTCTGGCTTTTGTGATAGTTGTAAACCACGTTATTTTTTAAAGCTGTTTTTTAAGCATAACTTGTTTGGTAAGTGAGTTTAAACTTGATTCATGCTTTGATGTTAATGAAACACCAATTTATCAGAAGGCCCTGCAGCCCTAATGAGCAGTTTCTTTAAAAAGAACATTTAATCAAGGTTTATTTTTAACTTGTTTAAACAGATCTAATAGTTTGTGCTGATTTCATTTCAGTATAATAATTGCTAGCAATCCTATTAGTAAGTCGTGGTACATGGAAGTTAACACAAATTCCATTCTAATGAGTGTAATATAACAGCAAAACCCTTGTAGCTGGGGAAAGGTTCACGTTAGAGTGGAGTGACAGAGGCACTTGGACATTCTGCTGACAGCAGATTATTTTTGTTTTTATACAGATGTCAGGCATGAGTTGTTAGTATTTAAGTGGGTTTTATTATTCTTTAGAGGTTAAGTGTTCATATTGCCTTTTAGAAGATGAAGCTGGACAAAGTTAATTTTTGATGTTAAGAAAATGTTACTAAACCTGTTAGTTCAACTCATGTTTGCACTGTATATTTTGTACATTCTTTAGGTTTTTAGCTATAATATGCTGCTGTATAACAGTAAGGTTATACAATCTTCAAATACAACCTCTGGGGCATGATTGTGTTTTTTATTGTAAAGGATATAAAGTTTTGAGGTAATCTACTGTAAAAAGCAAAGGAAGTTTCAGTGCTCAATTTATGGTAACAAAAATATCTGAAGAACAAATGGAATTGTGAAAATGAAGTGTAACTCATTAGTATTAATAGCTTTTTTAGAGTTAGCTTATAACAGCTTTATAAGTCTGTAAAAATATGGGTTGACAATTTGGGGTGAGAACCTGATATGCTGATTTAACCCGACTCTAGGTGAAGTGGCCAAAAACAAACATGCTAAAAACAAAACACAATATAATTTCCTGTCTTGATTTTGAAAAGATCAATATCAAGTCAAGAACTTCAGGTTTGGCTATAGCAATGTACATCTGTCAAGTTCAGGTTATAATCTTTTAAACTTTTTATTACTTAGTATGATAATGACATTGAAAATATGGAGAAATTTGAAGATCAATAATAATGGAGTGAACAGCAGAATTTATTTATAATTTTAAGGCTATGCTAAAAGTATTCTAATGCACTGAAGGACATCTGTGAGTTATACATTGTATGTGGGTCTCTGATTAGAATCCCAAAGTATGATGTACTATATATACTTTAGCATGGGACAGAATTTTTTTTTAGGTTCAGGAAATATATAACTTAGGCTCCAGTTACACAAATTGAAATATTAGAGGCTCTTTGTGGGTGCAGGGGTCACTCAGACAGAACAAATTGCAGGACCAGGGTCTTTTGTGAAATGAAATCCACAGTGGTTGCATCATTATTTTATTTTGGAGATAATAGTTTTGAATGGTACATGATACTTTACCAATATATCAGTGTTGGTGTACCAACTGTAAAATAATTGTAATACTACTTACCTGTCTGTAACTTGGTGTTCTGCATCACCTTCCTTCCTTCCCAGCCTCCAGGAGAAATAGCTTGATTAGGTTATAATTGTGTGTGTGTGTGCGTGCCATGTGTGTGTTTGGTATAGAAGTACCTCAAATGTGTATTATGGATATTCACAGGTTAATGTTTGTAAAGCATGACAAAAAGTATAATGTAACTGCTCTGTGGTGGTGGCCATAAGGGGTCAGTGATCTACCTAGAGAAGGTTCTTTCACACACAGATATTTTCTTGCTGGAAAGGAGGTTGAAGCTGAGCCCCTCACCCTACCCAAATCCCTTTCTATATGGTCTGGGTTTGCTCATTGGAGACTACACTTGGATTTGTGAGAGGAGGAGTAGGTGGAATAGTGATGGTTGCACATATCATTCCCTGCTGGTAACACAATCCCATGTTGTACTACTTCTTCAGTACAACCTCTGTGAGCTGGGGGAGGGAGAGTTGGAGTTCTTGTTCGTGCAGTTCCATAAGAGCTGCACTGCTAGTGGGACCTAGGTTTGCCAACTCTGACTGAAGCTATTCTGGGAGACTTTTTTCCCAACATGACATAATGTCATTTTCTTAAAATAGCCTATTAAAATCTCCTGGATTGCTTTCAACAGTCACCGGGAGATTGATGATTCTGGGAGACTCCAGGCCAATCCTGGAGGGTTGGCAACCTTACTGGGACCTCTATGCAGATTGTCCTGGCTTCGAGTGGATTCCCCGGGCCCATGACCCTTTTCCTCAGGGAGAAGGATTTGCCAACCCTGTCCCCACACTGGAATATTATAGGATGATCTCAGCAAGGAATTCCTCACAGGGGCTTCCTAGCACCTTCCACTGCTTTTCTCATGGAAGGGGATGAGTAACAACAACAGCCTCTGATGTTTGTTTGGATATTTGCCACCTTTCATGCAGTAATGGAGCATTTTCACTTTTTCTTAACATATAAAATAAGTACAAACAGGGCACAAGTATAATTAAATCTTATAGGAATAAAAGATTGTGATTTTTGTTTACTACAAAACAAACAAAACCTTTTTATAAAGATTATTTTTGACCAATTTATAAAGGCCTGTATAGACGATCATATGAATCAAAGTATATCATTAGTTCAGACACTGATGCAGAGACCCTATTATTTGCATTAAACTTTGAAACTAAAGAGTATTGCAGAATATCCTGAAATACGTTTATTCATTGGTATATAGAAATATGTATAAGTATGTTTAATTCTGTGCACGCTGAGGTGAGAATACAACTAGCTATCTTTTGTCTATAGAATTTTTAATGCACTATTTTTTAAAAATGTTGATTCACATTGAATACGCTTTTCTAAGAAAACTCTGTAGACTTCTTTAAATACCAGAAGGGAAGAGTGGGAGGAAAAGCAAAATAATTTTGGAACTCATCTGTTCATTGACAAATGTATGCTCTAATGAATCATGTCATTTGGCTCAAGTCCCTTTTTCTGTCTTACTAAAAACAAACTCATACTATTTGTACTTAATGCTGATACGCAGTGCACTCTGAATACTAAGCTGGTGTGTATTTACAAATGTGAAAGAACCTGTGGTCCTTTTTATGCATCAGGTCGTCATAGAAACTAATAAACTTTTATTCCTGTGTCAGGGTAAAATAGTGTAACACAGATGTAAATTGTAGTTTAGGAATTACAGTGATGAAACAGTGCAGAAAAAGCTTCGGAATCTTCAGAAATCCAGTAGGACATTATGGAATGCAAAATATTGCAGTGTTAAATGCTTGAGTAGATAATTTAAAACAAAACAAAAAGCCCTACCAATTTCTGAGCAGTATTGAAAATGCTGATAGACTGACAAAACAATATACTGTTCTACAGGAATTTTGTTTGTGCATGTATGTGAAGATGTGTATGTCTGTAGTGTGTGTCTGTGCGCACATACAAGTCAATATAATGAAAATAACAAGAAATGCTGTATTGTGTATATGTAGTTCTTATGGCTGGAAAAAAGTTTTTAAACATACTGTATGATCCTCAACCTTTCAGATTAATGTAGCTGATTTTGCTCCAGCTTGTTTCTTTATTTGGTATTTAATTTTCTTTTATAAACTACCTGAAATATGAATACATTAATATTTTAACTACAAGGGAGATAGTTTGACTAGCTTAAGTGCCAAAGTAATGTGATTACAAGATGATTTATTAGAAGTCATTAAAATGATTTATTAAGGGAAAATGTTGTGCTACTGAAGTTATTTTTTTTTCTCTGTTGAAGATGGGGTCATGGTGTTGTTTTGGTTTCTCCTGGCAGAGGAAAATAATCTGTAAAATTCAGGAAAGCATTTCTCCGTATGGATATTGGCATTTTAATACATGGTATTAGCAAGATTGTGGCTAGAAAGAGGTGGAAAGAAGATTTTTTTCTTACCCTATCTCCTCATTTGCCTTTGTGCCCCTCAACAGGATGACATCATCATTGCAGTCCTTGAGTTCAAGGACTATATGGATCTTGCTGCAGCAGCATTGCTACACTATGTTCCTCAAAGAGGGAGGGGAAAGAGAAGGGCAAGCCCATGGCAGAGTTGGTGCAGGCTGCACCCTTTAAATGGGTGGAAGAGTGCCGGTTCTATCATGCCTCTTCAAGTGAAGAGTGTGGCCTTAAAACAAAAATATGACCCATAATATTGTACTCAAAAAAACTAGAGAAAAAGCTTTTCAGTCATGATCCAGTTTTCCTTTTGTGAATTCCTTTGGTCAATATTATTTTGTAAACAGGAATTTTGACAAAATTGAAGAATTTCTTGCAATATGGGAATAGTTTCTCTTGTTTTCCAAGGAAAAGGGAGATGTGCAATTGGGAATGTGAGAGTTGATAGGTGTTGGGGAAAGAGGAGTGATGGTGTTTTGTATCGGTCCAGGACTGTTTCTGCAAAGTTAGTACTTTGATTTTCGCTGCTGGACCATAGCTACTTGTTCTTAAGCATAGTTTTGTCTAATTGTTTCAAAAGAGACTTTTTCTTGAAAGATGAAACAAAATGGGATACGTTTGTAGAAGACAAATAATTTCTCTGGAAAGTATATATTACTATGAGGTGGGTGATATGTATGGGCCTAATTCTGCACACATTGGACTCATTGTAAATCTCACATTGACTTCAATAGGAACAGGATCTGGCACAATAAGGAGGAATATATTAAACAGTGGAGGTGTACATATGCCACAAAAGAGTAATGTATCTTTTTCTGTAGACATGGTGGAAAGAAGACATGGTAATGCAAAGAAACATTTAAGAGAGAAATTGGCCAGATCTGCTGAAACTTTATCAACATAAGTACTGTATCAAGTAATATGTAAGGGCAGTTAGCACTTCCAAGCTAAATCGTATCAAGGGACCTTGCTGTAATCATCTCCACCTATCCATAGATGAAGAATCTGATCAACAAGTCCCATACCAGAGAGTTCCTAGAGCACATTGCCTGTGTATAAGGATACAAAAATCATCCTTCTCTTGCACAAAGTATCTGGGCCCTACTGTAACCAAATCTCTGCTAACCCAGATAACTGACTTTTTTTCTAATCCATCTTCTAGGAACAGATGATTTGGAACCCCTCTTCCTTTTAGCTTAAACTTAAGAACATTTCGCTAACTCTCTACCCACTTGATACAAGCCTAGAATTTGAGGCCCATGCATCTCCCAAAGGAACAACCCAAGGAAGCTTTTGTGATGATATGAGCTTAGAGACTCAGTGTTATCCTACTCCAGCCTACTACAGACATACTCCCTGACTCCATGTTTTGTCAAGAAAGAGAAATAAAGATGAAGATGAATTCAACAAGGAATGGCAGTATATTGGTAGAGGAGGCGGTGATGGGTGAGAGGAGAATGAGAGAGAGAGAGAGAGAGAGAGAGAGACTTTCTTACTACAACTCGGGCATTAGCTTGACCACTGGGAAGACCTGCATGACCAGCCACCATGGCAACCAGCAAATGAGGAGCAGGAGCTTGAGACATCTCAACTCCACCCTTTTCCCCCTCTTTTGTCAGTCATAAAAATTAACTGGCCAACGTGGAGGCTGGCATTCATTTTTGTGTTGATTAGAGGACAGAAAAGATCCCAGTGTCCCCTTCTGTGCCATTTCCCTCTCACCAAGCTAAGTGGATCTACAAATATGTTGCAGCCCTTGATCTCTTTCCTGCCACCTAGCTCAACATGGGTGCAGGTACCTGGCAGAGTTCAATTACAAAGATGTCCACAGGAAACTGTACATTCTGTAATTTGTGCTACTATCAAATGATGTGCTAGTAAAGAAACCCTTTATAAATACTGTTATTAACACAGTTTGATAGAGGGAATGAGCACTCTAAGTATGATGTTGAATCTTCCCACAAGGCCATTTTACATAATTTATTAACAAGATTGTCTTACTTCCTGATTTAAAAGATTTGTAACTGTAAGCTCCTGTGTTTTCCCTGAACAAGTCACGCAACACGTGCAGTAGGCAAAGTGTTAAAGGACTAGGAAAATATTATTTCATCACTCCTGTTCCATTAGAATTCACTTGGGTGGCTGAGAAAATGGTTTATGGATTAGACAGAGAAGAACAAGCTAAAACATTTCATACCTTCATCTCTGATAAATTCCCCAAACTCGTTCTTCGCATCGGAGCCATAAATAACAACCATACTTTTTACTAAAAAGAGCTTTTTTCCTATACCAGGTCTTTTGTCTTGGAGATGAATGCTATAATAAATTTGAAGTCTTAGGGGGGGCATTGTTTGAACTATAACATTATGGTTTTCAACTGTTGCTTCTATTATGAGGAGGATAAAAAGCAACTATGAAGCTTGATCTCTGTCATAGAAATGGATTAATTTTTCAGCCTTCAGCTTGGGTCAAGTGTGTGATTTTTCCCAAAAGTAACTTAACAATTAATTATTATTATATTTGTATTTACTGTATTACTCCCTTAGCACCTTTTAACCTCACCCCAAATGCAGTAGTAACTTTAATTGTACATAAATGAATTTTTAAATTTCCCAGATTGTTCTGCGGAGTAACTAATGTAGGAAAGCCTTAGAATAAAACACTATTAGAAATTGAGGATTAATTCACTGAGTGAGCTACTCTTTCCTTATAATTGGACAATATTTGTTTTAAAATTAAGATTAGGCTTAATGACTTCAGTAGTATTGCTTGGAAGATAAATGCAAACACCTTGAATGTTTGCATTAATAAACAAACTATTGACATTAAAATTGCTGTACCCATAAGGTTTAGTCTTCCAAAAGAATAATGTTTCAGTTGAGTAATGGAGACAGTTAATATAAAGGGTCTGAAGGAAGGGATAGTGTGGAAAAAATATACTGTGCCCTGCACTTTATACGTAGTTGTGTTCTCCTCACATATGCAAAGTTTATGGAGAGTCTAGCATTGAACACCCTAGAAGGAGCATCTCTAGATGAGTTAAAGGCATGACAAAAGTCCCTGCCTTGTTTACTAGCTAGCACCCATGAGACCCGTGCTGAGGGAGCACAAACTTTAACTTTAATAAAGGTGTATTGAGGGCTGCTGATAAGAGTTCTCTTCTCAGCACCCCAGAGGCACTATGTCTACACCTTCCTGACACACAAATGTAGCTATTGCCGTCTGGGTGGTGGGCTTATTTTATTTTATTTTTTTTTACCACTCCCCTTACAGGTATGTAGCCCTGAGGGCCTGATGTTACATGGTGCTTAGTACCTCCTTAATCTTGCTGAGCATGCTGAATTCCCATGAAGCTGAGATGCTCAGCACTTTGTAGGGTCAGTCCCTAAGAATCTCAAGCTCTAATGAAAGAATAAAGATGTAAAGGTTGGAACTAGAGTGTGGGGGGAAATGGAAGATGCTACCATATAATTTAACATTTTAAGACATATATTTTTTAAAAGCATGATCATTTCAGTTGCTGTTTCCAAGACCCCAAACCTCAATCCCCTTTACCAGGTGAACTGTATTGATTATCTGCATCTCTGCTTACCTATTTGCCCAGCGCTGAAGTCGTTATTTAGCACCCTTCCTATATGTGCCTGAAAAGGACTTCAGGGTTAGTCCTTTGTATGAAGGAGCATATCTATGGATCTGTTTAATTTTATTTATATTTTCAAAATGGTTTACATCAATAAAATGTGGTATCCTTAGACATCAACTCACCTTAGAGTGAACAAAGAATTGAGTTTTCGCATACAATAATACAAAACACAAACTTTATTTTTAGGCAGACAATCACTGTGCATTAGAATAAGGGGAACAATGCAGTTAATAGCAATTATAATAAAATATTTTAATGCAAATTATTAGAGACAAAAAAGAAGCATCTCTGTTCCTCTGGGAAGAAGTGAAATGTCATATGTTTTGTTTAGCACACTAAAATGTTTAAGAGCATTCTGATAACAAAGGGAATATAACTTTTCAAAAAGTTTCAAGTTTTGTAAATTTTAAGAGATTTTAAAACTATTCAACCCGAAACCCCAAGAATTTCTTTCTGTCTCCCTCACTCAATATTTATAATTACATAAGGTTTTTGAACTTCTCCCTGCATATCTTATTCTTGGTAACTAGCCAGTTTTGTATGTTACTAATAAGTCAGTTGATGTAGTTTTACTCTTTTTTTTTATATGTATTACAATGAAACGTGATCTAAGTTTCTGGCTCCAACTAAAAGTAATAAAATGGATTTTTGTATATAAACTACAGTTGTCTGGAAATGAGTCAACACATTTCAGATATGACCACTACAAATATGAAGTTGTCTTCCAGTATAATGAGCTTTGAAAGTGAAAGAAATTTATTGTAAAATCCGATTTGATTCAGTCTTCTCTGTTACTAAACCTCCCTTTCTCTTTAGACCAGGGATTGGCAACCTTTGGCACACGCGGGCAAAGGGATGTGCTGGCCGCCGCTTCCCGCGGCCCCCATTGGCCTGCAACAGCGAACTGCGGCCAGTGGGAGCTGCAATCAGCCAAACCTGCAGACACTGCAGGTAAACAAACTGGCCCGGCCCACCAGCGGATTTCCCTGATGGGCCGCATGCCAAAGGTTGCTGATCCCTGCTCTAATCCATCCCTGTTAATTTATTTTCACTGAAATAAGGGGTTTCAAACTGGGAAGGCATATTTTGCTTATTTGTATTTGGCACATGTGCCCTTTTAGCTCAAAACAAACACCCCCTCCCCCCCCCAAGATGAAGCCCTTATCTTTGCTAGATCTGAGTTCAGCAAATGAGAATTTTTGATATGGCAAACTGTTTAACTTTAAAGCAAAACTTTATTTTGTCTGTCTGAAAAAATAAAACTAGTTTTAAATACAAGAAATACCACACAAATAAATGCCAGTCATTTCTTAAACATTTGAATTTTTTTTACATTATTTCCAAATCTGTTCTTTCAAAATTGCCAGTTTAATATTATTGAATGCTTACTTTTAAGATAGTTCTCAGGTGCAATAAGCAGACACTTAATATTTGGTAGGGAATGGAGGGGTCAATGGTGTTTAAAATGTCTTTCAAAGTCCACATATTGTTTTCTTCTCAACGTAGTCCTACTGGTCAGAAGCAGGCATGACCAATTTAGGAAGTCCTTCTTTCTCAGTGTTATACATATTGTGAGCAGAAAATTATCTTGACTTATATGTTGGCAAACTGATGTTTTGATTCAATAAAAATGCTATTTTTATTTGAAAGACCTGAATGGTATTTAAACAGCATGCCGGAGGGGAAGTTCTTAAGCGCGTACCATAAACCATAGACATTATACTTTTTCCCTGAAAGTGGAGGAGTAGTTATGGTATTGTGCCATTGTGAGCTCTCTAATGTAGCTGCTCTAAGCTTCTGTGAACTCTCTCCTGTTGGCTTAAATACTCCAGCCCCTGCGAGTGGCAGAAGAAGCTACCCTGCAGATATAGCAGCGTCCACATCAGGACTCATGTTAGTGTAACATATGCTGCACAGGGAGATGGGTTAGTCACACCCTTGAGTGACATAAATTATGCTGACCCAAGCTGTGGCGTAGACATAACTTCAATATCTATATTTAACATCTTTGCAACTTAAGACCTGAGCCTGTGAGGCTCTGAGCATCCTCAGGTGCCATTAACTGCAGTGAGAGTTGAGGACACACTGCACCACATAGAACCAGACTATTAATTTGAAATATTTTGAGACAGAGTGTAAATTGCTGTATTTTTTTAGTTTCTTCTCTTCTGTCATTAGAACCGCATGTTCCTTAGGAGATCCTAATAACAGCACACACGTAAAGTGGGGATTAAAAAGTGAGCAATAATTTGGACGGAATGAAAAAATACACTGGGTGACATAGAGACAGTATAGGTGTACCGGTGTTGGTCCCAGGATATTAGAGAGACAAGGTAGGTGAGGTAAAATCTTTTATTGGAGCAACTTCTGTTGGTGAGAGAGACTATGTGGCTTGAAAGCTTGTCTCTCTCACCAATGGAAGTTGATCCAATGAAAGATATTACCTCACCCAACTTGTCTCTCTAATAGAGAGAGTACAGCATTTGATGAAATACTCATGGTTAATGGTTTCAGTGCTATGTCTCTTGTATTGAACCCCCATCAACTGACATCTGCGTGGCAATGCATTTTGGAAATGGGTAGCTACTAATTGAGGGTGAACATTAGTGCTTTGTATGGGAACATGGTCAAGTCTCTGTAGAACCCTCAAGTTCTGCATTAAAGGCTTAAACTGGTGTAGGGGCTTTGTGTGGGCCCTCTATGGACAGGTTAATTTCATTCCATTTGTTTATGACAGGAGTTAAAGTGTGACTGTGAAAGATGCCTTCGTACAAATGGCACCTTCTTTCTCATTGATCTGCTGTCATTAATATCTGCAAATTTTAGGAACAAAATTATGTTTTTACTGTACTCTACTCCTTTTAACTCTGCAAAGCCAATAAAGCTAAGAGACAGTGAGCTGAAAATTCTGTTCCACCTTGCTCATCATCAAGTCTTCCTTATTAAATTTCAATCAGTTGCACCCACACAAACCCATTGAAAATAACAGTATTGCATTGGTGAAATAGAATGAAAGACAATGAGCTCCTTATTCAACTAGGCACTCAAGCTGATGCATAAATTTAAGCATGTGAGTAAACTGAATGAGACCACTTATATCCTTAAAGCGAGGCATATGCTCTCATTGAAGTCAGTCTGCTACAGGAAGGAGAACTGAAATCATGTACTGGAATCCCATTTGTCCATCTTTGGCCTTTATAAAGGTGCCTATCACCTTAGTTTCTGATATCCAGCAAAATTATGAAGCATAAAAGTTCAAAAGCAAATGTTGTTTTCTCTCTTTCTTCCAGGGGTTTATGAATTTATATGTTCTAGTATTTATTTTTTCAGATTTTCAGCATCATTAAGGCTGTATTGAAAAGCTGCTACTACTGAAGGGCCTGATCTTAAATGGTGCTAAGAGCCTCCAGAGAGGCATTGGATGCCCTCATTGATTTTAGTGTAACCAAGTGAGAATATTTAGCATTTCTCAGCAGCTGCTCAACCCCTTGCAGGACTAGGACCTATAGTAGCAAGAACAATAATCAATAGTTAAAGGTGAGTGGTTTTTTGATGAGCAAATATATTTGGAAAGACATAAAGGTCGAAGTAAGCAATAAAAACATCAGTAAATCTGTTAGGATCTTTTTTTTTAAAAAAAAACATTATTCGTAGACAGGGCTGTGTCCTTTCCTTTGGTGATGGTAACAAGTTCTGTGACATTGCCACTTTGAGTTCTTGCTTCATTAGATTGGGTGACTGTTTATTTGAAATTGTAATGAAATATTTACTTTATAGAGCTATAAGGATTAGCTGTGATAATTGAGTGAGGCTGATCTAGAGCTTTCAGTGTAATAGGGCCCCCTTGTTTGAATACAGAGTTCAGTGAGAATGAACGAGCAAGTGAGTGTGTTTCTGCCTGTCACTTTCTCTCTACATGTTGCTTTTTCTTCTGGAGATAAGTGGGCCTAATGCTGAACAAATACTGGAAATCAGAAGCCACTGAGAATCATTCGCCTCTCGCTTTCCCATGGCAGCATGATAGACGCTCCGTCAAAGAGCCCCCCTCCTCTCAGCAAAGCAACAATTTTGTCACCATGAGCAAATCCAATTGAAAAGTCCCTTGGACTGAGAGGACGACTCCAGTTGTCAGAATCAGCAAACAGAATGAAAAGAACTAAGAGGAGTAAATTGGCACCTGGTGCAGCCATGGCTGCTTGTGATAGGCTGCTGCATTGTGTTGGATAGACATTCAGCCATTTTCAGATATAATGGGAGAAATTAATGCAAATGAGTGAATGGAATGAAATGTATTTTAATGCAGATTTGAGGGACTCTTGCAAACTGCTTGATAACAAGTTGCTGTAAGAAAAAGCCTACATTGTGAAGACTCATTTTTTCCCCATTTCTTCTCACTAGTGGCTCATAAGGGCCCTTTGTTCTCTAAGTAAACTCTTTCTAAACTATTGACATTGCTCATTTATGTGAATTTCAGATTTTTTTTTTCCTGACAAAGTAGCCTTGGGTGATCTGGGAAAACGTTAATTGCAAAAGGACAAGGAAACTGGCTGAAACAAGAAATGCAATCATTAAGTGTAATGTTGCAGTTGTCCATGCCTCATTATAACATGCATACAAGGCAATAAAATGCATGTTTCACAAACAAATCTTTTAACAAGTATAGTTCAAGAGCCTCCAGCTGTCCGGCTTTACATCTATCTTTTTGTTTTTCATTCATTATAGCAAATAAACCTTAGATACCATGAACAGTCCTTCATAATTATTTTAGAATTCTATAGATTTCAGCGAAATCAAGTTTCCTGCATTCAAAAATCATTATTTATGCTTTTAGCCATTTCTCTGGTAACCCAGAAAAAGGGTTTTATCATTATTTTGCTCTATTTAAAGAGCAGTTGTCACTAGCAAACAACTAAAAACAAAATAAAACTTGCTTCAGATCTTTGCAGCAGTTTAATATGGTCAGTGCTGTATTTTCAATAGCTGATTACGTGTTCAATAGTTTTTTTGTATAAAAGTATTAAAAATGTTGCAACATTTTGAAGTGATTAATCCTTTAAATTCATGGGTTTTTACCTTAATTTGCATGAACTATGTTTCATTGGAATAAAAACCACTGTGGCTAAGTTAATTGATTTAAAAAAAAAAAAGACAAAAAATGAACAGGTAAATAATCAGATGAAAAGGTCATCAAGTGTCAGTTCAGCTAGGAACCATTGAACTGTCAGATCCAAGAATAAAACAGCCAGAAAGAAAAAAGGTAACAGATTCAGCACTGTCCAGAAGTTCCAGACCAGTGATTAATGTGTAAGATAATGGACTTGGGAAATGAGTAAACACTCCCGTGCTCCCTGCTTTGTGCTTGAATGACTTGATGACAAGGGCAGAGCAAGGTGAGAATTTAAACAGGACTATAGGGAAAAGAGACAAAGACTAGGAACAACATAATGTGAGTGGGAGTCTGCTATTTTGTGTTTATAGAATCGTACAGAATAACTTTCTCAAAATAGGTTTTAAAATTGATTAAATTAAACTTTTAGCATTAGAAATGTACATTGACTAATAAAAATACTTAAATTATTTTCCAGGCTAAAACCAAAGTCTCGAATAAGTCATAAGTAAACTATTTCTCACAAACACAATCATATGATTCCTGTTGATTGTGCTTATTTGGTGCCTTACACCTTAGATGTGCCTCTTAATAAGGTGATCTCTTCTGCTAATTTTTATTAAACTAAACTGACTTTGGGTTACACATATAGGAAGCCAAGAAAAATGTTTCATTTGGTCAGTTTTCCTCCGTCTTCTATACTTTGCTGCAGACATGATGACATAGGTTTTTTCATTTGAAAATATTTTGAGGTTTAAAGAGAAAGGAAAAATAGCTCCAAATGCTGTTGCTCCTAGATTTTCAAAGAAGGATCATTCAGACATTTTGTCCTTTGTCCCAGCTTATTTTAATTTCTATACACAGGTATTTCCATTGGTCTGTTTTCAACAAGATCAGTCCCTCATAACATTTTAACTTTGTCAATTTTCTGCTCAATATTTCATTGAACAAAATGATCCCTAAGCACTTTTCAATTCAATCTGCCTGAATGCACAGACATTTGGTATTTATGCATTTTGGGCCAGATCCTCAGTTGGTAAAATCATAGGTCTAGTGGGAAGCTATGACAGCACACTACAGTTGAGGCTCTGCTGATGTATATTTGTTAATCTCTAAAGACACAGACAATTCACCACAAAAACACAGTACTCAACAGCAGGAACGTTATTGAACACATCTTGGACTTTTTCCTGGAGTTGACAGAGGTGGGTCCTCAATTAGTCTCATCGTGTTATTGCACAAATAACAGGCCTTCAGAGTGATTTCAGTGAGCTTTGGATCAGGCCCTTAATGCTGTTCTGAGTCTGAATCATTTTGAGGGAATCTCATCATTATTTCATGCAAACTACTTACGGTATATGCAACAAACAAGATGTTATCTCTTTCATCTATGTGCAAATAGCAATTAATGTTAGATTTAAGTAAATGTAGAAGTATAAGTAATTTTAATTGATTTTGTTCCATGCCAGTTCGGAAGTTTGTTTTATTCTTCAAGGCTTTTTTAAAAAGTTATAATTTGGTTAACATTCAGAAAATATTTTTGATCATCATTTTGTAAGAATTTGTAGTTTGGGAACTATATGAAGATGTGTGACACCTACATTGACCCAGGTTCTTGTTAGTAAACTAAAATCTCTTACATTAGAGCTTGACATAATACCTTCTAACTGCTACTTTGGAGAAGTTACAGGCTTTTCAGTGAATGTCTTTCATTTCAAAATGTCCATAATCACTTATTCACATAACAGTTCATAATGACTACATAGAGTTCTTCTTGTCTATGGTCAACTCATAGACCTGAGTTTTCAAATAATGATTATAACATAGGAAATTAAAACCACAAAAGACTCTGTTAATGGAGGAAAGGGTCTGAAAAATCCACAAAATCAAAGAATTCATAGTGAAGCTTCTAGCTATTGCAGTAAACATAGTACATAAAATCAGGCATTTTTTAGCACATACTACTCGGAGATCACAATAGTTTAAACAAATAGTGTCAGTCTGGATTTTTATTGCTATTACATTTTGAGATGGAGTTACAATTTGATCTGCAAGAGGGTAAGTAAAAAGTACCTGCTACTTAAATCTTCTAATAACATAGGTGTTTCTTTCACATTTTTGGAATATAAATATTTTTATTATTGAGACGTTAAGTTGACAGCACTGATGCATTCCAAAATTGTAGCACAATATCATGTTAACACATATTTAGTTCAAAATGTTATGTCTGTTTAATTGTAGAGAGTTTAAAAAACTTTAAGCAGTCCCACTGAATTCCTGTGTTTATAGTTGTGTGTATTTGAGTGTTTGTTTACAGAACTGGGCTTTAATTAGAATTAGTATTATTATTAGTATACCTAAAAGTATCTTGAATGTTACCCTTGGGGGAATTATGCACTACTGCGCATGCACACAATTTATGTCCCCCACATATTTCTTTGCTTCCCCACAGAAAAATGACTTTCTGACAGGGAAGTAAAGGGAAGCCCCGAGAGCTGTCATATGACCCTCCCCAGCAGTATATTTCGGGTGCCCAAGGCAGCCGGCAGAGAGATAAATCACTGTGGGGAAGGGGGCGGGACTGGGAAAGACCCAGTTGGTGGCTCCTACCCTGTGCCGGGCTCAGCTGCTCATCCTGGCTGGACTGAGAAGGACAGGGCTTTTTCTTCCCCTTCATGGCATCCAGGACCGGGTCAGACTCACCCCCAGATTTCTCCACTGGCTGCAGGAAGCTCTGCAATCTGCTCTCTGTGCTTCCTCCACCTATCACTCCTCAGCTGCAGGGGGAGGGATCACTGTCCAGGGAGCTGCTCCCCCATCCACCCAACCCCCATACATCCAGATCTTCTCATACCCAGACCTCTCATACCTCCCACCGAGCCTCACTCCTCCACACCTGGAACCCCCTGACAAGTCCCATTCCCACTTGCCCTGAACCTGGACCACCCCAATGAGTCATCTGCACCTGAATTCCCACCCTATCAAGCCCCAACTAGCTGCACCTGTATCCCGATCCCACTGATCCCCGCTCGCCAGCATCTGGACCCCCCCTTACTGAGCCCCTGCCACTGAGCTCTACCCCTCCCATATGCAGACCCCCACCTGAGCCCTAACCACCTTCACCTGGACCCCTCTGCATTACCATTTCACCCAGAACCCCCCAACAAGCCACTGTGCATCCAGATCCCCCCTTCGTGCCCAGAACCCCCCTGAGATGCCCACACCTGGATTGCCCCACACAGAACCCTCTCAAGCCACACCTGGATCCCCCCACACTAAGCCCCTTCACACTTGGATCCTGCCTTGCTGAGCCTGCCTACCCACACCTGGTGCACCTGGCACAGAGGAGCAGGCACCTGGGGTGTTTCTGGGGCAGGCCCAGTCCTTGTGCTGTGTCAGGTTTGGCTGCAGCCTCACCGCTGAGTCTGTGTCCTGGGGGGAGGTGCACAGTGATCTTCCACCTCTGTGCAGCCAGTGGCCTGTGCTCCCCAATGCCATGCTGTAGCCTCCACATTTATTTGACAAAATTTGCAGAATTTTGCAGAATTTTAAAATACTGTGTGCAGAATTTTTATTTTTTTGGCGCAGAATGCCCTTGGTAGTATTTGAGTGTTTAACAAAAGCTCCAATAAATACCCATATCTTCTGGGACACTTATAAGATAGGGACCAATTTTAATGATGGCAAAGTTGAGGATAATAGGGGATAATTGTCATGTACTTTATTAATGTAATTTACACACTAGTACATATGAAATGCCCATTTGATTGTATTGCATTCCTCCCATTGTCCGCATGTGACTTGCCATCTTATCTCTTCAGATCAGGGACTGTCTCGTCCTATGTGTTGGTACGTTGCCTGGGCTTTGTGCATTATTGCAATATAAATATCAAATAGCAATAGTATAATTAGTGAGGCAATCAGAAAGTGAAGCCTTTAATTCTACCTGACCTCAGTTCAAACCCTGTATCAGAAACTGGACCAACATTCTCAATTTATCACCCCCTCTTTAGTACGTCTATGAAGTTGCTGTGACAGGGACAAGAAGTGGAGTCATATTCTTCTAGCAATAACAGCACAACCAGACCACTGGGGAGCTAGCTCCTATGCTTTGTAAGCATCTCAACAGGGATAAAAGAACGTTCAGGGATAGTTAATTAATTAATTATCTCTGTGTGTGTGAGGTTTTGAGGGTTTTTTAAAATGTGAACTTTAGTTTTTCTAGGAGGGGGAACGTGTCACATAAAATAGCTGTTCCCAAATTCCTTCCCCAGTTTATGCTCCTCCCCCATTTTCCGTAAAGCGTACTGGCTGTGAGGAGTTTTTGTGTGGAAGGTTGCAGTTTTGTTCCCTTCCCCACTGTGCAACAGAGAGGTCTAAGTTCCTAATGCACACATTTTCTGGATTTAGTCAGAGCCATAAACATGACACTATCTGGACTTGGTCCAATTCCATACGAGAGTTAAACCTGTGAAAAGTTCCCATAGGGACCTTTGACACTTTATACTGTTCATCACAATAACTGTTCTGATGTTGGTCCATGTTATTGGGTCTTGTCTCTGCAAGCCAGCTGTGGAGTTAAGCCTTTTGGTCCCTTGTTCCTATTTCACTTGTTACAATAAAATGAACAACCCTTTCATCTTTCCAAGTTATAACTAAGTAAAAAGTGACATCCCCGAAAAACTACACATGTAGGAATAATGTGCCATGTTAATTATATATGTATATAAATATTTGTTAAATAACTATTAACTACACTATGTAATGACAATTTCCTCTTTGATTTTTAATTCAGTTATATCCTTCAAGCTAAATCACCATGCTGTAACAAAATAAAATGATGCATGTAGGGTTTTTTGGGAGGGGAGGGGTGGAGGGACAAAGGAGAGTTGCCCCCCACCCTCAAACTGCAAGTCTCGGACAGGTGTGGAATTTGTCCCCCCACGTGCGGCCCGACTGACTGGATCTGCCCTACCAAATATAGAAGTAAAACGATGCAAAAAATACTAAAATGTAGCACTCTGTTACATTTATTTTCAAAGAGAATATAGGTCTAAAGTTTTTATATTTTAGTTTATACTTTATATTGGAAACTGGAGCAACAAACAGCTGTTAGACAACAGAAATAATGCCTTTGGTAACTTTTTCCTGTTCGCATATGCATAGAGATTAAAAAAAGTAATATAGTTTTATCTATCCAGGTATATCATTTAGAGTATATTGAAGGCTAACATGAACACCATCACTGAAGCCAGGGGAAAGTCCAATATTTAATTTAGACCCAGGGCACAATTTATTTTTGTCCATTTGTTTTTACGTGATAATCTTTCAAAAAGAAACTGTTCAGAAAGCAACCTAGTAGCCCTACTCTCTATATTCCGGACTGTGTGCCCGTCTTCAACATTTTGTGAAGGTGCCATCCTATTTTGTTTTTGAAAGCTACACTAATTGCTATAAAAAGATCAAGTTTGCAAGCAGTTTCATAGATTCATAGATTCATAGATACTAAGGTCAGAAGGGACCATTCTGATCATCTAGCCTGACCTCCTGCACAATGCAGGCCACAGAATCTCACCCACCCACTCCTGCGAAAAACCTCACCTATGTCTGAGCTATTAAAGTCCTCAAATCGTGGTTTAAAAGTTGTCACATAGCAGGGAATGAGACCTTCTACTAATTTCTTCTGCTAAGTACACGATTAAACCTATGCTTACTGTTGGAGTATGATAGCTTTTACAATGGTGACCACTATTAGAAGTGGCTAATTAGAAGAGAAATTGAGACATGTCATAATTATCCTTACATCCCCAGGAAAAGGGAAAAGGGGGCACCCCTGACTATACATGAAATGTTTGATTAATATGTATTGTAATCTTTTCCTCAAGAGGTTTACAGAACTGCAAAGTATATAAATGCCAGGATGTCTCTGTCTCTGGATATGTTTATCATTGTATTTGTAAAAAGAAAAGGAGTACTTGTGCGAATACAGACTAAGATGGCTGCTACTCTGAAACCTGTCATTGTATTTGTAGTATACATAGACAGATTAATAGATACATACATAGAATCATACCTACTTATTGCTTTAAGCTATTACATGTTCAAACAGATGTTGTAGAAAAGATTAGCCTCTTTTTGCATGTGCTAGCGTGCAAACCTTTTAAAGGCATCTATGAATGATTGCTTTGGTTCAGCATGAGTGCAGTGAGAAGAAATGTACCTCATCTGTAATACACTGTGTAGACTAATATCAGCTCCTTTTTTCTTATATTGCAGTGAGATATTGATCTGGTAAAATGCTACCATATTGGAGCTGTCTGTTGTGGTATTCATCATGCTGTCACATCCCTAGTGCCTTGGAGTTATTGAAAAGTGGAATTGAGGGAGTTCTATCATTGTGTGTTGCAATCCATTCGTAAGAAAGTTAACTAAAACATTTAAGATAGTATTCTTATTTATTTATTTTTAGTTAGGACAAATTCACTTTTTTCTTGACAACAAAACCACCTTATTCGATGCATAGAATAATAGGGGTGTTAATAGGGGTGGTTTAACTGTTCTTGGGGCTTGTTTCTCTTATATAATGTTCTTTATTCAATGCTTATACCTGCTGCCTTCACTGTTGCAGATGCATTTGGGTTCTCTCCTTTGGGAGTAATATATCTGAGAGCTGTGGCTTCATTGCCCTTATGCTTTTATCTGATAGCTGTGAGAAGGTAAATGATGAATTTTTATATGTAGAAAGCTTTTAGTTTCTTCCCACACTAAAGTATCAGTTAATGTTAAAAGAGCTTTCAAAAATATATAAAGATACTGTCAATCTGCACTGAGTAGATTAAACAGTTTGAGTGAATTATTTTTGTTTTGGAGTCTGCCTGGCAACCTGATGATGTATTTAAAAGGATGTCATGTTTTCTATGAGGCCAGGATGAAAGAGGGATTTATTTTATTTTATTATTTTATTTTATTTTTATAAGTGTTTTCAACTAGCACTGCTAAAATAAAGGTCTGTTCTGCCATTACAAGCCCCGCTTTCAGAGTTCTATTCTTAACTGGAAAAATTCACTGCATCTTGGAATTTAGGATATAAAAGATCAGCTCAAGATTAATTATTTTAAAAAGCATTTTTTTCCATTTTCCAAGTGCAAACCCCTCCCCCCCAAAACAAAACCAACAACAACAAAACAAAAGAGATTTATAAGGTTGGGGTGTAATCATGGAAAATGCTGAGCACCTCTTGCGAGGTGTTGAGTGCTCTCAACTCCTATAGATTTCAGTGGAAGTCAGGGATGTTCAGTGCATCACAGGATTGGGTCCAAAGTGCTTTGTGTCAGAAATCTTGTATTCTTATGTCTTTTTGGAAAGCACCACAGAAAACATTTTTTTTTCTTTTGAGTCCAATGTTCTTTAAATGAAGATTTGAAAGACATTTATCAATATGCCATTTCCTTGGTCTAAAAAATATGTTGGCGATACTGGGATTTAAAGTCATTGTCAGACATGCATATTCATCACAATTTTAAATGAGAATTTGAAATAGACTTTAGTACTGAGATAGATCTGAATATATATTATGGATCTATAGTACATGCATGCACTGTTGTTAATACACATTCACAGCATGCACTACAGTTGCTCAAAAGGAGCCTTCAGGGCCTCTATGATGTATGACATTAATGAATATTGAGATTTTATCCATGTTTTGTGTATTGTTTTTAAAATGTCCATTAACATGTCACTGGTTTCAGAAAAGGTGCAGAATGACTAGCATGACAGCGTTTATTTCTTTGTCACTGTCTTAAAAACAGATTTTCTCATTCCCCATAAACCACATAAAGGACCAGAAGTAAATACACACAAGAAAAAGTACTGAAATTCAAGGCTTAAAGTAGACCCTCAGCTCAAGTCAGTTGTGCCTTTGTGCTCCATTGGAGTGCAGCTATTGAACCAGATTCTCAGGTATGGTCTAGGGGCTCTATGCCATGCCATCAGCAGAATCTGATTGTGGAGCTGACATACCTGGCCCCTGGATGATCACCCCAGCGGGGCTTCTATGAACCTTCCCCCCTGCTGGTGATTAGCAGGGTGTGTCTGGGGCTTCTTTATAGCCTGTCCTCATCACTTCCCTTCTTGACTGCCAAACCTTGTGCTGTACTGTAATGACCCTCTTCCATCCAGGCTTCCCCAATACATACATCTCTTGCCTTCAGTACATATGAAAGGTTGCCAGCAGAAGTGGCCATATCAGATTATTTGCCAACAGGTGTGCCCATAGCCCTTTCCTCTTTGAATCCTGCAACTGTCTGCTTCTTCTCCGCTGGGTCAAGTTCAAGTTTCTTGTCATCTCCTTCAAGGTCCTATCTAACTGCCCCTCCCTGTGTATCTATCTGTGTCTCTTATTTTGTTGATCTAATTCCACCCTGTTTTTCAGGAACTGTCTCCATGCTTTTTGCAAAATACTCCCATGGAACATCCTCTCTGAGCTGGTCTGCAAAGCCCAGCAACTTTCCTTGTTTCAATCCCTTATCAAGAATGCTGCTTCCACAGTGTGCACAAGAAACTGAATGATCTCTTTATTTCAACTGTTTACCTCCAGACACCTCTCTTTAGAAGGGTGGGTGTTGAATGTTCGGAATGAGGGTGCAATAGGACAGTGGAATGAGGGTGAGGAATTGATGTGGGAGACAAAAGAAAGGGATGAAATGTGGAAGGAAGATAGGCGGAAGAGAATTCAGTGTTTAACTTAAAGGAAAAATAAGCAAAAAAACTCTTACCACCCCTCCCCCCCGACAACAAACAATATATGGCTAATAAGACCTGTGCCCCTCATCACTCGCTTTGTGAATGTTGCATCCCTTTGTCCCCACTCTTTCTCCATTTGTGCTTGTCTTATTATATGTATGCTGTCCTGGACTGCACCTTCATCTCTGTTTAGAAAGCATCTAGCAAATTGTGGACGTTATCATAATGGGGAAATAACATAGGCAAGATTCTGGTATTATATAAGTCAATCGGAGTTTTATCACTGGTTTCAGTAGGAGGAGGATTGGGCTCATATTATGGCTTGTGCAAATATGCCAGCATATTGAAGGTATTGATTTATTTCTTGACACATGGTCCAAGTGAACTTGGATATATTGGAAAAAATAATACATAAAACTACTTTTTAAATGATACTAATGTGTTTGGAGACCTTCGTGCCACATAATACATTTCTATTGTTACACAATCAGCCTGTCTTTTTTTTTCTTTCATTCAAAGTCAGAATATGTACATAAATATTTTTATTCCCCAACTAATATTTTCCAAGGATCCTTTTCTCAGGTGTACAGTTTTTGAAAAAAAATGTTTCTTATGCAATCTTGAGTAATATAGGTTCATATCTCTTCATCTTATCCACACCTGCTAAATTTCCTATCTTGTCCATTGAAAAATGTCTATGGTGCAATAATGAAATCATTTCCCTGTCCTATAGAGTATTTAGATCAACAAGACCTTCATGTATTAGAAAGGGCAAGTAGTAATGCTTTTGGCAAAGCCATTAGTGTGGTATTGGTATTCACTAGAAAGGACAGAAATAGAACATCACTGTCCTCCATAAACAATTCCAATTTGATCTGTGAACATGATAAAATCTTGGCTTCTCAATGCATTTAGGTGCTGTCATAGCTGTTGTTGCCAAATAAGAATGCAGTGTGATGTTATTATAGTAAACAGCACTTAAGCACAGCTGGCAGAATTGATCAGGGCCACATTAGAGTGAACTTCAGCAGATGACTGACGCAGCAGAAACAATAACTGAATATGCAAACAGTTCTTACAACGAATGCTCTGGGGATGAGGCACCATTATTTTTGACTTTGAACAGGGAAGAGGAGCAGATTTGTAACCTCCTTCCAACAAAAAGGTTCTGGGTATTCTATAAACAGCTGATTGCCATTTATAATAGTAGCTAGTTATAAAGCAAAACTCTGGGCTCCCTTGACTATTTACATTTAATTAATTATTAAAGAGAAAAGCATAAACATCAGATATGTTTGTTTAATGTTTCACACAGGATTTTTTTACTAGAAAAGGCTTTTCAATTAATGTTAATCATCAAGGACTTCCTGTTTAATTTGCACAGAAATGTATGTTTGCCTCAGTGAGGGCTTTCTCCCCCCTTTCAAATTATTGAGAGAGCTAATTATGTGACCACATATTGCTATTCTTGTATTGTAATAATTTGGATTACTAACAATGAACAGAGGATAAATACTCTATGAACCTCATTCATGCAGAATGTAAATCAAGATTTCTTTTGGTATCACTTGAGGTTGTTTGCATGCTACACATTACCAAAATATTTTAAATCTAAGTAAACAACTATGCTTCCACGTATTTTAGCATTGTACAGTGTTACCTATCCCTTAAATTGTTCAGCCATCCCCACCACTTCCCCTCCCCACCAAATAAAGAGAGAGAAACAAAATTGCACATTGGAAAATTTCTACATTGGAAGTGTGCACAGTAATAAAATCTCAGTTTCTCTAACCCTAGTGTAATTTTTTGCCATTTCTCTAAAATGAATGCCTTATATTTAAAAATGAATATGAATAAGAGGGAAAATGAAGATGTGATGGGGAATAAGAATACAATTCACACAGCCAGCATCTCTTGTCCAGTGAAATCTGTCCATGTGAGGCCACTGTACCACTTAAAGCCTCACGCTGCCTCTCTTTGGGGGCAGAGGTACAGCTGCGTGCTGTGGAGGAAGCTGTTTAGGATGTCTCAGCTGGAACCACACTTGCAACACCACTGCCATGAAATCTTCTCCCAGAGAGTATGGATGGGCTGCAGTCCCCATTCCAGTTTATAAATGAGATAAAGAGCTATGTCGCAGCCTTTAAGCTGCCCAAGGATACAGATGAGATTGGTGGGTTACATTGTTCCCTCACCCCCCCCCCCCGAACCATCCATGCCCCCTGGAACCACCCATGCCACAAATCCATGTTCCTCCAGCTCTGGACAGGAGGAAGTAGTTTCATCAAACGGTACATATGTACATTTCTAATATATTTTTTTTGTAAACTATTTGTATTGTAGTTCTCAGTATTTTACAGAAAAGCAATAGTGAAACTGTAGGCACACTTCATAATCTCTAATGGCATTTCTCACTTTGAAGGTATGCAGCCCATAGCTCATGCAAAATTTGCCTGAGAATAAGTGTTCACAATTTTATGATCATTCTACTGCTACTTCCCACCAAAATTGCAATTCTTTCTCCCTTGCCTATTGCAGAAAAAGCAGTTTTATACAAATACAATATTCTTATTGATCGTGAGGAAGCATTTGCAGTTAACTCATGATCCTTGTCTCATTCTACAGCAGTTTATTGCATAAAAAGTGATGTTTTTATGCAGCTGCTCTTGTGACAAATTATAAACTTCACAGATTCTAGAGGACTTTATATATAACTATAAATATTCAAACCTTCTGTTACAGATATAAGTATACAATGCTTTCTAGAACTCTCAAGCCATAATTGGCAATCAGGTGGGAGCTACTTTGACTCTGAATGAGCAAACCTTGGGGAGCAGCATAAATGAGAAATTGGAATTATGTGACATTTATAGAGTGGGCAGTTCCTTCACAGAAATGAAGCATCCTGTCTGACTGTTTAATCTGTGTGTCAGTGCTTCTGTGGGCCAGTGGCAGTGGAGGCAATCTTGGGACTGATAGAGCCAGTACCCTAGGAATTTGCTGTCACCAAGGAAGTGTTTAAGCTTCACAAAACTCACCTGGTATATCAACACACTCGGTTAAGATGTTACCTTATTGCATGTTTGCAATGAATTGAGCTTTACTATACCAAAATGTTGCAAGAATTCAGTGAATTGTGCTATTTGCACATTTTGAAGCCTTCCCCATTATTATATTGTAATATCCATGCTCTCTTGAGCCAATGGTGGGAACAAGCTCCACAGAGACAAGGTCCAGACAGAAAACATTACTATACATTCTCCATTTAAGGGTCTTCACCTATTCCCTCTGAGACTGACCTCTAAAGAGTTTTTAATATATCATTGGCCTTATCTAGTGCCAAATGGGTATAGCAACAGCTCCTGATTCCAAGGAGGAGGTAGTTTCTACGTAGCACTGTGCAGTGCAGACAACTATTGTTGTCCTGGGAAACACAGACCAGTATGTAGTAACAGGGTCAGGGATAGGGGTACAGTTGACATGTCTGAGAAACCAGATGTTCTGTGTGGACTGGGATGGTTGAATTCTTCCTCAGCTAATTTAGTCAGTCAAATGGAGAAGAGTTATAATGGGTCCACGTCCTAACTGGGCTTTGCCTAGTTGGCTCCTTAATTTTGAAGCCCAGTTAGGGAGATAAACATAGGGATGATGTGGCTCAACAATTGACCTCTGCCCTGTCTTAAAAGCAAACAAGCAATGACCCAAAAAATGATGATCTGAAGGGGGATTCCTTTAGAAAACTGCATATTAGATTACGGAGTGTGCTTTCCTACTTCTCAACCTAGTAGTATTAAAATGACTTTTTTAAACCAGACCCCATCTGTCTCCCACCAGGACTCAGAGTTCTGTGAAAACTGAGGACGGTGGAAAACATTGACATGATCTCTCCTTATCTTGGCCTTCCAGAAATCTCTGCAATCAAAGTTGCAACAGAAGTTTTCTTTTCATATCCCGACAGTAGTGCCAGGAATAAAAAAGACCCATTACAGTTTTGTAGTAAAGAGTTGTGTACTTGCTTGGGAAAGGAGTGCTGATGAAAATGAGCCTTGCATCTCCAGAGGGAACAGAAATATGCAGAATAGAACTTTTATGCAATTTTTTTTACATATTAGATTTATGCAAGGTTGCTTATTGACTCATTTATTAACTGACTCCTTTGATCTAGGGTTCACCCTCACAGAACCGCACATAGTACATGAATACAAATATGACAGGCAGTCTATATGAAATATATGTCCTTTTCATGTGAAAGCAGATCTTCGATTGCAAAATTCTGCTCAGCTAACCTGTTTTCACACTCATAGGAGTTTCTGCAGCTCAAGAAAAGGGCTAGCTTGCCACAGAAACAGTATTTGTATTCTTTCAGAGTTTTCATGGTCAGGAGTGATGCATAAATCAGGCCCTTTATTATTAGCTGAAATAACTTTGACTCAGAGTAATAATGTTAGAGTGAGGACTTTTCTTGCTGAAGGAATGGGTTTAAATATATCCCTTTGTGATCCAGAATTGCTGCCCATATCTTGTATGACTCAGATGCCCAGCTCTGGGATGATTTTTTTCCCTAGCCATAGTATCTGGGCATTAGCTTTTAAATCCCAGCTGGCGCTTATTTAGCTTTACTCCTATCTTTGATACCCATTGTATGTATGTCAAGAGACATGAGTGGTCTGAACACCTGAAATCTTAGGTTCCTATGGACCAAAAATTGGGTAATGGTTGTGTAATGGATGGGTTGCAGAGCGTCTCGAAGACAATTTTTTTCTGCTTGTAGCTTAGAATTTCAGATATTCATACTCCAGACACCTTCTAGCTTGGGTCCAGTCGTCTCTTCCCCAGATCAGCCACAGGTGTTTTCAAAAGGCATCTTGGGTGGGATTCCATGAAAAACCAACCCTGATTAACTCACTTCCCAGCCTTAAATAGGATTTACATATGGCAGAATCATTTGTTTCCCAGTTTGATCCCCACTCCCTACTAGTGTAAAAATACTAGCAGTGCAAGATGGGGTCCAGTACCAGGTGACATGATCACAGGACCCTGCATTATGAAAGTAGCCTCTCAGGAAGCTTCTCAGGAAGATGGGAGGTTAGCATCTTCAAAGTCCTATTGTTCTCCCTAATGGCCCATCCAGACTGATTACATTCATCTGGTAGGTATTCCCCACATGTAAACACAGTTGTATTTGTTACATAGTCAATATTCCTACTTCAGATACAGAAATGATACATTCATACAAATGGGATAATCATATTCAGTAAATCATAACCTTTCCAATGATATCTTGCGTGGCCCATCTAGCATAAATCACATCTTAGTTGTGTCATATTCACATCACAACTATATCTGAAGAATATGGGATGTAGTGTCACAGGTTGCATGTGTCCATTCCTGAAATAAATGGGAGATGTGATTTTGCATAGGAAGTAGCATAAATGTCTCAATCAGCAGCACTGAACAGATCTGGAATTATGCTGGTCTGTAGAGCTGGGGCAAGGTCAGTCTGTTGTTGTCATGCACACTATCCCTCCAGATATAATTTCCATTTTGACAAACCTGGAGGTATAAATCAAGAAGATATTATATCTCCAATACTATGATGTGTGAGCTATAATAGAAATGGGGATTGCTCATATGACATTTTTTCCCCTCCCCAGTTCAAATACCTACATTGGCTGAATCCTTTGTGACTTCCATTGACATTTCTATTTTATGTATACAAAAATGAACCTTTTCTATCTTGGCAAATGTAGTTGGACCAGAACATTGATTAAGTGTTAATGTAAAGCTAGAGAAAGATGCATTTTCCTGGTTTAATTTGAACATTTTATTTTATTTCTCATTAAAAGGGACCAGTGCTCATTTTGCAAGTTCAACACTGGTATCGTTTGCTTTTTTTTTTGGCAGGTCCAGTAATGACAGCTGACAGTTGGAAGCTTAACTGGGTAAAAGTACTAATCTCTTCAGTAGTTGAAGTTCCAATAAATATTAAGTTAGTCAATTTTATCTGCCTTCCCTTCATTATTGGATCTATGATCAAATTAAATTCATACAATCTATGTCCATTATGCTATTTTGTGGTCTAATTTTGATTGCCAGTATAGATCTAGTCCACATAGACAAGGATTTACAAAAGCCTAAGTGAAAGTGCTTACTATTTTACTCGTTGGAAGTTATTAAATTGTTTAGATAAGACAAAAATGTTTATCAATTTCAGACTAAAAACTAAAAAAGTCTTAAAATGTAAATAATTTTGTATAACAGTCCTATCCTGCTCTAATGGAAGTCAATAGGAGTTTTGCCATTAACTTCAATGGGAGCAGGATGGAATTGAATGTATATACTCTGAAGACCAATGTAAACAGCTGTGTCCCTGATCCTGCAGGAGGTCTATGCTGTGGATCATATGTCCAGGGGGAGTTACTTGCAGGATCCAGGCCTAAGATTCTAACTCTTCAAAAGTGACACAAAAATGCACAATAATGGCTTTCCATTGAAAAATCTAACACCTTTTTTTGCAGCTCTTTTTTATGATAAAAATCTACAGTCCCTAAATATAACAATAGGTATATTGGCTCTGATACTCCTCTCCCTTGCATGAGTGAAGATCAGGAGTAACTTCACTAAAGCCCCATTTTTTATAGCACCAACAGTGTGCTAGGTGGCAAGTCTTGATAGATCACAGATATTTCAAAAGTCTCGATGTGAGTGGCTTTGCATGTCTGCCTGTTACAAGGGCAGTGGAGTTTGTATTATATTCTGCTTTGATATTTGTGGATTTGTTTTTCTGAGTCTTCAAATTTGCAGGATTTCCATACATGCACGTATATGGAATATATATTTATAACATGACACAAACCATGGATGTCATAATAGATCACAGTGATGCTATGGCTACATACCATGCCATTTAATAACTACAGAAATATGTATTGACACAACAGAAAAATGACAGATGGGTCCATCATGTTATCTCCCATCAGTCTTATAAGTAGTTACATGTTATGGATAATTTTTTTTAAAATGACATCTAAATTTCCACAGGTACAATTTAGAGGCTTGTTGAGACAGCAGTTAAAACTAGACACATCATATCTACTATTACAGCACAGTAGACCCTCAGAGTTACAAACACCTTGAGGATAGATGTTGTTCATAACAGACATTTTTGTAACTCTGAACAAATCGTTATGGGTGTTATTTCAAAAGTTTACAGTTGAACAGAAGAAAAATGCTGCTTTTCCTTTATTTTTTTAGTAGTTTACGTTTAACACAGTACTTTACTCTATTGGCTTTCTTTTTTCTTTTGTCTCTGCTGCTGCCTGATTGTGTACTTCTGGTTCCAAATGAGGAGTGTGGTTGACTGGTCAGATCATAACTCTGGTATTGATAACTCTGAGATTCTACTGTTCTACAATATAGTTTATAAAATGCGCAATATATTATAGTAATTAAGGGCTTGATTCTGATTACTTCCACTTTGATCAAAAAAGTACATAAGTCATATCTGTACAGGCCAAATCAAGAGCATTTATACTACATACTGCATAATTGCAGCAAGGAAGGTTTAGGTTGGATGTTAGGAAAAACTTCCTAACTGTCAGGGTGGGTAAGCACTGAAATAACTTTTCTAGGGAGGTTATGAAATCTCCATCATTGGCGATTTTTAAAAGCAGGTTAGACAAACACCTGTCAAGAATGGTATAGATAATACTCAGTCCTGCCACGAGTGCAGGGGACTGGATTAGATGACCTCTCAAGGTCCCTTCCAGTCCTGTGATTCTATGTATGAATCTGCAGGCCCTACTAGCTTCTTGCTGCACCAATGGAGCTCTGCTGCTTAGAATCATAGAATCATAGAATATCAGGGTTGGAAGGGACCCCAGAAGGTCATCCAGTCCAACCCCCTGCTCAAAGCAGGACCAAGTCCCAGTTAAATCATCCCAGCTAGGGCTTTGTCAAGCCTGACCTTAAAAACCTCTAAGGAAGGAGATTCTACCACCTCCCTAGGTAACGCATTCCAGTGTTTCACCACCCTCTTAGTGAAAAAGTTTTTCCTAATATCCAATCTAAACCTCCCCCATTGCAACTTGAGACCATTACTCCTCGTTCTGTCATCTGCTACCATTGAGAACAGTCTAGAGCCATCCTCTTTGAAACCCCCTTTCAGGTAGTTGAAAGCAGCTATCAAATCCCCCCTCATTCTTCTCTTCTGCAGACTAAACAATCCCAGCTCCCTCAGCCTCTCCTCATAAGTCATGTGCTCTAGACCCCTAATCATTTTCGTTGCCCTTCGTTGTACTCTTTCCAATTTATCCACATCCTTCCTGTAGTGTGGGGCCCAAAACTGGACACAGTACTCCAGATGAGGCCTCACCAGTGTCGAATAGAGGGGAACGATCACGTCCCTCGATCTGCTCGCTATGCCCCTACTTATACAACCCAAAATGCCATTGGCCTTCTTGGCAACAAGGGCACACTGCTGACTCATATCCAGCTTCTCGTCCACTGTCACCCCTAGGTCCTTTTCCGCAGAACTGCTGCCGAGCCATTCGGTCCCTAGTCTGTAGCGGTGCATTGGATTCTTCCATCCTAAGTGCAGGACCCTGCATTTATCCTTATTGAACCTCATTAGATTTCTTTTGGCCCAATCCTCCAATTTGTCTAGGTCCTTCTGTATCCTATCCCTCCCCTCCAGCGTATCTACCACTCCTCCCAGTTTAGTATCATCCGCAAATTTGCTGAGAGTGCAATCCACACCATCCTCCAGATCATTTATGAAGATATTGAACAAAACGGGCCCCAGGACCGACCCCTGGGGCACTCCACTTGACACCGGCTGCCAACTAGACATGGAGCCATTGATCACTACCCGTTGAGCCCGACAATCTAGCCAGCTTTCTACCCACCTTATAGTGCATTCATCCAGCCCATACTTCCTTAACTTGCTGACAAGAATGCTGTGGGAGACCGTGTCAAAAGCTTTGCTAAAGTCAAGAAACAATACATCCACTGCTTTCCCTTCATCCACAGAACCAGTAATCTCATCATAAAAGGCGATTAGATTAGTCAGGCATGACCTTCCCTTGGTGAATCCATGCTGACTGTTCCTGATCACTTTCCTCTCCTCTAAGTGCTTCAGGATTGATTCTTTGAGGACCTGCTCCATGATTTTTCCAGGGACTGAGGTGAGGCTGACCGGCCTGCAGTTCCCAGGATCCTCCTTCTTCCCTTTTTTAAAGATGGGCACTACATTAGCCTTTTTCCAGTCATCCGGGACTTCCCCCGTTCGCCACGAGTTTTCAAAGATAATGGCCAAGGGCTCTGCAATCACAGCCGCCAATTCCTTCAGCACTCTCGGATGCAATTCGTCCGGCCCCATGGACTTGTGCACGTCCAGCTTTTCTAAATAGTCCCTAACCACCTCTATCTCTACAGAGGGCTGGCCATCTCTTCCCCATTTTGTGTTGCCCAGCACAGCAGTCTGGGAGCTGACCTTGTTAGTGAAAACAGAGGCAAAAAAAGCATTGAGTACATTAGCTTTTTCCACATCCTCTGTCACTAGCTTGCCTCCCTCATTCAGTAAGGGGCCCACACTTTCCTTGGCTTTCTTCTTGTTGCCAACATACCTGAAGAAGCTTGTTTCTCTTAAAGCTAGTGATAGGTTTATATCGGTTTATATCAGCCTTGACGATGTAAGCCATTTTTTTATAGAGAATAGCTAACAATTTACTTAATTTAGGAAGTAAAATAGCTGATATTTTCATTTACATTTCTAGTTTCCCCAAGTCAGGGAGACTTGTGGCTTCAGGCTTCACAAGACCCAAAGGACAGCTTTGGGCCCAGCCCAGTAGAGGATGTAAAATTAATAGCTATAGGCAAAACCACAAATATATGTACTTAAATCCAATGGGATTTCAGTATATGCCTAAGTGATTTGTTGAAGGGCCTAATTAAAGAAAGCTTTCAACATTCCTGCTATTTAACTGCAGATTTCATAATTGCTTAAATTTTGACTTTGCAACTCTGGAAGTACACAGCAAAATCTGTACAAATCAGTATTTAATCTTCTTTATCTCCTTTTCCCTTAAAACAACACACAAGGGAAATAAAATACAAAGACTATGGTAATGTGATGGTGTTACAACATTGAACAGTCATCAAGAAATGCAACAGTTAGGGTTTCATAATAATTTTAATATGCTTGTACTACAAAAACTAAATATTAACAGCACTTTCTACCTGTAAAACCTATACTAAGTAAACAGAAATTGCAGTTATCCAAAGTCTGGGACTTCCTATGGTTTTTTTGGACCACTGCCAAAACAAGTATTGGTAGATCCCTTGAACCAGTAGCAGTTTTTCAAGTCTGATATCCTGCAGTTCTTCAGGGCAAGTTGGAATCCACAGCTCTCCCACAGGACAGCAATCACACAGTGACACGCCTGCCATTCAGCTTTTTTCCCCACTTGAATTTTGTGATATTAGCAGAAGATACCTCAAGGACTGTAGAGATAGAACTTACTGAATGTAAAAACCATGAATCTCTAATGATAGAATTTAAGGGGGGGGGAAGGGTTATTAGAATGACATGATTTGAATAACTGATGTTTTGTAACCTGCCAGGGCTAGAAACAATTCACTTAGAATCAATTATTAGGAAAAAATCCAATGCTCGATACATTTCTATAATCCTGTTTCTGATGGTTACACTCTCAAAATACATACATTTTAAGCATCATTTTGCATAAACAATTTTCATTTTTCGATCGTTCATGGTGTTTTGAAACAATTGAATGTTTTAAACTATGGAGGTATAATATATTTAATATAAAATATATATAAATATATATAAAATATAGGTAACATATTAGTAATTTATTTTAGTCACCTCTGTTAAATTGTACATATATGGAAAATATTAAAATGAAGAGTAATATTTACATTGTAGCTATCTCCATATGCTGTAGGGGTATGACTAGGCCTTGAAACCAAAATTTCACATTAGAACTCTCCCTTTCTGGAAGTGCCCCATATCCACGCAAAACTGTCATTTCTTGCCCAGCCCCGTTGACTTTTCCTTTCTTTCTTCATCACCAAACCCTTGAGATGCTGCCATGGTAAATAAATCCCTACTAGTATATATAGATGAGTCAATAGACCCACCCTTATGACTGTAGGTTATTGGGTGAGTGAAGGCTGAGAGTCAACTCTTGGAGCCTCCCTTTGCTTCCCACCCCCCTTCCCAATGCTAGTGGAAGCTCCCAAAGTGACTCTCTCATGGGTCCCCATCCACTATGGGGCGAGTGAGAATCACATCAGGTCAGGTGAGAATCACATCAGGATATTAATCAATAAATGGTTGTACAATATAGAGAAGTAGGAGCCATTTATTATTATTATTTATTTGTGTTACTGTAGTGACTAGGAGCCCTAGTCATGGATCAGGACCCCATTGTGCTAGGTAGTTACAGACCTTTAGTTTATAATTACACAGTTTTCACAAATCCACATGATGTCCCTGAGTGCTGGATTTTGCTTTAAAATCTATGATTTAGCTGATATGTGAAACTTCCTGAGACTACTTGAACAAAGTCCCAGTTTTCAGTGGATTTCCAAGCATTGCTAATTGAAAGTGATGCTAACCAGTACTTTTGCATCTCCTCCAGCTTTACTTACCTTTCAAGTAATAGAATCTTTTAGGACATTTCTCCTGTATATTTTGCTGCTGAATAAATATCTTTTCCCACACTGGATAGATTATCCTGGCAAGTTGGATCTTCAGATCTGACAGCACTGGAAAAAGGAATTTTTAAAAATTTAGGTAATTTAGAAAATGTCACTGACATTTTGTTTCATTTTCCCTGAAATATGTTCAGTTTACTTTTATCAACATAAGTATGTTGTACATTTATATGCATTGACTTTTTATGATGAATAATTGAAATTAAGTTATATAGTACCTTTCATCTTGAAGGCTCACTAAAGCATTGTACAAACTAGATATCTACAGTAACTATAAAATAGACACCCTCCCCCGCTTTATAGTAGAGGTCAACAGTCAAATGTATTACACATTTTGTAGCCCATTATATAAAAGTTGTTGGATGGAAAGGAAAGGTTGTCAAACATACCAGCGCAAACATCTAATTTTGCAAATCAAGAAAGTATCATTGGGTCTTTAATGTCTTTAAGGCAGACAGGACCAGTCTCTTTTTAGAAGCTTGCATGGTGTGGAATTTATCTATTGTAGAAGGCTTAAGAGTTGAGTTTACTCTGGTGGGATTTTAGTTAGGGAGTCAAAGGACTTTATTAGAAACCATGATATGTTGATTAAATAATGCAAAATATTTTGTAATTGCCACCACAAATGCAAAAACAATATACTCTGACATGTTTGTATACAATATTGCAGGTGATTTCTTAGTATAGACCTTGATCCTACAAAGATTTACTTAAGTGTTTAACTTTAAGCAAGTGAGTAGAATGGTTGAAGGCAATGAGACAGCTCATATTCTCTGTGCACACAACGTTAATTTCTGCAAAATTCTGCATTGCGCAGTGGTAAAGAATTCCCCCAGGAGTAGGCTTCAAGGCTTCACTTCAGTCATTACTCACCCTAGTTTAGATTAAGACTATTGTGGTTATGCCTGCCAATGCTGCAATCACATTTTCACTTGCTGTATAGACATACCTTAGTAGGTATAGTTTTCATGCAGAGAGGCAGAAGATGGTGTAGATAGATGTATGTAAAAGTAGCCCCTACCTTATATTAATTTACAGTGTCTTTCATCTTCGAGCACCTTTGTGTGTCCATTGCACCAGCTTAAATATCGGGGGAAATCCTCAGTTGGTGTAAATTGCTTTAGATCCATTAAAATTAAAGAGTTATGACAATTTGTACCAGTTGAGGATCTGCCCCCAGGATGAGTATGAATAGCTTTAAGGTTGGGCAGGGTTAATATAAGGGAGTCTAATTTATACATCATCTTTGGTCGGCGAGCCTAAGGAAATAGAAATATAAATAAGTACATCTAAGTAAATAAGAAGCTTTCTAAGTAAAACAAGGATTTCTCAGGGTAGACCTGGTCTTGAGAAGGGTTTCATGTACCAGTATGTTTGATAAAATGTTCTTCATCTGTTAGTTCTCATATGTTCGGACCTAAGTTCTTTTTTCTTGCTATGTACCTGGTTTTGGCTTCCAAACACAAAACTGGCTCCCTAATAATTCAATTATCATCTGCTTAATTAGGAATAGTATTATCTGAAGTACAGTTATGTTTCTGCAGAAATACTGGGGTTTCAACAGATAATTTAAAATGTTATTCCACAATGGATTATCCCAGACAATATACCAAAAGTATCCCATACCAGATATAGATGAAATTGCAGAGCTCCTTGGTTAGATTCTCAGTTAAGGCATATTTGCTCTACACTTTGATATGCAGTCCTGTGTTGGGGCAGTCAGCAGTCACATCATTGTAGGTGAAGCTCTGGGTTGAAATTCTGTCACAGGGAGGCATAAATCATCTCTGAGGTCACTGGTGCAAAGTGCAGAGTGCACTTGGTGCTCCCACATTTCCAGGGAAGTGCGGCATACAAGCCCATCCATGCCCACCCAACTCTCCTAGCTGTTGCATGACAGGACGGGATAAAGATCCTGCCTGCTTCCTGTCCCTGTGGATATTCTGCACCCCATCAGGCACATATAGGCTGCAGTCCACAGTGTTTGGCCCTATCACTTCAGAGGGACACCTTGCTTCACTCTCCACCTTCCTTTGTGCACCCACCGAGAAGCAAGGTACAGCCTAGCCTTAAGTGATTTAAATTAAAAAAAAAACAAGTAACAGTTACATGGCATGTGTGACTGGGGTTAGTCACTTCCGGTACTAAACTACACTATTGTTGCATGCTTTTAACAAGTCCCGCTGAATGACTGCATATTAATGGTGGCTTAAGAGATTCCTGTGTCTTTGTTGCTGTGTGTGTGTATTTGGAGGTAGATCATGAAGCTGTTCTGTTATTGAGGTGTTTTGGTGTTTTGATAACCATACACTTCAGGAAAATTATAAACCATAATTTGAGAACATTATTCTTTACTAATATATATACATTGAAATTGAAATTCACTCTTCTAGCCATAAACGGTGGTGGTTATGAAAACTGACTGGCCTGGCAGGCATAAGTTTCCTGACAGGAGTGAGGGGATGTTTGTGGGAGTAGTGGGAGGGATGTGGGTCTGTGAATCTCAAGGGAATATGGGGATGTGAGAGAGCAGAATCAAGCCTCACAATGAACACAAAAATTCAGTTCAGTGAATGAGGGTTCAGTACTTCTTTTTTTTTTTAAATTTATTTCTCATTGTCTTTTTTGAGACATCTTCCAGGGATATTGCCTTCATGGATTTCACTTGTCCTATGGGACTGCACATTTTTGCACTGCCTCCCTGTAGAGAGTTCAAATTAACAAACATGCAGCTGTTCTAGTCCAGCCACTTCATGACTATGTTCATACAGATGTTTGGGACAATTTTGCAACATCTTGCTTTCTGTAATCCCTAATTCATGGGTAGGGAATGCGGAGGTGTAAATAGTTTGTATGCTTGCGGTTTTTACATCATATGTGTAGCCTATGGGGATATAGGTTATGTTCTTTGGGATTTTTTCTGCAACTTCTTATCTTCTCTTCTTCTTGTATTGTCTCAGGAGATAGACAGCCTCTGCCCAGAGAGTATTTAGTGTGGTAATTTTTTACATTGACTTGTCTGATAGGATGAAGCCTGCATCAATGCACATTGTAGTACATTGTAACACCAAATAATAAAGAAAAGATTTTCTGTGTGTATGACACACACATTATAGCATTGTTACCTCCAGCACAAAACCCAGCCAACGAAACAATCTCCTCAACTTTTCTCTGCCCCCAAACCCAGCTTGGGCTGCTTATGGGACTGTGGGGAGGGAGAAAAAAAAAAGATGTAAAATGACCAGCAATTTAGAATAAAAATGAATTGATGTCTACCATGTTTTGGCAATTGGAATTATAACTGCTACTCTGGCTTATCATGCTTCATATGAATTATACCAGTTTTTTTCCAGAATCTGGTATTAGCTGCTCTGTTTTTTGGACAGCGGTAGACGAAGGTCATGTCATAGCCATTTTGCATATAGCTGTGCTGGCTGCTTACTGCTTGCTGGTTTTGCAGTAGGTTGAATGATGATGATGACATAACATACTTTCAGAATGAGTGCAAATCTCATCACCTTTCATAAATAAACATGCATGGTATTTGCATGTGCACAATCTGTTGTCACAATCAAGTGATACTTAGAAACATTAGTTTGATTTTCATTTTAAGGTACTTTACTGCTTTTATGAAGTATAAAAATTAGGAAAGAATGCTATATTGAATAAGAAATAAATATATTAAATGAACCTAAATTCCTTGCTGAATTTAAATATTATATAATAGGAAAAAGTTATCGTGGTAGATGTAAAGCAGTAGAAAAGCATTCTTTATTATCATATTAATTGTAACATGAATTGATATTATTTGTTCATTTGTAACAGTCCTAAAGTAAGGAGTTGTGGTAAATGCTGTAGAAGAGTGTAATTTGACATTGCACAGAATTGTAAAGGATTGAAGATAATTTCCCTTTTTTAAATTTATGATCTCATGTTGTCAGTACAACTTCTGATATCCTAAACAAAAAAAAAACTTTGTTAAAAAAGAATTAAGGTCAGAATTGTGTTTCAAGACAGTCTTCCTAATAGCCAAAAAGAATTACACACGGATTCTACTCCTTTTTAAATACCCAATATTAGAATGTCTGGAAATAAACAGTTATAGGAATTATCCATTTCCCCAGTGCCATATGATCTATCTTCACCTGCTGCCACCCCTCCTGACTTACAATTATCATCCAATCTTATGTTTGCTCCCTTGTTTTATAATTAATATATAATGTTGAATTCATCTTATTAGTAAAAGTTTAGTGAAGGATTGATGCCAGAACCTAATTTCCATCCTATCTGATTTTAAGCAGCTGGAATCTGGCAGATTCATCGTGCCAAGGTTTCCTATGCCATGGGAAATGCCTGGACTGTGTGGAGCCAGCATAACTAGCTCTATATCATCCCCCGTCCAGGTTTCTGAACATTTAGGGAAAAGAGGATGAAGCTGAAGAGCAGAGACCCTTTAGCAATCTTTGGCTATTTGAACAACCCCTAGTAACCACAGGCAACTGGTGTAATTTAGAGCAGCTCTGAGGATGCTCTAAAAATTATGCTGGATGTTAAAATAGTCCCTTGTCAGCCCACGTATCTTGTAGCATCAAAGCTGGTTAAAAGTTTTCTTTTCCCCACTCATACCACAGATACAGTGATCATACTTTTGCTGCAGTTGAAGAACTGGTTCTTTGAAAGAAATTAATTCCAGGGTTACATTGTTGTTCATAGTTCTGTAAATTTTCTCATAGCTGAATATGGTGATAGAGTCAAAGAATATTTAAATAAGTATAATTTGAATAAGTAATCTCTTTGGTTTTATAAAATATACTGATTATATGGTGGTGTTGGTTTGTGTAAGAGTATGTAGACCTTTCAAGTGGGTGTTTTTAACTAACGTAGTTTATGTAGTGAATAATGACTTAGTACATGCAGTTATTGTAATATATCTAAACTGAATCACTTGTAAAGAGGAATAGTCATTTTATAAGCTGTGAATAATTTACTTTGACTGTTGCATACATTTTTTGCCAGTTTGAAGGGTAAGGTTGGATTGGTGTGGTATACTGGTTGTGATAACTGTAAGTGATGAAAACTTATCACAATGAGAATCGGGCTGAATTCCTCAACTCTTTAATGCCAACCATTCTAAGAGTTGGATTATTTAAAGATGTAGAATTTTTGTGAAGAAAGTATAATATTGTGTATGTAGGGGACTCCACTAAAACACACTTACAATTTTTAATTCATTTTTAACAAAGACTTTTGTTTGGGAATTTCCTAGTTGTTCAAATGAGTGCCACAATTCTTAATCAGTCTTGCATATAATATCCACCATGCTTCAGCAGGTATTATCAGAAGAAGACTTTTATTCTGCAGACCTACCTGACTTAGCGGGAGGTGTGTATGGCAGTTATACCCAGGTGGATATGGGAATAGTGCATGAGAATAGAGAGAGGGGAAGCTTTTATCCACATTGAAAACTGTAAGCACTTTGAATGCCTACATTTTCTAAATCTAAAACCTTAAGTTCAACATGAATAGAAGAATCCATCTTTCTCTGCCCCCCCACTCCTCCAGCAGGGCTGGTGCAAGATGCAATTATTTGTGTTTCCCCCACAATGCACTTATTATTAAAACTATGTATGCTTTTTATGTAAAATAAATCAACTGCTATAGAAATTCCCCAGCTGATGATTAACAAAGTCTCTCAAGCAGCATTATCCTACATTTTCAGTTCCTTCTTGCTTTCTAACACCATGGTGTGGGTGAAAAAGGATTTGCACTTCTTCATCTTTATATCATTATGCCTTATAATTATTCAGGGACCCCTCTCTCTGCCTTTTGTTGCCATCTTTTTACATTTCTGTTTTAAATATTTTGTGAGCTCTGTACCTGAATGTGGGGTATGTATGCCCTATCACAAGCTCAGTATGTATACTTACATTCTCTCTCTTTTTCTAAAAGATGTCTTTCCTCAGCAAGGTCAGTATATTTATAGAGCAAAGCATTTGGGGGGCACAATCAGCCAACAAACGTAAGAAAATTTTGAAACAATGAATAAAAGTGAAATTAAAATAAAATAAATAGCATAATTAAAAAAAACAGCCTTTTTAAATTCACACAGAATTTCTACCTGACCTGAAATGTCAATGTACAACTTTGGAAGGCTTTTTAACATTTATTTATTTATTTATTTTCTTGGAGAGGTGATTGGGAAAGGAGATTTAAAAATCTAGTTTATAATGGAAAGCAAGGCAACAATGCCACTTTGAAGTGGCATTCACTCCCTAATAAACATCCAAGTTTATCTGTTACATCTTTTATCCTAAATTGCTGTTTTAAAAATGAGTTATTTTTTACAATTCTTATTTGTACAGTAGGCTAGTTGTAAATCTACTGTGGCTGCTGCATTGTTTGGCCTAAGGTTATGCTTTCAGGTTCAGCTAAAATCAGTCCAGATCATCGTAAGTATCAGAACAATATGGGAGTCAGAAACTAAAAAAGGCTATATAGTCACTTATTTTAGTTTGCTCTTATATCTCTTGCATAGTAAGAGATGAATCAATTTTGAAACCATTTTGAGTGAAGTATACATAAATAACAAAGCAATATTTGCACCTCTTTGTTGTGCATTTCATTGTGTGAACCCCAACTTGTCCCCAGGCACGAAGCTGTACCATAGGTGATGCCTTTTATTGGGCTAAGTACAGAGGAGTCGTAACTTCATCCTAACTGCCTTTCATTTCAAAGTAAATATATTGAGGTAATCAGTCATTTTATAGAGCTTTATATAGCAAAATTGAACAGGTGGTTTGGGTTGAGGGAATAAAATAAGCTATATTATTGTAGACAGGGAAAATTCTTTTCTCATTACACATTACTTGGATAGAGTTAAGCAGACAGCTCATGCTGAGAAACCTGAAACTCAGAGAATGCGGCAGTTAGAAAGACAGTCAATAAATGCAGTAGTAATTCAGGATGGACTTAAGCAATTTTTTATTTGAGCAGCTAATTTAAGATAAAAACAAACACCACTCCTGCCCCCCCCCAAACAAAACCAACCCCCCCCCCCCACTATTCTGATGTCTGAGGCTGTAGTTTGGAAATCCATTTTATAAACCAAGCATAATGATGACTTCATTTCTCTGATTAAAGTTAGTCATCTGTTTATTTTTCCAGGGTTAGTTAAATTTATTCACATGGGATTATGTTAGCAATTATGTTTAGAATGAAATCTCTTCTCTTTTTGCCACAGCTTTTGAGAAAAAGAGAGAAAAATATTTGTTAGTCTTTCAGTAATCCAGTCCAAATGTTCAACAATCCCTCTATGGCAAAAGGAAGTATATCTTTATTAAGCTAAAAGAAAAGGAGTACTTGTGGCACCTTAGAGACTAACAAATTTATTAGAGCATAAGGAAGTGAGCTGTAGCTCACGAAAGCTTATGCTCTAATAAATTTGTTAGTCTCTAAGGTGCTACAAGTACTCCTTTTCTTTTTGCGAATACAGACTAACACGGCTGCTACTCTGAAACCTTTATTAAGCTAGACTCTCTGCTGAACACATTTGATCAAATAAACGTTAGTTCACCAATATTTAAAGTATTTATTTCTAATTTTCTTACAGTCTGCTCTAAGACTCTGGTTTACATTATACATGTTTCAAACTTGAAGGCCTGACCTAATTTACACTGAAATCAATTGCAAAATTCCTTTTAACTTTAGTGAGAGGAGGATCGCATCCTAACTTTGTGAGCAGTTTACACTATCAGGAATTACTAAATTTTATAAGAAGATCATAAATGTTCTGAATTGGATTGTAACTGTTTTACAGTGTACTATTTGTTTTCCTCATTGTTCAGCACAACGGTTCTTGCAGGAAGTTAATACTTTGTTATTGTATTGCCTTGATATTTTTTTTAGGTTAATTGACAATATAAAATGAGCCAATACATTCTGAGAGAGAACCTCAACAGTAATTTTAGACAGTGTTGATATATTCATATATTTTAATTTAGAAACTCCTAGACATGAAGGAGTGCTATGCATTAAATTCAGCACCTGATCATATGCATGTTGGAAAGTATCCAGAGACTGGTCTAGCAAGGACTACTACTTCCTAGTTGTGCCACTGAAATTAAGATCAACTCCCTAGAGAAGACAATTGAATTAACACAGTATACTTTATGTGCAACTAAAACAAACTAATCTGTATTATTACTTTGCTTAGAACTTTCAAAAGTGCAATCAGGTACAGACAGCTCTGACTTTAGATAAGCTGATTTGTTTACATTAAACATTTGTTGCTTTTCTCAGTAATATGGTCATGTTACATTTTAACAATTGGTTTAATTTTGTGCATATTATCATTACAGGCCAAAAGAAATATTCTGAATTTTAAGAGTGGTGGCTGTTTTAAATGATAGATTTATAAATTGATATTTGTCCCCATTTCTTAGGAATTTGTTATAAAGATCTCATAATCAAATTAGTGGAGTTAAAACATAAACAAAACCGCAAATACTAATTGTTTTATTTCAGATCCTATGCATCCATTACACATTTTATATAAAGAAAACAAGCATGCCATATCGTTAGCAAACAAATAATAATCACTTAGACATGAAATAGTATTAAAAGACAAGAAGATTTTGTGATGAAGACAGGAGAAAAAATAGAAATTTGTAGAAGGGCTGTTGTATCTTGTAAGGAATAGCTAGAAAATTAGATTAATCAAGGAGCAGACATTTGGAAGAAAGTTTGTGTGAATGCCTGACAGTCTTGCTCTTTCCCTCATTTCAAATGTTGGCAGGGCAGCAGGCAGCTCCAAGGGAAATGTGCTCCTTTCATACTTGAGTAATTGATGAATTGTATGCAATATGCAAATGAGAATCCATAAATCTTATGAATGACAGCTTAATTTATGTGAGCCTTAATGAATGCAGGATTAGATTTTAATTAAATATCCTCAAAGGCACCCTGAGTAGTAGGTTTTTTTAGGCCTTGTTTTTTTGAAGACTTGTTTCACATGCAGTGCATTTTGTGAAAGCGAAAAATCAGGCAAAGAAATTAGTAGAAATGTTCTTATGTTTTAATGATAAGCATTATTCTGTTTTGTGCAGCAAATGGTACTTAATTGATAATAAACATTTAACAAAATATCTACAGATCTTTGTATACTTCCTACACATTTCCCCAAATTTGATTATCTTTAATTACTTCTGGCTTCTGATATTATATGCTATTTTTAATTACAGGAAAAATTATTAAAACTTTTCCAAAAATACACAGAAGCCGAGAAGAGTTCATTAAAGTTTGATTGGCTATATAAATGTTTTAAATGCTAAATCTAATTCCACTAAAATAAGGCCTTCCCACCCCTTTTCAAAAATTGCATCTCTAGACAATACATAATGAGATAAAATGATAAATAAGAACATTTTGTACATAACATTTAGTAAGCAGAATTCTATGATTAAAGTGGCTTGCAACAATATATGCCGTTCAGTAGTATTAGGGTATGTCTACAGTGCAATTAAAATCCAGTGGCTAGCCTGTGCCAGCTGACTCGGGCTTGTGTGGCTTGGGTTAAAGTCACCTGGTATGGGCCAGCTCTGAGTGTCTAACTACAGTGCAGCTATTCCCTAGGGATGAAGATCCCAATTCTCTTACTTGTGCCTGTTTTGCACTGTTGTAATGCCAGTGGCTTCCGTTGATTTCTTGGTAAGAGGGAAAAGAATCCTGATGAATGCTGATGTATGTTTGAAGAAGGTAAGTCAGTAAGTATGTGCAAGAAATGTCAGATCAGGTCCTTATCCTCATTTCACTTCTGCTGCTAAACTGTGGAGCTTTAGTGTCCACTGTGGATCAAATCTTACAGTCTGTTCAGAGAAACCTCTGACTCGGGGGGATTTTTGCCTGTTTAAAGACTGGTGCTCCCATTTTATTAGGCAGGATTGGGTCGGGACAGTCCCTATGGACTGCCAACATTTTAGCAAGGGGATCCCTCAAAAAATGTTCATCTCAGTTATTAGATAACTATGATATTTCCTGGGAATAATATTTACCACCACTTCTAAAACTAACAATCCATCAGTTTAACAGTTTTTTCTTCTTTGCCCAAAACAATCCATCAGTTCCATACCATCTTTCCAAATAAGTCAATTCTTCTATAACCCAGCTTCCTGCTATTAACCACCTTGATTCCTTCTCCTCAGTACCTCATTGGTGCTCCTGTTGGGGGCTCCTCTCTTAGACCACTGTTCCACACACCATTTGCAGTAGTGGCACATGTGTTATCTTGCAGACACTTGCTTCACTTGTAGCAGTGAAGTCATCTTGTAGTCTCTCACTGTGCATTGGTTGGTCAGATGGGGGAGTGCTGCTCTTTGGTGGAAGGTTGAGTGATTAGTTGACGTGAGCAGATCTCCTTTGACTTTTTGAGACTTCTTTATCTGGTGTCTGGTGCTATAGAGGAGTGGTGTGGAGAAGCAATGCTCCAGGCTCTCTCCCAATACCAGTTCTTCAGGCTAGAGTTTGGCAGGCGATACTGGGAGAAGCAGGCTGCAGTGGACTTCCACTCAATGGATCATCATTGTCAACACGATCCCGTCTCTTCTCTTCATGCATTATTAGACCAGTAGGCAGGAGATAGTGTTGGTTAGCAAGGTCTATATGCACATCCCTCATGCACCCTCTGGAGGCATGTGTGGGGAATATAAAAGGAGTAGTGCAGTAAATACTCTAGTCGTGGGTGCATTCAGAGAAAGCTCAACATTTAAACAAGCAGAGCTAGCCTTAGCATTTTCGTTGAGTGGCAAAACATTTTTTTTCCCCAGGCTATCCTCCAAATTTAATTGACTTTTGTCCATAATTAGCACACCACAATGCACAGGGCTGGACTCAGGTGAGTGAAAAAAATCTTCGAGTTAATTGACTTATTTTACGTAGAAACTTTGTATGTGTGTTAGGAGGAGTTTACCATTAGTTCCCACCTCCCTAGCCTTCAGCAATAGAAGTGGAACCCAGCTGCATTCTTTTTAATCTTTGCAACTGGCTTGCCTTTACTTGGTTACATTTTCAGGACTATCATCTCAAGAAAAAGGGCTGGAGATTTTTTTTTTTAAATTTGAAATGAGTTTCTCCTTTACAAAGTCCAGTGCTGGCCCTGTCAACAATAGCTTTGTGTGAATCCCCTCCAGCTCCTCAGAGGCCTTGGGAAGGGACTCCAGAATTGACCCTGTGTGTGTGATAATTATTAAACTGATGAACTGGTTTAGATGAGAGGAACACTTAATTCTCTATCAACATAGCTCTTTACAGTAGTACTTGTTTAATTCAGTGACGTCAAATGTTTGATGACCTATTTGGACTAATTCAGAAATTACTTTTCTGTTTGTAACTTAAATGATCTTTTTAAAGTCAGTGTTGAGCTTTGTAAATGGCAGTGGCACAGGGTTGAATGGCAATAGTTTACCTGGCTGGTGATTTCTGATTTTAGGCTATGTCTACACTACCACTTATGTTGGTATAACTTATGTCACTCAGGGGTCTGAATAAGCTACTCCCTAAGCAACATAAGTTTCAGAGACCTAAGCTTTGGCATGGACAGTGCTATGTCAGCAGGAGAGCAGAGTCAGACCCCTGTTGAATTAGGAGCTGGATTTCCCCTTTATTGTACTATTTACATTTCACTTTCTCAATGAAGTGCAGTATACATGATCAATTTCTGATCATTTTCACTTTCTGATACATACTATCTTGCATAACTCTTTATTGTTTGGTTTTGAAATTTTGGAATGTAAGTGTTTTCACTGAAGCAGAGACGGAAAAGTGGAATGAAAATATTTAAAAATGATTTGGAGCTGGAAATGACTGCAAAACTCATCTCAGTAGTTGCAACTTTGTACAGATTCAAATAATTTTACAAGAAGCAAAGATTAACTTCAGTTGAGGTGAACTTGGAGATTTCTGTATGCAATCAGTTCTTAATCTGAGGGACAATAAGTAATAATGCTCATTGAACCGTGAAGTAATTATATGTATTATTACAGACATTCTGAATATGTGATCAGATTGGTTAACATTGTTCCAGACCTCAGTTTGTTCATCTCTGAAGAAGTAAACAATACAAACTTGTATTGTTGATTTATCTTTTGATTATGTTTAGCCAACTGCAAGCACAGAATTTTGTCTGTGTATGTAAGACATCAGTTACAGCATATTCATTGCACATGGAGGATTTTAAAAAGTTGTTTTAGGTGATACAGGGTACGGGAAAGTGTCATGAGTCACCTAATAACTGACATATGAGATGCTTTTATAATATTTACAAAACCATGATGAGGTGGAATAATATAGCAGTTGCATTTTAAGTGTGTGACATTAGATATATCTGAACAACTATCAGCAGTGATGGTCTATTATAGAAGGCTGTATACAAAATATACAAAATATACAAAAATATACAAAATATACAAAAGCCCTTGTAAAATTTGAAGAACCATTGGTATAGGATAAAGTTTTTGCAGTGACATGTATTTTAATGAAATATTTTGCATCATACTGTCCCTTTATCCCACATGTATAACTCCAATTAAGGGGAAGAATCTGGCATGGCATATATGAATCGCTATAATAGTGTATCAATACTGTATTCAATCGGATCCATGAAGTGAGCTGTAGCTCACGAAAGCTTATGCTCAAATACATTTGTTAGTCTCTAAGGTGCCACAAGTTCTCCTTTTCTTTTTACAATGTGGTTTGTTGCCTGTGAGTTTTAACCATATAACATAACATTTCATGACTTTTTTGGGTTTAACTGAGATCCTTGATTTTAAGTTACCAAGAACCAGCTAAGGTTTTAATGTCATATCCCAGCCATATTCAGTTGATTTTTGGTTTTGGGAGTCTTTTTTCCTCTTTTTTTCTCCCAGTTATGTGACAAGAAATGACATGAACATTGTTTTTCTTACAGTGTTTTCAACTATCCAGAAGTGTAACAAACATCAGATCTTCCACTATAACTCTAGCTTTGCATACTTATGTGAATAATGCTGTCAAATCCATGCAGCTACTCATATCAATAAGAGCAGGATTTTTGGACCTTTTCCCATAAATGACTCCCTGAAACACTGAAGAAGTTCGTGCAAAATATAAAAACAATTTAAAAAAATCCAAAAATCTAAAAAAAATCCAACTGCACACATAATTAAAACTTCACTTGGGGGGCCTGATTTTTTTTTCTCATTTTAACCATTGTAATAAGGAGAATCTATGGTGACAAGAGAATCAAGACCAATTTTGTTTTGTAAGTTGATTGACATCTCAAAATTCTCCACTGCATCCTAAAATCTGTCATGTTGGTAATGGTTTTATCCTGTACTGGTGGAAATATGAGACTCAAGACTCCTTCCATATTCAGTAGTTATATTTGTACATTGTAGAGAGGAAGTTGAGTAAATTGTGGATGTGCAAGTCTGTAATGTGCAAAACTGGAAGGAAGGAAGCATAAACACACATATTGGGTCAGAAAGGTTTAGGTGTTTGCTGAGTTTATGGCTTTTATCAGAATGTAGTAATAATAGATGTATTTTGGTGTTTATACAGCTCTTAACTTGCCTACTATATACAAGAGTTGGCTGGTGCCAACTAGGGCTGGTATGGGTTAGAGGAAATATATTGAGTATCTCTGGGATGTGCTAATTATACTGAAGAGGAAGGAGGTCTTGGCCTCTTTCAAACAAAACACTTATGTTACAAAGAACCTGCTTGTTTTACTATTGCCAGATTCAAATAACTGTAATTCTCAATACATCTTGGATTCTCATTAGTTCATGGCCTTTTATGAGAGAAAAAAAGTTGAATATTTTTGTTTTTTTAAAACTCAGAACACAAAATTGCTGTTACAGAGAGAACCATCACCCTGTCATTGCTTTATAGGTACCACAGGTATTGTGGATATTTCTAGAAGGGACAAGACACCTTTTATGTTAGTCTTCACTTTGAATGGAATACTTGTAATTTCGGCGTAGATTGGACTGAAGTCCTGATGGACCACTGAGTTTTTGATGCTGCTTTGCATCTGCCAGTGGGGAAAGATGGAAAATGGTGCTCCCTGGAGTGCTGTTGCATTAGGCAGTATAAGGATACCTACTATGATCACTGAGTAATAGTGTTATAAAATGATACAAAACAGAATGTTAACCAATGAACAGATACCTACAGAATAAGCTGCAGTGATGTGTAACATTATTTCAATCTTCTGGTAGTCCTTGTTTCAAAGCAAATGAGACAATAATTGAGCAAAGAAAATTTAAAAAATCTATGTCCAGGGTATTTGACATGAACACAAAATTAAAACACAGTAGTGCTTACCTAATGTATTTTTTCTAGAATCATATAGAAATGGTATTGGGTCAACAGCTTCTTTGAACCTACTACCATATTAATGGATTCATTATGAATTTGATGTGAGTTTTGTGCATTCTTTCTTTATATACAATAGAAAGACTATGTGGTAATAAGAAGACTCACTCGCTATTATGGATCCACAAGATGAAATGTGATTAGTCATATTTTATATCTTCTTAATACACATTCTCAATTTATGAAAAGACAATATAATTACAGATTTCTTGGGGGGCAGGGCGGGGAACCACATCTGTTAACAGAATGAACAAAAAGCCTTAAATTTTTTGGCCCTTTGTGGGCTAAAGATATGTTAGTATTTTATCTCCCTAGTGATAATTATAATTGTGTTGTTGGATCTCAATTCTTCTTTAATTTAGCTCCATCAGTATTAATCTCTTGGATGTTCACTTCAGTGGCACTCCATTTAATACTATCTAGAATAGGTGTACATTTCTGTGATTTGAGAGAAACTTACACAAACATTGTGGTACTACGCAACCATAGAGGGTCATATCATGCCACAGATTGTTTTTATGCAGAGCTCTCTCTTGTTTTATGGGAGCTCTGCTTTAAAATTGTTGGTATGATAAAGCTCAGTTAGATTCACTGAGTTGATTTGCCCATGATAACTGAACATTTGTGTTATGAATTTTCTTTATTGTTCTGAAAATCTATAAGGAATGCATTTGATGTCTTGCAACTTCTCTATTTGTTATAAAGTGCTGGCAGAGGAATTAGAGATTTTTTATTTTTTTTTTGCTGGCATTGAAGGTCCAGGTATCTTCAGGTGACTTTTTCTCTTTGGTTTCTTTATTTACATAATTTCATTAGTATTGTTTGTTACAATGTAGGATATTCATAACAGGAAGCTGCTGTGGAACAGAAATAAAGAATAGTTTTCTTGAAGCAGTTTTACATTATCCCTCTGCCAGTATTTGATAACAGTCACATTTATCCGGGTATAGGAACATTCTGACAGGTGTAAAGGATAACTGATTGATATAAACTCACTACTGCATGAAAATTAATCTTTTGATAAAGACATCTTAGTTAGAACTGATAAGTAAAGTATAGAGAACATAACTGTCTGCTATTATGTATCATTTTATTACCTTTATGTTGATCTTGGATCTTTTAAATGGATAGTAAAGCATTGACAAAAAGATGACTGAATATAGACATTTGTATAATGTACCTTTAGCAGGAGCATAATCTTTAGATCAAGGACAACTTAACAGGGAAAGGGTTCATATTTCATTAAAATAGAGACAGTATCTAGTTTATAACATGTAAAACTTAAACAATGTAGTGTGCTTAGGTAAGCAAAATTAATGTATTTTTCAGTTCATTTAAATATACTTTTATTAATGTTTTAATGGATTGAGAAGCAGGTTTAAGTATCAACTAAAAAAAATAACAATACTAAAGGAATTTATTTTCTTCTTTATCAATTCATGGGATTTATACAGATTCTTTTTACAGGCATGTCCCCATCAACATCCCTCTGGTATTAAATTTTAGAGAAGATGATGCTGTGAAAATTATTATTTCTCAAAATAAGATAGAAATGAAAGCTTTTCTCCACTTACCTGTTTCCTGTGAGCATGTTTTAATTTAATGTATTATCAGTGTAGTAATTTGATACATTAATAAGATAATAAATGGAAATCTATAATCCTCTACAATACTGTAGAATCTAGAAGTCATATTGACTTGATGATGTAACAACATCTTATATCAGCCTGTTGTTGGCTTCATGGAATAAACATCATTTGTTTTAATATCTTGATATGTGCTGATTTGGTTTGCATCAGAAATAAAGAGAAGAGAGTCAGTACATGTACTCAATTAAAAAAACTTGTCCAATTAATGGGGAAATAAGATGGACCCAAGCTGAAAGGATTTAAGCAGGTGCCTATGGTTTCTTACCCAATCTTAGCTTTTTAGGGGGTCCAGGAAAGAATTTTTCCCTTACCACCATATTGGCTTGGGTGCAGTTGGGGTTTTTTCACCTTCCCCACAGCAGGTTCAGGAAGGACTGTGTTCATGCATGGCATGACAGGCAGTAGGCCATATGTCGCAACTCATCAGTTAACTGTAGGTACTCCATAGGAAAGGTATGCAGTGCCTGGATAAATGGCTTGGAAAATGACTTAAAAAGAGGAACAAACTGGGGGCAGTTGGGGACTCCTATGATTGGTATGGCAGGAAGCCAACCCCGCATTCTTATAGACCATCTTAACCCTCCTACGAGGGGGTGGATGGTAAGATCCTTGCAATGGATTTGCTGGATGGAAAAAGTATGTGTGTGTGTGTGTGTGGGGGGGAAGTTGGTAAAAGCCCCAGAATAATTACGGAAAAAAACATGGTTGCCTGCACTATACAGTTTTATCTTATGGGTAGTCCCAGACATCTAATAATAAAGTTGTGCCTGATTAAACCCATATTGAATGTCTCCTGTCCTTTCGGTATAGCTAGACAATCCTTATACTCCACCCATTGATCTGTCTGTATCCATCTGTCTCTTGTCTTACACTTAGATTGTAAGCTCTTTAGGGTAAGGACTGTCTTTTTGTTCTGTGCTTGTACAGTGTCTAGCACTGTAGGGTCTTGGTCCATGACTAGGGCTTCTATGCCTTGTTAATACAAATAGGAAAAATAATTATATGCTTGGATAATCAAAGCATGTAGAATATCCAGTTTTAATTAAGTGTTTTAGGTGGATTCCTTTGATATTTAATGTATACAGAAATATTAAAATTATTTTATTTAAATAAAGTTTAATTTTAGGTGTTCTCATACCATGATGGAAGGGACAGTAGGAGAACCTAAAAAGATAGATGATTCATTACTTCTGGAATACCCTTCTATCCATGTTCCTTCCCCACCTTTGTTTCTTCTTTAATAAATATACAAATCTAAAAATAAAAATTACTTTTAATATAGCACTATGGACTATTTAAAATTTCTTTAGGACAAAGACTTTGATACTGGTTGTGCAAGTACCATGCATGTGAATATCATACTTATTGCTTGCTCTGCAATACCAGACAAATAGCCTGAGACATTGGAATCTGTTTCCTTTTTTCATTCTGGTTATATTTGAGAGAGTGGATGACAGAGAATGTTTGTTGCTCAAGCCATTGGAGTTATCCCTAGTCTTTACAACAGGAAATGCAATGGGAACTTTGGTTTTCCAGATGTAAATTTAAATTGAGCAGAAGAGATATTAGTTAAATGGATCTCATCAATCACTTATAAGCATATTGTCAGCTGGCTAAACTGACTTGTTGCTTTTTTCCAAATGAATGGAAGTATAAAAACTTATTTTGACTGACAAGAATTTCCTGGAACTGAAAACCCAATAGCCTGATTTGAGCAAATGAGACTTTCTAAGGCAGTGGTTTGCCAAGTTTTTCATTTCATGGAACTCTTGGGCTTTGTGAGAGAATTCCTCTCGTGGACCATTTCTCCCAACTCACCATTTTCCATGCAGCGAAAGTGACTCCATAGACCAGTGGTGGTACATGGACCAATTATTTTGAGGTCAATGGGACTTAAGCACATGCTTAATATTAAGTACATACCTAAGCATCCTGAACAGAGAGGGATTTAAGCACATACTTAAGTTCTTTCATGAATCAGGGCTGCAATGTTTTCAAGGAGGATTTTAAATATTAATAGTGGCTCTATGCTGTGTAATTAAAACAAGTGATCAGATTTAACTTAATTAATGGTAAAACAAAACAAATGCTAGAGGCCTGACCCAAATCCACTTAATCCAGGCTATTCAAAACAAATGCTTCGCTGCTATTCTTAACTTGTCATGTTGTGCCAGGACTGAAGATGAATGAATTATGTTACTTACTGTACTGACACATTCTTGCTCCTGATATGTTGTTCTATGTATAGCATTTGTCTGAATTAGATTGTAGGCTCATGTGCTGCAGAGCTTCATGTATTTTTTGCACTTGCAGAATTTTTTAAAAAAATATATGTGGGCACAATGGGAGTTAACGATGGAATAGAAACATTAACTCTGCATTGACTTGTTTTTTGTGGGTTTAAGACAAACCTTTGACAGTATATCAATGAAGCCTCCTGTGTGTTAATTTTTCCTGTCATCTTGTTTTAATTGAAAGAGGAAAAAAACTCAGTGAAGGTGTATGAGGCACACCTACAACTAAGGATCATTGATATGACAGACTATAACAATTGTCATGTCAATGGAAGCTTGTGTAGTTAAAAAATGTATAATTTGCATAAAGGGCAATTCCTATGTCTGTGTTGAAAACCATAATAATATTTAATTTGGCTTCAATGGGAGGGGGATCAGGCCACTAGCTATACAAAACTCCTTGTAACATTTCAGTCTGTGCACTCTTCTCAGCATTAGCAATAGTCTGAACCCCACCAAACTTCCGCTTTTAATGTGCCTTTGTACTTAAATTAGAAATGATACAACACTTTAAATGAAATTGTGTTTAATGCAAACAACAACAAACAAACAAGTCACCATTTTGAACTGGGTTCTGATTGGTAATGAGTGAAAGTTGATACCATATGACAGCTGTTTGGTGTCCAGTGTGAACTCAGTAGTCTAAATCCAGTTCTTGATGGACTGGTGTCCATTATCACAGTTGGCAATACATGTGAACTCAACAGAGAGGCTTAAGTTTGAGTTAGCATGGAGACTGCATTACCATTCCCCTTTGACAACATGATCCCTCTAGCTAAGAAATGAGAGATACTAGCTGGGCAAAGTGGGAAACTTGGAGGGATAGAGGTCTTCAGTGTACAAGGCTGTTGGTCTGGCACCTTTCACAAGTGCTAGACATTCACTTCTAAAAACTAAAGTAGCAAATGTATCTATCTTAGAAACTTTTTACAGCAACATTTCAGCTTGGATAGAGTGGAATTAAAATTAAAGAAATCAATTTGGTGTGGATATATTTATAAGATGCTTGACTGAAACAGTACTAATAATCACCTATATGATATACTTTATATCCTCATTGTATTAGCACATCTTAAAAAAACAGTTAATGATAATGGAAAAAAACTAATGACGTAAGTGTAAATAAGAAGCAAATCAAACTGATGTCGCTTTGGAATGGTTCATTGGAATTGCATCCTGGAACAGACTAACTGGAATATATGAACCTCTTATGACCATTTCAGAGTAGCAGCCGTGTTAGTCTGTATTCGCAAAAAGAAAAGGTGTACTTGTGGCACCTTAGAGACTAACAAATTTATTTGAGCATAAGCTTTTGTGAGCTACAGCTCACTTCATCAGATGCTTCATTGTATGCAGTAGCTCACGAAAGCTTATGCTCAAATAAATTTGTTAGTCTCTAAGGTGCCACAAGTCGTCCTTTTCTTCTTCTGACCATTGACTCTCATTATCTTAGAAACTGAATTCTGGAAGCATATCATGTATTAGCTTTGGTGCAATTTTTTTTTTTATATTTACAAGTCCTGGCAATATCTGAGAAACCTTGTTTTCATTTCTGGTCACCACCTCAGCAAACTAATCAATGAGGCATGAACTGCTATCTGCAGTGAAAGAAATGAAAAATAAACCAGAGATAATCCTTCAGTTAAAAGGTTATTCTGTGCGATAAAAGCTATTTTGTTAATTTATTTACTTACTGGTACAGTGAGATAAAGTGAGGGAACAATTAGGGAATTCTAGTTGAAAGGATTTAAAAGGGCAATGACGACTTAATAGTTTAGATTTTTTGACATTACAGTTAGGTAGATTTTTAAATACTAAAAATATTCTGCAATGAGTTAAATTTCTCATGGTTTCAGTTAATGTTTTCTTTATTTTTCTATTGACCTATTTATATCTATAGGCAAACAAATGTTATTTCTTCTGAAGAAACAACTTACTCTTTTAAAGTGAATTTGATGTATATTGTGTTTTGGTATATTTAGGAGAATTCATTTTGTTTAGCTCTATAAACCATCTGCTCTGGTAACTGTTTTTAGACTAATCTAAACCATATTTTCACATTTATCATTCTTCAACTTTTGCTCAGTTATAAATGTACTATATTAGTGTTATAGATATTTTAATAGAGAATAGTATAATTTAGCAGTTGTGAAATGACTTGGCTGTTTGATTTACTAAAGCTAATGAAAAGCTTACTAAAGTAAAATCAGATCATTTTTTTTTTAATGTAAACTTTTGTAAGGAAATGAAAAGTTAAATTGGATGCATGATTTGTTCTAGATTTGTCAGTACATACAAGCAAGTAACATGGTCTCTGAACTGAGAGGCATATAATATTTAGGTGCATCAAAGTATCCATATTCCAATTTCCAACCAGAAGAGGAAGGTGGGGCCTTCCACCAGCTCCCATGACTGCTAGCATGGGTTGAGCATGAATGAGAAACTGAGTGACCAACTCCTTCACTTCTCTGGAAAGGGGGATGTGATACTAGAATTCTACAAGGCAGTGATACTAGAATTCTGATTGCAGTGTAGGGTGGCCTGACTTATATAGCAGCCTTGACTTGTAGGTGTCTAATATATTTGGATTTCCACAGCTCTTGTCAGTTGGGAAGGATCAGGAGTTTTCACCACAAAGAGTAATTTGCTCTCTTTCTCTTCTCTAGTCTCCTTATCACACTCTCCCCTGTTTGGGATCGTCTCGCCTCATCTGCAGGAGGGATCTCTCTGTTCCTTTTTCTCCCTCCACCTCTCAAACACTGGGGAGCCTCTTTCTTTGCCCCTGTTTTCTTTTCTTTTTTTTTTTCCAGATCAAACACCTCCATCAAGCTATTCAGTACATCTGTACTTCAAAGGCTTTCCAGGAAGTGGCAGAGAAAACTGTTGAGATTTTGCGGCTGCTTCTGAAGTCAATAGGAGTCTTTTCTTTGCAAAGGAGGATTGCATTAGGCCCATTCTTCCAAAGCAGCAACATTCACCTAAGGACTCTTGTCAGTTTCACTTCTGTTCTTAATGTAGGCTGTAGAAGTGAAACAGAACAGATTCCAGTCAGTTTTGTGCAACCCCAGCTGCAGCAAGCTCTTAATCTCTCTCTCTCTTTCTCTTTCTCTCTCTCTCCCCTGTCTCCCTCCCTCCTCTGCTTCCTTGCTGCTTCCACCTTATGGAACTGGGTCAACTGCCACATATTATGGGCTGCAATGTGAGATGCCCCATACTTTACTGTACTGTAGCACAGAACATTCCACAAAGTGGTTAGCGAGAGAGATGGTGGCTAAGAGTACAAGTGTGTTGGAGATGGATGATGGTAGAAATCAGAAGAGATACTTTAGGCAGGATGCATAGGCTATTCAAAAGGTTGGTGGCTTAAGAAGAAGTGGTAGATTATACTTGGAGGGAAGGAATGAATGTGGAAGGCGGCAGGAAAGTTGGGGTGAGAAATAGAGGGAGACATCATCTTACCTCCCCACCAGCCATTGCGCACCTTTAGCAGTCAAATACCATGCTTTCTAAACATACTGGAAGGAACAGAAAGAAAAGGAGTACTTGTGGCACCTTAGAGACTAACAAATTTATTAGAGCATAAGCTTTCGTGAGCTACAGCTCACTTCATCGGATGCATTTGGTGGAAAAAAAAGTTTTCTTATGCTCTAATAAATTTGTTAGTCTCTAAGGTGCCACAAGTACTCCTTTTCTTTTTGCGAATACAGACTAACATGGCTGCTACTCTGAAACCTGTCATTATGGAAGGAACAGTATGTGTTCCAAGGATCTCAGTCTAAGGACAGACAGACAACTAGACAGGTTAGATAAATAAGATAAGATGTTACTGCCAACTCTGCATACTATATCTACATATATGTGATATTTAAAATTTATATTGCAGTAGCATCTATATGCATACCAAATTGAGGTCTCCTTGTGATATATTCTGTAAAAATAAATGACAGTCCCTGTACATAGTGAAATTGTTATAGCAAAATGTGCATGTGGAGATTAAAGGTGCACAACAACTTTAGATCTTTTTTTAGGGTGGGAAAGTTTTTGTTCTATTTGTAACATAATAGGGTCTTGGTCTGCTACTTGGGTTCCTAGGTGCTACTACAATTGAAGTAATAAATATTAGTAATAATAATCTGTTTCTATCTCCAAAACTGTAATGAACTTAAAAAAATATTGGTGCATATTTTCATAAAATTGGTATTATTTAAAAATTGTCCACTATATAATTTTAAAAATATATTTCACTTACTTTTTGACTGAGACATCTGATCCTGGAAGGAAACTCCTGAAAATAAGTATTTAAATCTAAAACACCCAGAATCTTAAACAGTGGCAGGAAATGGTGCTGCTGTGATCTATGTAATACATTATTTATCATGCTATGATTGCAGAAATAATAATTATCTTAATTAGTGGATTTAATCAATTATGCTTTCATACCTTAATTGCCTGTAGATGAACATGAAAAAGTTTCTTCTGTTATTCTGCCTTTTAAAACACTTTTATCATACTCTTCTTCTTTCAAGCGTTTAAGTCTTGATAATTTAATTACATGCCTTATTCAAATGCAAGATCATATGAACCTATAATGACTTAAATCATCTGTTTACTAATAATTCATCCAGTAGCTTTTTGTGTGTATTTTGGGGGGAGAGCGGGAGGGGGGAAAAGACCTTATCTGCAATTACATTTGGTGCAGTATTATAAACGAATAACAATATAGTTGTATAGTTTGCCATTTAGTTCAGTGTTTGGGTGCATTCAGTCTATTGAATTAATCTCACTTTTAAACAATAGAAAATAATACTTTAATAGCCCGATTTTCACTGGCTCTGTGGGATGCTGAAATTAGTATTATAATGGAGTGTGTATAGTTTGTGTTGAATCTGATTGCTTTAGCAGCAGTCAGTTTGATAGTATCAGGTTCCAGCTTGCACTACTAGGTCAACATGGACCCAGGCCATTAAAGGAGAAAGGTTCAGGGAAAGTTCATTTCTATTGTTTTACCATGGTTACAAAACAAAACAAAACAAACAAACAAAAAAAAAGGAGAAATCCTGCATTTGTAACATATTGCTTCCTTGGGCCCTGGAGGTACTATGATCTCCCTTCCCGCCCACCCCTTAATTGAGCACAGAAATATAAACCTCATGATTATCTGTTGTGTAAACAAAAGAATATTCTCTGATCTTTTTTGAAAGAAAACACAGATGTTCCCTGTTGACTGCTGATGTTATTAAGCAAAATTTTTATATTCATTTAATTTGATCTCCTAAACTCAAGGTTTAAATTTGTTACTAGGTTAATACAAAAATTAAAACTTCATAAAAGCTGTTATTACTGGCTTTTGTTTACATTATGTTAGGGTTAATTAATTCACAGTAAATCTTGTAGCATAAGTGTATTTATTTTCTCTTTAAAATAACCTGTCCGTTAGAGCGCTTTCTTTTTAGTGTGGTTATAAAATAAAATAACATTTTCAGAAAAGTATGAGTATCTTAAATGTCACCATGTGTGTGTAACATATATTGTAAGGTTGTAAACCACTTGTAATGTGCCATTATGAAAACGTTTAAATCCTACAATCTGTGTTTTGGTTACATATTTCAAAGAAGAAAAAAAGAAAAAAGAGAATCTTTAGAACAGTATGTATGCTATTTATTGTTTTAAGTGTGAACTGTTCTACACCATGGAGTACTTTGTTCTAAAGGAAAAGTCTTACAACATGGCACAGTATAATGTTCAACTGACGTACTATAACAAACTATAGTAATTTTGTAAAGAAAAATATTGTACAAATATCCTCCTTTCTAGGAAGCTTTTATGATTTTTAACTGAACTCTGTAGATTATGATACAAAGAGAGAACCATTTTCAGCAATATATTGTTGTTGTTAAAGAACCTCATGCAAAGCTCCCATAAGCTGGCTCTTTAGGAGAGTGCAGCTGTGTATGCAAGCTCAACCAATTTTTAAGAAAGTCAGAGAAATGTGTCATTTAGGAGAGAGTCTGTATTCAGTCCCAGCAATGGAAGCTAGCTAAGGGACAAGGTAATTGTACAGAATTGCCTGCAGCCATATCTCCTCAGATTATGCTCTCGTAAAAAGATCTCATGAGTTAAGCAGGGTCAGGGTAGGTGAGCATTTGGATGGGGGATCTCTACGGAAAATGTAGTATTGTTGATTCAGTACTTGGCATTTTCCCCTCTGAGGCGGTATTGATCTAATCCTCCAATGTGGTGGTGCTGCTACTCATGGTTCTGTTTTTGGAATGAGATGTAAAACAGAAGTCCTGATCACCTGTGGTAATTAAAAGGATCTGGGGGTGTTAATCCCACTATACTAGCTAAATTCAGACTTAGTGTGTGAGGCAATGCCTTCCTAATTTTTTCCTGTATTTTCAATTGGATAAGGTATTCACTTCCTGTCTTAAATTATTGCATGGTTTGGCTGTGCACTGCTAATCACCTGCAGTTTTATTACGGTAATTGCTGTATTCACTTGTGGGCATATTTATTCATTATATCTACATATAATATATGTATAAAGAGTTTATACTAAGTAAAGCTTGTAAAATTCTTTAGGTTTCTGTGTGAATGGAAGGAACTGTATAAATGCAAGATCTTTATCACCAGGTAGGCTGGAATGGTGACACAAATATGTTGCTTACTTGAAATGCATCCTATGCTGCAACTTAGTTCAGTGATATCATTACACAATATAGCCCATAGCATTCTGACAGTGATAAAGGGCTGAGGAGGGCTCTGGGTTTATCTACACTGTCTGTATACCACCTAGATCCTCCTCTTCTGGGAGGGACCTGCTGGGAGGTCTTCCGGGGCTCACCACCTAATTGAAAGTCAAACACCTAGGCCAGTTAAGTGCCACCACCTATGAGAGCCATTACCATGATCATTCTCCCTGGGGGAAATGGGAACCCCTGCATCCCAACTCCTGTTTGTTCTGAGGCCTGTGCTGCATAGGGTACAGAATCTCTCATCTCCCAAGCACTGTGAGGCTGAGAACCTGCTCCTTTACCACAAAGAACCATCCGTCCCTGGTGCCATGACCACCCATAAATAGCACAAACAGTACTTAACTTAGCTCAAAGGACAATGTCAGCTGTGCGATAACCTTCACCTTTGGGTGAAAAAGGACAGGATCGCCAAAAATATACCCATGTGCTTTGTGGTTTGGCCAGCAACACAGGATATTGAACATAGTTAATCAGTGTTGCCAACTGCAAATGTTCAAAGATCATGAGTCAGACCCTCCAAAATAATGAGAGAATTTTTTTTGTGGAGGGGATGCTTTTTATTTGACTTCTTGGTGTCTGAGCTCTCAGGTACACTCAGGTCACATTTTCAAGCTTTTATCTGCAATATAAGGACTAGACACTTATTTTTTTAAAAATGGAAGCTGGGGCTTTAAGAAAAACACTATCAAGAGACTCACAGGAAAATCATGAGTTAGCAAAACTGCCTTAACACTTGCTTTACTGTGCTCCTGATTTTGGAAAGATAAGGTGAGGTAATATCTTCTATTGGACCAGCTTCTGTTGGTGAACAAGACAAGGTTTTAAGCTTACATAGAGATCTCTTTCAGGTCTGGGAAAGATACTTAGGGAAGGTCTACTTTTAAAATGCTGCATTTAAAACTGGTGCAGCTGCAGCACTCTATTGCTCCAGTGAAGATGCTATTACACTGATGGGAGAGCTTCTCCCATCGGTATAGTTAATCCACCTCTGCGAGAGGCAACAGGTATGTTGACAGGAGAAGCTCTCCTGTCAACATAGTGTTGTCTATGCCGGGGGTTAAGTCGGTATAACTGCTTTGTTCAGGGATGTGGATTTAGTTATTCTGTTAGAAGTTTATAATGTAGACCTGGCCTAAGTGTCACAACTAAATACAAAGTGAAATATATTGTTAAGCAAAAGGAGTTAACGCATGTTGCAAGAGACTATTCAAAGTGAAGTGGGCAGTTAGCACCTCTGCAGTCCTAGGTGGGTTACAGAATGTTGTAATGAGCCATAAATCCAGTATCTTTTTTGAGTTCGTGATTTTTAGTGTTTACCAAAGTTACAAATCCTAGGCCAGTGAGTGGTGGGCACATGGCCCATCAGGGTAATCTGCTGGAGGGCTACCAGATAGTTTGTTTACATTTGCACAGCTACGTGCAGCTCCCAACGGCTGCGGTTCATTGTTCCCGACCAATGGGAGCTGCGGGAAGCGGCATGGGCCACAGGGAAGTGCTTGCCACCACCTCCCACAGCTCCCATTGGCTGGGAACGGTGAATCAAAGCAGCCCTCCCGCTGTTTACCCTGATGTGCCAGAGGTTGCCCACCACTGGCCTAGGCTCAACTTTTGAAGATGGTGTATAAGTTTCCTTTGAGGTCAAGGACTCAGAGGGCAGATATGGAATGATCGTTTTGTGAAAAGGGTTTGCCCATAGGTGATAGGGTGTTTTTGTATTTTATAATTTTTCTGTGTGAATTCATTCGAGAGCATAGTGATTGCCTAATTTCACCCGCATGGTTGTAATTGGGGCATTTAGTGCACTGGATGAGGTACACCACATGTTTTGATAGGCCTGTGCAGGATTCATGAATTTTGAAAGATGTGTTGTGGGGGTGTTGATCATTGTAGTAGTGGAGGTGTCTTTGTTGGTTTTGTATCTGTTGTTATGGCAGGATCTTGTGCCACTTTGAGTTTACCCACTAACTTTCTTTGTCCTACAATTGCAGAGGTGTTAACTGTCCACTTCACCTTGAATGGTCTCCTGCAATATGTGTTAACTCCTTATGCTTAACAATCTGCTCCACTTGTATTTAGCTGTGATGCTCTGAGTACCTTTCCCAACCTGAAGAAGAGCTCTGCGTAAGCTCAAAAGCTTCTCTCTCACCAACAGAAGTTGGTCCAATAAAAGCTATTACCTCATCCACCTCGTCGCTCTAATATTCTGGGACCAACATGGCTACAACAACATTGCAAACTCCTGATTTGGGGCATAGGAAGAGGAAGTTGTTCTAATTACTATGATTCATTATTTGTATTTAAGTAGTGTTTAAAGATCCCAGAAAAAAATCTGGGCTTTTTGTGCTAGGAGCAATACAAACAAAGCAAAAGGACATATCTGGCATGTATGGAGCAGTTCCAGGCATTGGGCATGCAATCAAGCATCACACTACAGCCCCAGCCAATGGCAGCATGCCCTCCTGAGAAAAGTTTGCTACTGCTGTCTGGTGCCTTTCTTAGCCGTGGAAGATGGGAAGTCATTCTTTTGCATGAAATTCTACAGCCACCAACACCATATTCCTGGAGGAGAGAAGTTGCAAAGTAGAGATTAGGATAAAACAAATTAAATGTACCCCAAACAGAAGAGGCCTGGAAAATCATGAGAATTACAGTGCATGAATGTGCTCTTTTGTTTTGAGATTTCTTTACTGTTTTGATGATTGTGAGGTATTTGTTAAAAACACACTTGTATAACTAATTTTTTCTGTCAGAATGTGGTAGAGATATGGAGTGAATAACAAAAATATAGTATCTATATTTCTCTCAGAATGGGTGTTGGAGGTGGAGGTGGTGGTTTAAAACATTTGTGAATTGTCCAGTCACAAAATAAGTACAATGCAGATCCATGATTAAGAAGTTTAAATTACATATTAAAACAAACTTCTCAGTAATTGATTTATGTCCTTCCTTAAAATGAGTCCTGATGCATGTTTTATAACTTCCTATTCAATCCTTCTATGTGCATCTTTACAAAATGGGAACTATCTGAAGTGCAAATAAATATAAATAAAAAAAAAGTTACTGGAGAGAGTACCATTTATCAGCTCTGTTATCCAAAAACATATTATTTGTACCACTCTTGACACAAATGACTGGTTTTCTCCTCAGTGGTGCCCTGAAATAACACTCTGGCAGCAGATTTATTTCTGCTAGGGAAAACTTTTTATAGAATAGTTTTGGGACAGATTTGAGCATTGGCTGTGTTAACAGATGTCAGCAAATTTGGGAATGAGCTTTTATATTTCACACAGCAGCTAATTCTGTAGCAAGATAATATTATAATTTAATACATTAAGTACAATGAAAGTGAACATTTTTACCCTTATCTTTAGGTGAATCTGTTTCTAAATTCCAATTTTCTTACAATTTTATCATTCTTTTCAATGTCTGGCATATGCTGGATTGAAATTCTGCATTTCCCATATAGAATCATAGAATATCAGGGTTGGAAGGGTCCTCAGGAGGTCATCTAGTCCAACCCTCTGCTCAAAGCAGGACCAATCCCCAACTAAATCATCCCAGCCTGATCTTAAAAACTCAAAGGAAGGAGATTCCATTAGATAACTCATTCCAGTGCTTCACCACTCTCCTAGTGAAATTTTTTTTCCTAATATCTAACCTAAACCTGACGCACTGCAACTTGAGACCATTACTCCTCACTCTGTCAACTGCTACCACTGAGAACAGTCTAGATACATCCTCTTTGGAACCCCCTTTCAGGTAGTTGAAAGCAGCTATCAAATCCCCCAAATCTCTACTCCCATTTCTGTGGCCGCAGATGGTTCTCTGCAGCCAAACAAGTGTGGATCTGCAATGAAAGGGGGTTCTCCCTGGGTTATGCAAATTGTGCACAGAGAGGAAAAAATTGAGGAGAGGCAGGATAGATGATGGTGATCCAGATCCTTTGCTGCATGGATTTTCTGGCCCTTCATCCAAAAGGGCATTGATAGTTGCTTCAATCAGTTGGCTTCTTCTTCCCTTACCTTCCTCCAGCATCCAGCTATTCAGGCTGGTCATTGGCATGAAGATTTGGGCCATGCTACACACTTGTAAATGTATTATGAATTTAGATAGTTTTGATTTAAAGGTTTATTTATTCAGCTATTTGCGAGTCTATTTATATGTATATTAGAATGATAGAAGCTGTATCTTATTCCAGAAGTAACTTTTTGCCTAACCCTCTTTTCATTTAAATTTGGGTAGTCTTTGTCCAACAAAAAATATTCTTAAATTGATCGTCCAGCATGTCTTAAAATGTGTATAGATTAAGGTCTTAATTCTCATCTCACACAAATGTAAATCAGAAGCCATTACAGTGAAACACATCTCTTTGTCAGCTTAGCTGTCTATTTAAACTGTTTCCAACCATTCCCACCATAATCATTGTTTGTTCCATGTGTGATGTATTCATATTTTGTATGCAAAGCAGCAGAAGTGAGTTTATGAATGCTCTCAATGAGGGCAATGAGGGGAAGATGGAGGACATGAAGAGAGATTTGTAACTTATTTTTCAGTTTTCCAACAGTCTTGGTGTCCGTTGGTCTCAATCTTGGACCCCTCTAATTCTTCACTCTATCTCTGGGGAGCCTCATTTAGTCACACTATATAATATATTGCTTCTGTCCTGATGTCTCAAAGATCTAGCTGTACTTTTTTGACTACTCCCACTCTGTTCAGAATTGTACCTCTTTGACAACAGCTCATCTTGGATGTGTCCCATTGAGAGCTAAAGCTCAGCATGGCCAACTCCAAAATATGACTTTCCTTGAAAACTTTCGCATCTTCATCCCTCTTGCTTACTTTTGGCAATTCCATTGCCAGCTCTGTTCCCCAGCCTTACAACCATTTTCCTTCTCTATCTGGAATCCATCTCTCCACTCACTCTGCCATACTCTTAACCTCTCCTCTGTAAATCCCCTTCCCAAAACCCACTTCTTCCATAAGCCCTATAAACCCTACTCCTCCCTGCAAAAAATAATTCAAAATAATTCAAAAGAAACAAACTTATTATAGGTATTTTGGTAGGAGCCCCAGTCAGTGATCAGCACCCCATTGTGCTATGTATTGTACAAACATACAACAAAAAGATGTTTTCTACTCTGAAGAGTTTACAGTCTAAGCCAAGCAGATGAAACTAACAATGTGCATTCTCGCTTGCTTTTAGTTTGTGATAGTTTTACTCACCGTGAATAGAACCATACTCCATTAATGAGCCCATTGACTTCAGTGCAATTGTTTGTGGATTAAGCTAGTACCTAATGTGAATATTACAACATGACTCTAAATGATGGTTTTAGCATGTAAGCTGTTTGGGGCAAGGTCTATCATCTTGTGGGTCCCAGAGCCCTGGCTCCAGCTTGAGCCTGAATGTCTACACCAGGGATCAGTAACCTTTGGCACATGGCCCGTCAGGGAAATCTGCTGGTGGGCCGGGACGGTTTGTTTACCTGCAGTGTCCACAGGTTCGGCTGATCGCAGCTCCCACTGGCCACAGTTCACTGTTCCAGGCCAATGCGGGCTGTGGGAAGCGGAGGCCAGCACATCTCTCCGCTCACGCTGCTTCCCACAGCCGCCATTGGCTTGGAACAGCGAACCGTGGCCAGTGGGACCTGCGATTGGCTGAACCTGCGGACGCTGCAGGTAAACAAACCATCCCAGACCGCCAGCAGATTTCCCTGACCAGCCGCGTGCCAAAGGTTGCTGATCCCTGGTCTACACTGTAACTTTGTGGCCGTGCAGCCCAGCCCTGCAAGCCTAAATCAGCTGACACAGGCCAGTTGTGGGTGTTTTATTGCAATGTAGCCATACCTCCAAACTACTAGTGACTTGAATGAAATTCATAGATGGAGGAATTTTCCTCCAGGGCAGATTGGAGAGGCCCTGGAGGTTTTCCCCCTTCCTCTGTAGCATGGGGCATGGTTGACTTGAGGGAGGCTTCTCTGCTCCTTGAAGTCTTTAAACCATGATTTAAGGACTTCAATAGCTCAGACATAGGTGAGGTTTTTCATAGGAGTGGGTGGATGAGATTCTGTGGCCTGTGCTGTGCAGGAGGTTGGACTAGATGATCAGAATGGTCCCTTCTGACCTTAGTATCTATGAATCTATGAATCTATATTTTTGTCCTGGACACATGGGAAGAAAAACAAGATGCAAGGGATGTGGGTTAATTAGGCCACAGGTTTATGAACTCATCCAGGAACTATCCAGCAATAACTTGTACAGTGCCGGTCATAATTCCTTTCTGAATCATTATCACCTGGTTGAGGGCTGCTCGGAAGCCCCTCACCCCTCCACAACATTTCTGGGAGCCACAGTCCCACCATATGAGGGCTAAGGGGAGGGGAGTGCTATGCCAGATATTAGAATCCCCAATCCCATTCCCCAGCTTCTTTAGGGATGCTTTCTCCTAAGTCCTCTTACAGTTCTGATTTCTCATGGTACTGGACCTCTATGGAACAAGTACCTGCACATCTGCAACCAGGGGGTGCCAGTAATTACTTGCATCTTCACAGAGCAGTGGAGAGTGTGATACTGTGTCTGTCACCATTGTGAACCTCACAGTTATGATAAATAGAATTACTTTAAGAAAATATAGCATTAAAGTTGATTTTCTATTTGGGCGACTCAGAGTACTCTTTGTAGTATATAGTGAATGAGGGTTTTAGATTAATAATAATAATATTAAAAAAAACCTAAAGGGCAGTGAACATTAACCACAATCTCTGGCAGAGCCAAAATATAATCTTTTGAGTACACATTTTTTTTTTAAGGAATAAAGGTTTAAGATATAGGCAGCTTAATTAAATAGGTGACAGTTCACTTGTTTCAGCTTTCATGTGAAGAGTGTGGCCTATTAAATGATGAATGAATGAGAGTACTACAGTGGATACACACACATGGTGGAGCTTCATTATCAACTGTTGTGAATAGGAGTGGAATATTATTAGCAAACCAGCAGCAAGGCCAGAATATCCTCACAAAACAGCTACCTGAAATAATAGGAATATTTGCCTATGCCAGGTAGTAATTTGGTTACCACGCAAATATGAAATTAAATGTATTTGCTATGTAACTTTATTTGAATACAGTAGATAATGAATAATAAGTTTGAGAGCCACAGTGGAGTTTATCAACACATTCTTCTTCTATATGTATATGTGTGTGTGTGTGTTTTAAGAGGGTCTCAAAACTGAGTGCTGAGATCCGATAATTTTTTCAGATACACTGATAAAAATGGATTTTCTAAACTTTCCAAACAAAAATTCCCTATAAAATATGCACTTTAATTGTGTGTGCTTGTACAAAATGGATAATTGTGCAGGGAAATGGCTTAGTTCTCTTTTATGAATCTTATGGGATATTTACACATGCAATTATCTGATTTGTGTTCACAAACTAGTGAATGTTTGCAAATGTATGTACTGTACAATGCAGATGGTTTAAAAAATGCAGATGGCAAAACAAACAAACAAACAAACAAAAATCCATGAACATTAGCCACATTCTCTGGCAGAAGCAAGAATAAAATCTTTTATTTTAAGCATAGTTTTTTAAAGGGCAAATTATTTAAGGAAATCAAATCTTTAAGCAGAATAATTCATATGAGACTATCAATGAAATCAATGCTTCACAAAACAAATATATATTTTTCAGATTTGTATAACATGGTGATGCTATTGTGAAGAACTGTAACACTGCACTTCGGAGGTTCATGTCACTGCTTGTCAGATGACACAACAGGCAAAATGCAATATTTTGTGACAGACATTGAACATAAACACATTCTTATTTATTGCTGATTAATTATTGAATATATTAATACACTTTTTACTCATTCACTTTCATTGTCTAGCACTCTATAAAATGGTCTGAGTTACCACTTCGTTCTTGCCTTTTTTTCTTTTTCTTTTTTTTTTTTAAAGTATCTTTGTACCCCATTTGTATTGGTAAAATCATGTAACTGAAATGATTCCTTCTGTTTCGATAAAACTGAAGAAAGTTGTAATGAGGGGAAAACTAATAATTAGTATTTAACTATCTGTTCTGAAGTTTTCAAATTCAGATATTGTCAATATGCGGATTTATGCTGAAACTCTTATACTGAGGTATCACACACATTCTGTGCTGGATTACATATTGCCCTCATCTATTGTGGAACCTCCACTGATGTCAATGGGAGGTAAGCACAAAGATGAAGGGTAGAATATTGTTGTTATGTACTAACTTAACTTTTAGTTAATCTGATTATTTACTATTTGAATACCTTATGGACATGTTTAGTATTGCTCAATGAGAAAATATGCTCACCATTAGGAGCACAACTATTTTAACCCTTTGTTTATCTCCCTTTCCCATGCTCCTTTGTTTTTGTTCCTTTTCCCTAATTTTGTGTCTTCTCAGTTCTTCATTGCAGAAGCACCCAATTCCCACTTTTGCATGGCTTCATTTCTGCCACCCTCTTCTGTCACAGTACCTATATTCCACGCTTGTGATCTGTCAAGGACAACCACTCTAAACTCCTCAGGAATCACCTCTTTTGGGAAGAGACCTGTGTCTCCCTGCATCCTGACAGTGTTAAGCCATGCAGCTCCCAGATTTACACTGTGATATTCCCAGCAAGCCAGACTGCCTAGACGGACCAGCACTGTTCTTGGCTTGCTCTCAGTGCTTTATCTATAATAAAAGAGGTGCTGGGACTCAAGTAATTAGGTATTGGTGCACAATATTTTTGCATTCATAACTGATACAGCAAGCCCAGAGGTGCGGGGGCTATGAACTGCCAAGTGTAGAGATGCTAGAGTTCAGCCCTGGTAAACTCTGGCACAAATTAAGCACTGCTTGCTCTCCAGATGCCATGAACAGAGTAATTGCCAACAGTTATAAGTTACCACACAGTTCATTCTAAGCAATCACATTTATTCTTAAAGTGAAAACATTACAGAGAAAAGAACCTGCACACATGCTAAAAAGCTTACCAGAGGTCACTCCAAATCCAACCTCAGAACCTGGTAGGTGTTAGTCCGTCCAATCCTTCCTCAAGGATTGGGGGCCCTGAGTCTGAAGGTTCTGTCTGTTTGCTGGACCAGTAAGAAGGCCCTGAGTCAGGTTTAAGTCAAGCTTTTTATTCCAAAGTTCTTTCTGTGTTTGGTTGGCCTCTGGAGAATCCAGTTTGAACTCCCAAGCAGGTGGAACCTCTCAGGGTGGGGGTTACAACCGGGATGATTTGCCTTAATCCCCACTCATTGTTTTAAGTTCCTAGAGGAGCTGTGGTAGCCTTTCCTCACTGAGTAGAACACAAACATACATCATCCATTCATTTAAAACAATGGACCCCCAAGATACTGCATGGGGTTGCAATATCTGTTACATCTCCCTCTAGAGCAGGGATCGGCAACCTTTGGCAAGCAGCCTGACAGGGTAAGCCCCCCGGCATGCTGGGCTGGTTTGTTTACCTGCCGCGTCCACAGGTTCGGCCGATCGCAGCTCCCACTGGCTGCGGTTTGCCGCTCCAGGCCAATGGGGGCTGCGGGAAGCGGAGGCCAGCACAACTGTTGTAGCATTTCAACCAATGGAATGAAGATGCAGTAGTGAGCTGTTGGCCAAGTCAGCTGTGACATCATAATCTTACGACCAAACAATTAACTGTTTGTACCTATCATTTATGATACAGATTAAAAACAGGGTGGCTTGCATGTTAGTTGTCATCTGTGTTAATCTGTTAGGAGAACCATAATGTTTGAGTAATCTCCCCCAAATCCTGTACCTTTAATATCACAGCTACATCCAAGAGGCAAAATTATAAACATCATGGCTTCCACCAATCCCACCCTAATTGTCTCAGCCAAATAGCAGCCATGTTTGTTACTGTAGACATCCAGTCACTCTGGTTGCCATAAAGAAAACAATATTTGTTAATGGTGACACACTGCATTCTATGAGTTACTGCAATTATTTCTTGTCATGTTTTGGACAAAAATGTACTATTTTTGTGGTAACTGTTTGGAAGAATGTTGACTTTTTAATGGTGGCCTCTGTGTTTGAGAGGCAGTCTGGTCTAATGCATAGGACTGGGTGTCATAAGACATGAGTTCTAGTTCCAGCTCTCTCACTGAACTGTTGAGTGACCACTTCACATTCGTGATTCTCTTTCCTCTCTCACCCTTTGACTTGTGTATTTAGATAGCAAGGTCTTCAGGATAGGGACTACTTCTTACTGTGTGTTTGTAGTGGGGCACCCGACTTGAACTGGGGCCTTTAGGTGTTACAGTAATACAAATAATAATATTCTGCCTAGGGTTTTCCAGATATTTCCAAGAACAAGTTTGGTACGATATATGGCAAGTTTAGGGGAAGCCATGATATTTGCATAGGGGTTTGCAGCAAGGGAAACAGCCTAATGTGGTCTGCTATGACCACCAAAGAAATGTAATGTGCCTAGAACCAAACAGCTGATTTATTAGTGCAATGAGTGTCCTTTGGATAGGCTATAGCATGCAGAGTATCCTATTCCATTCTGTCTAATTATTTGTAGCATTAATAAACTGGTACTGCCCACTAGGTCAAAGATTCATTTTTCAGTAATTTAGTTTTAAAAATAGAAGAAGTATATATTTTAAGTCTGTAGAATACTATTGTCCTTTCACTTTCTGGAACCACTTTTATGGCACAGTCTCTCCCTTTCAAAGATCATTGGTTTGTTTCTTTTTCCCTTGTGAAGATTTTAAAATACACCTCTGTACTTTATTTTTTATCAGCATTGTTTGCTGTTTCGATAAATCTTTCTAATACATCATGAGAAGTTTAACAGTAATTATGCGTGAGAAGGTTTTCTGCATAACTGTGGGAAGAAAAATAAATTTAAAGTAATTGCCCTGAGAGTTTTATTGTTTTATATTACTGCTGTAAGTAAATAGAACACAAAGTAATGTTTTTTTTACTAACTGCTAAAGTAGAAATTTATCTAATCTCAGGATTACATTCTTGCTTCTCTGTTCTTGAACATGCTTTCAGTAAACTAAAGTTGAGGGTACGTGTCTAAGTGGAAAACTTGAACTGGCATGAATGAACATCAGAATGTGTTGCCTTTTCCTTTAATAATGTAGTGCAATACATTTGAAATATTCTGAAGGATGGCAACCTTACAAATCAGGCTTTTTCAAAACTGAGGAATGAAGTTACAGGTTTGGTCAATCCTTTGCCATTTTGCTTTGTTTTAGCCTTTCATTTGCAAGCTGATGCATCATTCTAGTGTTCATGAGAGGTGCGGGTACAGCACTGGCAGCAGCAGTGCAAGGTATCCCAGGAAGGAAGGACAGCTTCTAATGGTGGGGGATTCTCAGTGCCATTCAGTTATTGATCTCTCTGCTGAGACCAGGAAGATTTTTTGTTAGTACCAATGTTGGTAGTGCTTTTTGTAATGCAGATATTTATTCTTTGGGAGCTGGGCAGAGACATTTAACTCATTTCACATAGCACACCAGCTAGTCAATAGACAGGAATAATTTTTGATAACTGATCACCTATACTGGATTCAACCAATTGCCTTGAGGTAAAAGACTCCATATGCCAGTATCATTCCTTTGCCCTATCCAGTCTCCCCTAACCCCCCTAGCAAGATATCTTCCTACCACACCAGATTTTTAACCATTACAGTGCTGCCTAATACAACAAGCACTTAGGATGTGATTGTGATCCCCTGCTGTTTTGCATACCTGGTGTCTCCTCATTGAGAATGTTAGCACTTAAAATGACACTGCTGCATTCCAGAGCATGGATGAGAGTTGCAAAATTGGTTAATCCATTACTGCTGCTGTTAATAAGTGACACTGGTATACTGTGAAGCTAGAGGAGAAAGAAGGAGCAATTGAGCTCTAAAGGCTTGAAAGACATACTATAAATGTGGCAGGAAAGGACTTATTGAATGCAAAATGTATTTAAGGAGATAATTTCTTCTGTTGTCCCCTTGCAAAGGGACCTGAGTTTGGACCAGATTCTTTCCTTTGATTGTAGTGCACCTATATATGAAGGTCTGGCTGAACAAGGAGTGTCTGGAGATGCACTTCTGCCAAACATGGTTCATTTAAAGTATATACCTGCTCTTTGCCCATAGGGCAAGATTCTCAGCTGCATTGGCCAAGCTGCATAGGCCAAGACTAGCCAAGCTGCATTGAAATTGATGAAGTGAGCTGTAGCTCACGAAAGCTTATGCTCAGATAAATTTGTTAGTCTCTAAGGTGCCACAAGTACTCCTTTTCTTTTTGCGAATACAGACTAATACGGCTGCTACTCTGAAACTTGAAATTGATGGTGCTACAATGATATAAACCAGCTAAAGGTGTGACAGGACATTCTGAAATGTCCTTTGTGAAAGTTTTAAAGAATAATAATAAAAAAATATTATTCTCTATTTTTACCTTGTAACTTTTCCAGTTTGAAAGGAGGCAGACTGAGCAGTGGGTGCATACTCTCCTCAAGCATTTGTCATTTGTCACCTCCCAAGTATGATTTCTTCCCCTGTATTTTTTCTCCTTTTCATAATTGAAAACTACCTGCTTCATGGCTGCTCCACTGCAACATGAGCTATGCTTAGTTTGGGGGAAGAATGGATTAAAGGAGGACAATCTATTTGTGGATCAAGCCCCTCTGGCAGGGATGGCTTTACCAATTAGGAAGTGGAACTATGGCCCTGTATACAGACATTTGGCCCTTAGAGCAGTTAATCTTGGTTAACTCTGCAGGAGAGAGCAGAGTACATTCTTGAGTCTGGCCATAGTTATTTTTAAGATTTTATAATAGAACTAGAAAAATTTCATCATGAATTACAAAGTAGTATGCAAGGTTTTGGGCTAGATACAAAAACTTAAAAATGTCAAAATAAGTTTGTTTTTTTTTACTTTTGCTGAACCGTAGGAATGAAAGATACAAGAATATGTACTTTTTCTCCATTCTTAGCTCAAAAAGCATTCCTATGCCCCTTTAAAAACAGAGATAGTCAAGATTTTGGCATTATATGCATATTATATATATGCCTAATATAAAGGATTAACTACCTTGGTGGCAAATATAAAACAGGATTATTGTAGTTTAGAAATTTGTTAGTGAAACAAGTGTGTAATATAAATAATAACTTAAAACAATTGTTATTACATAATCAGTCATTTGGGGAAATCAGTGTATGCTTCCTTTATCCAATCAGTGGTGTACTCATTTTAATTGGGTACTAGACAGTCTGCAGTGACTCTAAATTAGGTCTTCCAGACTTATTATTTTAGCAGTCTGAAATTTATTTACCTGAATTTTCATAATTAGCAACTATTTCTTAAATTAGATAAAAAAGTGCAAGATGGTTGTTTCTACATTTAAAAAAATGTTATCAGAAAAAAAAGAGAACTAGCCCACCAAACTGGCATTTAAATAACATCACCCTTTGGGTTTTGAATTGGAAACTCAGGTCTTCACCCAGCAAACACTTACTCCAGAAAGTTAACCTGTTGGGCTAATTTGTGACTTTGTGGTAACCCCCTCTGTGTATGTTCAAGTGCTGCTCCAGGAGCAGTATATGGAAGGAATCATAAGGGCAGAGCACTGCTTCCCCTGTCTGCCCAGCCCCAAGGTCTGGGTAGCTTACATGGGGTTATAAGGCTCTTACTTCTCCTGAGTCACTTGCATAGGTCTTGCAGCCTGTGGCACAATCAAGCCTGCTGACTTTGCTGGGGCTACTTTTGCCAGTAAGCACTACCTCCAGAAAATGAGTCTTTGCAGGTGTGATCTCTTACATTTTAATGAGCCTGAAGACCTCTGCTAACACTCCATACATAACGTGCTCTATTATGGTTTGGTAAAGCAACACATAGGCTACGGCTTGTATATTGATGTCAGACTCCTGCAATATGCAGGCTCACCATTGCAAGTTGAGAGGAGAGGGTCGCCACTGGTATTTAAATTGAGCCATTAAAGTTTGCTAACACAGTGGGCTTTTTTTGTGGTGAATATTTTAGACACACTCCATTGAAGTCAGATGGTTTTTGTGTGTGATTTTTATCAGTTTCAGGTGTTTTCATGGCATGTTTATTTTATTATCACTCATATAGAATATTCCAAAGAAAGTGAGGATTTTTGATTTTCTGATGTGATGCCTCTTTGCGATATCACTGTAAAACAATCTGGTTCTCATATGGATCTTTTTCAATTAGAGGAGGAAATAAGAATTTTTGTTTATCTTTAAAAAAAGAAAAAATCCCTGGTTTATAATATTAATAATGACTTCAATTCAGGTCAGTAACTTAGGAATTAATGACCAATTAAGGTTAATGGCCCAAGGCCCTGAATCATTAAACTCCAAGAAAATGTCCTGCACTTTGATTGTCATTAATTTATTAGAAATGGGTTGTAGAAGTTAAAAAAAAATTGGGTGTTTCCAAACCCAGGGATGATCTGATGGTCACAGGAAAAGTAAGTGTTTTATTATCTGTTTCCTGCTGCAGTCCCAGCACAGATAACAATCCCAATACAGTCAATTGTATTTTGGCCTATGCTAGGACCGTAGGGGCTGAGCAACGGATTTCACCATTTCCCCCCCTTCAGAAATAAATGAGACACCCTTATATTGGGCATAGCCTAGAATAAGACTTGCAATGTCAAAAAAAAATAGATTGCCTGGCTCTGTGAAGTCATCCCTAAATAACCCCCAAGTAGGTAGCTATAGGAACGTACAATAGCATAATAGTTTGGTCTACACATGGGCATGTGCGCACTTTGTTGAACCATGTGTTGCATATATATTCATATGTGGGTAGGTAGTAAATATTTTCATTGTAGTCCATGTTTAATTTGTAGGCTACTGGAGGTGGGAAGTCATTTATATGAGCAAAGGACAAGGAATGCTTAAACTTGAAGCCCTTTATTTATTTACACTGGGCATATGTATGCTGCTATGATGACAGTTGCTCAACAGTGTCCTACAAATAATTCTGAGCCCTTTCTGATGTAGTACATTTAAAGTAAGCTGACTTAGTGTGATTTTCACTTTAAATAGAATAAGGGTTAAATGATAACTTGACTTATCTTTTAAATGACAAAAAATAAAGAAATTGCAAGACCTTTTCACACATTAGATATGTATTGTCATTTATCATCTAGATATCAGGCTAGCAGTGCAAAGTAATAAAACATATCATCGAAAAATGTGCTATAGGTCTGAATCACTCTTTCATTCCACCTCCCAGCTAACTGTAGTATTAAATCAAACAAGCAGAACATTTCCTTAGGCAGCCATTGCCTTTTAATTTCCTGAAGAACCTTAAAATATCATTCATTACAAGTACTACACATATTTGGTTTTTAAAAGTCTCATAAATCAATAGCAAGCTGACTGTAATAATTATTACAAGTTAGTGCATAATTTTCGTGCTGAAGGCTGCATGCAGAACTTTAGCATATGCAAACGAGGCAATTCAAACTGTGTATAGATATTAATATGAAGAAGCAGGTAACGAGGTGCAGGCTATGAATTATGCATCAAGAGCGGCTGATCTTCAATGAGGAAAATGAATTCAGCATGTAATCTAATTAGTGATGGAAGTCTATTACATCTAACTGCAAAAGCAACCGTCCTTGAAACAAATTTATTTACAGTCCATGTTACCACTTGAAACAACTTTGAAATGATGTGTAAGACAACAGCTTAATTGTAAAAAAAAAATTGTTTGTTTGTTTCAGTTCTAGACCTGGAAGGCCTCCTAAGAGGACTCAAAGTGTCACCTCCCCAGAGAATTCTCATATCATGCCACACTCTGTCCCAGGTCTAATGTCTCCTGGAATCATCCCGCCAACAGGTAGGACTGTTAGTAATGCATTAACACTTGAAATCTTATGGCTAGTTGATTTACATTCATTTGTTTAATAATCACAAACAATAAAAAAGGAAAAAAAATACAAAATCAACACCGTAATATCACATAACTTATGCTGCAATATGGAGTATCTTATTGTCATGTCAACGTATTGTCTACTAGAAAGTTAGCAGCACAACATTTTACAATACAAACACTTGAGTAGACAGTGACCCTTTATAGTGTTTTCTCTTTTTTTAATTAAATAAAATAGTCCTTTGAAGCATAGCATTTCTTACCTTATTGTTTTCATTCTCCACTTGGCAAACAATAATTCCCTCAGTCCTTGTATTTTGAATAGATCAGTGATCCTTGTCATTGCTCCTTTTTGCCTCTTTATCTGACCATTTGTACAATAGTTGGTATCATCAGTAATGTGTCTGCCCCAGAGAATTGAGTTTATTAGTTGGAGTAACTACTTGTTGCACAAACATTCCTTATGATTTCTTACATTCAAATCATGCCCATGGTATATTTCAATGGGAAGAATGTCTGCCTTCCTTTTGATTATATAATGCCCACTTAGGCAACATTTTGTCACTTAATTAAACTGCCATCATCTTTTTTAAGGTGAAAAGATAAACACTGTGGGTCAGATTCTGCTTCCTTATGGAGATAGAATGTTCCTAGGATAGTCCCATTGAAATCAATAGGAGGGGCCTACTACTGTACATAGAAGACCTAATCCATGTAGATGGAAGATCCTAGTGGAAGTGCTATGGAATCTCGGCCCTCACCCTCATGCCATCTCCTTACTTTTCAGGCTGGCAGGAGCCTCTTTATCCTCTGCAAGGCTGATCTGAATCCCCCCACTCCTTCCCCAGGTACCCACTTACTTCCTCATCTTCATCTTTAGCACTGACTTTCTCTTCAGCAAGAGACACGTTGCTATAGACAGATCTAAGAGGAGAAGGCAGTGGGGTCACAAAGCAGCCTTGAGGAGAATAAGGGATCTTTGCAAGGCTAATAACTGAGAGGGAGGGAGAGAGAGAAGGGAGACAGATGGTAGGAGGACATCTGGGGAGAAGACAAGAAAGGGTGAGGGCAAGATGCCATTGGTAGCAAGGATGTAATGGGCAAGGAGTAATGGGGAATGGAGAATCAGGTTTAGAGAAGCGGAAGGCATAGTAGGAGAGAGGAAAACTAGTGAAGAGGAAGTATGGTGGATTCACAGAGAGAACAGAGTGGAGGGAATTCTAGCATGAAGAAAAAAAGAGAAGGCCGTGCTACCCTTCAGGAAAAGGAAATGATTTTGGAGAGGGAATGATCAGAAAGGGTAGAGGGAAAGAGAAATTTGTCAGGGATGGAGTGAGAGAGAAAGAAGTACATCAAGGAAAAGCAATCAGAGCAGAAAGATTTGTTCAAAGTAGGTGATGTGAAAGAAGTTGGAGAAAAATACACAGAGGGAAAAGTGAAGAGGGTGATAAGAGAAATAAAAAATCAGGCAACATGATCATTTTTTATTTTCTTTTATTGAAGGTTTTCTGGGTGATAGATAAGAGCAAATCCCAGTTGTTGGTGTCACAGTTTTTGGTCTTGGTGGCTTCATTCTTTCAAGCAATAATTTATGAATTAACTATAATAAGAAGAATTATTTATATAGTTCTCAGTTCCTCTCTTGCCCCCTGTCAAGGTTCCTTCCCCACTCTGAACTCTAGGGTACAGATGTGGGGACCTGCATGAAAGACCCCCTAAGCTTATTCTTACCAGCTTAGGTTAAAACTTCCCCAAGGTACAAACTTTTACCTTTTGTCCTTGGACCTTATGCTGCCACCACGAAGCGTGTTAAACAAAGAACAGGGAAAGAGCCCACTTGGAGATGTCTTCCCCCCAAAATATCCCCCAAGGCCTACACCCCCTTTCCTGGGGAAGGCTTGATAAAAATCCTCACCAGTTTGCATAGGTCAACACAGACCCAAACCTTTGGATCTTAAGAACAGTGAAAAAGCAATCAGGTTCTAAAAGAAGAATTTTAATTAAAGAAAAAGTAAAAGAATCACCTCTGTAATCAGGATGGTGAATACCTTACAGGGTAATTAGATTCAAAACATAGAGATTCCCTCTAGGCAAAACCTTAAATTACAAAAAGACACAAAAACAGGAATATACATCCCATTCAGCACAACTTATTTACCAGTCCTTTAAACAAACCAGAAATCTAATGCATATCTAGCTAGATTACTTACTAAGTTCTAAGACTCCATTCCTTTTCTTTTCCCAGCAAAAGCATCACACAGACAGACAGACCCTTTGTCCCCCCCTCCAGATTTGAAAGTAACTTGTCTCCTCATTGTTCATTTTGGTCACGTGCCAGGGGAGTTATCTTAGCTTCTTAACCCTTTACAGGTGAAAGGGTTTTGCTTCTGACCAGGAGGGATTTTATAGTTCTGTATATAGTTTTATATACAGAAAGGTGGTTACCCCTCCCTTTATATTTATCACACCCCCTTCCAAAAGTATGCAGGAAAACAATTTAATCATAAATATAATATAATATAATAATATAATACAGAATACCAGCTTCTTAAAATACCAACACATAAATCAAATGAGGGGTCCAGATAAATAATAAAAAAAAGGGAAATGGTTTGGAAGGGAAGGCAATAAGTATAGGGAGAACAGTGGTGATTCATAGGACATCTTTAGAAGTTTAGGTTGTTTCATAAATGTGGAGTGAGATGGTGAGATCCTTAAACAGCAAGTGGAATATGAGCACAAATACTGTCAGTAGCATGCTCAAGGGACAGGTCTTGCATATAGACTGAGGCAGCCAAGCTAAGAACTTTAAGAGCCAGCACTACCAAGTGAAAGTCAATCCACCATTTTAAAGACAGCTAACATAAATAAAGCAGGGTGGGCATAAAACATGATCACAATAGGTCAAATGAGTGAGTAGTTGCACTGCTATATTCTGAATCAGCTGCAATTGACAGAACAGCCCCAGGGAGAGATCTGCCAAGAGGGAATTACAGTAATTGTAATTAAAGTTGTTAGTGCTGATAATGAAAATGCTCCATTTTACATGCACTGAAAACTCATATTGTGAATGTTTTCTCACACATTTCTTGATTAGGATGTTTAAAGGTTAGGAGTTTTCATAAGAATATGTAAGAAGATTAAGCATTTTTCTAAAAATAAACAAAACGAAACAAAATCAAGCCACTCCTGGAGTACAGAGTAACTAGGGTCTCTTCCTTTAGCTGATTCTCACCTTCCTTAAGTTCCCTTCCATAATATATACCCAGTGTTAGGCCTTGTATTTATCCATTTGCTGCTGTCTGTACTGAAATTCTCTATATGTAACTTTATTTTGAATGTATGGGTGGACAGTGCTTCCTTATCTTTTGCTGTCTTCCCTATTGCTGCAATTCTCAAACTGTAGTCTATGGCCCACTGGTGCTAATTCCCCTTGTTTCCACTTAGCAAATCACAATCGCATTATAGGAAGAAAAGGTAATGCATTTTTAGCTAAAATTATTTATCCATGTAAGCAATTGGTTTAGTTGCCACAGGAATGTAAGACGGTCCCGGATAGAAGTGGGAGGGGTTTTGCACAATTTCATTTTGGAGGGGAGTTGGATTATGAGACAATCTTTCTATTAAGATGTAGTTCATATTACAAAAAAAGTTTAAGAACCCAGCCTTTTTGGCTTCTACTTGGCTGATAAGATATTTGATTGTTGATATTTGGACAGGAAACCTTATTGGGTATGTCAGCTTTGCTTGATGGTTACTGCAAGGGAAACAAGTGTGACCGTTCTGATCTGAAAAATTGAGTTGTCATGGGCAGTTGTCACTTATTCATAGGATTTGGGTTACATCCCCAGCTTTGGAACAGTCTCTTGGAGGACCCTCTTCAATGTATCAGACCCCAAGGTGTCTCACTCTTCCTTTAGGGAAGGCCACTCGGCTTCACTGCCTCCTGAGACCGAACACAAAGGTCTTGAGCACTCATGCCTCATACCGTGAGCTCTGTTTGGCAAGTCCAACTGAGACAGACTCCTGGTAGAGACCTGTACACTCTTCAAGAATTAGTGGACCTAACCTAGTATTTGCAGTGACACTCAGGTAGAGTTTTCAAAATAGTAGGATCTATTAGTCAAGGGGAACACAGCATAGGAAATCCTTAGGCTAGCATAGAGAAATGAAGGTTAAAGCAAAGGCCATTCTGGTTAGCCCAGAGCCCCAGCCAAATTTTAGTAAAACTCCATTTTCAGGGTCTGTCTGTCTCTCCCAGTCTCACCTCCTTAGTCAGTTCCCAGGTGAGAGAGCCCCCAGCTTCCTCCAGAACCCAATGCTTATCCTCTACCTCACTCCTCTCCAGTCCTTTGTTCTTGTGCTGGGGTGTTTGCTCAACCTCCCTGTTGAGAGTTGGGGATTCATCCCCCTCTGGTTGCTAGGTGTCAATGTCTTGGTGATTGGGTGTTTCATTGTCTTCTCAGATTTTCCATTGATATGGGGTCAGCGTCTGCCAGTCCTTTTTAGTAATCCTTTCAGGCTCAGATAACTAGGCCACACACACACACCTAGGTTTCTTAGCCTGCCCTGAGCACAAACGTAGTCCTTTTTCTTCACTGGGTAGCCATGCAAAATATAGTGGAAACTGAGGCTCACATTGGATTCATTCAATATTACAGAAAATTCCCACTTTGTCATGGCAATCCAATTTACAATCTCAGGTTGGGAGCTAGACCTAGGGGTCATGTATCTATTGTTTGGAGACCTGTTCTTCCTTTACTGGCCCAATTCCTTGCAACTTGTTAGGGAAAAAAATACTTCTTTACCTGAGGACCAGCAGTTTGATACTCCCTTGCTTAAGGAGAAAGTTGGTTGCTCTCTTTTTACAGAAGTTCTACTGACAAAAATCATGTCCACTTTGGAGCCAGCGGCTTGTGTGATGCCAAGTGAATTTGAAATAAGTTAGGGACACAATAAATATTTATTAAATTTTAAAAGTAGAGAGTAAGTAAAAATCTAAGCAAGGCAACAGGCTGTTTAAGGGTAGTGCATAGTTATTTTAATGTAATTAGATGCCAGTCTATTGAGGGGTATTATGTTGAAAAAATCAGTTGGGGGCTTATAATAGAGTTATGGGCTAATACAGCTATCACACAGGGAGATATGGTAAGCTGAACTTGCTTTGCCTCAAATTTCATAAGTGGGTATGTTGCTGTGATGCATCATGGATGTTTACCTCTGTCATCTTGCATTATACTATATGGTGTGATGCAATGCCAACTTTGTTGGACATATGGCTTCATTCCAATGATATGCTTAGCTAAGGATTTTTTTAAAATATAGTTTTCAGAACTCTCTCCATTTCCTCCCTCCACTTCCATTATTATTTTTTCCCCAAAACTTGTTATTTTAAGTCAGTGACATATTGTGGTTAGTGTTTAATTAATTTTAACACCTCAAGGAGGGGGGTCAACATTGATAAGCCCTCCAATCAGTGAGTTTCAATAGAAGATTGTAAGAAGGGTTTACCACACAGAGACACATTCCAGGAGTAGTGGAAGTGCAAAGGGAGGAAGACTGTAGAAGGAGGCCTGTTAGGCTATTATAAATGAGGTTCAGGCAGTATTAAACACATTAATTCACACATGGGAAAAAATATCTAAAAGGAAACTGGATGAGAAAGTTCCAAGGTCAACTTTTTATTAATAAAAAACGTATGGGGTACTTATGATACCAGCATTGTATTAAATACAAACTGACATACAATTGAGAGGACTTACAGCTGTATATTTTTATTATGAGCTAACCCTGCTGGTGTCCCTCCAATTTTTTTGTAAGTAAAAATAGACTGCCTATCTTTAGGTTTGTTTGCTTGTTTTATGGTAACATTTGTAGAGTTTTATATCAATAACAGAAGTTCTAATTATACAGTGTGACAATAAAATGGTTGAACTATGGCACACAATCATTTCTACTACACATGCCTCATACCACAGGGGAGAAGAAGGGCTAGGAAGTAGAAGTGGATTACATATTTGACCACTTTTGTCAGCAGGTGGCTGCCCCTTTGGATAATTTCCTCCTCAAAATCATTTCCCTTTTCTAAAGGGTTCCGGCATCTCCTCTTTTCTTCTTGTTATTAGAACCCAAACTCTCTCTCACTCTGTTCTCACTATGAACCCACCCTTACTTCACCCTCTCGCCTATTATTCTTTGGAAGAGGGGGCTATTGACAAAGCCAGTCAACACACCCGTGACATAATGCATTCCCACTGATAATTCAGTGTCATGGGAAACAAAGCCATTGGTAGGGCAGTAAGTTTGGCTCCCAGTAACAGCGTCATAGTAATGAAGAGGAAACAGAATGTGGAAAACAAAGAGGAAATGGAGAAGAAAAGTACTATTAACTATTCAAAAAAGTTCACCATTGCTAATCCATTGCAAAGTTCATTATTATAGACAGCTATCCTCTTGTGAAGAATAAGAGTTGGCATTACCATGGATGCAAGGACATTTTTAGAAGCTAAACTACTTTATAGGTTGTACTTTCACATTAACATATCAGGAAAGGACAACAGCTGCAAATGTATGGGTGTTTCAGATCAGAAATGAGGGTGGGCCTACTGAACTATGAGAGGGTGAATAGACTGATTTGTTTATTTTAAAGTTTTCATTAACCACAGCACTCAGGAAGATACACAGACAAATAAAACAAATCCAATTACAACAAATGCATCAAAAGTAAACCATATAGAAAGAACCTTTTTGAAACAAACCCAATCAAGCTGTTTTTAGTAGTTCTATCGTCCTCTCATTTTAATGAATAATTATACCAATAATAATTTTCATAATCTATAGGCTTTACTATTAGATGCCATGTATTTCTGAGAAAGATGTGCACCACTGTCTTTAAACACTTCCCAAGAACAGATGTTTAAAACTATTCAATCTCACAGAATAGTGAACATTGAGGTCTCTCTGGAGGGAAAAGAAAGAGCCATGCTAAATTCCCTGAAGTGGATTAAATACCTAAAACCATTTGCAGGTGGGCAATGTACCTGTTTCTTGTTCCCATAATTGGTGGAAGAAAGGAGGGAAAAAGGAAGAGACATCTCCCACACACTAACCACAGTATGTAAAACAAACCAAAGAAAAGTGTGTCTTTAGCCCATATTTGACTGGTGTGTTTGGGTTTAAGCCATTTATTTCCCTTTTTTTTATAATAACCTTCCTGATGGAGGGATTGTGTTTTGTTGTGTGCTTTTACACAATGCTGAGCACATTGATGGTGCTCAGTGTGCACCCTCAGCAAACAAGGTATCAGTATAAATATTAAGAAAAGGAGCAGGACAAGGAAGTGCAGGAACTGGTGAGGCAAAACTGAGGGACTGGGAAGCTGGTGAGGCAGGTTTAAGCTAGCAGTATTTCATGGACTATTCCTAGATCAAGATAGTCATTCTTTTAAATGAAAACAACACTGTGTTCCACATTTTTCAGTGCTTGGGCTAAACACCTTATGGAAGCTGAATCCAGGCTGGACTGTGTTGATGTGGGTGGGAAGAGAAAAGGGCTTCTAAAAGATGCTTCCTCAAGAACAGATTGCTCTCAAATTATTTGCAGTGTTGTTGTAGCTGTGTTGATCCCAGGATATGAGAGAGAGACAGTGGTCCATTAAAAGATATTGTCTCACCCATCTCTACTCTATAATTGTTAGCTCAGTTTTGAAGATTGGTGTCCTTTTGGACACCTCACTTCTGTTGGAGTCAACAGAAGTCAATGATAAGCACCTAGATAGATGAAACATACAACTCTTGCAATCTTGGCTCATCAGACAAGAGCAGTAGAAATTTCTTGCTACTATGCAAGAGGAGAGAAGTGGTCAGGAAAGATCAAATTGTTTAATAGGTGACCTTCATGAACTACCATAATTTTTAATAACGAAAAAGATCAACATTTTTCCAGCTCCTGTCTCCCCAATTGCTAGGGTGACCAGACAGCAAATGTGAAAAGTCGGGACGGGGGTGGGGGGTAATACGAGCCTGCATAATATGAACTCTCCGTTATTCCAGTTCCCCAGAAATTTGAAAACCAATTGCTGTCACTTTTCATGTTGTCAATTAAGTATTTTTTAATCAATACTTTTAAACAGCAGAGTATTGTAGGCACTGACAGCATTTGGTAAAGCGCCCTAATTGAGTCTTCTACTTGGCCCATTGAGCAACATCTTTCATTTGAAATGTGTGGTACTGAAGCACTGATACTTCAAGTGCTCTTCTTACCTCTCTTAGAGACTGCACTTTTCTCCTGTTTATAGAGATAAAATGCAGATGTAAAGTGCTTTCAGAAATCAGAAATATATGGCATATTTATGGAGAGAGAAAAATACTACATTTCAGTTACACGGCTTCTTTCATCCCATAATTTCAAAGCACTTTACACACTTAATTTTATTACATTAACTTAATCACAGTTTTTATCTTATTTCTTCAGCAAATTTGTTTTATGGGGGTTTTTCCTCTGGTTATTACTTATGACCCATCTGATGCCAAAATCCTTCATTTCCAGTGTAAAGACATTATAATGGGCTTGCAATACACTCTGCTAGTTAAGTTGCTTCCTGTCTTACTTTGTTATTTTCCTTTTTTCTCTTTTACTCATCTTTGAATGATAACCTGGCACTGTAAGGGTGATCTCTCTCATTACTATTTCTTACTTTGGGCCTGAGTCAGTAAAAATGTGTTCCAACTTCCACTCTCTTTACAAAGCCTGATGAATGCTGTGAGATCATTTCCACCCCTTTCCCTGGGTTTGGAAGTTTTTACATGGGTTTCCTGACTACGGAGGCCAAATATGGAGTAAATAGAGTATAGCTGTGGTAAGGTATGGCAGTGTTCTTTCTAAAGTAGCAACTTGGTGTTCAAAGCCAGTTAAACCAATCATGGAATAATTTCATGTTAATATCTTCACATTTAAATTATATTTTCTTGGCATTTAACCACACTTTATCAGTTATACCTAATAAAGTGTCATTAATTATTATTATTATTATTATTTATTTATTATCCCACCCAAAAGCGTACGAGTCATGTTATAGAGGACATAAAAAGACAGTCTTTTACTGTGTAAAGACCGGATCTTGCAAATGCTTATTAAAGTGTTTAACTTTATGCAAGTGAACAGCTGAGTTGAATTGGAGTACTGTGTGCAAAAAGGTAAACTTGAGAGTAAATTTGTGCAGGACCAGGACCTAGAATTTTCATCTAATACAATGTGTGAGTATGAGAATTGCCAATATGGGAATGGAGTAAGGAAGGATGAAGGTTAATGTAATATGATTTGCCAGTTTCTCAGTTTAGGCATGTACAGCTTTTAGAAATAAAGAAGATACTGATGGTAGACAGTAAGTAACATTGACATATTTCTTTTTAAAATAGGTACTTATTAACACAGTATTAGGCTATTGGTAATTTCATGATTCTTAATCTGAAAAGTGCTTTGAGTTGATTATTACTGTATATTGAGCTGTTTACCTGTTGGAAATAAGATAATATATTGTAAACTTAAGCAACAAAGAGTATTTTTAGAGTGATAAACTGTAAACTAATTCAATAAACTGAATCAGATTATGCAAACAGTTTTGTACTTCATTAAGGAAATTGTCACTATAATTAATGTGAGAGCTTTTATCATGTTCACTTGTTGACATATGGCTAGGAAGATACAGTAGACTAAACTCTGTAAAGATATTATTTCATAGCTTTTTACATTTTAATTATGGTTTTAATACAGGCCACCTGTCCTGTTCTGAAAAAAATTGTAATTCTTTTGTCATCTTGTTGTCCTGTTGAATGGCTATCTTTTACTACTTTATCACAATGAGGAATTTTGACAATTAGTTGGAAAACAATCCTTTCACTGTTCATCAGTTTGTAAGTCTCACTGAGGCCATAATTTTGTCAGACTAGATGTGGATACAGTAAAATTTTGCTAATCCACACATTTCTAAATACCCATTAAAATTTAAATGAAAATTGGTCCTGTCCCAGTTCTCAGTAAAGATTTAAGGGCCAGGTTTTGAGGCCTATACTCATCCTACTGATCACTTATTCATGCATATAGTCCCATTGAAGTCAAAGGGATTACTCAAAGAAGTCAATGCTTAGCAGTGTGAGTAAGGGGTCTACAATCTGACCCTTAATTACAGGTAGTCATATACGAAGTTCTTATCTTACTACAACGTAGTTTTTACAAAATATACCATGCTATATTGCCTATGAAAGACTCAGTTAAAAGAACATTAAGCTTGCAAAGTCAAATACATGAAAGTTAGGTAATGCTACAGTTAGGGTTGCCTGGGAAATTCTGATTCATCCCCCTTGCTCTTCAGGTCCCAGTCCAGGGCTGTAAACACAAGAGAACATTCTTTCTCTTCTTGCAACACTGCCTCATTCACTGTTCATTTTGTGTACTAAAAGAGGTTGGTTTCCCTTAAAACAAATAGCACGTGGCCATATAATTAAAGACTGTATCATAATGCACAAGGAATTGGGAACTGAAGTAAGATTGCAAGGGCAACCTTAATTCTGGCAATTCCTAACTTCTGAGAGCTTTATCTTGGAACCTTAGAGCTTTTGTATTTGAACAGTTAATTTGCAGCAAGCAGGGGTGTGAATCTATCCTGCACTAGCCTGCCACCAACTAATTGTCCACATGGTCTCTGCTGACATGCATTAATAGTTTGTTAATGCACTTTGATTTAGTCCTGTTTCAATAAGGACTAGATCAAAGCACACAGATAAACCACAAATGTGCATCAGCAGGGTCCACATGGACAGTTAGTTTGCAGAAGGTTAGTGCAGGGTAGATTCACACTCCACCTTGCTGCAAAGTAATTGTTCATGTAGACCCATGGTTCTCAAATTTATTTGATCATGCCTCCCCTCCCCCCCGTGTTTCCCCTGTCCCACAAGTACATATACCTCTGCCCATCTCTGAAGCGTACTTCAGAAGTACAGATGGCAATGTGAAAAATGATATTTGTCAATATGACTTTTCACAGCAGATATAGTGCCCCATTGACACCCTTACTTGTGCACTTCTACTTCTACTCTGGGTCTGACAGCTGGAGCCCCACTGCCCTCTCCCGGTGAGCGATTTGGGGGAGAAAGGAGGGCCCAAACTGGTGGGGAGAGGGAAGAAGAGCCAGAGTCTGGGGCAGCGTGGCTCCAGCTGTCAGCCCTAGGGTGGCGGGGCTCCAACTGACTTTATCCCATCCCCCTACCTCCCAGGTATGCACAGCCCTTCTGTACTAGTCTCAGCCCTTTGAGGCTGACAGCTGGAACTCTTAAAAAAAAAAACGGCAAAAAAGCACATAGTTCTTGCCTCCCTTGAGAGGCCCACCCCATAGTTCGAGAACTGCGGTTGTAGACAAGCCCTATATGTTCTTTTAAATTATTTATTTTTTGTATGTAATTTCCTAAGCTCTCAGTAAAATAAAAAGACAAATTCCTTCATGTGGAACCATATTTTTCCACCATATGGGTCATCCGGCAAGGTTGGAAACAAGGAACATTAGATCCACAGCATAAACCATTATCACTTGAGATAAAGGAGAAGCTAGTAGCATCAGTAGACTGTTACAGTGTGTGTGGACCAGCCAGTAGAGATGGCCCTGATACACTTTACCAGTTGTTTGCACAAGTATTTGCTATACAGCAGTAGAATGTGGGAATCAGGATTTTCAGGTTCTATTCCTGTCCATGGAGGGGAGTGTGATCTAATGGCTACAGCTCAGCCAAATAACCTAGATTTGTCATGTTATCCTGAAAGGCAATATGACTAAGTGGATGAGATTTCAATCCACTGAGCATCTGTAAATAGTGGTTTCAGAGTAGCAGCCGTGTTAGTCTGTATTCGCAAAAAGAAAAGGAGTACTTGTGGCACCTTAGAGACTAACAAATTTATTTGAGCATAAGCTTTCATGAGCTACAGCGTGTCTTTCAGTGGCTCAAATTGGCCAAATCAGGATGGATATTCATGTGAACTGCAAAAGGACTTCTCTGACCTCAGGATTATCCCTCTACCAAATGTAGAGTTTATGCTCCAAAGCACAGAGGTATGCTAGAGATCTTCACAAAAACTGTACTTTTTTTTAACATTGGCTTAAGAATCCATTTTCCTGAATGTTGTTCTTGAAAGTGGCTGAACTGTTTCTGCTTAAACTCAAAAAAAGGAAGCAATTAAAATTTCAGATCAAAGTTATAAGCAATTGAAATGGGTGTTTGTATTGTGAAGTTCTAAGCAACCTTAAATAAGGGGTTTCCACCAATTCCACCTACAATTATGAAGTATTATTGAAATGAAAACGTTGTTAGTTATTAGATATTTATTGTCATGTTTATTTTTATTGTTTTATCATTCCATTATTATTTTTTATTATTTATTGTTTTATTTTATTCAGTGCTTCACAATGGAAGTCTCAGTCATTTGTATGAATTAATGAGATTCTCTTGTAGTTCAGATTTCAGGCAAGGGCATTCAGTAGAACAACAATGAGGAAATCAATAGATCCCTTGTTTGTTTGCAGCCCTCTTGTTTTGAATGTGAGAGCTTTCAAACAAAATTTTTCCACTTGATATCTATGGTGGATGTCCACCCAGCCTAGTTTTATATGTAATCATTAACTAAAATAATTTTTTGACGGATTAGCAGGGATTGTCATTTTCTTCTTCAAGAATGTAGGATTTATCTTAATTAATACTACAGTTAGGAATAAGACTGATCTGCTAAATTTGGAGTCACATTGTGATCTTAGAAACACTACGAATTTGGAGATCTTCATACTTCATGCTCTTCTCATTATGGAACTGGTTCTGCCACCCTTCTGCCAATAGGAATATTTGTTGAGTAAGTTACTGCACAATTGGAGTTAGGGTAGCAGAACTGGGTTTGAAGCTTGTGGATGTTCTGCTTGTTCACATCTCTTCATTGCAATTCTGTTTCAAAGCAGAGAGATCAGGTTCCTGAATGCTAAAGAAGCCATGGAATTAGAGAACTATCTTTGAATGACATAATCAATGAAGTGCAAATGCATTGTTTCTCTTCATTTACACATGATTTACTAACAGTGTTACATATTATGTTTAGTAAAAGATGGATCCAAGTTCCAGAATGATGGTTCATGTTTTCATTAAATTATTTGGGGATCGATTCTCTAATGCAAGAGGGCAAACTGTGACTAAAGGCTTACATATGATTTTTCTATTAAATATTATTGTTTAGTACAACTGTCTCCTGAAGCATTTAATTTTCCAGCTTTTGCACCAGGATTTAAATGATCAAGGAATATTGGCACTATATGTACAAGTAAATCAGTATGGGAAACATTGGGCAGCCATACTGGAACCTTGTCATAGGGCAGGGGAGTGGGTGGAGCTCTAGGCACACAAACAAAATCTCTGAGGACAATAGATATAAGCAAATGCCAGTGGAGTTGGGCAACTCTAGGTGATTGAAACTCACGAGCAAGGAAGATTAGAGTTTAAGATTAATAAAATACAGCTGGAGCTATTTAAGTCATTTATATTAGATAATAAAATCCCTCTAATGGGGTTGCATTACTGGGGGAAATAACCCAGAAAGGCTCAGGAAAGAGGATCCCATGAGAGCAAATTGATACACAAAAAACCAGTTTTTAGTTGTCTTTGGACCTTGCAAAAGAACAAGTACATGAATGTATAACACACAATGATCATTTTATATCTCAATAAGCAGTCTGGAGGGGTCAAGCATATAATCATCACATCATATCTAACGTTTCAGGCAACAAGCTTATTGAACACAAAATGAACTTAGAATACTTTTCCAAGGAGAACCAGTCACCATACAAGTTGTCCTTTTGACTTACATCTGCAATAGCATTTCCTGCATGAATTTGCTAAGACATGCTAGAATACTACCAGAATTATAATGAATCCACTATCCCTTATCCACAATGCACTATAGTATTGGTTTTTTTGCTAATGTCATCCCATGCAATATATAAACTCTCTCAGAAGGCAGGCCAACTGGAGACTGTTTTTAAAGAGACGGAGGTGTATCTTGTAGCTAAGGTACAGGACTCAGAAGTCAAAGGCCTGGTTGTGCCACAGACTTCATCCCAGACCTTGGGCAAATCACTTAATTTTTCTGTGCCTCAATTTCCTTATCCATAAAATGGAGATAATACTTATCTCAGAAGTATATTGTGATGCAAAATTAATTGATGCCAACTACTCTTAATTGTTTATAAAACTAGGCATGGGTAGATATGTTTTGTCATATTTTGGACTTTTTTGAGTCTGTGAGTCAAAAATTATTTGTGGTCCTAGCTTTCATATGTTCAAGTCCTTCTAGATTTGACAACCTGCTTCAGTTTACTTTCTACTTTCTGCTTTTATGGGTTAGTTATCTCTGGGTGTGAAAAGACAACACCTCCTCCTCCCTGATGTGGAAATAATGAGAGATCTGCCTTTCTGAGCCATAAATTGTCTGCTGTGTGTCTGAGACAAAAAATGACCTGGGAATGGAGGCAAGTGGGAGGAGCAGTTGAAAGAAAGGGCAACAAAACAAAACAAAAAAGCAACCCTTTGAAAACACTAATGTGGTTCTGTAAAAGGATCTGAGGTAGATAAAAATCCCCCAATTTAAACACATAACTTCTGCAAGAAGAACAAAGGAGAGAAAGAAATCTTGATTATATGTAGGGATTCAGTAAAAGAAGCATTTTGGTAGAGAAGAAAATCCATTATGCCAACCACTGTGTAATAAATGTTGAATTTTTAATGGTGATCTCTATAATATCACATTGATAATCCATGTGTGCCACCCTACTTATCCTTCTCCATTTATGACAAACATATATTTGTCATTGTTATTTATTAAAGCTTCAATACAAGTGATACTGAAAGTCTTTAAACAACTTCTGTTAGTGGGAGACCATATACTAGCTGCACTGCATTATACATTCTTCAGTATTTGAGGCTCTGCTGAGTTATGGAGCTTCTGCAAGGGCACCCACTTGAGCCACCAGGGCAGTCACTGGGGTTATCACTGTAACATGTGTGAAGGGGAGAGAGACACTATTGTTCATCATTTGTTCTTCACTCTTTAAGATAAACGTGCTATTTGTTGTTCTGACCCTCCCAATGCTGCTTTTCAGTTGTATATTTTCTCTGTTAAAAGTGTACCTAAAAGAGTACGTCCCTCTGTGTGTGAGTGTGAGAGACAGAGACTGTGTTTCTTTATCACGTGGGAACATCTGTACACTTGCTGTACCACTTGTTCATTTATTTGCTGCTGTGTGGCACTACACAGCTACCGCTAAATTACAGTGTCACTCGGTTATTAATGGGAACTCATCAATATTAAAATGCTTTTGGGGTTGTCTTCTCTTGACTACGCTTGTCTGGGATGATTTGGTTTGTCCTCACCAATGTGGAGCACATCATTGTTAATTTTATGTATATTTATATGTAAGAGAATCTTCTCATCAACCCCCCAAATCAGGGCGTATCTACTGTTATTGTTAATTATTCATCTAAGGATGAGGTCCACAACGATTTATGGTGAATCAGTTTCTGAATTTGAAAATCATTGTCACCATGGAAATAGCCAAACTGGAAGAATAATATCTCTTTATAAAGGCAAAATTGGCAAGCCCCTGATTGTCCAGTTTTTGCTCATTAAAGAACATAATAATGCTAAAAGAAATAGTCCATGTACTGGCAAATGCAGGTCTCCTTTCCCTAAAGACCATCATCTGCCAACATTATCTTTTTGTGACTTCTCTTATACGAGAGTTAGATCAAAGTGTAGGAATTGGAGCAAGTGTTCCAAGCAGGCAGCAGTGAAACAGACCAAAATCTAGTTAATTTCAGCCTACTGCAAGTAGGCAGTTATGAGCAGCTGTGGAGGATGCCAATGGAGGGTTATTCATTGGGAAAGAGGACTCAAAAATGTAAGGTTGTGGGGAGAGAAAGAGGAGTGGAAATAAAATTACCATCACAGCTTACAAAAAAGCTGGGCAGATGAGGGTAGAGTAGGGTAGAGATCCCCTCCCCATACCTTCCTAGAAACCAAGAGACTCTACAGAAAGAGGAGTAACAGAGATGCAGCTAGAGAGTGATCCTTCTTCCTTATGTTACTGGTGAAAAGTAATAGTGATTCCATTTTATGAAACTACAACTACCAGGATGCTGTTGTTTTCCCCAGTGCTTAGTAGGTTTTGCTTTGTGTTGATAAGCATTTGTCATAAATATAAAGGGAAGGGTAACCACCTTTCTGTATACAGTGCTATAAAATCGCTCCTGGCCAGAGGCAAAACCCTTTCATCTGTAAAGGGTAAAGAAGCTAAGATCCCACTGTTGCCACCATGTCAAGGTTCCTTCCCCACTCTGAACTCTAGGGTAACCACCTTTCTGTATACAGTGCTATAAAATCCCTCCTGGCCAGAGGCAAAACCCTTTCACCTGTAAAGGATTAAGAAGCTAAGATAACCTCGCTGGCACCTGATCCAAAATGACCAATGAGGGGACAAGATACTTTCAAATCTGGAGGTGGTGGTGGGGGACAAAGGGTTTGTCTGTCTGTGTGATGCTTTTGCCGGGAACAGATCAGGAATGCAGCCTCACAACTCCTGTTAAGTTAATAAGTAATCTAGCTAGAATTGTGTTAGATTTCCTTTTGTTTAATGGCTGGTAAAATAAGCTGCGCTGGATGGAGTGTATATTCCTGTTTTTGGGTCTTTTTGTAACATAAGGTTTTGCCTAGAGGGATTCTCTATGTTTTGAATCTGATTACCCTATAAGGTCTTTACCATCCTGATTTTACAAAGGTGATTCTTTTACCTTTTCTTTAATTAAAATTCTTCTTTTAAGAACTTGATTGCTTTTTCATTGTTCTTAAGATCCAAGATCTGTGTTCACCTCTACCAATTGGTGAGGATTATTATTAAGTGTTCTTCAGGAAAGGGAGTGTAGGGTTGGGGGGGGGATATTTTGGGGGAAGACATCTCCAAGTTGTCTCTTTCCCTGTTCTTTTTTTAAAACACTTGGTGGTGGCAGCATACTGTTCAAGGCCAAGGCAAAGTTTGTACCTTGGGAAGTTTTTAACCTAAGCTGGTAAGAATAAGCTTAGGGAGTCTTTCATGCAGGTCCCCACATCCGTACCCTAGAGTTCAGAGTGGAGAAGGAACCTTGACAGCATTACATAAAATTTTCAAGCCCTGCCATCACTTGATATTCCCACTACTTACCACTGTTGAGTCATTTCTGTCGTATGTTTTCTTCTGTGAGTAAACCTGATCTTTGATGTATCTTTTGCAATATACAAAGTTGGTTCCATCATGGTCCAGTAGCTGGATTCAATTTGCTGTCTAAATTTTGAACATGAATATACCTTTGTCATGAAAAATCTGTTGCAGTACAACTTTTTGATTATTTACTTTCTTCTTTATTATAGGGGAAGGATCCTGTTCCTTTTGTATCCTGGATGCTAATCCATTTTCCCCCTGCTTTATAGCTCCCTTTGAGACCTCATGGTGGTCTTATGACAAAGAAAGAATTAATATATATCCATGTTATCTTTCAATTGCCACTATATGGTGCATGTTACTCTTGTGAGCAAAGTGTGGTACCCTGCCTGCCCCAGATTGATTGTGATATTTCTACAGCATTGACAGATCTGTTATGTAGAAGAGATTGTTAGTTATTTGTAGTGGAGTCTTAGGTATATTTAGCTTTAACAGTTTTGAACAAAGTAGTTTGGATATAAGTGGTCAGAAGATCAGTAGTTGAGTATTTGTTCCTGTAAGATTCTAAGTTATGGACAATCTTCCACAGCTCTTGTTTTTCCAATAGCCATTAAATCATCTGTATAATTTGCTTAAATTAACAGTAAACAGTTTGATTTTGGATTTTTCTGGATGGTTTTACCTTTTAAAAAAAACTTTTACTCTGTGTGGAATGCCCCGATAGAGTGGATTTGATGTGTCTGATCTGTACTTCATTTTTTATTCAAGAATTAAGCTATTTCAAAGTATCTTGAGTTATAATTTACTATGAGTAAACATTTACTCCTATTCCATGTGAACAAGTCTGATCCCAGAATTTGCCATCGGCAATCTGGTATTTCATCTTGTCTGTGACTTCATCTCAACTAGTTCCTCCCTCCCCAAGATGGCATATCAAACTAGAATGTGTAATACTTTATCCATTTTGATATCCAAAAAAGTGACATTTTCATTAATAATCATTTCAAATTTCACTAGGTCCAAATTTACATAGTTTTAGCCCTGGCAAAAGTTCTGAACACAAGATCTGCTATATAAAATTCCTGTAATGTTGGTAGGAATCTGAATCTGAATTCACTTTCAAATATTTTTCCCTGCCTCTAAATTCTGGAGTTCATATAATAGACCTAAGTGTTCAAGCCCTTGGCTATGTAAAAAGATGCTATTGAAAGAAAAAGGAAGGCTGTGATCATGTCATGAGCTGTCCTGGGAAGCCCCAACTCCTGCCACCCCTTAATTCCCATCTTTCATCCTGGTGTCCAGGCAGAGAGTTCATAGAATTCTTCTTAGCCAACAGACTGGGTACCTGGATGGACAGAAATTAGGAATAAGAATGTGGGGTTTATACCAGAAATGGTGATGTGCTTCCACAAAATTCCTCCCCCTTCTCCCCCCACCGCTGATTCTCCAGGAGGTTAATAGATTCTCAAGCCCAAACACAGTGCAGGAACAAGGGAAGACAGAATGATTGTTAATCCTAGCTGTTATATCATTTTTGATTAGGTGGGTGAGGGTTAGAGTCAGCTGATATAACTTCATTCATATCTTCCAAATTCAGATAGAGAAATTTTGCCTTAATCATGGGCTTTTTAGGTAGCAACAGACACATTTGCCCCATCATTGGTACCTGGTTTTATCTTTGTGTAGAAAGTGTTTTAAAAGTAGCTTTTTTTCCCAATATGGTTTATGTAATCTCTTGGAGAACATGGTCTTCTGAAATAGTATGTGAATCTGCTTCACTGCCTCTTTTGGAGTTTTTCAGGACTTAATTGTATTTATTCACTTAACACAGATGCATCTGAGTCCCATTCTCAATAACAGGCTCCTCATTTCATCCTCTGTCACTAAATGCTAACATCTCATGCAATGCTTAGCTCCTACACACTTTTATTCAGTTTGGTTCCTATGGTTACATGATGTGATTTCTTTTAACAGAGTTTGCAGTATAATCATAAGAGTTTTTATTTGTTGTGGTGGTGCAGTTTCTGCTGCCCTGCATCTATATCCACGCACTTATAAGCTGTTTTATAATTATCTCACTACATACACCATCCACAAGATGTCTGCATCTCTCTTAGAGGTAGGAGTGAGGTTTTGAGGGTTTGTTACAAAGTGGCAAATGATTCATCTGTTTTTCATTTGTGAGTGTTGGTAACATGGTAGTCTAATGTGATATTTCTTCAGATCCTCAAATCTTTTGATCAGGCCATTGATTTTGTTTTATTTTGTGTGTTCATTTCTTCATCTTTAAATATGATCGTATTATAAACATCTGCTCACTGAAATTAAGTAGTTTTGAGTGTTTGTTTTTCTGATTGGTTTTTCCTTCTCTTATATTCGTGCACATTTTTAAGTGATGCATCTTTCTCCTTACTCTACAAAACAAACTAGAGTAAAAAAGACAAGTTTTATTTGAGGCCCTCTCAAACTTTACTCTGTGTCCTCATAACTTCAGAAGTGTTTGAAGTGTAACCATGTTCTGGCAAAATCATTAGATTTTTTTTTAGACACCTGTATTGCTGCTACAAATTTGTCAGATTTCTTTTTGCCTTAACCCTTAGCACATTGACCAGTCTTAAGTTTATAAGGACTGGCTAATTTATCGGGTTTGGGGGGAAGCCCTATTAGGCAGTTCCCGATTAGGAAAAAATAATAACTAAATGCTGATAATGAGGAAGCTGCAGCAGGTAGCAACATAAAGGGGATTTGTGGGACTAGCCCCACGAGTTACTTTCCCATACAGTTTAATGATGGATTCAATTTTAACTATGATATATTTTGTTTTAAACAATCTGTTTTGTACTAAAATGAAACGTGTACAAAGTAGCAGCTTGGTTGTATTCCACATCCATGTATTGTAAACAACATAAAATTATTTATTCCTTATTCTTTAAAAGTAAATAAATCCTTTTCTTCTTTTTTCTGAGTGTCCTCAGACCTTTCTCAGTATCCTCTCCAATATCTGTTATTTTATACACACACACACACACACACACACACACACACACACACACACACACACACACACACACACACACACACACACACACTAATACTTGCATCTATTAGAAGAAATCCCACTGATTGATAAAACTGATCATTTATGAGAACACTTTAATTGCTAAAACCTGCCCAAACCAATAATTCAAGAACTTTTAGACAAATTGCTACAGATTTCCTTGCTCATGCCCTCTTTGTTCTGTCTGTTTTCAAGTGCAAAGAGTTGGAAAAATTCCTGCTAAATGCAGGACCACCTCAATAATATTGTGAGAGGGACAGACATTATAACCTGTTAGCTGCTGCATAGTGAGCTAACACGGATAATCACACAACACAGCATTCTTAAGAGTCAAAAATGTTGGGAAACTTTCCTAAACACTTTATAAAATATCTTGATATTTTTGAAATTATTTGTTGTCAATTTCCAAGTTTTATTTTTTCCCTGTTATTGGCATATTTTTTATACATTTTATTCCATATGTGATTTAGACTCCATAGACCTGCCTACCTCTAGGAATGCTGTGTCAGGCTGGAGTGACAGACATCGTCTTGGTGCTGTGGCTTTCACGGTTCCATCACCACTCTAACTCTCTTCTGCTGGAAATCCACCTCCTACTGCTACTGCCCACTTTGTCTTGTGTGAGGAGCCATCTGTTCAGAGAGCCAGCAAAGCCTGGGCCCAGAGACTTCTGAGGGCAGATACTAATGCAGCTTCATGGTGGAGAGGCAGCCAGAAGCAGCAGACAAGGGGACTATGGGATGGTGGGCATTGTATCAATACTGAGCATCTTATTTAACCACTTAATGAGTTATATGGGGTAGGTCACACTTCTCAGAGCTATTGTTTCAGGCTCTCTGCAGACTCAGATATTGGTTCTTCTTAATTCACAAAATGGAGGTTTTCTTCACAACCCTGATACCTATAGACTTCTTTCAGGCTTGGATTCTGGGGTACATGATGGAAACTGGGAAACATACTGATATACTATACTACAGCATGCCTTCTGGCCCTAATTTAAGGTCTGGAAATGACTTTGAGATCAAATCCTGCAGTCCATACTTAGATAGATATCTGAGTGGTAACTCTCAGTTTCTACTGACATGAGTCAAATTTTAATCAGAAATCCATTTGTAAAAGGCTCTGTATATGTTTACCTGACTCAGGAGACATCTAATCCAGCATTAATTCTGGTTCTTTATTAAAAGTGAATGTTTATATTGTGAATCAGTTGGTCTTGGTCATATGAATGTATAGGAGGTTGAACAAAGGAAAACTAAAAAAATTAGTAAAGAACATGACTGTGTTAGAGAAGTAAGGAAATTCAAAGTGACAATACTCCATCTGTTATCCAGGACAATGTGCCTTCTTTACTTTTCTGTTTCACAAAATGTATTTTTACATTTGTGTATTTTCTTGTCAGTAGAACTTCCCCCTCCCACCTTTTTTTCCCTTTAAGGAGGGAAGAGAGAGACACCTTGAAAGCACAGATTTGTTAAAGTGATGGAGTGATTACATGTTGTGCACATACACATATTATTTAAAAAAGGATTATTGAATTTATGGTTGCAACTGCTCTGAATGAGTTATTCATGCATGCCCAGTCAATGGGACTCCACTAAGGCACAGGGGTCTGCAGTGGCTCTTTATGGTATCCGGTCCTTACTAAGCACTGGACACGTGCATTAGCCCCTTTCTACCCCTAACACGTTAACACATTTTAATTTTGATTCTAAAATACTCTGCAGCAAATGAAGTGGTAATGGTTTGAAATTCCACATTTTAAAGAAAATTAAGTTCTATTGGATTTACAGGAGTGCAAACAAACATAAGCCTGAACACCCCCCTGAAACTTTTACCTTTGATTGTATTCCCTCATGGTTTGGGTATGATTAAACAGGTGTAGGGTTTTTAAAAAATATATACATGAATGTAGCTTAGTTGTAGATTCCTTGTTGGGACACACTTTATCTTGAAGTTCATTTAAATGATCATGTCTCTGTCCCTGCCATCTCCAATGTGAATTTAAATGGAAATTATAGCTCAACCTTTGGCTGAACTATGGCTGTAGACCTAATAGTCCTCTATGATATAACTTGATAATAATTCTATATCAATACAGTACTATTATTTTTAGAGGAAATAAACATAAAATCAAAATTTTGAATGCCAATGCATAGGTTCATTGTTTTTAATTTCTTGAGACCTGGTCCTGCAAATATGAACAAGTTACTTCATTTATTATATGTCATTGGGCCCACTGATGTAAGAAATGTTCCTTGTAAGAGTGTGTGTGCAGGATTAGGCCTGAAAATTTTACAGTATGATTTAGTAGATTATCATTATACTAATTTACTACATTTAAAACATTTGATGATATGTATTTTATTTTAAATAGAAATAATAAAGGTCTTTTTTTTCTTTTATAAGAAACTTTAAATTTGACACATACACAATTGAATTTACAATCTGGCCACTTTGAGACCCTGACTTTTCTAAAGTCCCATTCCATTTAGTTCAATGGGAATTTTGCCTGTGTTACAACTACAGGTTTGGGCCCCTACTGTTATATATACACTTGTGTTTTAGTGCTTCAGTTATGCTCTTAAACTTGTTCATGGGTTAATGCCTCAGGTCTCCTGCTGCTTGATATTTAAGGAACCAAAGATTTAATCTTGTTCCAATTGAATTCCAACATGAGCTTTGCGCTTGGCTTCAGTTTAAGCAGAATCAGGCCTTCAGTGTTGTAAATAAGCATAAACATATTGCTAATTTAGGAAGTTCAAATAAACTAACATTATTCACATCAATATTTTCTGAAGCAGCCCTTCCTACCCAGGCAAAATCACATGAATCTCACCATCCTGTATTAAAAATACAGTGTAAGACTCTTCTAGCTGTTAAAGAAACAATACTGCTAATAACTCTGCATCAATTCTTCTATCAAGTACACCAGAAAAAAATGAAGGCAGTTTTTTACAGATAACAAAGACAAATTTCTTTCCAGTCTTTAAAAGTCATCTTTAATCTGTACCAGTGGTGAGTGAATATGGAAACGCGGTTATCTGAACAGGTGAGTACTGAATTACATCTACCCTGCTAAAACTGCCCTGTTAAAGAACGTGCCTACATTATTTCATGGCATATTGCCATTTTTTTCTAGTGCTCTGTGGAAAATATTTGAATTATATAATAGAAAAAACTTGCAGTAAATATGCAAGTCATATCAAGTCACTGAATAACTGGTAGAAAATCAGAAATATTGATAAAGGGCCTTCAATCTGCAATAGTTGGGAAGATCTGACTTTTGTTTATTATATTCTTTAGTTGTGCTATTATCTGTTACTTTGGTGGAATCTTGTTAGCAACTTCATTAGCTAAGAAGTGGCCTCTAATCTTGATGTCCAGCTGAAAGCTGAATGTTTAGAAGGATGAATGTTAACCATGAATAGTAAGTCCTGACTTCTAATTAAAGAGTCTAACTCTCTTTGCCATTTAGAAGCTTTATTTTTTCAATGCTCATCAACCTAGATTAGATAACCCATCACCCACTAAAGAAAAAGCTTAATTTTCATTTTTGTTTAAATGAAGGCATAGTCCATTTTAAAAAATCCATATCCAAATGATCACTTCTAAGGCTACAAATTGCTTTTTGCCTTATTTTGTCAGTATGCTGAGTCTCTTAATCCATGTTTCCCTGCTATGTTTCATAGGGAAATCAAATTGGTTTTGTAGTGCATTAATGTTTTATACAATATTCCATAGAGAACATTAAATACAAAGAAAAGAAAAAGGTTGACCTCTAACACCTTCACCCATTTCTTATGTCAAACTGGGAAATGTTGAAAGCCTTATATGGTTATAACCCTTCTATCTAACTGTGACCCCCCCCTTAACATTAAGCAGGTGACTCGATTAAACATAAATCAGGCATAAAATGCCCTGCATGAGGCAGCACAGTGAATCAAGCAAATTATCAAATGGCAAAACTCATTCTGTGCTCTGGGCAATGTAAACTGCCAGCACTTATACATCAAAACTTCACTCAATGTAAGATTGATTTTATTTTATTTTGTTTATTTTAATTCCCTTTAGCATGCTATGTTACTCCTGTAAAATGCTGTCTGCATCATTAGCTTCCTAAGAAATGCTTTTCTCTTCTAGCAAAGGCTGATCACAATCTTAAGCACAGAAATCTCTCTATGACGACATATGCTGTAGTCTGTAGTGCATGCTAGTAGAACTGGTATGTTGTATAGTGGTACTGAAACTCAAGCTTCTGTGACTGTATTGATTTGTGTGTGTGTGTAACTTTATCAAATTATGAGCACCAAAGGAATAATGTAATAAAATTGAAGCACAGTAGCCATTGAGGATATTTTCCAGTTCCAGTAAAGATGTTGGGATTAAAATATGTAAGTCCAATCTTAAGGCTGGAATGAATTTTTATGTAAGATGATACATGTCTTCCTTTCACAGTGCTTTTTATGCTGCCTTAAAACATGTCAAAATAATCCCCAGCAGAGGAGTCTAAAAGGAATGTCAGCTCTGTGGTTATGTAAATTGAACTGAGTGCTTTACTGCAGGTTTAAGATTTTTATAACTCAAAAGTTGTTAACAGCCAGCTGGTTTGTATCTGTTTTTTATGGTTATTCTTGTCATATGCAGCCTCCACAATTTTTAATTATATTTTATGGTATGTGTTTTCCCTCCTCTTGAATCCCAGAGCCACTCTTTGCTTCAGAAGATATTTTCCACTGGGAAGAGAACAAGCATTGCTTTGGGACTCCATCATTAGAAATACTGTTGTATAATTACTTGTCGGTAACAGCAATAGAGTGTGAATATCATGGAACTCACCATTGCGAATATGTAACTTGCTATTCCAGTACAGAAATCTATATAATTCAGCATACCTAGTTCGTAAATTTTACCTGCCGCCCCCAGCTAAAAATAAATAAAATGATGATCATGCCTCTGTTGTCTTCAATTTAAAAAAGCTGATTTACAGTTTTTATTATATTCATCATGCAAATTAATCTTTGCTTCACAGTTCAGCTCTGAATGCATGCTTTGTGTTTAGAAGATTTGATTACATTGCATGTTTGAGATCACAATTCATTTTGTATCATAATTCTCAGAAATACTGTATTTATAATGTAATGAATATAATAGCAGTACTGGAGAAGATTGCTAATTTTTTTTTATTATTCATAGCAATGTACTTTGAGAGGTGGCTTTATTCCTAACTGGAGATACAGTAATTGTAAATATCCAAAAGAGAGTATCCTTTTGATGGAGTTAAAAATAACGATTCCTCCTTTACCAAAAACACACCAAAAGAAATAAAACCCTAGCAAAACCCTGTGACTTAAAACAATACTTAAAACAATAGACCAAGAATATTTGTTTATACATTATGGTAGATGCATTACCAGAAAGTCCTTATTCTTGAATATTTTACAGCACTTTATTAGTGTTTACCCCTTCAGTGAAATGAAACAGACTGCTCTCTAACTGTCTTTAATGGCAGCTCCTCCTATTGAAACACCTCCTCTCATTTTGGATCTAATGATGTAAGAGCTGGAGTCTTAAATAATTAATCATGTATGTAGAGCTGCCTTGGAAATGCTTAGATGTTTCAGATATTTTTTAAGCATCAAAACCACATGAATACACAAGATTATTAATTTTTTGTTGTGCTTTGTGTGAGGTATGTGAAAATTAACATTTGCTGATTAGTTACAGTATACAGTAGACAAATACCTGCAACCAACCCTCATTTAAAAGTGTGTATCATGCAATGTGAGGAAACCATGTGTGCTTTTGTATTATATTCAAAACATTGGTTTGCGTAATCCAATTTCATTACTTTAACAGGCTAAAATCAATATAAGTATTATCATCAAACTTAATATTTTCAGATATTATGACTCTGTAGGACTACTTGTATTACACAATATTATCATATTTAAGCTTTTGAATTTAAAAATTAGGGAGTGTTTATTCGACCCACCTCTGCTGTAATAGCTAAGAAACATATTGAGTGTTTTTGGCACTGTGGAATTCAGATGTGCTTTTGTACTGAATTTGGCCTTAAATTATTTTATGGAACTACCCATAGTTGCACCAAACACTAAATATAAATTCATATAATACTAGGGTGTAATGTTAATGGTTATACATTAAGATAATACCAACTTAATATTAAAAATGACAGAATATATTGAAGAAAATAAGTTAACTAAATAATTGCCAGGATCGATCCTCAAAATCAGTTATCTTTTAAAACTTAATTTTCCATGTGGACAAAGTATGAAGATTAAAAGGGATCCTGGCTCCGTGCAAGTTAAAGGGAGTTTCTTCATTGAACTCCCTGGGGTAGGATTCCCCTGTAGGATTTCCCTAATATTCTTCTTTCTTTAACTGATCAATGAAGAAAAAACAAAATAAATTTCAACTTGCAGCATTTGCCCCATAGACTGTAACCAGAGCAGGAATACTACCATGGTGCATGTGGTGCATGTGCACAGTTTTATTGCCCTGACCATGCCAGAAGAAAGACAGGAAGCAGTGGATTTGCTTTAATTAGGCCACAACTTTATTCACTTAAAATATCTGGGAATGCCCAGCAATAAATTGTACAGGACAGGTCATCATTATTTCTTTAAGTGTTTCCCCCTACTTGGGGGTAGGGGGCTGCCATTAACTGTCCCCCTTTGCAGCCCGGTGCCAGCCAGCCAGTTGCAAGGCCCTGCAGCCTCTCCCCCAAGGTAATGTGTGATGGTAAGGGGGCTGGCACAAAAGGGGAAAGGTTGGCTTCCTTTTGAACTGGACATTAGGAGTCCTAAATCTCCCTTGCCCAACTTCCTTAAGGGATGCGTTCCTCTAAATATCCTGCCAATCTACTTTGTCTGACAAACGTATGCTTTCCATAATGAGTACCTGTACTGGACATCTGCCACATTTTTTAGTTATTAAATTGCAACATTTTAACCTAATCTCCCTGCCTACCCCACCAGGTCCCTGACCTGCTGTGGAGAAGGTGAAAAAACCCTGCCTAGGCCAGTCTGGCAGTGAGGAAAAAATTCCTTCCCAGCCCCAAGGGAAAAAGCAACCAGCATCATGCCTACCCGATTTTACTCTGATTCCATTGGAAAGAGGGTAGATGTTGTCAGCCCGACGGCAGGGAGATAAGGTTTCTGCAGAACTGCCTGGAGTATAAATACCCCTCTCAGCTGATCACCAGGAAAGGCACTACCCTCCACCTAGTCCAGCCACTTCCTGTTCCTCCCTTTTTTGTTCAGGTAACTTTTCCCCTTCCTCGTCCTCTGCCAACAATAGCATAGGGGCCTCTATATAGGGGCAACAACTCCTTTTCTTTCAGCTAGCCACGGACTCACTGCATATTGTTGCACTGAACTCATTTGTCTGGACTGCATGAGATGTTACCTATGATCTTTCACAAAATAATTCGCTGCTGCATTGTTGGTTGAAGAATAAACAAAGAACCATCCACTTCATACCTACAAGGAAAACAACTTTTAAGATAAGTCACTTTTGAAGCTCTACAAAACTACAATTTTAGAAGTTAAAGCTCCCCAAATCCCAGGTCAGTCTGCCAGAGCTAGATCTGTTAACCTTCCAGTCATGCTGCAAAGCCAGTCTTTACCTCTCTCTTCTCTAAGGCTGTTGAAAATGGTATGAGGTGAAGGGAATATATTTATGGATTGTCCTTGCTTTGTTTATTTTGTTTTTTTTAATTTATGGGATGTGAAGAAATAAATAATATGAAGAAATAAATGTGAAGAAATAAATAAAATAGTTTGTTATTAAAAGCACTCTGCATTAAAAGAAACTAAACTTTCCTCACAAACCTTGTGCAACTTCCATTAACTGTTCTGTGTATCTTGAGAGATACTTGTACATCTCAGTTGTCTCCAGTATTCAATAACTTCCTGCCTTTGAACTGAGCTTCTGAACAAACAAGGGTTTCTAAATGACTTAAAATTTACTTACAGATAGGCTGCAAGTAGGCTTAGTGAGCCCAAATCTGTGCTGTAAATCTGAAGTAAATCACTGACTCTCATTTAATTTATTTGTGGAAGGCCCAGCTCTGGGAGCAGAATTTGACTCAAGCCTACGCCCATTTAATTAAGGACGACTGGCTTCCTTATTTGGGAGTCTTGTAGCTTCATTTAGCACTGTATCTGACACCAACTCACCCTGGTGATTCTAGGATCTTCATGGTCATAGCATTCTAGTACTTTATATTAAAGATCACTAAACAGAAAATAGAAATAAAAATATTGATTTTCTCATGTGTCCTTGAACAGAAGATCATCTGGGGAATAAATTCTCATACATGTTTGCTCCTATCTGAATAGATTGGAAATTTGTTAGCTAATCACATTGTTCCTCTTTCCAGCCCATATTATACTCTGATATAGTTTTATGGCACAATTAGAGTAGAAAATAGTTTTTTATATCTTTAATATCCTGTTTTGCAGAATGCAGTTTCTTTCACATTCAACAAAAATAATTAATCACATTTTACAAAAAATCATTATTTTCCTTCTTGATAATATTTAAGTGATTCAGAGGACTGTATTTTGTATTCGAGCAGAGCTAATGATTATCAGGTAGTAACAGGAGGACAGAGAATGTCTGGTTTCAATACAGCCCTAGCCACCATTCAAGGAATTTAAGATTCTTCATGAAACATCGTACAGTGAGAAATGTTTGAATAGTTTTGGTAATTCATAGAAATTATTAAAACCTCCACTGTGCCCCTCCCTGCACCAGACTGTCAATGGATGGAACACAAACATCATTTTAAAAAAAATAGTCTAAATTTTAGAATACATTAAGTTGTGGGGTTTTTTTTGTTTTTGTTTTTTAAATCTGAGCTGTATGATTTAGGTTATTTCATTTGAGGTAATAGCTTTTATTGGACCAACGTCTGTTGGTGAGAGAGACAAGCTTTTGAGCTTACTGAGAGCTCTTCTTCGGGTCCAATAAAAGGTATTATCTTACTCACCTGGTCTCTCTAATGTCCTGGGACCAATATGCCTACAACAGCACTGCAAACAGCATGTTAAAGCGTTTTTCTGTACGTGCTGAATTTAGGTGCCATTTGAAAGCAGTGTAAAAGATGCTCTGTTCATTTTTAGAACCAAGGAGTGCACAGTTTATTTTCAACTACTGTCTCAACCCTTAGACAAGTTTAGTTATAGTACTAATCCACCACTTGACAGAGGTGGATTTAGAACAAGTGCTAGTAGCAATATTGGATACTTTTCTTTTTAATAGTTTTGTGCAAGCATTAAGTAATTTATCCTTACAACAAACCCTGCAAGGGGAAGTGATATAATTTCTACTTGAACATGGGGGAAACTGAGAGATCAAGTGACTTACCTGAGATCATACAGCAAGTCGAGTGGTAGTCTCAGTATTAGAGCACATGAATCTCTGCTTTAAAGTCAGGTTTCAGAGTAGCAGCCGTGTTAGTCTGTATTCGCAAAAAGAAAAGGAGTACTTGTGGCACCTTAGAGACTAACAAATTTGTTTGAGCATAAGCTTTCGTGAGTTACAGCTCACTTCAAAAAGCTTATGGTCAAATAAATTTGTTAGTCTCTAAGGTGCCACAAGTACTCCTTTTCTTTTTGTTTAAAGTCATATTTTTGTCCCACTAGACTAGTCTACTTCTCAACAATTGAGGTAGGATTTTTCTGACACTTCATCAGACACTGCCCTGCCAATTCATGTTTTTATCTGTTCTCAGATTCTTCTTGCTCCCAATTATGAATTGTTATAACACAAAGAACAATTGTGTATTCTGTGCATAGTAGAAAAACAAAATCAAATAAAGCTGTGTGAGTCATTTGGGTGTCAGTAAGCCCATGTGAGTGTAGTTACAGGATAATCATCTAGGTCTGGGGTAATGATTTTCTAGGATTTCATTTACTGAAGATAAATCAGAAGAAAATGGCATCCAGGAAAATAAGGCAGACCATCAGCTGTCTAACCCTGTGAGTGACCTAGAGGCATCTCTAAAGCTGCCAAAATAACTGTTATGGAATCTGTCAAAAAGCCAAATGCTGCTGGAAAATATATCTTCCATACTTTTCCATCTGGATCTAGTATCTGACGAGAAAAAGAGGTGAATATGTGGTTCAGTGTTCTTGAGTAAATGGTGTCCTACCACCATCAACTAAAAAAATATTGGCACTGCACTAAGGATTTGCTACTGCTAATACTTGTGCAAAGATACTAACACTAATAAAGGAATGATCCTTTGGCACACATCTAGGAAGCTTGTAACATAAACTTAGATCTGACAGTTTACTTTCTTGGTGTTACCTACTAGCCGTCTGCAATTGCTATAGGTACCACTTGTATGCGTGAGGTTTTTATTATTTTAATTTTATTGTATTTTTAAATTTGTTGTTATTACATCATTGAGTGTGAGTGGCTGATACTCTAATATTATTCACAGAGATAGTGATGTCATTGACATCTATTATATAAAAATGGTAGCTTCTCCAATTTAATAAACACATAAATAATTTATTTAAAAGCTTGTGCATATTAATATCTCCTAGCTTTCTGTATATAATATGGCTCTCTATGAGGTAATCTTTTTTCTATAATGCAATCATCCTACAGTACATTCCTCATTTTATATCCTTAAATATGAGCATGTTAATTAGTTATAGTTGAAAGGGTAAACAAACAAAAAAACCCTCTATTTAATTTTGGACAAAATTTTGGTGCTGTGGGTACTTTCTTTTTAAGAAACATCTGAAAGCACAGAAAAGCTACTTGTCAAAATTCTGATACATAAAACTTTGTGAACACAGAAGTTGATGGTACCATGTCACTTTCTAAATGTCTCCTTTGTAGGTTGGTAATTGAGAATGTCAGCACTATATAGAGACAAAATTATAAACACACACTTTTCTGAGATGGAAGAGTTTTGGATTTGATTATGGTACTATGTTTTGCAGAAACTAGGGATTCCACAGATGGTGCAGGGTTGTATGTAAAATATTGTTGTCTGCCAGCACAGAATCATACAGATGCATCCATCAGTCACAATAACTCCTACTGTTCTAAATACCACCTTATACTATACTGCCCATTGGTTACTGTGAAGCTTAGATTAAGCACAGCTTCTTGAAGAAATGCAGACCACAATTCCCTCTCAAGCTGTCATTACAATAGTAGCTCTGTTTTGCCAAACATAATAGTTTCACTCAGCCCTAGCGATCTGGATCGTTTGATAAGCTGGACGCAAACAAACTATGTGTTTTTAAATGGCTTAATGTAAATGTATATATCTAGGAACAAAGAACATAGGCTATACTTATGGAATGGGGGACTCTATCCTGGGAAGCAATGACTCTGAAAAAGATTTTGGGGTCATGGTGGATAGTGAGCTGAACATGACTTCCCAGTTTAACATCGTGGCCAAAAGGGCTAATGCAATCCTGGGGAATCTCAAGTAGGAGTAGAGCTTATTTAACTTCTATATTTGACACTGGTGCAACCACTGCTGGAATACTGTGTCTAGTTCTGGGATCCACAATTCAAGAAAGATATTGATAAATTGGAGGGGGTTTGGAGAAGAGCCACAAGAACAAATATAGGATTCTATATAACAATTCTATAGGATTAGAAAGCATGCCTTGTAGTGATAGACTTGAGCTCAATCCATTTCGATTAACAAACAGAATGGTAAGGGGTGACTTGATTACAGATTGTAAATATCTACCTGGGGAACAAATATTTAACAATGAGTTCTTCAATATAGCAGAGAAAGGTATAACATGGTCCAGTGGCTGGAAGTTGATGGAAGACAAATTCAGACTGGAAATAAGGCAAAGATTTTTAACAGTAAGAACAATTTACCAAGGGTCCTGGTGGATTTTACATCACGGAGAATTATTAAATTAAGATTAGATGTTTTTCTAAAATACAGGCTCTAGGAATTATTTGGAGGAAGTCCTATACCCTATATTGTACAGGAAGTCAGACTAGATTATTGTCCCTTATGGCCTTGGAATCTATGATTTCATATTCCATATAACTCATGTGTCCACTCAAAAGTCCCAATGAAGTTTGAATAATGCAAATGCATAATTAACTTCTTCAGTCATTGGCAGAAATGTGGCTAAATTTTATAGCATCTATTTTCAACTGTATGTGCATCAAAAATTAAATTAAATGTTTCTATATTCTATCAAAAACTAATTCTCATTCTTACAAAATGGCCACACACCATTACTGAACAGCTTAACTGTCCTAGTATAACAACAAATCCATAATAATAACTACAATAGACAGTCCACTCCTACTCTTTCTCCTGCTGTTATCCCTTCTTCTCCCTAGATGCCAATGAGAGTGGTGGTTTTGCAGCATGTCCAGAAGGTTGGTGTCTGGGTTTTGGTGGATCACCTGGAGAAGCAAGTTCTAGCATCACAGGCCTTTAAAGGCAGTCCCTGCCCTTTAGAACTAAGGAGAGTCCTGACTAATACCTCTCCTGATTGCAGCGGTGGCAGCATCATATGGGAGAGGGTTAGTCCCTGAGGCAACAATTGAATGTTTGTAGGTTTAAACCAACACCTTAAACTCTACTCAAAAGCTTATTGGCAACCACTGCAGATTATAAAACTACAGTGTACATGCTCCTTGTGAGATGTTCTGATTTACAAGCTGGTAGCAACATTTTTGCTTCATTTTCTGAATGGTCTCTTGTAGAGCAATCTAATCTATAAATCACAAAAGTGTGGGTAATTATGACAAGGTCCACATACCAATGAAACAGTAACTCACACATTTACCTTGCCATTTGCAAGATGTGAAAGTTGAAAAGATGCATGCACTCTCTCAAACAGCATGCTGATATGCTCTTTGTCCTCTGTTTAGGTTGTTTCTTCCAACTAAAACCTCTGTTTTCCTGATTCAGCCTCAGCCAGTCACTCCTGTTAAAAATCCCAAACTCTTACAGACATTGGGCAATCCATTTAATAATACCATCCAGGTTGGTTGTGATGGAAATATTGTAATATAAGATTGATTTGTACCTAAATATTATCATTACGTATTTGTACCACTCTTAATCATGTGGTTGCTTCCTCACAGATCTGATAAAGGAGTCCCTGCTCTGAGTAGTGTACAACTTGGAATTTAGAGATGATATAACTAATGAGGGAAGACACAAATGATGGGGATGGGTCAAGAGAGCTCATGTCCGATCATTGTCTCTGATGCGTATTGCCAGGGAGGAGGGAATAATGGTGAATAATGAATAAATTTGAGAAAATCATGATCTGCTGATGGACAATTCACAAATAACGAAGGAGACAAAATTAATCAAATTATTTGTTGCAAATTATGCTCCCAGTTCCACTTGTAACTTATTGAGAGTTCAAAATAGTGTATGTGCAAAATGCATACTGTCATCAGACACTGCTGCCTTCACATTCTGGCCATTGTCTGATGCTACTAACTCAGGTGAGAAGTGTTGACATCAACTCTGTTCTGATGGCTTCTATCGTCTCCAATATTGCTAGCAATGAATGTATGATTTCTCAAAACTATACATGCATAGCATGGCATACTGATAGTTTCTACTGCTGCCAAAAATGATTTTGTGAGCACTAATGTCCATATATTCAGCATGCTTGTACTGATCCATTTGTCCTTAGTGAGGTGGACCATTTCACACACATTTATTGATTTCAAAGAGTATAATAGCTTTTTTGGAGTATTTATGATCTGTTATATAAACTTGAATTTAGTATAGTATTGCACTTTTCCATAATGTCGAATGTTGTGACATAAATGCAGGAAGGAGTTAAAAATACTATTATAAGAAAAGTTACTTCACATCTACTATAACCCATATTCAGATATTAATGACATATATGCATTTTAAATACCAACATTTCCCAGTTCACATTTTAGTTAAGGGTCTTCAAAATTTCATTCTATAATGATGAAGCTGTTTTAAGTTACAAAATAAGAGCATTCGGAGATCTCAGCCTATAACCATTCTATATAGAATTCTTTTTGACATAAGAGGGAGTTTTTTATGAAGCCTTTTATGATGGCAGGATCAGATCCTCAGTCTAGAGCATACATATATATAGCTGAGGTGTAATCCCTGACAATTGGTATTTATAACAAAAATATAGCACTATGGTATGTCGCTAAGATTATTCAAATATTGCACTATTCATCATGGTTTACTGCTACTTTTAGTATCATTATTCCTTACACTGCAGTCCAAACAAGCCAGTTTTACCAAAGTTCTAGGAGAAGATATATATATATATAACATTGTGCACTTGGCTAGCTGCATCATACATTTTTAGGGTTGTTTAGTTTTTTTATCTTCCTCTCATGCATTACTTACTGACCAATGCCAGAGCCAAGATAATGGGCTAGACGGGATTGAACTTTGGACTTGAATTTGGTATTCTAGTTTTCAGATGGTAGATGGGCCAGTAGGATTTTGGACTTTAGTGTGCTGTTCCACTTTGCAAAAATAAGGGTGCATAGATGGTCGAGGGTTGTCTGCAAGAAGCTACTATTTTGTCTGCCAGCATAGAACTACATAAAGTCAGTCAATATAACACCTACTGCTTTAAAAGTTCTATCTAATCCAGTACCTTGCCTCTGGTACTGCTCTATACATAATAGATCAACAGAAGGTTAAAAAACAGAGGATACCCAAACCCATAATGCAGCCAATTACAACACTGTAAGTGATTGGGGAAAAATATCTCCTGACCCTTGCAGGAGATCAGTTTATGTTCTGAAGCATGAGATTTGACTACCCTTATATCATTGTTTTAACATGTGAACATATTGTTTGAAACAATCAATAGTTTTTCTTGTTAAATGGAATTTTCCTATAAATAAAATGCTCAAGTGTATCTTGTGTATCAATACTGTAAACAGGAAGATACAAATAGTAAAGTATTGTAGCTGTAGAAATTGTCAGCATATTTTCAAGATTCATGTCTTCTCTGGGAAGAATGATTTACTAAATACTTGCAACATTTTCTGAACTTCTTTTTGCAATTAAATTTGTAACTAAATGTTTATGGCTAGGTTTTCTACAACATTCAGTGTAACTGATCTTGAAATCAAACTCTATCATATTTTCAGCTACTCATAAATGTGACAGAAGAAGAATTGAGATGGTTCTTTAGTGATGGATATTAATTTTTGCAGTATATAGCCAACTTTTTATGCTGCTAATGAATAATCTTATAAAGACTTCCTTTAAAAATCCCATTAAGTAGTAGTCTGCATTTTAGTTGACTGCTGAGGATGTACTAACATGTAGCTGTGATCACATCTCATCTTAGTTGGGCATGTAACTGTTTGCATCCCTTGCTAAATCCTTGCATCCTATGCTCCTTCCATGTATCCCTATTTATGAGTGAGTAATACTGCTTTCCTTTGTTGGGAAGGGCAAGACCCTGAAGAACTTTTGCAGCTGACCATCCTTATGCATGGTTTAACTAGAAATACTCTGTAACTTTCCTTAAAGACTAAAAAGTAGTTTTGAGCCTGATTTTCTGTTGTGTAGATGTAGGGGGGGCTGCTATTTCAGTGTGGAGCCCCATTGCATATAATGAGGCCAACTGCATGCTACAAAATCCAGGACTGGTATGTTGTGGTCCAGAGCTAAAATCCCAGCCCTAAATCTACCAACATTTATGCAAATAAGTAATTTAAATTTAAATGTTACACATATGAGTAGTCCCATTACAGTCAATGGGACTACTCAAGTGAATAAAGTTACTCGCATACATTAAGTGTTTGTGGGATTGAGCCCATAAATTGTTGGGAGACATACGTCCACTGGGCCACTAGACTGCCTCAACAATATTTAGATATTAGTTAATCAAAGAACTGTGTACCATTACCCCAGGATCTGTGTCAAACTGTGGATTACATTAAAAAAAACAACAAAAGCTGCTGGTGATTGAAAGATTATGAGTATTTAGCTACATTACTGCTGTTACAGGCATGAACATGTCCTTTCAGTATTTTTGAACTGTAGCAACGTTACAATTAATTAATTATGTCCATCTAGCTAGAAATTAGAAAAAATTTAAGAGTTTTATTAAATCCTTTTTATTTTTCTTGATCTTCTTGACTGTGTAAGTATAAATGAAATATATTTTTAAACTAGATTCAGTTAAAGAAAGTGCTGCAGTTAGTCAAATGTAAGAATGTTTTGTAATCAAGAAAATTCATTGCATGTCAATAATTTCAGTTGTATCTCTATTATGATATTCATGTTTTTAATCAGTAGTAAAAGAAAGAATAGTACTATGAAATCATGAGAGAATGCACACAAAAAATCAGTGAGGAACTTCTGTTTGCAACGTTTATTGAGAAGTTGTTCCCATAACAAATTGTTTTGTTAAATAAAAGCTATTATTGTGCTCTACCAATGCAAATGTAAAACAGAAAATTTTTCTATTAACATCACTGTGTCAATGTATAAAGAGCACTTTATTTTTTTGTAAATTTTATAAAACATTAGGCTAAAGAGATTGTGGACCAGGGTTCAACACCTACAAAAAACATTTTTTATATTGTTCAAAGCTGACCTTTTTTTTTTTTTTTTTTTTTTTAAACAAAGGTTTTATCTGCACTTTTTCATCTGTTTAGAAGCATACATTTTTGGTTAAGAAATTGAAGACAATCTCTTTGTCTTTTTTCTAAGCTAGGGAGGTTGAGATAAAAAAGAATGCCTGCTTTAAAAGTCACACATGGCTGTAATTTAAGATTTTTTTTTACTTCATTGTCCATAACAGTTGAAAGAAACCTTCAATGAAAGTTTATTAACTAGGCCAATGCCTGAGGCAATAAAGGTTCATTTATTACCAGTTTCTTGGCTGTTTTTCTTCTTCTATTTTTCAGTTAAACTCACAGTGTAAGATAATACTTCACAAAATTAAACCTTTGACCTTCTGTAGAGTTAAGTCTCCTTTGATTAGATAAAGTAACAATTTATGGTCCGGCATGAGGTTGCACATGAAATGAATAATGCAACAGATTGAATGAGGACTGAGAATCTATTGCTTTTGAAGAGATGACTGTTGTTTAAGAAAAAAAATGTTCTCACTTAATTGTATTGTTTTGATTCTGTATGCACTTCAGCAGGATTTCAAACTGTTCTAAGAAAATTCAGTAACAATTAGGCCAACACATCTACACTATATTGTTTAATTCTGCCAAAAAATACTTTGAACTAAAATCAAGTTCACAGATTGCAAAAAAATGTTAAAGCTGAAAACCTTCAGTATTTATTATGGTATTGTAATTGATGATTTCCCCTTCTACTTTAAGAATACAAATCAATGAAATCACAAAACTGAACAATTTTTGGGAATAACTGCCCATTGATTCTTTAAATGGAATATACTACTGATGAGGGAATTAGGTTTTCACTTTATTTGCTGAATAATTTAATTTTTCTCTGAGTAGCTCCTATTTTTAACAAATGACAGCAAGAGCTATATAAAGATTTCAGATCAAGTAATGAAATCTTAACATTTCTATCAATTTTATTTAAAATATATATAAAGGCATGCTCTCCTGACTATTTTTACGCAAAATTCCCTATATCCTTCTTTAAGAATTTCTGGATGGGACTAAGATGGCCTTTAAAGTGGTAACTGCTCACTTCTAAATTAAAATTATCTATTTCTCTATCGTAGTATTAATTGTTTGGACGCTTGAGGACTGAAAGCAAAAGGAGATTTGAAACCTTGAAGCCTAGTTGTTGACATTCAACTCTTTTCTGCCTTATTTGTTTGTTTTAAATGCATTAGCCATGCATCAAAATTCATAATGCAACTTAAATATAGTTACAGGAAAAACTTGATTAGATGTGGTTAAAAACATATGGCCTGATTCTCATCTCACTTACAGCAATTTTTTAAGTCTGATGACTTCACTGAGTTACTTCAGTGTATGCAAGTTGAGAATTGGCCTAAAATTTGTAGAATTTTAACAATTGATTGAATTACTCTAAACACTTGCTGTGGAAATTTAAGTAAGATACAAATTATTAACCTTTTAGTGATCATTTCTCTCTAATTACTACAGCAGTCATTTTTTAACTGTTTGAAAACTGATTGGATGAGCAGTAAGAAATGTAAATCCAACGGGGAGTGTATAGTTATAGTCTGACGGAGAATTCCTTGATCATTCAGAAATTGTAGTTTTGGGTGTGCAAAGACTGTTGGCTTAGGTTGGACTGATCCATAATGTTTAACAAAAATAAGAAATGTGGATTACTCGTAAATTCCAACCAACTGCCTAAATAATTTGAAGTGAAAAAAAAACTTCTGCTAAGATTTAATGTATTTTAACAGAACATTTGAGTACAATCTAAGGCTTCACATTCTGCAACCTGTTCTGTGTAGTCAGACTTTTGTCCTGGTGTGGATCCCCCATTGTTTTTGTGTCCTCCATCACAGAACATAAAAGCCTAAGTTTCTGATCTGCTTTATTCAAAATCAGTGGAATAATTCCCATGCTCTTCAGTTGGGATTGGGATAATAGGTCACTTCTTACGTATAAACAGTGAGTGGCAGTGTGTCTCAGAGCCTGAGTTAATAGATTTGGGCTTGCAGGTTTGTGCTACAGCGCTGTGTAGACATTGGGACTCTGACTAGAACTCAGGCTCAAAATTCAGAGCCCGAGCTCCAGATCAAGCCACAATGTCTACACAGCTGTTTTTAGCATTGTAGCACAAGCCCTGAGAGGCCAAGTCTGTTGACCCAGACTCTGAGGCTTGTTGTTATGGGCTGCTGCTCACTGTTTAGATGTATCCTTAGAGCCTCAACCTGCACCACTGAAGTCAATGGGAGCTTTGCCATTAACTACAGTAAGCTCAGGATCAAGTCCATAGACTTAAGTCCTGCATTTCCTCCTGAGGCAAAACTACCACTGTGCCTGACTACCGTCTACATGATCAAATCCAAAATTAGGTCAAGAAAAGACATTAATTATTTTCAAGTCAGTGCAGCTGAAATAAACTTAAAGAAAAAGGATTAAGTATTAATTTGAAATACTGAAAAGGCTTCTATCAGAACTTAGAAAAGACTTGGATTTCTTCCCACAAGATAGATAAAATATTTCTGTATGCTGAAATGAACTTTCCAGCAAATAGAGGAAATGAAATGTAACACCCGCCATTGACAATTTTTTTTACTTGTTCTATGTTGTCCAAGGTGAGATGGCATGAAAATGTTAAAAAAACAAAACAAAACAAAACCCTACAAAAATTGGATGTAAACTAAAAAACAAACAAACCACAAACCCCCAAAAGAAACCTTTGGAATTAGCAGATTGAAAGGGTCATGTAATAAAGAAGCAGGGCCAGCTCCAGGCACCAGTGAATCAAGCATGTGCCTGGGGCGGCAAATGTAGAGGGGTGGCAGGAGGTTGGGCTCAGTGGCAATTCAGCGGTGGGGACGTGACTCTTCTTCGGTCGCCGGTGGCAATTCGGCAGCTGCACCATTACTCCGCCTCCGTGTTCAGTGAGCAGGATTCCGCCTCCCCGTTCGGCGGCAAGTTTTTTTTTTTTTTTTGCTGTTTGGGGCGACAAAAACGCTGGAGCCAGCCCTGTAAAGAAGAGACACCAACAATTATACAATTCGTTTACCTGTCTTGTATAACAGAAACAGTATTTCAGGTTTTCCCAGTATGATTCTGTAAACATCCATAAACAAATCTGTATTGCTGTGCTGTATGTCTGTTTGAGTCATTTGTCAGTTATTACTTTACTGCTTGACTCTGGAATCCTTAGTCACCCAAATGGTATTGTCACTAGTAGTCCCACTGAGTTCGCTGGAAGTATGTGTGTGCGAGGACTACTCAGATGAATACGAGTATACTGAATGTGCAGTATGCCCAAACTACAGTGTGTGTATAATAGGTCAGACATGGGTGAGGTTTTTCATAGGAGTGGGTGGGTGAAATTCTGTGGCCTGCGCTGTGCAGGAGGTCAGACTAGATGATCAGAATGGTCCCTTCTGACCTTAGTATCTATGAATCTATGAATCTATGTGTGTACATACAGTCCTGGGGTTTTTTTTTACTGATTTGATTGGTTATAAACTGCTCACATTGTCAAAACTAGAATTTGGATAAATCCTTCCTAAGCAGGCAGGAGCACATGCGGGAGGGCAGTAGCCTGTCTCAGACATCATCACTGGTATCAACTTGGATACTCTTGAATAAACTTGTCAGCACAGTTGCCAAACTTCACGCAGTAAATAAGCACCCCAACTTTCACAATAAGCCGAAAATCAAGCTAATCCCATTTCAAAACAAGGCCAAAACAAGCCAATCCCTAAGAACCCCAATACTCTATGTGACTAGATCCCCCCGGTGTGCAGTCTAGGACTGTGGTGGGCCCTCTGTGCACCCCTGACTCCCTCACCCCCTTGCCCCTGCTTGCCCCTTGCCCCTGCTTGCCGGGAGCCAATCAAAAATAGAAGCAACAAGCTACAACAAGCAACAAGCTACAAGCCCAACAAGCTAAAAGCCAAAAACTAGCCAACAACCAACTCACAAGCCAGTTAAACCAAACACAAGCCCAATTTCTGCATTTTTTTCACAGGTTTGGGATGTCTGCTTGCCAGCACAGTGGGCTGTTCTCCTGAGCATCTTGCTAGAGAAGGTAAACTGCATTTCCAAGGTCTCCTGTCAGGAAGAAGTGATTCTGAAGGCTTTGGCTTGGTTCATTCATTTCTGGCCCTGGAGTCGCACATGTAATAGGCCAAAATCTGGTCTTGTTTTCACCCATGAAACTCTGCTGACTTCTATGGAGTTGCCTGGGTGTAAACGAGACCAGAATTTGTCAGGAAAATGCTGCTGATTATATTTGGTAAAAGCACTAAAAAGCACCTTGGTTAAGATATTGAACAGCTACAAAGACCCAGCAGGCCAAAGCGGCCGAGCAGTTGCTCAGCACACCAAACCCCTAAAGCCCCAAGTACTGGCAAATGCTGAACACCAGACTGTGGAATGTGCTGTGACTCCATGGCTTCCTTTTTACTGAGCTGAAAATTGAGCTTTCACTAAGTGATACTTTTCCTTTTCACCCAATGACAAAACATGTCTCTTGCAACCCGGTACCAATCCTGCATGTCAAATGAATCCTTTCCAGCTCTGTGCTTGAGTTTGGAAAAAAAAAACGATGTACTCCGATACTGCTCCCTGTAAAACCTTAGTGACTGTCTGGATTGTTCCATAACCTTTGCTTATAAGAGCCATGTGCCAAATATGACTCTTTAAATTTCTGCACCTTCCCCTTTTGTCCAGTCCTGTGAATTGCTGTTCTAAACCAGCTAGGAACACTGAGGGAGATTACAATGTGTTCCCCCAGAAGCCAGAAATTGGCAATTATTTCTTCCAAGGATGGTCTAATTAGTTAATCATACAAATAAACATTGCAGCTAATTTCTCAGTTTCCAGCCCTCTTTACCCCACTTAGGTAAGAGATTTTCCAAATAGCCTTGGCATCAGTATGGATTAAAAATTAAAATTGCATTTAAATTTACTATTATGTTTTTAAAACACATTACATATGACAGCAATTACAAACTGTGTAATTTTTGGAATGTATCTCTTTCCAAATATGTTTATTTTAAAATATGTATGATTGCAAGAACATAAAATTGTACTGATGATCAGCATTTGAGTGGCAGAAGGGTAAAGGGCTTTGTAGAAAAAGATCATTCACACATTTGGTGGTCTGCTTCTAGCTGAAGTTAAGATGTGAGTTCCTACTGAGGCTTGCAGAGCTTTCAATTGAGTTATAATTCAAGCTCACACAGCTCTTACACGACACCTTGAACAGACTTTTGCCGATGAGTCTATAGGAACTGTCAGTAGCAAGGAGATTACTTCAGGACCATGATTGTTGAATTGGACTTTACTTTTTGATGTTTTGCTTTTTGAATTAAATTGTTGGACAAGATTAATTGCACACAGTGAGAGCTTTAAATGAATAGCTGTGTAAAGCATTAAACTTCTAAGTATGTCTCATGGGAAAAAAAGCTAGAAGGTTTAAATGAATAAATGTGTTTAATGCATAAAATGTCTAGGCTAATTTTTTAATTCCTTTACTAACATCTTTTATTGAAAAAAACATGCTTTATTCATCCATCTTAGTTATATTGCTGTGGTTGTGGTAATTTAATATTCCTGCTCCTTGCTAATCTTCTGGTTCAACAGAAGTAAACAATAGGTTTCATAAATTAAAAATACGCTCTTCAAAACATGCTTCTAAAGATAAAAAACAAGGCTGTAAACATTTATGACTGAAACAAACTAGATTGTTCAAATCCTGCCATGATGTATCATGTATATCAATATGGCACTGATATCAGTTAGAATGCAAACAAGGTTTTAAATGATGTCCCCCTTCATTTCAGCAGGAGAATCCGCTTTACACCATCTGCCTATCAGATGGTTAGGAACCAGGACTGCGTATTAATGCCACATGTTCGATTTTCCTCCCTCTTGTAATGGTTAGATTCATATTGCTAATAGCTGTGCATGAGCACTGTCGATGAAATTTGTGTGACGGTGGAGTGATGAGATAGTTATAAAGCTGCCTGTCTTACAGAATAATCAGCAGGAAGAATGCCAGACATAAACAGCTTATCAATTTTAGAATATTAATGATAACTACCATGGACTGGAGTCTACTGAGTATTTTGACGTTTCTTTAACTTTTCAAACAAATATTAACAGAGAGTAAAGTAACTTATTATCTGAGCTATTGAATATCCAATATAGTTCTTTTCCATTTTAAATTGCCTTTAAAGGTGGCATTTGGTCATCTGATTTTCGGAGATGCAGTTTGCATAACGAAAAATGTGAAAGTACTATACTGTACTATTACTTTAATTTCTGCATAGCTAGGAGATTCCTAGGCAGCTTGGTGTAAGAGAGTAGTGATACTGAATAGTGTTTAGTTTGGTGGGGGGTAAGGAGAGTTAAACAACAATTTAAGACATTTTTTGACTCAGCTTGAATCATATTTTCAGAGTTTCAAACAATGGAATAGTAGCTGCTATTTTGCGGAATTGTACTCTCTGCCCTTTACAGTACATTTGAGAGTCCTCTCTGGAGAGGACTTGAGATAAATAGGGCCCTCTGTTGGGGAGAGACCTTGTCTTGTAACAGTGGCAGAATATATCATGCTGCAGATGGCTAGCTCAGGATCTTGCATGCCACTTATGTCCCATATTGTGGTTATGAAAGGTGTGGAGAACAGAGTGACAGCACAGGAGTAGTTGTGCTAGCGTGGAATTACTTCGGGGACAGACTGTGCTGCAGTCTTGAGCACTGTCCCCAGCTTTGTGGATTTTCCCCCCATCTGAATCCTGTGCATTCATCTGTATTAACCTGTTATTTCAGGATTTACATGGGTGAAATGAATTTGACTCAGTAGCAGGTTCATGCTTTAAATTAGCAAAGTGTCCCTATGTCAGTCAGCTGTGCAATTATGTAAGAGAGAGAATGAATACAGGAGTTCAATTCCTATCTTTATTTATTTTTTTTCCCTTTTTAAGAGAAAAATATTACCACAAGCAGAGTTTTGGTAATGGCAGATTAACAGCTCAACAGCATGTGTTTGAGATTTCTAGTCCTCATACAAAAGCCTTGGCCAACTCTAGAGAATAGCAGAGAATAGGAAGAGAATAGGGTTGCATATTGGGGTATTCTGATGCAAAAGAAAATTTACATTCATTAGGTATACTGTATTTGGACATTTCTGGTAAAGGACCATTCTTTAAAGACACTAGCAATAGCTTGACAATGGTATTAAGAAAAAGGAAGTTTAGGATACTGTGCTGTATAACAAACACAGGATACAAATGTAAGTTCAGAGGTGCATCATCTCTTTTCTCTGGCTTAATTTAGGAACCCCTAACCAAATCTGCATAATGTATATCATCATATCCTTCCCCTAAGATAAAAATATCATTGAAAAGCATCTATGTTATTGTATTAGTCAGATCTGAATATGCAAGCTTCATAATAGTAGTAAATATTAAAATAGGTTTATGTCTGTTCACCTTGTTCTTTGATATTTGACTTTTGAACTCTTTCCTACTGCCTAAATAGCAATTTTATAACTAATATTGGTATAACTGTACAGAAAGTAATTATGGTGTAATTTATAATTCCAGCAACACTTGGAGGCATTAAAGATTTGTCAGGAAATTAGGGCTAGCCACAATCTGGCCCTCAGTTACATGCAGTGAAATAAGAGTTAAGGCAATCTAGAGCCCTAGACACAGTATGACACAGGGCACTCATGATCCTGGCTCCCATTATGTCCCCATCCCCCAATCTGAAGAGGCAGGGGCAGCGACATGGGATCGCTTCCTCTCGCATTCCAGCAGATCCAGCAGGCTCCCACTTGGCCTGTTAACCCAGGTGTGGCTATAGGGGTTCCCTTCTTCCCACTGAGGAGGCAGGAGACCCCTCATCAGAAACAGCAGTGGTGGCAGCAGGGGGTTCTCCAATATTTACTTCAGCAGGCAGGGGTTATCTGCTTGCTTGGGCAGGTAGGCTGGACTTCTACTGCACTCTTCTCCTCTGGCCACACAGATCCCTCCGCTGAAGTGGTGGTGCTGCCCCCCGACCCTCCCGCCCAGAGTAGTGAGTTGTAGAGTTAACTACCTTTTGAGGTGTGTGAAGCAGTTCACACCTCAGAGAAATAGTTTAAGGCTGTCTGCAGATTCAGGCAAACATCACTGTACTAGTTAAACTTGGATGCTTTTCTTTGCATCCAGGAGGGCTAGAAACTTACTTAAAAAGAACAACTGAGATTTTGCCCTCATCACTTGTTTCCAGGTGCTGGGACCCTAAGCCCAATCCTGTAGTACCTTTGCTTTGCTAAGGGGGAGTAAGACCCCATCTCTGCCTATTAGATCCAGGGTGGGGTTGGGAGGAATCAGATACATGGAGAGGGGTAAGGAGTGGACAGAGCTGTGCCTCCCACCACTCTCCAACACACCACACAGAAGAAGAGGGTTGTTGCAAAAGAACTGTGGGCATACTGCCGTTGGTAGAGGCTGTGGCAAAATTCTCCCTTTGCAGAAGCAAGAGGGGAACAGGAGAGGAACTGTGAGTCTGTGAATTAAAATTTCTCCCCTTGGCTTCTCATGGCTTGATGCAGCTATGCACTGCCCCATACTCAGGGCACTGGATGAAGGCTGAATGTAGTGTGATAAAAGCAAATTGAGCAGTTCTACCAATCATTCTTCACAGGAGGCTCATTACCAGTATCAGTACCAGCTCATTATTACAATATAGTGTTTCACAAAGATAGCTGAATGCAGAGATTTAGTCTGGAGATGGAGAATTTGTGATAGGAGGTGTAGAACTTGGGTTGTAGGAGGGTGGTTGGGAATTAAAGGAGTTACGCACTTTGTGTGTGGTATCTCTGGTAGAGGCCTTGAGGTCTAAGCCTGCTTGTAGGATTGTAAATAATTATATAGATATATGTTCCCTATGATCTACATAGCTAACCTTTCCTTTAAGAAAGCTATGGCTGTTTTAGTATGCCCCATTTATACTGCTAGAGTAATTTGGAATTTTATGTGAGCTCAGGGAGAATGGCTTAATTGTGAATATAACTTATTAGTCATGAATATGCTATTCAAACTCTATGGCCCTGATTTTTAGCTTGTCCTCCAATGTTTCAAGTGTAGTTTTGCATCCACAGTTTATCGTAGGTATATTTATTTACACCCACATTTCCACTTAAATACATGGTTTGCTGGCAAAGCTAGGCTTCTAAATGGGTATGTCTGTAGCTGCAGTTGTATTCTGCCTAAAGCAATTTTATGAATTCACGTGTATATAAGTAACTATTTACATAGTATGTTATGCATTTTACATTAAAAAGTAAACAATCTCCCAAGCAAATAAGGATGAATATTATTCAGTATTATTCTCTGCTAATTATGTAGTAAATGACGAAGGAAGAGTAACAGTTTCAAGCCCTACACTAATGAAGAGTCATAGTATAATGTATATTAAGTTTCATTCATATTTCTTTGTAGGTCTGACAGCAGCAGCTGCAGCAGCAGCAGCTGCTACCAATGCAGCCATAGCAGAAGCAATGAAAGTGAAAAAAATCAAATTAGAAGCTATGTCCAACTATCATGCCAGTAATAACCAACATGGAACAGAGTCTGAGAATGGAGATCTGAATTCAAGTGTCGGTAAGTTTCGGAAGTCAACATTACATACGTACATGCCAGTAATGTATCAGTATCTTGCTACAGTGATACCTTCCCCCACCCCTCCTCGGACCATTGAACCTGGTTTGATTTTGGAAAAAATTGGCACATTTGCAGGCCACTTTTGTAGCTGACCTTTACAGGAGCATTCAGCATTGTTGTTACTATTATAAGAACATCCTTTCCTTTGTAGGATGCTACTTCAGACCCCAGTTAATATTTTCCATGAAAGAAAGCAGTTTGATTGCTAAGAGTTCATTTTTCAAAGTACAGGTATGGTGACAGATGAAGGTGTCAGAGTGAAATTTAACCATGTCTCCTACTCACTCTATTGAGTATCAACTTTGGGTAATTCAGAACAGTTGCTTGAAAGCAAAATATTTCACAAATTCAGGTGCCCTGTGACAAAAGGAAAACATACATACACAATAAATTATTACCATGCTTTACAATTACTCTCCTATTTTAATAAAGACATTCTTAAAATGTTGTTTACTGAGGTTTTTTCTGTTTCTTAAACAATTATCAGCAACTCCTGTTCTTTCAAAAAAGGAATTCTTCCAATACATTATATGCATTTTTCTGGCAAGTTTGTTTTGATAAAACACACTTCAAAGCTAGACTAACTTTTTTTGTTGTCTAAATCATATGCATGTCTCTGCAATAAAATGGTTTGTTATACCTTTTTATTGTATTGACTCCCTTTATTACGTTGAGACAGTACTAACAAGATAACTCAGCAGTAGTAATTTAGTGACTAAAATGTGTGTTCAGAATACTGTACTCAGGATAAGCATATATCGAAATAAAACAGCTCTCGATGGTTCAGTACATTCCTTTCCCCTCTCCATATTCTTCATACCTTTTGAGATTACTCTCAAATAAATAGTTGTCTATTTTCCTTCACTAACAATAAATAAAAGTGGCTGCTAACCAGATCAAGAGCCTAAGGAAGCCCACAAGAGCCAATGGGCGAGACTTTTCTCCCATCTCCAACCAATGGGAAGGTGGTGGACCCGAGGTGGGAGCATCCAGCTATGCATGCTTTCTCATATCCCTCTTTCTGCATGGCATACTTCCACTGCAGATGGATCAAAGCTCACCCCCTGTTGATTTCAGGGGAGGGGCATTTCTTTCATTAAAAATAAAAGATAGAATGTAGACTGGAGTGCCAAAACACTCTGGCCATGTTTTTTTTTTAAACAACAACAACAAACTGTATACTTGAAAATTCCTATCAAGAGAGTGTCAGGTTTTTTAAATAAAGAACTGCTCTAGGAGTAGAGAAAAACCACCCCAGCACTTTGGAAAGCTTCTCCAGTGACAGTGAAGAAGGAAGCTCCAACTAGTGTGCTAGCCACTGAAATACCAGCAATTACCAAAACTGTGAGGAGGGGAAAAAACAACCTGTCTTCTTGGCAGGAAGTCAGGGGTGAGTAAGAGGAAGGCAGTAACAGAAATCTGAGAGCAGGGGAGATGCTACAGTGTGCTAGGGAGAGCAGGTGGCCCTCAGAGAAGCAGAGGAAAAATGGGGCAGTGAGGAAGAATGTGAGGGTAGCATTACCAGCTGGCAGGATGAAGAGGTAGTCACAGATGTAGAAACATGTGGGCCAAACACGGTCTATGAAAGCAAAATATATAGACTTTTAATATGATAATCAAAAGTGATCAATTCATAAGTACAGTCAAGTTATTTCTGTAGTAAATATGTACTACTATATATATAAAGCAGAGGTGGCCAAACTTAATGATCCTCCCAGATGCATGTGATAATCTTCAGAAGTTTGAGAGCCGGGCACATCTCCTAGAGGCTTCTGCCCTGCTGCAAAGTGGTGGGGCTCAGTGCTACAGCTCAGTGAGAGGCGCCTGCCAGTGTTCAGGGCTTCAGCAAAATGTATGAGTTACACTTGCTAGCCACTCAGCATTACCTAAGTACTGAATGAAACTCTTCCTCAACCTTGTTGCAATGAATAGTAACATTCTAATTTCTCCCATGTATTCAAGAAAATCTCTGTGAGTGCAATATGCCTGTTTGGGTTACACTATCATCTGCTATATTATAATTGCTCAGGGCCTCTTGGTTCAGGACTTTGTTTACTGTTTAGCATGGCTTACCTAGTGTATAGCATCATATACACTTACGGATTTATAGAAATAAAAACTAATAATTATACTAGATCAATCAATTACAGATAAAAAAATCTCTAACTAGGTCATCAGAATAAACCATAATGGCTTAAAAATAGCCATTATACTCTTGTGTCAGTGATAGTTGCACTGGCCTGATGGATGCTCCTAGTTGGATGCTATACTAAGAAATATCAAGCAGGCTTTGACAGAACTATTATACTACTGAGGGAAAGTTTTAGAGGCACAAATGGAAGGCAGTAGCCTAACTCAGATTGACTGTCAGTGGGAATTAGGTGCCTAGTTGCCACATGTGCCTTTGAAAATCTCCCCCATTATAACCAGAACCTGTATTTTAAAATGAAAAGGAGTACTTGTGGCACCTTAGAGACTAACAAATTTATTAGAGCATAAGCTTTCGTGAGCTACAGCTCACTTCATCGGATGCATTTGGTGGAAAAAACAGAGGAGAGATATACTGTTTTTTCCACCAAATGCATCCGATGAAGTGAGCTGTAGCTCACAAAAGCTTATGCTCTAATAAATTTGTTAGTCTCTAAGGTGCCACAAATACTCCTTTTCTTTTTGCGAATACAGACTAACACGGCTGCTACTCTGAAACCTGTATTTTAAAATGTTATCATTACATATCTAGTCAATATTTTGTTTATCTAGACATCTGGAACTAATTAAGAGTATTAGATACCTACATTATTAGCGAGTTACAATATATATGGTTGAACTTGCGTTTTAAATATATTATTGAGGGCTGGGGTGAGGGATAAAAGATGAATAAAAAAAATTTGATCACAGTCTACATTTTAAGTGCATGTGATGTACCTGACTAAACACATATAAAAGCATGAAAATTCACGGTTAAAGCTACACAAAAGTAACTTATTCCATTATATTGTGCTATTATAGCATATTTAATATACATGGATTCTCAGGCTCCTACAGTACCTATGCAAAGTAAGAAAAATGAAGCATGAAGTCCCAATTTGAATTGTTAGTTCTAGTTTGGAATTGTCTTGCTTTTTTGGTTTTAATCAGACACTTAATATGACTTATAAAAGTCATTTTTGTGGCTGAATATTTTGCAGTTATTCACAGCACTACACAAATTTATTAACTGGTCCTTTGAAACAATGGCCAAAAGGCTAACAAGTAAAAAATTAAAGGAAGTCAATGATACTAATAAGTAATTATTTTATATCCTTCAGTTTTACATGGTAACCTTGAGCTTGCATCCTCCCACCAGAATTGTCATTTTAGGAGAAAAAATAAGGAACCATGGGGGAATCAGAGTGAGGTATTAGCACACTGAGTAAAATATATGGCAGCTACGCCTTTCTCCCCCATCCACAATCAATTGGATTCTTTTAGTTTAATATTTACTTGCTAAGATGAGATGCTAGTCTGCATGGTGATAAACAGTCTGCTACTGGCATCTGAAGGTGACCTGTCAGTTCATATGGACAAATCTCCTGCTTACTGAAATGTACAAAATAAATCATTAAAGCAGGCAGGTGCTCATTCCCAGATTTAAATCACCATAGATTTATGATTTGAATTAATGCTTCATTTGGTCATAGAAATAGATGCTGAGACAAATGATATGCAGTGGTTGGAGTTTCCATACTGTAGCCATCCTAATATTGATTACTGAGATGTCTTTGCAATCTCTTGTTTATATCAAGTACTGTCTTGTGACAGGGTGGCTGATATGAGCTACATTGCAGATAAGAAGGAAAAATGTCCTGGATTCTTTTTAATGGCAACTCTAGACACAACATGCAGGACAGATAATTTTTGGTTTGTTTGTTTAAAGAACTATCTATATAAACCAGCATTCAAAACTCTACTGCTTCTAGGATTATGCTCTTATAAATGCAGGATTAAAAGAAGAAAATTTACAAGGTCAAATGTTAAATTGACTTGACTTTTTTTTCTATTTGTTTGCTATATTAACATATCTTCTATTATTATGATCAGTAATAATTTTATTTTAGTGCATGTAAATTATGTACACATTCTATATTTGAGTTTTATACTCCAAAAATATAAGTACAGTTAGCTCCTCAATTGTTTCACTGTTTTTAAACACTTACTGTGCTTACTGTAATACTTCATTAACAAAGAGAGCAAAAGGAATGAAATTTTTACAAGTAAATACATTTTAAATCATTCCTCTGAGCTAGCCTCAAATTACTGTAAATTAATAGGAAAAGTCCCTGTAATTTTGCTTCCCTTAATATTTTATATGCTTAAAATACTATGTAAACAGTTTAAGGAATACTCCAAGGATTTGAGAGGACCTTTGCCACTAGCTTATATCTGACTCATGGAACTTGTAAACAGCTATCAACAATAGTAAATTGCTTTCTTAGTAGGAAATGAGTTCATATCTATTCAAAAAGTGATCTCAAAACAGATGTCCCAAGAAAATGTCATTGTTTAAACTATATCATACCAAAAAACCTGCTATTATTTCTTCAAGGAAATGAAGCAATCATAAAGACTTTGGTGTTTTCTGTTTCTAAACACAATTAGGAAATACAAGACAGTATTTTACACTTAGCTAGCAAAATAATCCATAAACAACCACAAAATATGTTGAAAATTAAGAGGGGCTCTTGACATTTTAGGCTTCCTTTTTATCCACGTTAGCTTACAACATTTAAACTCTGAGACACATGTAAGGAAAGCCAAGATCTGTTGCCTGAAATTAAAGGTTGCCTTGCTTAACATTATCCCTTCCCTTTGCCAAAAAGGGTGGAAAAGACATTGAGATGAAATTATTTTTCTCTAGTGACCTCTCCCAATAATAGAACTGTGTAAAATGTGGTCATTTCCTTTCTCTAAACACACGTCTATTCTGAAGGAAAGAATTACTTTTATGGTTTCAGGAAAAAGTCTTGGAGACCTTGAGAAAGCAAATAAAAGGAAACAGAGAATGCAGGCCACTGAGCACAGCTCTGCAGTTGCACATCTGATTCTCTGCCTTGGCAATGTTAATGAACCTCAAATCCTCTCTATAATTAGATGAGGGAATTGCTTATATTTTCAAACAGATGATGCTGCTATAATGAAACGATTGACAGGGAACTTAAGAGTGTCTACAGTAGTCATTTGGTTTCTGATTTTTTTTTTTAAGTTTAAAAAGAAGATTGGCTATAGACACAGGTCCTGGGAGAGGTAGTAATTTACAAAGAATGCTATGACAGGTGTCTTTGTACAGTGAGGAAATAAAATGGAAGAGAGAGGAATGATGGGCAGGTATAGCAATTTTGGGGGGAGGAGGTGTCCTATGCTTATTCTGCTTGGGTTCTTTAAAAGGGGCCGAGACTCAAGAGATGGATCCGGATTGAGTGCACAGCTGTAACTGCTGATGAGCTAATTGCTCCTTATCTCTCAGCCCCATTCATCTTCATTTTTTACCAATTACCGAGAATTATCTGTGTTCTCAGTTGGATATGAGAGTTAATCCTTTTTGGTTAAGCTGGCAGTACTGTGAGCAGATTCCAAATTGTAGGGTGAAAAAGCCAGAGCAAGCTTGTTCTAAAGCTGTCTCCAGTTCAATGACAGTATCACTAGTTCATAAGAATTTTTCTATTTCTTAACAGTTTAAACACTGAAAGTTTTTTTTTCCTTTTTACATTTGTATTAATATATATATATATATTTTCTGCTGTGTTTAGTGTAAGCCTTAAATACATTTCCCAGGTGGACAGAAGTTTAAATGATTTCTAAAAACTATATATTTGCAAAGTTGAAAACCCGACAAATACAATTTCAAAAAGAAAATGTCTCCCATAGTGTTACAATGTTTAATATGTGATACATAAGAATCACCCTATACTCTAAAGTTTTAGGAACAGGACCATAGCTATAAAATTGCTTCAGCGCCATAGGATATCATGAGTGCTTGGCAATGATATGTCTCTACTTCTGTAAACCTCTTTGATGAAAAGTGCTGTCTAGGTGCTAGCAAAGGGATAGTCATATAGCCCTAAGGACATATGTTAGATGTTGAACACATCCCATTTCAAGTTAAAAGGAATGCTTTCATAAAGCTGTTCCCTGGGAATGCACAGAGGTACCAGAAACAGATCGTTTGGTGGCAGCCAGGCCACTAGACATTGTCTTTTGTCTTAAAAGGCAGTACAGTGGAAAAAATAAATTGTCATATTGAATGGCAAGCCTTAAACGGAGTGTTAATCTGCTCGTGCAGGACATTCAAAATAGTCATGGGTTTCCTAATATTTCAGGATCTGTTTCCTGTGCGTTTCACTATGACTCTTTAAATTGCTAAACAAGTTAGCCAGTCTGATGTGTTAAACTTAACAGCGATTAGCAAATTTATGAAAGGATTAGCAGAGCCTCAGTGCTTTCACACTGGACAGTCAATAATATTAAAAAGGTGAGACCCACATCTAGATTAAGTCCTTAATGCCAGCAGTTGGGATTTCCTGAAATAAGACATGAATGAGTTAATAGTTCTTACCCAAAGTTGTGATACAGAAGGGACAAAATTGTGGCTGAGACAGAAATAAACAGCAACCCTGTGCTGAAAACAGTATATGAAAATTTCATATTGTCATCCAGAAGACTATTTACAAGTCAACTTTGCATTTTAAGCGTTGTTCTTATTCTATATCCATAAATATATGTATCAGTCCTCAAAGAGCACTTGTACCTGTGTGGTTTACTATAAGTGGTACATGTTTCAAAAGATGTAGAAACAGAAGCCACTAAATGAAAATTGTTGTCTTCCTCTACCACACAGCTGTCCTTAAAAAGAAAAGGAGTACTTGTGGCACCTTAGAGACTAAAAAATTTATTAGAGCATAAGCTTTCGTGAGCTACAGCTCACTTCATCCATTTAAAAATACTCAGGGAGTGAGTAAAAATATTTTGAAGACATGTCGTTTCTTGCCAATAAGAAAAAAAAAGTAATTTATATGGTTTAATTGTATTTGTATTATTTCTAACTCCATCCAAAGACTCTATAAATAATTAGGTAATTTTCATTTTGCACGTTTTCACTATACATTTCCTATTGTTACAGCAATTTTAGTCATTTCCCTATTTATAAAGAAACTTGGAATCATAATTTGAAAATGTTAAACTACCAACTTGCTTTTGCTTCAATACTATTTATTGACACTGATGACTGGATAATTAAGTAAACATGAACAACAAGGAGCCTGGTGGATCCTTAAAGATTAACAGATTTATTTGGGTATAAAATAAATAAAATAAATTTGTGGGTAAAACACCACTTCTTCAGATGCATGGAGATCTTTTGAGCATGCCGTATTAAGAAATTTAAGTTGAATAATTGTATTTGCTAAATCTTCTGATAGTTTGTGATCATGGTTCACAAATCTGAGGTAGGAAATGTATCTGAAATAATAAGACACTAAACGGCATGGTTATTAGTTTCCAGAAAATAACATGTATTTTTAGGATAGGTGACCAATGATGAATTAGCATCATAAAAATATACTTCTCTTGTGAGTTTGAGATTTGTAAACATGCTACACATATATGTCCAAAAACTATAATTTAAATATAATACTGAAGAAATATAGAATTAAAGTATTCTTTCATAAATAGCAAAATGAGCAGAAATATCTTTCTACATGATTAAAAATATACTATCAAATAAAATTACACACTTTCTCCTTGCTGAGTGCCATGACCAAAACGGTGCTGAATAAAACACATAGCTCCTGACTGGGCTTGAAGGCGACTTTATTAAGCATAAAACTCCAGCATCTTAATTAAATTGCATAGCCTCAGCATATGTAAAAGCACCCCAGTGCTTGTCTAACCAGGGAATGGTCACTGAAACAACAATTTTTCCCAGCTGCCCTAAGTGAATGGAAAGAATTGGATACTATGGCAAGAGTACCACAAATCTGTTCCCATTTATAAGACCTGTTCCTACCAGGGATGTTATTGGTATCTTGCTCTATCCCTTTTTCCTAGTCCAAGCTTGGAATTTGGGATTCAGTTCTCAGATAATCAATTTTATGACAAATCAGGATAGCTAGATGTCTTGTCTCTGATCAGAATCTAAAATAACTACTTATATGTAGATGAGCATTCAGTAGTAATGCCCACTTATATTCACAGAATAAGGCAAAAAACAACAACAAAATCCTGAGCAGAAATAGTCAATTTTACACAGTGGGAAAAGTTCCTTCCTATTTCCATATATGCTCTGCAACCCAATGATGATCAATAAGCCCAGTCTTTCCCTTGTCACATGTCTCTATATAAAACCAATCAACCAGTCCCAATTCTAATGGTCCTAAATCCAAGCAGGCAAACCCACAGATGAGAAATAAAATGGAATATAGTGAGATTGAAGATCTTCTCTTTTTGACAATTCATCATGTGTACAATCCAAATACACCTCTGATCACACTGTCCTCTGGGTTAGTCTTGTGAGGAGGTCAACTTTAAATGTGCCAGTTGTACACTCATGTAGAGCCTGACAAATCAGTCCATGCCTGATGTGCAGCCAGAATGAGACTCTCTCCAAGTACTGGAGATCCCTGGGAGGATCACAGCAACATAGTCCTGTAGTATGCTGCCTGTCTTTGGAATCAGCCTTTGTACCAGATGACTGGAAGGTACTAATGCAGTGCCGATTTTTAAAAAAGGGATCTGGAGGCGATCCTGGCAATTACAGACCAGTGAGGGAGGCATATTGATAGAAACTGAAGTAAAGAACAGAATTATCAGTCACATAGATAAGCACTATTTGTTGGGGAAGAGTCAACATGGCATTTGTAAAGGGAAGTCATGCCTCACTAATCTTAATGAATTCTTCGAGGGAGTTAGCAAGCACATGGATTAGGATGATCCAGTCAATATAATGTACTTGGATTTTCAGAAAGCCTTTGACAAGGTTCCTCACCAAAGGCTCTTAAGGAAACTAAGTAGCCATGAGATAACAGGGAAGGTCCTCTCATGGATCAATAACTTGTTGAAAGATAGGAAACAGAAGGTAGGAATAAATGGTCAGTTTTCACAATGGAGAGAGGTAAATAGCAGGGTCCCCCAAAGCACTGGAACCTGTGCTGTTCAATGTATTCATAAATGATCTGGAAAAAGGAGAGTGCAGTGTAATGGCAAATTTATTCAAGATCGTTAAGTCCAAAGCGGAGTCTGAGGAATTACAGAGGGATCTTACTAAACTGGGTGACTGGGCAACAAAATGGCAGATGAAATTCTATATTGATAAGTGGAAAGTAATGCACATTGGAAAAAAATAATCCCACCTGCACATATATAGAGATGGGTTCTAAAGTAGCTGGTAATACTCAAGAAAGAGATCTTGGAGTCACTGTGCATAGTTCTCTGAAAATGTCCAATCAATGCACAACAGAAATCAAAAAGGCTAACAGTATAGGAGCTATGAGGAAAGGGATAAAAAATCAAACAGAAAATATAATAAAACCACTATACATGTCCATCATGCATCCACATCTTGAATTCTTTGTCTAGTCTTGGTCGCCCCATGTCAGAAAGGATATAGTGCAGGGGTGGAAAAACTATCGCCCATGGGCTAGATCCAGCCCACCAGTTGTCTTAATACGGTCCTCGAGCTCCAGCTGGGGAGCGGGATCTGGGGTTTGCCCTGCTCCGATGCGCCAACTGGGGAGCAGGGTTGGGGGCTGCTCCACGTGACTCCCGGAAGCAGCAGCATGATCCCTTTCTGGCTCCTACATGTACGGGCATCCACGGGGCTCCACTCTGCATGCTGCACCCGCCCCAAGCCCCACCCCCACAGCTCCCATTGGCCGGGAAATGCAACCAATGGGAGCTGCAGGGGCGGTGCCTGCGGATGGGGCAGCGTGCAGAGCTGCCTGGCTGCGCCTCCACCTAGGAACTGGAGAAGGGACATGCCGCTGCTTCAGGGAGACGCTTGAGGTAAGTGCTGCCCGGAGCCTGCAACCCTGAGCCTCCCCTCCATGCCCCAACCTCCTACCTCAGCCTTGATCCCCCTCCTGCCTTCCAAACCACTCAATCCCAGCCCAGAGCACCATCCTGCACCCCAAACCTCTCATCCCCAGCCCCACGCCAGAGCCCGCACCCCAGCCAGAGCCCTCAACCCCTCACGCCCCTGCTCCAGCCTGGAGCCTCCTCCCGCATTTCCTGAAATCCTCATTTCTGGCCCCACCCCGGAGCCCACACCCCCAGCCAGAGCCCCCATCCCCTCCTGCACCCCAACCCCAATTTTGTGAGCATTCAAGGCATGTCATACAATTTCTATTCCCAGATGTGGCCCTCGTGCTAAAATGTTTGCCCATCCCTGATATAGTTGAAATGGAAAAGATTCAGAAAAGGGCAACAAAGATGATCAAGGGTATGGAGCGGCTTCCATACAAGGAGAGATTGAAAAGATTAGATTAGGGCTGTTCAATGTAGAAAAAAGATGACTAAGGGGGTTGTGACAGAAGTCTATCAAATCATGAATGGTGTGGAAATAGTGAATAAAGAAGTATTATTTACACTTTCCCACAATACAAAAAACAGGGGTCACCTGATGAATTAATAAACAACCTATTTAATACAGACAGGAGGAAGTACTTTTTCACACAGTGCACATCTGTGGAATTCAATGCCATTGGATAGCCAGAAGTATAACTGGGTTCAAAAAATAAAAATTATGTATGATAGGTCCATCAGTGGCGATAAGCCAAGATGATCAGGGATGTAACTCCATGCTCAGGGCTATCTTAAACCTCTCACTGTCAGAAGCTAGGAGTGGAAGCCAGAGATGGAAGCCATAATTTCCCTGTTCTGTACAATCCCCCTGAAGCTCTAGTGTGGGCCATTGTCAGAGACAGGATACTGGGCATGATAAACAATGGTCTGACCCAGTATGGCTGCTTTTATGTTCTTCTGTGCCGAGGCAGAAGCAGGGGCCAATTTTTTTTAATGTCTAAATAAACTTTCATACAGTGTAAGTGCTGATCAGTGTTTTGTCATAGCCTCATGTGAGAGGGTGTCACTCATGAAATACACAAATGTTGTATTAGGGTTAGATGAAATAGGGGAAAAAAATCCTTGAACACTGTCTACCTAATGTTCTGTGCAAGCCAGAGAGGAGGCTACATGATCTCTGAAAAATCCAGGTTTTGTACAGCCTCATGCAGTTTTTTATGTTGCAGAAACAATTAAACCTTTACACTGAATTTGGCTGTTCGTATCTGTGAACATTGTACCTTTCATAAAAAATTGTGTTTCAAGTCAATGTTCTCCTTGTGAAGTACAGCATTGTGATTTTGTATCCAGATGAGAAAAGCACATTTTTGAACAGCTCACTCAACTGATATCTTAATAGCACATGAATTGATCAAAATGATAAAAAAGTCATTGAATAATTTAATATGAAGTAAAGTGACAATACCTCGAAAAATATCTCTGCGTATTTTTGACAGTGAAGATAGAGACAATAGTGATTCTTGACATGCCAGACAGGAGGGAATAGAAAGGATTTTAGCATGGTTTTCTTTAACAGCAGGTCATAATGGAAATACGGACCCTTACATTTATTCAGTGCTGAAAGAATTACTAGTTTGATAACGACTAGGAATGTTGTTATTAAAACAGTATGTGCAGTTCATTTTCAACAGTTTTGAATTAGAGTCTGCACTAATGAAACGGATACGGTTTCTTTCACAAAGGGCAGATCTGTTAGTTAATATAGCTGCAGCAGTGCCTTGTGGACCATGCCTTTAGCTCTATTTGTATTTCACAGCATGATAAGCAAAGAGTGTTGATTTTCAAGGATCCTGCTGATGAAAGGTAATGGCATTATTACATCTTTATCGCAAAAACAGAACTACATGGTAAATGATTTTCCCCCTTTTTTCTTTTTTTTTCTTCTTTTTTTGCTGTTGCACAAAAAATTTCTAGGTTAGAAAGTCTTTTTATTTCTTTAAATCATTTTAGCCTTGGAAATTATATGTTATTATTTAATGTCTGCACAGCAAGCCTGAGAGCACCTAATAGCAAATGGATTGGAAGTGAAGTGCCTCCTGCTCACAGATATGGATCGGCTCAGTCACACGCTGCACCAGCTGTCATCTCAGCCATACTGCTGTGATTTAATTAGTCTGTTTATGTCCTTTCTAATAATATTTCCATCTCTATGAAAGGGCAAATGCGACAGGGACTCTTTTCCTCTCTGGTTCCTCAGACTGAGGAATGTGGCCTACATCTGATATGCCGAGATGCGGGATTGAATCACCATTCCTGTCACTTCAAGCTGTTGATAAATTGTTCAGCCAAGAAGTGTACTTACTTCCTTGGGGTCATTTGTGGGCTAGGGGGCTGTAATCTGCATGGGGACAAAAAAGAGAAAGACCAAAGATAGTTTTTTTGTAAAGATGAGACCAAAGCACAGAGAAATGTGAGCTGATGAGCTTTGTTAAATCATTACATTTTAAAAAGAGATCTCATGTGATTTATACTCCTAAACTTGTACGAGTAAACGATTAGAGTTTGAAAAAGTAGAATAATTATATTTCACTCCTCTGACAATTTTAAAAACACTACAACCCATGTCAGGTCATCAAAATGTCTCTAGAGGAAAGCATGCTTAGAAGAGGAATGACATGAGTTTTGTATTCTAAAATCAAAACCAAGATTTGTCCAGACTGAACAAAACGCTGACAGTTTTATAAAAAAGCATTTTTGGTTATCATAAAGTCTGCTAATTTGCTATTTATAGATTATTTCCCCCCTCAATTTCTTTCACCTTTATATAAAAAGTATTGAAAATACCTAAAAAGTTATTCTAGATAAATAAAAATCTAATCAGATTGTTGGTATTGCTTTAGATATCTCATGGCCTCACGTACTTTTCTCTATGGCATTTTCTAGGTTTTTTTGGTTTGTTTTTTTTTAACCAATGCCATTAAGGAAAAAAAATCCCTTATAAAGTATATTTTCAAAATGTTTTCCTTCTCTTGGGTTTTCAGATGCATTCAGTATACATTCTAGGTCATTCAATTCAGTTAGGGTCAGGGGCTCAGAGTTGACCCAAAGACAGGTCACAGTGGCCAGTGGCCAATGGCTGCCCTTCTTTTTTAGGAAGAATACCATTGTGTTAATTTCCAGTGTTTTCAAGTTCTGGGGGTTGGCTGGCTAATGAGATGCCCTTTTTATCAGGGAACAGCATTAGGGGAGGGGAGGCCATTTTTGATCTACTCTCCAGTGCTGTACACTTGCCATTTTTTTCTTTAATTTTGACCCCTCACTCTCCGATGTGCCTCTCACTGACAGAAGCTGCACGCTGACATCATCAGTTCAGAAGACAAAAAACTCATGACACTTAAAAAAAAAAGATAAAGAGCTTTTGTATGACTATAGAGGGCTGAATACCTTGAAACTGACACTACCATTGGCTTTCCATGAACCGTAGGTGCCTAAATGCCCGTTGCTTTTAAAATGGTACCTAGACTCCTAACTCACTTAGGTATTTTTAAAAATATTACCCAAAGAGACCTTAGAGAAGGCTTGATTAAAATAAGAGTTTGTATATTTCTCTCACACATGTAACACAACATCTAGTGATTAGTTGCTCCTTTAGAAAAAAACGTTTACATTAGAATACAACTTTTGATGTACTTAATAGCTTAAGCCAAAATAAATACATCTGAGAAACTTTGTGGAACTAATAACTGTAGATTCCTTTTCAGCTACTTCAGCCTTACAGCATCCCTAGTTGATTTCACTGTTGCAACCAGATCTTCTGTTCTTCTCTGAGATTGCAAAGTAAATAATTTGGATTCTTGTGTATATTAGAAATTAATCTTGAGGCTTTTGGAGGTATAGTGCCTTGTTCTTCAGTCACCATAGAGTATTTGCTTGTGTGGTGAACTTAATTAGTGCATGAACATAGAATGATTTTTGAAAACATTCAGATTTCAATCAAACTTGGGTCCAGGGAACAAAAGTGTAATACACTGATCCTCAATATTTTTTAATACATAACTTAATCAGCACAGTTTATCTTGACAAAAATATTTTGATGATGGCAAACAAACTTCCAAGTAAGCATTTGACAGCATTATTTATTAATATGACAAATGAATTGTGAGATGTGTGATTGTGTGATGATGCACTCATTTAGTTCCTTTTTTTTCTTTTACTAATCTCTGTCATGTTGGATTTATAAATGGAACTGAGTGACCTTTGAAACTGTGATGGAAATGAAGAGATAAACACAACTTGAAAGGACAAACCAATTAATATAAATGTGTTACACATAAAGAACGGATTTCAATTCATTGCTATGTACGTAAGTCTTTTGGGTAATTAGCTGAACAAAACAGTAAACACAAATATGTGACAGAGGTATAATATATACATTTAACTTTTCCATAATAAGGTAGATCTGTCTTATGTCATGTGTCACACCACAGGAAAGCCAAAATATCTACTTGGCTGTGATGCAAAGAGCAATGATAAATTCCATGATTTGAAAAGATCCTTTTAATTGGAAAGTCTGGGTGAGAGCATTCCATGTTGCATTTGTTCATTTTATACATTTTTATAAATAAAATATAAAGTAGTAATCTTCCTGCTCTCTGTCACCAACTCCACCTTCCTCTCTAATACTTATAACTGATCTTCTAAAACACTTGTGCAGTACGGTTTCAAAATATTCCAATGCAGGAATTTTTACATGGGGTATTTATTTTTTCTGCAGTTGCCCTGTAATGATAAAAACATGTATCATCCTGAGATCAATACAAATGTCTGGGATATTCTTGTTTAAGAAAATTACAGCATCTTTCTCTCTCCCTTATTTATTTATTTTCTGGTAAAAAATGACCCTTTTGTTATATACATTTTAAACCCCCTGCACATATTGTTCTCTTTACTGGCTTAATTACAGAATACGATCAATTTAATATAAAGGTTTCAAAATATTGTTATTGATGCCCAACAAGGAAAAAAAGAGAAATACAAGCTTGACATTTTAAAACAGTTGCATTTCAAAGACTTTCACTACTAATTGATTTTTAAAAGAGTTCTTTGGAAAAGTGAACTCAGAAATGTTTGGAAGTGCCTTGGCAGCCTTCCAGAACATTTACTACAAAGCATAACTAGGCAGTTTCTGAGGCCACCCTGCAACAGAAAAGATGTGTTCTATGTATAGTCTAATCTAATTTGGTGTCCTAGCTCTATGCTGACATACTGAACTGTGAGTATTTTCAGTATTTTGTGGACATTAGATATTCAAATGATCACTTGGCGCAAAGGAACAATTCCTTTGCTCTGTCAGAAACAGGGCTTTAGAAATAAGATTTCTTTTTTTTTTAAGTTCAGTAAAACAAGCTATAGATAAACCTGGCTGTGCTCCATTAGTATTGATTTCATTATTTTAAGCAGCATTTTGAGCATCTTTATGTGCTGATGCTATTTCCTGCCATTGAATCACTGGGCCAAAGTCTTGTCTGTCTGTTCATGAAAGTCTATATTTTTGCACAGGATATAAGAAGATGTCCTATGTTATGTACAATAATAGGTTTCTTAAAATTACATTTTAGCATGGATTGGGTGGTATTGTCTATTCTATACTATTTTAGAGTTCTTTGTTAGTTGACAGAAGTTGAAACAAAAATTCTTTTTTTTGTGGAGTATGCACTTTAAAAAACTACATAGACAGCTGAAATATTAATGGAAATTATACATCTATTCTATTTCGGCAAAAGAGCAGACCAAATTATAACAAGTAACATTGACCAAAAGCAATTACTTTAAAAGGATACTGCTAAGTATCTGAGAAAAATGATTTCTTTGACTAGTTGTTTGTCAGGCCCTGTGTGGTGTTTATTGATTGCACTTGAATATATAGCTCCCATGTTTGAAAGTGCTGCTGATAATGTCCTTCTCTTTACAGTGTTGAGTGTCTTATTGAGAATGATAAGAGACAAATTTATACAGAAAACAAATACACATTAGAGCCTTAAATTAGCCAATTGTGGCCTATGGATTACTCATGATATTAATTTTCTAGCCTGTGATCTTCTGTGAAACTAATGTTTAGAATGAGATGGTGAACTCTGTGTTTAAAATAAAATGGAATTTTGTTTTTCATGTGCATTATCTTTTTTCTCTGAATCTTGATAATCTATTATGTACACTACAATCGTGCTTGGTGTGAGTGAGCACTGGTTTAAAATGCTGCCAATCTACTAGAATGGATACTTTGAGTAGAGGTCTTCTAGACAGTGCCTGATTCTATTGCCTGGCTATACCAAAAGAAGGACAGGAGACATTTGACGTGGGTTTAATCAGCCACAACTTTATTATCAGACGTCTGGGACTACCCGGCAGATAACAGTGTACAGTGCAGGTAATCCCATGATTATTCCGTAATTACCCAGGGGACTTTTACCAGGTCCCCCTCTTTTTCCATCCAGGTCCCTCTAGCAAATCCATTGCTGTGACCTTACCATCCTCTTCTGCCTCTGAGGGCTCTGATATGACCGGCGGCTCTTTTTTCTCCATCTGAGGGGTTTTTCGCAAGACCTCTCCGAGCTGCCAGTCTTCTACCAGGACCTTCTCTGGATCTGGAAGCTGCTCTTGGTAAGCATGTCTGTGGTGGCCACCGAGGGGGAAAACCTCCTCATCAAGACCCTGTTACACATTTCCCATCTTCGTGTGCAGGTGGCAGATTTCCCCTTGATGTGCTGGAGGCTGGTCCTGCCAGAAACCGTCAGAATTGGAGACCTCCTGGACTAGGATAGGGGGACTGGGTGGATCCCCGAGTGCAGCCGGTTCCTTTCCGAACTATGCCAAGAGAACAACTTCATATGCTCATGCTCCACACGTTTTACTTCCTCACCCTTGAGTCCTTTCCCAATACCAAGTGGTGGGACCTAGTACCTGTAGAGGATGAGGAACCCCGGTGGGCCAGCCTATATTCCGCTCTGGTCCCACAGCCCACTGGGGATATCGGTTGTCGGCTCCTTCGTGAGCACGGGTGTGTACTTGTCGCAGTTCATCCCCATCCCTAGTGCCTGCCCCTTTTGCAGCGTGAGGGAGAAACTGGCGCATGCCTATCTAGAATGTGCCAGGTTGCAGCTCCTATTCTGGTTCCTCCAGAACCTCCTGTTGAGGTTCTGGCTGCACTTCTCCCTAAACCTCTTTATATTTACACACCCTTGTCCGTGGCCCCATGAAATCACAAAACCACCTCATCAAACTCCTCCTGAGTCTGGCCAAGGGTGCCATCTATAATACCAGGAGGAGGATGTTGGACAGGGATGTGCTCTGTGACTGTGGGGACTATTTCCATTCTTCCCTTGTCTCACGTTTCTGGGCAGAGTTCCTTTGGGCAGCATTTGGGGTTCCCTAGACAGCTTTGAAGAGCAGTGGGCGCTGTCTGGATTCTCTGCTCAGTGTCCCCCTCTGGATCCCTAGTTTTGAACCTGTGACCTCCACTCCCTGACCAGTTATTCCTTAGTTGTCCTCTGTATTTAGTTGAGTCGTGGGTCTGGTGGCTCCTCCCACATGGCTGGGGGAGGGGCTTTAGAAGCAGGTGGGCTTGCACCTGCCCACTTCCTGAAATTTCAATAAGGCCTCACTACCCTCCTTAAAAAAGGGGCAGCTAGCATAATGTCTACAATAGGTCCTGACCAAACCTGGTATTTTATCACCTAAAGGGGAGGGAGGGTAGGTGCAATCTCAGTCTGCTCCGTGTAAAAGGGAGGCTTTAGGCACAGGGTTTCCCTTTTAAACTCTGCATTCCCAGGGGATGAGCTCATTTCTATCAATTAATTCTGAAGGCGAAGCAGTTCTCTACACACCCTACCTCATTGGCAGGAAAAATTTTTTCCATACTCCATCCCTTCTCTTTCTTGTTGACGGGACCAGAGACCAGAAAAATTGTGTGTCTGGTGGCAGGTAAATGTAAAATGCATGTTAGTGAAACACTAAGGGAAATATTTTGGATATTTAAGTCATCAGGTGCAAATTCTAAGAACCTTTTAGTAACATTAACTCATGGAATTTGTATGCATGCACTAATTCTTACCTTTTGGTACATCTGTGCAATTCCCATTGAAGCAAGTTGGAAATATGTATGCATATTCAAGGGTAGAATTGGGCCTATTGTTTAAAATGATGAATAGTACACATAATAGTGCAACTAATAATACTCCATAGGTGCTGCTACATATAAATAAAATTCTTATGAGATCTACACAGGCATACAGGTTCATCTGCATGGATCAAATTGCAGAACTGTAGCCAAAAATTATAACCTCAACATTAGATTAACACAAGGTTTTGCTATTCGATTTTTTTCCTTTTCAAAAGGATTTTAAAATATTACTTTATCTACTAATTTTATTCTGTACTTAAGCAACTGTAAAAATCTGTTGGGAAATATTAGCACAAAACTACATATTTTATATTTACATTTTTCCACAGTCCAGCTTGATAAATTTAATGTAGTGAACATTTCATGCTGTATTGGATAGAAACTAATATTTTAGTCATTTATAACTCTTGTCTTGGTTTTTGTAAAATTTCAACTTGCAGAAAGTAGAGTCATCACTGAGTTAAGGAGATGCAGAAAGTCTTAATCTTTTTACAGAATAAAATGCATTTTCGTTCTCTCTTCTAGTTCAAAAATATGTGAATTGATATTGGCCAGGGCTTACAAAACACCATCTTTGAGCTAAGAATGGAAAACTTCAGCCCAAAAGATTTTTTTTTTCAGAAAGGTATGAGCATGTGAGACTATTGCCTACCTAGTAAATACTATACCATATGGTGGATGTAAAATCAGATATTGAGTGGTAGTTGTTCCATGTGGTGAATTAAGGTCAGGATAAGGAAAGGGATCTCTGTATGTGAACTGCAGAATAGACACAGGGAACTCTTATTAGCAGCCACATATATAATACAGACATATGAGGGCCTGAATTTCCCCATACTTTAAAGGCATTTGGGTTCTTGCAACTTTGGCTGCATTATTCAGATGTTGGGCATATGGAACTGTAGACCTGGTAGATTATGTGACGGTGGGAGCTATCTTGCCATTTATCAGTGTTCCCCTATTATGTATTGATTAACTAGGCTAATCAGTTATGACGACTTGCCTATACCAAATTAACGATGCTGAATCTTTTCTGCTCATCAGGTAGTAGCATCACAAACACCTTATTCAAAACATATGTTTACGAGTAACATTCTTTTTAATGTTGTATGCAGTGTTGTTGTAGCTGTGCTATTCCCAGGATATTAGAGGGACCAAGTGGGTGAAGTAAAGTCTTTTATTGGACCAACTTCTCTCTATGCAAGAGAGACATGCTTTCAAGCTGAAGAGCTCTGTGCAAGCTTGAAAACTTGTCTCTCTTACCAAGAGTTAGAGGAGTTAGTCTAGTAATTGGTTCAGCTGATTTGAGAATGAGGATAAGGCAAAATATGTTGGTTTGCCCATGTTAGAAAAATTCTTACAACCATTTTATTGAGAATTTCTAGCACCACCATGGAACAGAGACTTGAATTTGGTGGGAGGAGGGGGGCAGTACAAAGTAACAAAGATGTCCCTTTTTCTGTTCTTGTGAAAAACTGCCCAAATTTTCCTATATGAGCCTTTACACAGTCTCATTTTTACTAGATGTTCATAAGAGTTCAGCAGCTAAATTCTCTAAAGATTCCATCTGTACTGGACATGCTCCATTCATTCACAGTTCCTATGCACTAGCTGGACAGCTCATGCACCATCCCTATAGATCTACTTCAGTGTGCTCCATCCTGGAGCTACAGGGACTGCTCAGGATTTTCCATGTAATTGTTCCTTACAGTTCTGGGGGGCTGCTGTGGCACTGAACTATTTTTCCTGTGCTCTTGAGACCTTTCCCCACACTAGTGCTCAGGAGAAAGTGGAGGCAGCTTGATCTGAATGAGAAGGGGTGAGGAATGTGGAGTGGTAAGGAATGTGTGGTGGGAGGAGGAATAGAAGCCAAGGTGAGAGGAGTTTGCAGAGGCCCCCTTGTGCATCTGCCTTATGATATAGTTTGTATCTGACAGGTTTCAGAGTAGCAGCCGTGTTAGTCTGTATTCGCAAAAAGAAAAGGAGTACTTGTGGCACCTTAGAGACTAACAAATTTATTTGAGCATAAGCTTTCGTGAGCTGTAGCTCACGAAAGCTTATGCTCAAATAAATTTGTTAGTCTCTAAGGTGCCACAAGTACTCCTTTTCAGTTTGTATCTGATCACACACTGTTTTTCCCCCATAGGATCACTGCCTCATTTAGTGCCTAAGATAGACAGTGTTCTAGGAATGAATCAAGTTTGTGTTATAAAGGAGGCTGTTGTCTGTAGGACTCCTGCCTCATTTCTTGCAGAAGTTGGAAGGTTTGTGTTGAATGATGCAGGGAAGAGAAGGTTAAGAATGTTGAGCGGCTCCCTGGAAAATTTCACAGATCACCGCTAATTTTGTGTTCCTCATTTTCTGGATGCATAATATGAGACATCTGAGATTAGATTTGTAGAAATGCTGAATGCTCACAACTGCAACTGAAGCTGGAGCTGTGCATTGAACGTATAAAGCCTATTTTAAAAAATGGTTGGCACAAATCAGGCCCTGGGTGTCTCAGACTGGATACCCAAAATTAGTGGATACCCAAAATTGGTGAACTCAAGTGATCATTTTGGTTTTAATCTCATAGAATCATAGAAGATTAGGGTTGGAAGAGATCTCAGGAGGTCATCTAGTCCAACCCTCTGCTCAAAGCAGGACCAACCCCAACTAAACTCTGTGTCTCAATTGCCCATCTTCAAAACTAAGATAATACCATCTATTCTTACCTGATTGCTGTGAAAATGAATACATGAATATTTGTGAAACTCAGATACCATAGTTATGCAAGCCACAGAAGCCCCCAGGAGGGTATTAATAATCCTATATCTAGAGGTTGGTTTGAATAGTGTGCAACAAATAAGGCATTGAGCTACAGATTAAACAATGAGGATAAAATAAAATATTGATTAGCTTCTCCTTTAGTGAGCACTGTCTGTTCGGTGCACTGATTGAGACGGGGTGGCAAAATATAGTGTGTGATTATGTAGGAAAAGTCTGTATCATAATGCATACGCACAAGGGGACCAGATCAAGGTTGCACTTTTGTGTTTGATTGTGCAACCTATTTTTTATGTTATTTTTGGTTGTAATATACAAATATGAAAGTCGTTTAAGGTGATGTTTGGATGGAGCCCTAGTGACATGGGTTGAGGCCTTTTCTACATGCATTTGCATTTGCTCAATCCCTTAAATGCAGTGATATTCAAACAGACTAAACTTGCTGTTGAGAACTCTGAAGAGGAATCTGCCCCAGCCCCAGCTAGTTTAACAGCTACTGTGGTTATGGCAATGGAAAGTGACAGTGTACTTGCTGCTCCAGCTGCCCTCAACATATTGGACAGAACATTCCTTATCATGGCAAATCCTGGTAACTAATATGGTTCCCCTAAAGACTTCAATTGCCAGAATTCTTTTTAAATATAATGTCCGAAAAAGATTGGTGCAATTAGAAAGGGAAAGGGAGAGATCTATTCTACATATAGACACAGACCCCTGTATGAAAAAGCAAGAGATTCATAGATTCCAAGGCCAGAAGGAAAATTGTGATAATCTATTCCAGGAGTGACCAAAATTACTGACCCTCTAAGTCGCATACGACAATCTTCAGAAGTTTGAGGGCTGGAGTGCTCCTGCCAGGGCTTGAGGCTTCAGCCTCATGGGGCCCGCTTGCCGGGTCTTGGCATTTCGGCCCTGTAGAGTAGGGGGTCTCAGGGCTTCTGCCTCATTGGAGGCACCTGCCAGGGCTTGGCGCTTCAGCCCCACTCCTGTTGAAGTGCTGAGCCCCAGCAGGAGCACCCCACAGAGCTGAAGCCCTGAAACTTCCCTCTCTGCTGGGCAGAAACCAAAGGCAACGCGTGGGGGTCTTATGCCCACACAGATTTTTGCCAGGCTTTGTTGGCTCCACTCAGTCACATGGGGCCGCCAGGCCCCCTCCCTGTTGGGCAGCTGCTGGAGCAGGCAAGCTGGGAGCTGTGGCCATGGGAAGAGTCACCGGCTCCTGTCTCTCCCCACAAAGCTAAAGTAGTGCCCACTCCCTGCAGCTCCCAGTTCTTTGCCGCTGCCTGCCCTTGCCCTGCCTGGGAGCTGCAGGGAGTGGCCACTGAGGGTAAAAGGGGGGCTATGTCGGGAGGCGTGACTCAAACTGTGTGTGAGAACCTTTAAATTGTGCCCCCACACTCTCAGCAGGCACCAGCTGTCTCTGGCAGAAGCCATTAGCCCCACCACCCCATTGCAGGGCAGAAGCCCTGAGCTCCCTGCCACAATCTGGTAGGCAGAGAATGGTAGAGGGGTGGGGAATGTAAAAGAGCCACATGTGTGTTGCAAGCTGCCATTTAGCCTCCCCTGGTCTATTCTGACCTCTTGTATAACACAGGCCATAGAATTTCCCCAAAATAACATCTAGAACCTCTTCTTTAGAAAAACTTGCAGTCTTGATTTCAAAATTGTCAGTTTTGGAAAATTCACCAATACCCTTGGTAGATTGTTCCAATAGCTAATTACTCTCACAGTTAAAAATTTACTCCTTGTTACCCATCTGAGATATATTGTCCTATATCCAAAATGGAGGATCTGGAAAACTGAAGTTGCTGTGCAATTTTTTAACTAGATGGGGTGCGTAAGGCACAGACACAGTAGCTTTACATAAACTGCAAACAAGTTTTCAGTGAGATATTGCTGTTTCTGATCCTGAGCGTGAACTGGCTTGTTATTAGATGCCTAAATAGAACAGAAAATATCCTCACTTAATGGCTGAGGAAAGATCTTTGAAAAAACAGATAGCTGCAAAACCAGAAATATAGGAGGATGTCTGGTGACAAGTAAAGAGAGATACCTGGTTATCTGCATGGGAATGATGGCTAGATGACTGGAAAGGAATAAATATAAATAATTCCTAGTCCAACACATTTTACAACTCTAGATCTTGTGTCCTGATTTTCCTACCTATAAGCAAACATAAATGCTTCACTGATATCAAGGAATGGGAGCACCTACATTAGACAACATTATAGCAACTCCACAAGTCAGCAGATCTCAAAGCCATAGTGACAGTGTCTTTCCCCAAACTCTGAATTAATGCTTATATCCTTCACCTCTATATTATCTTAAGAGACTATCACTGTAGCCATAACTGGAGGAAGGTACGTTTATTTTACTTTGATAGTTTTTTTTTCTAATTTTCTCTATGGGCAATGTCCTGGGGCCCTAGTGGTTCAGTCTCTCTTGGACTTGGACTGTTTTACACTAAACACTGACCTCAGTCTCAATACTGGAATACCAGTACTGTGTACTCTCCTCTTTCCTCTTCTCCCTGACCCCACTTTGTCTCTTCCTCTGTTTTGCTTTATTTGCTTTCCATACCATATAGCTAGAGGCATGGCTTTTCCTATAGCAGGGCCCCAGGTATTCCATGATTCTGTGACCACACAGTTTGCTGCTAAATTAACCTCTTGTGCAGAATTTTGTCTCAGAGTAAGAGATTTATGTTTATTAATTTATTTTTTGTAAGTTATGTTTGCAACCATGATGGCTAGAAGAGATAGTTTTGAAAACGTGAACTGAAGGTAAACTAAATATGGTGTTTCCTGCCAGACACCACAGACAGCTTGAAATAATAGCTCTAAGAGGTGTTAACTGTACCATTCATGTCAGTAAGGGCTCTGTGAACTTCACAATTCCACCACTGCAGAAAATGGCATTTTCCCAGGATACTGCAGAATTCAGAATGCCATCCAACATTTTGCTTACTATCTTCCTTCTCTGCTGGGACCTGCCTATCTCTTGCTCTTGAGTTTATTCCATAAGGGGGAGTTAATTAGACTATATGCATGATCCTTATATTGTTCCATGGGGCCAGGCATGAGGGGAAAGGTGAGTCAGAGCCTGAGACTGGTTAGCAGCCAGGTAAAAGAGGTAACAACTGAGACCTGAAGAACCGGACATATTAGCAGCTGAAGCTGGCTAAAGGTCCCGTCTTCTCGGGCATCATAGTGGGGGAATGACCACTCTGAGTCAGGCTGCCTTAAAAAAAACACTGCTAGTGTTAAGCCATCTGAGCAGCATAGTGAAAAAAGATTGTCCTTAATTATTGTTAAAACAATCATCAATTAATTTTATATTAGTGGTATTTTCAGCTATGAGCCAGCTCCAAGTGTTTCAGAATAGCAGCCGTGTTAGTCTGTATTTGCAAAAAGAAAAGGAGTACTGGTGGCACCTTAGAGACTAACAAATTTATTAGAGCATAAGCTTTCGTGAGCTACAGCTCACTTCATCGGATGCATTTAGTGGAAAAAACACCTCTGTTTTTTCCACCAAATGCATCCGATGAAGTGAGCTGTAGCTCACGAAAGCTTATGCTCTAATAAATTTGTTAGTCTCTAAGGTGCCACCAGTACTCTAGCTCCAAGTGTGTTTGTGTGGGAGTGAGAAGATGGGAATGAAGGGTATTTCTTAGCAACACAATCCATTAATGTTGCCATGGAATTTGGGGAATGCTGCTGAAGAATTTAGGAGTTGTCACCATGGAATTTGGTTTGTTGTGCTGTGGAATACATGGGAGCCCTGCCCTGTGGTGACTGGCTATAATACATTGTAGCATTCCTTTAAAATGTTTGGATTTTTGGAAAATAATAGTTTGTTTAATGGTTAGGGAGTCAAAGTGGGACTATGAACTGCAGCTTCCATACAAATGGGAGGGAAAGCAATCGTGAAATTAAGCAAAGAGTGAAATCTCAGCTATGTGTGGGTTCTATAACAAAGCACCACATCTTTCTGGTTAACTTCAGATTGGTCACCCTAAACATAAGTGGAATCAATAATCCCTTTTAAAAGGCCAGAGTCCAAGACTGTGTTCAGTTAAGCAGAAAAAAGTCTGCTTGAGTGTCCCTAAACCAAAGAGCCCTTTGAACTTTTCTATATTTGGGTAAAATAGAATATCTGCCCTCCTCCCCCAATGAAATAATGAGAAGAGTTTTAGTCTTTTTCTGCTTGGTACTTGAGTCGTGTTGTTCTGGGTTGTTAAGTTGTTGTTTTTCTTCAAATGATAAAGTGAATAGTGATAACGATAAGTTCATGGAGGATAGGTCCATCAATGCCTATTAGCCAGGATGGACAGGGATGGTGTCCCTAGCCTCTGTTTGCCAGAAGCTGGGAATGGGCAACTTGGGATGGATCCCTTGGTGATTATCTGTTCTGTTCATTCCTTCTGGGGCACCTGGCATTAGCCACTGTCGGAAGACAGGATACTGGACTAGATGGACCTTTGGTCTGACCCAGTATGGCTGTTCTTGTGTAAGTGCTGGTTCCTATGTGTATTCCATTGTGGGTACAAATGCACACACAGTGCCTGGGACAAGAGAATTCTTGGTCTGCCTCTGGACTCTGGGTATAAGTGTTGGGGGTGGACCGATCACCTCTCTAGTTCCATCTTACCGCCTCATGCCTGAGTCGGACACTCCAGAGTCCAGAGCTTCTCCTTTCTCTTCAGACTGATTCTTGTCTTCAAACCTGTAAATATTACAAAGGTTATGAGTATTATCATTGTGCAATTAGTGTTAATAGTTCTGTTGGTATAGCTAGTGGATAGTGAGAATCTCCACCCTGGGGAATCCCTCCGGCTTCCCAGTATGGGAATTAGATTACACCCAGAATACAAGTCTTTAAGACCAGCATCTCTGGTCCCTGCTGCTTCCTGGTCAGTGATGACAACCAGCTCTGCCAGTACTGCTTCAGGCAAGTGCATATTGCTGCTTAGTAGCTTTTTCATATTTGAAGAAGAATAAAATCAGAAGTTGACCATCAAAAATATGAGACAATCTGAATATTAACATTTTTACTTATCTCTTGAATTTTTCTCCCCCAAGACAGATGTTTTCCCCCTGACAAGTCATTTAGAATATTTTAAAAAACATAAAAAGACCACACATTGAAAAGTTTTAACGACACTTATCAGCCAAAATAAAGAGTTATAGCTGTAAAAAAAAATTGGTCACAGTGTTATTCAGATCACATAAGACTTTCTTTAATTGGCCTTTAATAAGCTTGGTTTAACTGGGATTTAAAGAAAGAACAGTGGTCATTAACATTAGCCAGATTAAGACTCTGTTAATTACCACTGAAAGATAAAATAACATGCAGAGATGAGGTCGGAAATATTCTTGCATGTAAGCACCAAAGGAAGTTGAGAAATTTCTTGCTAACTGAAATGAATGTCAGTATCTATCTTTCTGTAAAGTAAAAAAAAGAAAGAAACTGTTTAAATAAGGACTACTGCACTACAACTAGATACAACAGACATTAAATTATGCCAACTTTGTTTTAAATTATTTCAGTGGATTTTTTTTAAAACCCCTCTTTGGATGTTTCTTATAAGTAAACATATTAAACAATTTAAACTTTTCATAATTGCTGAACTATTGTACAGAGAGACACACCTGACAATTATGTTCTAAATCCTAAAATATTCAACATTGTATAGTATTACTCTTTAAATACATATTTTTTCCCTAAAAAACCCTAAAGGGCAATGTTAATGTAACCATACATTTTAATTGTTTTTAACGAAACTGCTTTATATAAAGGATTTTTATTAAGATATGTGATTTTTTTAAAAAAACCCACACTTTAAATGTAAAACATTCCCCAGTGATGATCATTGCTCAGACAACATAGTAAGGATTTGTCATACTGGATCAGACTGATGGCCTGTTTTGTTTGATATCCTGTCAATGGCTAGTATGAGATGCTTTGGAGGAAGTATGGAATAAAATGCAAGGGGTAGTTTCTTCCTAACTCCCATCACTTAATGGTTGAAATATCTCATATATTTGTTATGCTATCTAATCTAAGTGTGGATGTTCTTATTACCAGTATAATTGTCTAATTCTGTTTTGAATCCTGCATTTGACCCCATTGATAGCCTTTCACATTGAGTTCCATTGGTTAATTATGATCTAGCTTAAAAAACATTTCTTTTTATTTGTTTTAAATGTGTTGCCTTTCAATTTTCTGGAACATTTCTGTGTTCTTGTATTGTGAAAAAGGGTAAATAGATGTGCCTGAATTACCTTTTCTATAGTCTCATTATTTATATACCTCTAATATGTCTCCTTTCACACTCCCTAAACTAAACAGTTCCACACTTTTCATGTCTTCTTATACAGAAATGTTTGCACTTTCTGTTTCTGGGTCTTTTCTGTTACCATTATATCTTTCATGAAATAGGGTGATCCAAAATGAATGCCATATTCTACATGATGCCGTGCTATCAACTTGTACAATGTTGTTATTATTTTAGTATTTCATTTTGGTTAATTATTTATATATTCTAATATTTTGTTTGGTTTTTGACCCCCGCTTCACACTGAGCAGAGTTTGTGCTAGCGATCAAACTAGTGTTTTCTTATGTGCTTTTTATTCATTTTATTTCTGGTACTTTTTATTTAAAACTGAAGTACATATTTAGTAAAGGACAGTTAATGGCTACAGCCAGTTATTTTCTTCTCTTTTTTTTTTTTTGAACCATGCATTAAATTTGCGCTGCAGCTCTGTGTCCTCTGTTTGAGATCAATAATAAAACCATGATATACTCTGTTGTACTGTAGCATTTTCTTATCAATCAAACCCAAATTACCTGTCTATGCACCTAGAAATGGTATGGGTACATTATTTAAAATCAAAGTAGATAAAAACTAAAAAGAAACCTTATAAATATTTCCAAAACATACTTACAATACTATCTCAATGTGTAAAGAAAAACTAAACACAAAATAGATTTTTAGAATAAAGCTTGTTCAGCTACTTATTTTAAAGATCTGATCCTGCAAGTTGCTTTAGAACCGCTGGATGCTAATGCTAATGCTTGGCAGATCACAGGATCAACCTCACCAGATATTCAATGTCTTCTGGAATAAGACTTCTGCAAATGAAAAAGAATACCACAACTCCTCAACCAGTATAGGCCAGACTAAATCATGTTCAGCATCATCAGTCAATTGTGATTAACTGACATGATGCTGAACATGACTTGTCCGGTCTACTCTGACCAATTCATCGTGGTCAGCATGGTGTGGCATTGTACTACCTAACTTGTCTTTTCATTATCTTTGTTCAAACACAATAACATTATCTAGTTAAGGCAAGTCCTAGGAGACTTCCTGATAAGCTTAAATGAAGCATAGTTTTTCTACCTTGGGAAGAAGGTTTCTTGCAAAATACCATTGGTATCACACCCATTTACACAAATATTGTTTACTTGGCCTGCTGGTAGAAGATTTATGACCATATAGACACTCTTTTCCTCCCAAAGATGAACATGAGATCTCTACTGTACATTCTTTTCTGTTTTAAGTACCAGATAGTAAGTGTGGGCCATATAATCAGTTGCTTTAAAAATAAGAGGGACTGTATTAACAAAAGGACTTGCCAAACCAATTGTATAAGGTAAAATAATTAGAAAACAGGGCCAAAAAGGAAGAAATATGTTTTAATTAACAGGCTATTTTTAACCTGTGAATTGAAGTGTGAATTAATTTTACTGGATATGGTACAGACCTTATTAGCCTAATCCCAGTTAAGCAAAACTCTTTAATGGAAGTTTCATTATGTCTTCCCAGGATGTACCATGCCTCTCCATTAAAGTTCTGCTCCAGACAAGCTTACCCAAGGTCAACCAGCATGACTTCACTGCACTCTGGGATGCTCATGCACAGAGCATATCCTGTACTGTGGAGCTGGTTGCATTCCCCAAGGCTAGCTAGCATATCTTCATTGTGTTTCATATGCAGAGGGGGGAAGAGGAGGCACCAACTTGTTATTCTCAGAGAATCTTAGAGAAGCTTGCAAACAGGATCCTTTTTATTGGGTGGAGGGATAGCTCAGTGGTTTGAGCATTGGCCTCCTAAACCCACGATTGTGAGTTCAATCCATGAGGGGCCATTTGGGGATCTGGGGAAAAAATGGGGATTGGTCCTGCTTTGAGCAGGGGGTTGGACTAGATGACCTCCTGAGGGCCCTTCCAACCCTGATATTCTATGATTCTTCTATTGCACTCATGACATAAGGGATGCAGGGAACAGCCTCTGCACAAGATCTGGTCAGCCTTAGGAAGCTGGCTAGCATGTTTTAAATTCAGGAGACCTGAGTCAGCAGGCAGTAAAATTTGCATTCCAGGTTTAAGGAATCCAGAGCACAGACTTCAAAACCTTCCTGGCTGGCACTCCAACCCTTTTTAAAACACTGATTCTTTCAATGTTTAGGGTGACCCTCAGGATATTCAGATAATCTGTCTTGCTCTATTTAAGATTCCTGCAGTGCAATGACAGATTTATAAGGAAATCTCATTTTGCTTGTACAAAAACTTGTCAGATGGTCTTTAGAAGGATTTTTTCAGGTGTATATAAATGGAGTTCTTTTCTGCCAATGATATATATAATAATTCTTATCACCGTTAACAAAAGTGACACATAATAATGACAGACTAGGCCCCTGAATAGGCACAAAATTATCATGCTGAAGAAAATTGTCATAGATAACCTGGCAACTGGTTCTTGTTCTAAAACAATGGTTATTACCTTAAGGAAAAAAAAAAGTCTATCTCAGATGTTCCTCTTTAAGTTTTCTCCCTTCCATTCTTCATTGTAAATATTTTGTGCACTTGCCAGTGTTCTCCTTCAATGAAGAACAAGGCTGAAATATGTCACAAATCATACCTAGCTGCCAGAGAAATTCAAATTGCTGTAAGCACAAGTGCCAAGGGAGCTCTTACAGCGCTGCTGAAGCCATAATGCAACATTCACAACGAGATCATTGCATCATAATCTCCTTCTGAATGTGACTCCCTTTGTGTGTTGGTGGTTTGCATGTCAGAGGGAGAAGAAGAGAAGGGATTGTCAGTTTAGCACAATCTGTTGTTATTCAATATGCAAAATTATTAAAAAACAAAACTGCCTGCTTTTACACAGAATGTTCCAAAGACTCTTGAGCTTTTCTCTACCCCTTAATCCCCCAAATGTAAAACTTTTTTATTGAAAATATTCAGTTTTGTCAACCCAGAGAAGCTCTACTTTCTAATCCTATAAAGTTGAAGAAATTAAATATAAAATAAGCATATTTATTTTTCAATGAACACATCATGTCCATCTTAAATCTCTAAGTGCACAAGCAATATTTTAATACAGTGTATCTAGTTCTTTATCACTTATAACCATTTTATATCAGTGTAATTCTATGGAAGTCAATGGAGTTACTCCTGATTTACAGTAGCATGAATGAAAGAAGAATCAGGCCTAAAAGTTTCAAAACACATCAAAATTAGCTCAGTATCAAGTTCTATCAGATCAAGGAGATAAAATTGATTTCTAGAGCTGAGTGCCCTGCCACCAGCCTAAATACAAATTTAAGGCTATCCCAGCTGATCTCAACTGTCAGGATATAACACACAGAGTTAGTGTTTAAGATACACAGGAAACAAGCTGTAAAAGACTTCAAAGACTAAAAGAACACCTGAGTTGTACCTGGAAACTAATTAATAGCCATTGAAGTTTGTGGAGTTTAGATTAATATTCTAAGTAAGAAGTATCTCATTGTGCACTAGCAGCCATAACCAATCATAAACTTCATATCTGACAGGAAATGATCGCATAGGTGATAAAAATTACTCTTGGGTACTGATGCTATCTGGACAACTGATAGGATCCCATGACTGAAAACCTTTGTGACAGAAGGAAGACATATGCCTCCATTCAAAAAGAGAGTTATTTACATTGTCTCATCTTGCTACTGTTCCAAGAAGCCACCTAGAATCACTTCTGTCGTATCCAGAGTATGTTTCCAATAGCTAGCTTGTGTCTGTGATCCAGTCTTAGGCAGACACTAGGAAAATCAAAGAATGATACCCAGTGGGTCAGATGAAAGACAGACATGGAGTTGTGTATGCTCAGCATACTGCTGTCGTCTCACATCTCAAAACAACATGCTGTCTCCTCTAGTGACCTCACATTCACATTGAACAGGGGGCTATGACAGAATAGAGACCTGCAACAATCTGCATCTCTTTTCCTGTGATTCTTATGTAACATGTGGTATTACCCTCTTAGTCCTCTCAGAGAAAAGAGAGGATATACTCAAGCATTCCCTATCTGAAATAAATCCATAGTCATGATATCAAAGCAGTTAAATGAGCTAAAAATATCAGACTGGACACTTAACAGTTAGATTCTCAGATGGTGTAAACAGGTGCATGTTCATCTATGCACACCAGCTGAGGATCTATAGTACCCTTAGTATTTGTCCATCACTAGGAGAAAACCATCAACCAATGAAATCAGCATACTCTTCATAGCTATCTGAGCCTAAAATTGATTGAAAGGAGAGAAGATCTGAGAACTGCAGGGGTGAAAGCCTGACTCCAATTAAGTCAATGGGAGTTTTGGATTTCACCTCCAGTTTTGCCAGCATTGCCATGCTCTCAATTTCTAAGTAATCATCACTAAGACAAGAAGGCTTACGACAGATCAGTGAGAATGTCATCATGAAGAGATGGTTTCTTCAGCGTGGGGCTCAGAATTGCTTGAATTTTGCTCATATCTTGCTCTTCTGAAACAAGATATTGACATTCTCCATCGGTAACAGACTCAGTATATGTTGCCTTTTACTATGCAAGAACAGCATGTGTTGAAATCTCCAGTTGTAGTCTTGAGGTCTCAGAAACCTTCAGAGCCTTTGTGAGCAAAATTGCCTGTAGCTTAAGTGGAGGAGAGATTGTATTTATCCATTCCCCTCCCTGACTTGGATCTGCCATCTTAGAGGCACTCAGTGTTATCCGAATCAGAGCAATTTTAGCTGCAAAGCAGATTTAAAACTCACAGTAAGAAATATTTAACTGCATAACCAAGTGAATACAACCCAGATTCACTGTGTCAGATCACTGAGAGTTATTGGATGAAAAGGTAGCTATAGCCATAAGATTTAAAATTTTATTTTGACAAGGCCTTCCCACTGGAATAAATTGCCTTGGGAGGTTGTGGAATCTCCATCATTGGAGATTGTTAAGAGCAGGTTAGACAAACACCTGTCAGGGATGGTTTAGATCAGGGGTTCCCAAACTTGGTTCACAGCTTGTTAAGTGTAAGCCACTGGCGGGCCACGAGACACTTTGTTTACCTGATTGTCCACAGGTATGGCCACTCACAGCTCCCAGTGGCTACGGTTCGCCATTCTCGGCCAACAGGAGCTGCGGAAAGCGGTGCGGGACAGGCCACCACTTACCGCAGCTCCCATTGGCCGGGAACAGCGGCCATTGGGACCTGCGAGCGGCCGTACTTGCAGATGCTCAGGTAAACAAAGCATCTCGTAGCCCACATAGGGCTTACCATGAACAAGCCGTGAACCAAGTTGGGGAACCCCTGGTTTAAATAACACTTAGACCTGCCATGAGTGCAGGGGACAGGACTAGATGACCTCTCGAGGTCCCTTCCAGGCCTACAATTCTATAATTCCCTGTACATAATCGCCATTGAGTATTTTTACTCCATATAATTATACATACAATTTTGTAGAAGACCCGTGCAACTGAAACCTGACTAGAGAAGGGGAAAATAAGATAGTCCTACCTAGATGGTGTTTCAGTGTTTTAATTTCTATAGTTGATGCATAGTGATTGACATTCTTGAATACATAGAGAGACAGATTTGATCGTTGACTGAATTCAGAAACCAATTTCAATCAGCCTAGTCTCCTTCCTTCCTGCTTCATTGGTTTCACTTCAACTAAGTACTATAACAATGTAGCCTGTGATTATGATGCAAGAATTAAAGGACATTTAGGTCTACCATACAGTAGCTGAAGGCAGAAAATGATTAAAATACCTTAAAGGACAATCAGTAGCACTCATCAGCTGAAAAGCGTTCTTCATCTGAAAGTTTTGAAACAAGATATTTCAATTTCTGAGGATGGGTCATTTAAATTTGCCCTTTATCTGAATTAAAAAAAAGCTGCGCCTCAAATTCTCCAGAGGCTTGCTGTGCTTTTTGGCTGTTCACCTTCTATATATTCTAAATGTTCACACCTTCCTAGATTGCATCTAACTGCCTTGCCTTTAAACTTTGTGCAGGAAATGCATCTTATATCTTGTTTTCATTGGAAGAATATTAAAACAAGATAGAATTAGCCAATAGAGGTTTCTGACTTTTTCTCAGTATTAGGTAGATCAGTTACTAGGTGTTTTGTTCAATGATTTTGAGAAATATAATCCGACTTCCATCAATTGATTTGTCAAAAATAAACAATATTAGCTTAACAAATTGCTGCATTTTTTTACACGTACATGTTTTAAAATATGCTGTTCAGAGCTGTTGATGACTGACATGTATTTCACCTATTATCCCAAAACCCTCTCTGAATGATATGCCTATATATGGGTCAGTTTTAAGCAAAAGGCAATAAATGCTTAAAAGCATGGTAGGACAGAAGATTAACGGTACTGTATTCTACTGAATCTGCATAGGGAATTTAGGTAGGCAGAATGCAATTATGCATTTGGAATATGGCCAGGACATATGGGTTAACACATGTACTCCTATGAAAATTGCCATGGGATATTTAATGACTGCAAGTTGTCAGAACTCAGTTTTACATTTCATCTGAAAGACAGTACCAACGAGCAGCACAACGGCCCCTAGCACCACACTGGAACACTTGTTCCCTATGGACTCAGAGGGGATGAGTATCAGCTATTGAATCACCACCACACCTTCCTACAACAACTGGATTTTCTTTGAAAGTATTTTATCAAAGAACTGACCAAGTCCAATACTGCTGAGCAAATGTGGGCTGACAAGATCACAACCTAAAGTTGACTGCAAGTACAATTACAAGTGTCGGAAGTGTTTCAATGTAAAATATTGTAACCGTGGGGGTTGTTTACCCTTCTGGGCTTGCCATCTTTTAAGGAGCTTATCTGAATGTAAGAGTCTAACTCATTAAAATGCCATAAAATAAAGTGGCAATAACTTTTAGCAAGATAATCAAAGCATTGAAATTACGCTTTACATTAACATATACTGTTATACTAAATAATAACAGAATTAGAAGTTAAGAGGATGCATCTTAACAATAGTTTCTTCTAGGATCATGAGGAACCTGGTAAGGTTGAAACACTTTGGATCTATTATCTATTTATTCTGTCAATCTATATCCTACTTCAGTGGTACACATCACTGTAGTATCTGAGTATAACAATAGGGCATAAAGACCTGGTCTGAGAGTTTTATTACTGAAATTATGTAAACTATTTCACAATATTAACTATATTGCAGTTGCTGGAAATGCCCATTATAAGAGGAGATTAGATATGCTTCTCCCATCAACTCTTAAGGCTTCTCCCAGAGTTTTCCTATGTATCTCAGCCTCTAAGGACTCATCTTTTATTGATAGACCTACTCTAGTCAGGGCCACCAGCTCTTGGATTTTGCCATCCTAAGTGAAGTCCTCAATGGGAGAAGTTCTCTAAGGTTTGGAGAGCTAGCACACCCCATGTTAGTAATAAGGCCTGCTATTGGCTTGCTGGTCAGGACCCGTGTGTTCTTGACAGGGTCATTGAGGAAAAAAGTGCATCTGCTGTTAAGTTGAAACAACTTGTACAGCTTCTTGAGTAAATATATCTTGTTCTTCCGCTGTAAAGTTTTCTACAATTTCTTTTCTAGTGGACCATTAATATCAGTCACCTTTTCATTTGTGACTTTCTGACCTTTTGGTAAACTAAGGTTAGGTAAGTATGTTTTCAGTCATGTAAAGTTCAGTAATTGCCTAAAGTTAATGTTGCTAGTGTATATGTTTAAAATAAATGCATAATGAGACTGTCTGCCCTAGAAATTTTGTTTTTATTTTTAATATCCATGACAAGAAACTCACAGTAAAGATTAAAGTAGATAATGATGTAGGTGAACAGTATTTGGTGCAGAAATTATGAAACTACAGTGTGAACAGAAAAAATATTTTTTTAAAGAAAAGTTTTCAGGTTAATATGGAGTCTTTCCTGCCCTGTGCATTTATTTCAGTTTCAATACAAAAGAAAGTATCAACCCCCTTTTTTTGGAAAAATGTATAAAAGTATAACTGCAACCCTCTTAAAGTAATTCTTGTGTTGTTTCCAACCACATCCACATAATTGTTGTTGGAACACAATTTTACTATGTGTCCAAGGCTTTAAAAGTCAAATCTGAAGGCTTAATTCTTCAAAATTCTAAAGCCAGAGATGGTATGTAGGATAATGACTATGCAGTTCTCACAGTGCGTACATTCTGAGAGCTTATTATGCAAAATTGGTAAATATGTTGCCATCTCTTACTGGCAAATACGTTTGAAAGGACAAAATTTGAGTGGTTATGGTATATTGCACCTAATAATCTAAGTTTATCAATAACTGAAAATGTAAGGAGGTATCTTACTTGAAATTAAGATCACATCCCTCAGTCTAAATATAAATAAATAAATAATGTAACATTTTAAAAACACACATAACTGTAAAATATAATCTAAAGCTTTGACACACTTGTGCCAATAAAAAAAAGTTACAGTTTTGGTATGCTTCATTAACTGTTTGCATACAAGACAAAAGTGCTTTCTGATGAAGTGTAAAACCAACTTGGGACCAATTTTCCACAACATAAATTCAGTATTCATTCCATCTCTTGATATCTTTAGATTCAAACAGTTGGGCAGGTTTTATGTCTGTCTTTTATTAATAATTATTTTTAATCCCACTATTTTAGATTCTTCAACCAAATAAAGCAAACTCACAGTTTATTTCATGCTGTGATGATTGATATTAAAGATATATCACTTTTTTAGAGTATTGTGATAAGTAACAAACAGCACTCCAAAATGTTTTACACTTTTACGTAAGTACTCAATTCATTGAAGTACTATATAATCATAGCCATCAGGCTGTTGATGATTTTCCTAATGTCTCATGACTAGGGAAATTCTTTCTGTTGATATGAGTAACCTTTTAAAAATTGAATTTAAAACTCATCTTTTTGATTTATCCTTACTAGAGTTCTACGATAGTTGCACAGGTTATTTATGTATTTTATCTTACTATAAAATGCCTTTGGATATATTGTGCAAAGGCCACTAAATATATATAGGCGATTGAGCAATACAATGTAATAAATGTTCATATAGTTCATAATTAAAATCTATCTTTGGTGAACTGTGTTATGAGTGACTCAATTCAGTCAAAGATTTCTGGACTGTGTATATATCTTTATTATCGAGTGGTGTACTATGTATTTGATTACAATATACTTTGTTTGTTTTTGCCAGTTACTCTACCAAAATGGCCTTAGTTATTCACTAGCCTCCTTCTTAGTGTGATAAGAAAGTAGATTACATATGTATAATGTATTAGGAGTTATGAAGGGATAACAGATACAGGAATTATATTGGATTGCAAGGCCTGCCAGTTATTTTGAATCACCCTGAATATTTGTGTGGACATTCTGTAGAGTAAATTGATAAAAGTGGAAAATAGAAGGAAGGGGACATACTGAAGTTTCTTACCCAGTCCCATTGCCCATGGGTTACTGTTCCATTTCCAGATTGGCTGTAATGAATTTGTACCTGGATTTAAATAATTTTCAGTAGCCTAATAACCTTATGTTAGGCTGATGATAATTTAGGGGAAAACTCTGTCATTGGTGGCTCCCCCACACAAATCTTTCCACAGATATGCAAAACCTAAAATGTAACATAACATTCTTCCACTGTACCACATGGACAGATTGCAGAGAGAACACTCTCTAGCCCTGTTAAATCCCCCATAGTGAAAGCCAAACTGCCTCCTAACTACTGCAGCCATCAGTTTATTACCTTGATTGGTGATAAGTATTAATCACCTGTGCTTCTGCCAGCTTCTAATACTGGTTTCAGAGTAGCAGCCGTGTTAGTCTGTATTTGCAAAAAGAAAAGGAGGATTTGTGGCACCTTAGAGACTAGCAACTTTATTTGAGCATAAGCTTTTGTGAGCTACAGCTCACTTCATCGGATGCATTTGGTGGAAAAATGCATTTTCCACCAAATGCATCCGATGAAGTGAGCTGTAGCTCACGAAAGCTTATGCTCAAATAAATTTGTTAGTCTCTAAGGTGCCACAAGTCCTCCTTTTCTTTCTTCTAATATTGGTGTCCTTTTATTGGCCGAGATGCAATACTTGGTCACTAGCAGTCTCCCTCTGATTATTGATGGGACAAGAGGGCTTTCAGCTGCCTTAAGATATAAACGAACGTGTCACCCAGCCTCTCTAGGAGGAGATGCATTTGATGAGAGCTGGCATATGATGGGGTCAAATGCTTTTCTGATCTAGAGCTAGTAAGAGGTGCTTGCCGTGCTTTCCTGCCACCTCTTTGCAACTGCGGAAGCACAACAGTGTTCTCCCACCAATATAGTTTTAACATGAGCTATTTTGCAGTTTGGCTACTACTCATCTAATGAATCTGCCAGTGTCCTTGCTGGTGGGAAAGGCTTGCACCCAACCTGAAAACAGGAGAGTTTTGCTGCCCTACAGTGATGTTGAAAATCAACTCCAAATTACTAATAGATCACAAACCTGCAGTGAGATTATCTGCTCAGGCCTTTCCCCCAACTGCCCCACCTCCAGCCTCTCCCCATCCTAAGGCCCTAGAATATTCTGTTTATTATCAATGTCATCTGTGCTTAAGGGGATTGGTGGTATTGTTTTCCCCGAATTCCAAATTTGGCCTGGTAGCCCCATTCCCTAGTCTTCAGAGAGGATGGGTTAACCAAGCTCCTCATTGCAGGGTAATTTTGGGGAGGCTAAAAGATAAGGACCATTGATACCTATTTTCCCAAATCCAAAGTGTCTTATGGGGACAAGAAGAATATGACATAATAGGACATAATAGGATTTAACCTTGGTAAATATATGGGGCTCGGTTTGCATTCCTTTGCAAAAATTAAGATGTTTGTACTCCAATGCGAGGAGTCTAGGTAACAAAATGGAGGAACTAGAGCTACTGGTGCAGGAAGTGAAACCAGATATTATAGGGATAACAGAAACATGGTGGAATAGTAGTCATGACTGGACTACAGGTATTGAAGGGTATGTGCTGTTTAGGAAAGACAGAAACAAACGTAAAGGGGGTGGAGTAGCATTGTATATCAATGATGAGGTAGAATGTAAAGAAATAAGAAGCGATGCAATGGATAAGACAGGTTTCAGAGTAGCAGCCGTGTTAGTCTGTATTCGCAAAAAGAAAAGGAGTACTTGTGGCACCTTAGAGACTAACAAATTCTCTAACAAATGCTAACAAATGCTCTAATAAATTTGTTAGTCTCTAAGGTGCCACAAGTACTCCTTTTCTTAATGGATAAGACAGAGTCCGTCTGGGCAAAAATTACATTGGGGAAGAAAACTAGTAAAGCCTCTCCTACGATAGTGCTTGGGGTGTGCTATAGACCTCCGGGATCTAATTTGGATATGGATAGAGCCCTTTTTAATGTCTTTAATCAAGTAAATACTAATGGAAACTGCGTGATCATGGGAGACTTTAACTTCCCAGATATTGACTGGAGGACCAGTGCTAGTAATAATAATAGGGCTCAGATTTTCCTAGATGCGATAGCTGATAGATTCCTTCATCAAGTAGTTGCTGAACCGACTAGAGGGGATGCCATTTTAGATTTAATTTTGCTGAGTAGTGAGGACCTCATAGAAGAAATGGTTGTAGGGGACAATCTTGGCTCAAGTGATCATGAGCTAATTCAGTTCAAACTAAATGGAAGGATTAACAAAAATAAAACTGCAACTAGGGTTTTTGATTTCAAAAGGGCTGACTTTCAAAAATTAAGGAAATTAGTTAGGGAAGTGGATTGGACTGAAGAACTTATGGATCTAAAGGTAGAGGAGGCCTGGGATTACTTTAAATCAAAACTGCAGAAGCTATCAGAAGCCTGTATCCCAAGAAAGGGGAAAAAATTCATAGGAAGGAGTTGTAGACCAAGCTGGATGAGCAAGCATCTTAGAGAGGTGATTATGAAGAAGCAGAAAGCATACAGGGAGTGGAAGATGGGAGGGATCAGCAAGGAAAGCTACCTAATTGAGGTCAGAAGATGTAGGGATAAAGTGAGAGAGGCTAAAAGTCGAGTAGAGTTGGAACTTGCAAAGGGAATTAAAACCAATAGTAAAAGGTTCTATAGCCATATAAATAAGAAGAAAACTAAGAAGGAAGAAGTGGGGCCGCTTAACACTGAGGATGGAGCGGAGGTTAAAGATAATCTAGGCATGGCCCAATATCTAAACAAATACTTTGCCTCAGTCTTTAATAAGGCTAAAGAGGATCTTGGGGATAATGGTAGCATGACAAATGGAAAGAAGGATATAGAGGTAGATATTACCATATCAGAGGTAGAAGCGAAACTGAAACAGCTTAATGGGACTAAATCGGGGGGCCCAGATAATCTTCATCCAAGAATATTAAAGGAATTGGCACCTGAAATTGCAAGCCCATTAGCAAGAATTTTTAATGAATCTGTAAACTCAGGATTAGTACCGAATGATTGGAGAATTGCTAATATAGTTCCTATTTTTAAGAAAGGAAAAAAAAGTGATCCGGGTAACTACAGGCCAGTTAGTTTGACATCTGTAGTATGCAAGGTCCTGGAAAAAATTTTGAAGGAGAAATTAGTTAAGGACATTGAAGTCAATGGTAAATGGGACAAAATACAACATGGTTTTACAAAAGGTAGATCGTGCCAAACCAACCTAATCTCCTTTTTTGAAAAAGTAACAGATTTTTTAGATAAAGGAAATGCAGTGGATCTAATTTACCTAGATTTCAGTAAGGCATTTGATACCGTGCCACATGGGGAATTATTAGTTAAATTGGATAAGATGGGGATCAATATGAACATCAAAAGGTGGATAAGGAATTGGTTAAAGGGGAGACTGCAACGGGTCCTACTGAAAGGCGAACTGTCAGGTTGGAGGGAGGTTACCAGTGGAGTTCCTCAGGGATCGGTTTTGGGACCAATCTTATTTAATCTTTTTATTACTGACCTTGGCACAAAAAGTGGGAGTGTGCTAATAAAGTTTGCAGATGATACAAAGCTGGGAGGTATTGCCAATTCGGAGAAGGATCGGGATATTATACAGGAGGATCTGGATGACCTTGTAAACTGGAGTAATAGTAATAAGATGAAATTTAATAGTGAGAAGTGTAAGGTTATGCATTTAGAGATTAATAACAAGAATTTTAGTTATAAGTTGGGGACGCATCAATTAGAAGTAACGGAAGAGGAGAAGGACCTTGGAATATTGGTTGATCATAGGATGAGTATGAGCTGCCAATGTGATATGGCTGTGAGAAAAGCTAATGCGGTTTTGGGATGCATCAGGAGAGGCATTTCCAGTAGGGATAAGGAGGTTTTAGTCCGTTATACAAGGCACTGCTGAGACCTCACCTAGAATACTGTGTGCAGTTCTGGTCTCCCATGTTTAAAAAGGATGAATTCAAACTGGAGCAGGTACAGAGAAGGGCTACTAGGATGATCCGAGGAATGGAAAACTTGTCTTATGAAAGGAGACTTAAGGAGCTTGGCTTGTTTAGCCTAAATAAAAGAAGGTTGAGGGGAGATATGATTGCTCTCTATAAATATATCAGAGGGATAAATATAGGAGAGGGAGAGGAATTATTTAAGCTCAGCACCAATGTTGACACAAGAACAAATGGGTATAAACTGGCCACCAGGAAGTTTAGACTTGAAATCAGACGAAGGTTTTTAACCATCAGAGGAGTGAAGTTTTGGAATAACCTTCCAAGGGAAGCAGTGGGGGCAAAAGATCTATCTGGTTTTAAGATTCTACTCGATAAGTTTATGGAGGAGATGGTATGATGGGATAATGGGATTTTGGTAAGTAATTGATCTTTAAATATTCAGGGTAAATATGCCAAATCCCCTGAGATGGGATATTAGATGGATGGGATCTGATTTACTATAGAAAATTCTTTCCTGGGTATCTGGCTGGTGAATCTTGCCCATGTGCTCAGGGTTTAGCTGATTGCCATATTTGGGGTCGGGAAGGAATTTTCCTTCAGGGCAGATTGGAGAGGCCCTGGAGGTTTTTTTGCCTTCTTCTGTAGCATGGGGCATGGTTGACTGGAGGGAGGCTTCTCTGCTCCTTGAAGTTTTGAACCATGATTTAAGGACTTCAATAGCTCAGACATGGGTGAGGTTTTTCATAGGAGTGGGTGGGTGACATTCTGTGGCCTGCGCTGTGCAGGAGGTCGGACTAGATGATCAGAATGGTCCCTTCTGACCTTAGTATCTATGAATCTATGAATCTATGAATCTTTGCTGACGGCTCCATTCCACATCTATTTTGATCCTGGTCCCCAAATCCATCTCCCTGTCGGTCAATTATCTGGCAACAAACTCACCTCTCTCCCCCACTACCAGGGTGTCTAGACGTCCTGCTTCCCATAACATCGACCCCTGTAACCTAATTGTAACATATGGAATGGGGATGAGAACATGCAGATCCCTGAATTGCACATGCAGACTTCTGACAATTTGGACCTAATTATGTGGAACAAAGACTTAAGCATATTTTATGTTTAGGAAGAACTTTCTAAGTTTTAAACACAGATGGAAGAGGCATATTTGGAAGTATCTCACAGGTGTAGCATACAAAAAAAACAGTTAGAAGATCTTCTTGGTATAATGATATTCTTCAATTTCCTCTATGACACAGGAACAGCAAGATGGGTACTTTGTCACTAAATTAAATATTGGCAAAGACCTTCTATACAGTAGATGAATCATAATATTTTTAGGAAAATAGGATCAGTTTGGCTCCATCATTTACTCCATATTATTTTCATTTTTAAGACCTGTTTTTTCTAATTGCTTATTCACACTGAATTTACACTGTTTGTGTATCCATAGATGGGAATTAGAAAAAAATTTTTTTCAAGGCCTACACAATAAATTACTAATAGGTCTCTTTCTTCTGATCTTTTTAAACACATTTTAAAATATGTTCCAATGTATAAACAGATGAACAGTGTACAAACTTAGAACTTGATAAGTTGTTGGGTAAACAGAAAGAAGAAAAGCTAAGCTAAATACCAGAATTGGAAGCAAGTTTAATATCGTTAGCTAATATTGTATATCCCAGCCATCAAATGGTAACAAGGTAGATTCACCTATTTATTATAGTCTTGAAAAATCAGTTAGAACTCAGGGATTCTGGGATAAGCAGAGTATGTGATTGGATCTTATTGACAATGCTTCTCTGTTTAACTTTTGTGTTAAAAAGATTTGCATGTTTAAGCTATCCTGATCAGATATTGTTTTCAAATGCTGTCTTCAATCCTTTGCTATGTGTGCATTAAGCATAGGGACTGTTAGCACGTCTGAAGTAACATCTGCTCTGTCTTTTTGTTGTTGGGTTCATGGTATAATTAGCTCTATATTTCACCAAATACAATTTTGCTCCCATGGCGGATGGAGCAGCATGAAGAAAACATAAATAATTGCAGATTAGAGAAACAGAAGGCAAAGTGGGTGTAGGTGGCTTTGATGAAAAAAGGGTTAAGGAGAATAGAAGGTCAGCTCATTATAGGAAATAACGCTTAAATTACACATGAATATACTTTCTCATATACTGAATAATATAAAGATGTTTTTACTCTCACTAATTTTATCAAAGGGAAAGAAATATTAAAAGTTGACGCTTTTCCCTGGGTCATGTATCTATACTGTGCATGCTTGGATGCAAAAAAATAGATACTTAAAATAAATGCTCAAAGATATGACTTTTGATTATCTTAAAATTCTGAGTATAGAGCACACTTTTATTGACAACTGTTGTTAAGATGCTCTAAATATCACAGAGGATTAATGTCACCCTCATAGTTTCTAGGTGAGCATTATGATATCCAGAAAGATTCCTGTTATCTAATAGTCTGCCCTCGTCAATGTGTTCCCAAAAAGTCATTCATTTTGATAGTGGCATGTGCAACAATATTTTCCTACACAGGGAAGAAAATGAGCACTAACTAGATAGTAGAATGAAAAAATTTCGCCAAGGTGTTCTAGTCATGTTTAAGCCAAAACAAAGACAGCATTCCAAGACTTCTGTTTATGTTGTTGTACACAGGTATAAATTCTGCTTTTAAAGATTTTTGTTTACCCTTCCACAATCTTCAAAATTCATATAGTTGTACTGATGTAACTGTGATGTGAATTACTAATATTGATATCGTGATGTGATGTCCCAGCTACTTAATGTACTTTTAATTATTGTTTGCTGTTCTGTCTAAATAGGTACAATAAATGAGAAAAGAGAGGGAAGAGAATACATGATGGTACGGGTTGGTATAAAGGCTTTATCAGCATTACTCATGAGTCATAATTCTGTGGGTCGGTGATCCAGGCTGTCCCACATTCATGCCAAAACCCCTTTGATTTTACAGTATCATGTACTATATTCTTCTTGCTCTGTCTCACATTTATAACATACACACAAAATAATGCAATATCAAAGTTGCAAAATCAAGTAATCTAAAGTCAGGAAATTCTAAACCTTAAGGTTACGCCCATGACAAAAGGTCAAACCTACATTGCAAGAATGTTCACTTTGGAATTTAACGAATATATAAATGCTTCCTTCCGCAACATTAATATGGTATTAGTGCTAGTAGTGTGCATCCATTTTTCCTGGCTTTTCTAAAGAAAATAGGAAAAGAGCCTACTGACCTTGTAAATTCCTTGAAACACAGCAGTTTAGCTTACACAGTTTACAAGTTGTGCAGGCTTCACCAGCAGAAAAGTTTGTAAGTTCCTTTCTACAGAGTTAATGGGCTTCTGGTGCCACAAAGGTTCTACAAGTCTGGCGATAAACAGTTTGCTGCACTTACAAGCCCCATCACTCTTTTTTTCCCTCAACCCTCTTCAGCTCAACATCTCTTCCTTCTTTAGCGGATGAGTTTGGAAGTTCCTATAATCAATTATCTGCACAGTTAATTACCTGCACATACATGTCCTTCACATTTATTTTTAGGTGTGCATCCCACAGCTTAATTAAATTTTCTGTGGTGCATTGAATAGTCTTACCATTTTAAACCAAACTTAAAAAAAAAAATTAAAGGCCTATTTATAAACCAAGTAAAACATTTCAAAATTCATCAATTGCTGAGTCCTCTCCTCCTCCTGATTAGAAAAATAAGAATAATCCCACAACTTTTAATACTGAACTTTTAATTTTTTTACCTACGCCTAAACGGCTGAAGGGATTTTGTTGTAACTTTCACAAAATGAAAAATATTCTGCTATCAGCAGAGACCAAATATAGGAAACGACGGCCCAAAAGTTAAATGTTTCAGAAAGTCATGTTCATGTGAGAAACAGAAGGTTAAAACAGAAATTGTTTTGCTATCTTAGCTATAGTTGTCTCAAGTACCAGTATGTTTGTGAAAGCAGTTTTGTTAGGATTAACTATTTTTGATATGCTAACAGAATTGTTCATTGTAATCTTCACTGTATAGCATAGAACCAATCAGAGGGCTGGCTCTAGTGGTACAGAAAATGTAATTTTCCTCCTCTTTTGCTTTCAGACAAACGATAAATCATTTGTTGAAGAGATAATAAAGCACCAACTGGGTGCTGGTTTAATTCATATCAGGGGAGATCTTCAGTACTTTTCGAAAACAATATAATTAGAGAAGGAGTTCTTTTATGGGGAAAAACTAGAGAGATTATTTTTGTATGTCTCTGCTCTTCTTACAGGTGTTAATCAAAGTAGGGTAAAAGAGGTTAAGGGCTGAAAAAATTATATTCTAGTTCCATTTTACATCTGAGACATACAAGTCATAAATCAACTACAGCAATTACAAAATACATAAAGCAAAATCCCAAAAGCAACAAGAATTTAGACATAAATAACTTCATTGTACTGGTGAAGGCTACAGTTGTTTAGGGGGAAATAAAAATATAAAGAACCATAACAAATAAATGAAAAGAATGTCTGGAAGGGATGAGGAAATGTTTCTTTAGTAAACAAGATGTACAGAAAAAAAGTAGCATCTACTCCTGGCTTCCCAGATTGATTTTGCCTTTTACTACAAAACTCCACAGTTAAGGCAGCCTTAGTAGATCATTAACTTATTCATGACAGTGGTCAAAGTTGCACTGAGACACTGATGTTGATATCTGCTGTTCTTGAAGAGCATGGATATCTGTATTCCACTTGGGTGATGCTGCGGGAGTGTAACCACCACTTCTCCCTTCTTATCCACCTTCTGAAGCTAACTGCCTGAGATTGTATTCACAGGCCTTTGTAGGTTCACACTGGTGTGTTCCAACCCACTGAGTCATAATAATTGGCCTTGGAGGATGGGATGAAATATAAAAGAATGGTGAGTGACAGACATATTCCCTCCCTATGACCATCTAAGCTCCTTCATGCTGGCTCTCATGTTTCTGGCTTCTTCTGTGGTCCTTTATTGACCAGGAGGAGTATATGGTTGTGTAATGTGGCAAGCAAGAGGATGAGCCTGTCAAGGCTCACTCATATGCCTAGAACTACTTGGATAGGTTGTTTTGAAGTAGAAAGGAATTGTTCACCAGTCGCAGATTAGCACTGCCATCAATGTTACCTTCCTCTCTAGTGCATCCTATGAGATTCATAAGTGTGATCATTGTGCTTCCAAATAAAGAGAGTTACACTGTTGATTGGAGATGTGTTAGTTTTGTAAAGTTTAGTCTCCAGTCTGATTCACTGGCCAATAAATGGATGGATGTTTATTGTTGCAACTTTGGTCATGACTACTTCTATAAAAAACATCTTGGACTATTTGGGTCTGACTATGGGAACAGTAGAGGCTAAGGCAAGTGATGGTTTGCATGCCTAGGCATAAGGCTGCCATGGCTAAGCTAAAGTACCTTCTTTGCTGAGGAGAACTGCCAGCTTTGGAGGGCACATCCTATGGTGAGTGGACTGTAATGTATTTGCAGGCTTTCAAGGCAAACACCTGAAAGTAAAACTTCAAGAACTGACTGAGGACTTCTGGATAACAGTTTGAGTTAAGTTTTGATAAAGTTTTGGCCAGAGACCTTTGAGATCATAATCTTGGAGTGAGAGTTTTATTAGAGTTGTTCTGGTGAATCTGGCCCAATATCTCTGCATATAGTTTTAAGATTATAAAAATTATTCGGGAATTTTGAACAATTTATCATTGGAATTACACACATGCAAACTTGCTACATGTATGGATTGGTCTACATGAAATAATTGTAGCTTTCTGTCCATTTATTTTTCCTAAGTGATAAACTAGCTAATGAGATTTAATTACACTGTGGCGATGATATTGTTTCATAAGACTTTGTTATCTTTATCTCTTATTGACATCAGTTACCTTGTGCTTAGATGCTTATGGTATATATCCTTGCTCTGATTTTGTGTCTTTTATAATAAATCAGCCCATCCTCCACCTTTCCCCCTCCAGGACACAGTTTCAGTTATATAGCTTTTACAACTCCTGTAAAAAGTTAGTAAGTAATCTAGCTAGAAATGCATTAGATTTCCTTTTGTTTAATGGCTGGTAAAATAGTCTGTGCTGAATGGAGTGTATATTCCTGTTTTTGTGTCTTTTTGTAACTTAAGGTTTTGCCTAGAGGGATTCTGTATGTTTTGAATCTGATTACCCTGTAAGGTATTTACCATTCTGATTTTACAGAGGTGATTCTTTTACCTTTTCTTTAATTAAAATTCTTCTTTTAAGAACCTGATTGATTTTTCGTTGTTCTTAAGATCCAAGGGTTTGGGTCTGTGTTCACCTGTACCAACTGGTGAGGATTTTTATCAAGGCTTCCCCAGGAAAGAGGGTGTAGGGTTTGGGGGATACTTTGGGGGAAGATGTCTCCAAGTGGACTCTTTCCCTGTTCTTTGTTTAACACGCTTCGTGGTAGCAGCATAGGGTTAAAGGACAAGGCAAAGTTTGTACTGTGAGGAAGTTTTTAACCTAAGCTGGTAAGAATAAGCTTAGGGGGTTTTTCATGCAGGTCCCCACATCTGTACCCTAGAGTTCAGAGTGGGGAAGGAACCTTGACATGGTGGCAGAGTGGTGGGAACATTTTGAGATTTTTTTTAGATCCATTCTGAGATCATTTGAACCAGAAGCGTAGAAGGATTTTAAAAGGTTTTGTAAATTCTGTGTCTCTGCCTGGAGGGCAGAGCAGCAGGCATAACAAAAGGGATATTTCTTTTTTAAGATGGAGTTTTCTCTACCTAAAGGCAGGATAGTTAACCTCCTACAGGGAAATTCACAAGTTTTTCACAGACCTGAACAGGGTTTTTTTTTTTAGCTAAGAGCAGCTAGAGGGTTTTTCTGTCTATTTGCCTGGAGACAAAGGTGTTTATTTTTTTAAAGGATTTTTTTGTAGGCTGAGAATAGTTATCAGAGAACATAGGCATCAGATTACAGCACAGCAAAATTTTACAAGCCAGTGTGGGTTTTTTTGTTTGTTTTGTGGTTTTCTTTCTAACTCTCGGGTGTAAAGTTAGTTAAAAACAGAGAGGCTAAAATGATGGAAACCAAGGTACAACACAAACTGGGTTTAACCAGACTGGAGGCAGCGAAAGAGGCAGAAAAAGCGCAAGAGGCTGCCCACAGGAGAGCTATGGAGGCAAAAGAAAGAGAAATGGAGGCAAAAGAAAAAGAAATGGAGGCTGCCCACAGGAGAGAAATGGAGGCAAAGGAAAAAGAGAGGAAGCATGCACTGGAGATAGAGAAGGCAAAGGCTCAGCAGAATATACCAGATAACTCTAAAAATCCTTCCCCAACAATCCACAAATGGGAATGACTATGTCCACAGTATGATGAATGCAGTGATATTGCTGAATATTTTCTCACCTTTGAGAGACTGTGCACACTCCATCAAATTCCTGAAGCTCACAAGATTATCACATTGGTCACAAAATTGACTGGAAGAGCTCTGGACATATTCAATAAGATGCCTATTGATGAGGCTTCTGACTATAATTAATTCAAGGATTTGGTTTTAAAGCAATTTCAAGGTACACCTGAAACTTACAGAGTAAAATTTAGAGCCCTTAAGAGAGGACCTGGACTAAGTAATGTGGCTTATCTAAACCAGATGAAGAATCTGTTAGATAAAGGGGTGCAAGGAAGGGGGTCACTAGCTTTGAAGGATTTGATGCTCAGGAGCAATTCCTGAATATGTGCAAGGAGGAAATAAAACAGTGTTTATGGGATAAGAAAATGGACTCAGCAGAAAGTCTTGCTTCTTATGCTGATCAATACGAGCAGTCCCAGACCACCAGAGAGGCAGAGAAAACCAGAACAAAATGTGTGGAGGGAGGAGAGAGAAACAACCCTGGTCGCAGTTGGAGTGGATACCAGAAGGGACACCCTCAGACCATATCCTACTACTGGGGGCAGCCCAAGGCCCCAGCTACACACCAAGGAACACTCCAGACACCTTATCGTCCCACCACACCATTCTCCAGCAACCCACCTCGCCCCAGTGACCCGTCAGCTGGACGATGATTTAAATGTAACGAGCCGGGGCATGTAAAGGCCAACTGCCCCAAGAACCCCAACAAATTACAGTTCATTGCACCGGAATCACACCAGAGGTCCTCAGGCCCAGATACCTCACAGATATCCTCAGAGCAGAGGGAAACTGTGAATGTGGACGGGCAGAAGGTCACTGCATGGAGGGACACTGGAGCACAAGTGTCGGCTATCCATGCTTCCTTAGTGGACCCCAATTTAATCGACCCAGAGGTCCAAGTGACGATTCAACCCTTCAAGTCAATCTCTTTTGACTTGCCTTCAGCCAAGTTGCTGGTCCAGTACAAGGGCTGGTCAGAAATGTGGACTTTTGCAGTCTATGATGATTATCCCATCCCCATGCTGTTAGGGGAAGACTTGGCCAATCATATGAAGCTAGCCAAGAGGGTGGGAATGGTCACAGCTAAGCAAGCTGTCACACCTAGCTCTGTTCCGGACACTTCTTCTTTTTATGAAACCATTGTTATTTCAGATAATAGTAAATGTCTGTCTGTGCAGTTCTGGGGGATTGCAATATTTCTCAGGTGGCTGAAGTCACTGTGATGTTCGTTTTGTACAAGCAAGGAGTGATGTGATCTGATGTTGTGTTTTGCTGCATAATCGTTAATTACATTCTTTGTTTTTAACTGTATGTCTGCTTTCTGCAAATCAAGCCACATGTCCTAGTGATGGTGCATTCAAACATAGTTCTAAAACAAGTATGGGAAACTGAAGTCCATTGCAATCAGAATGGTGCCCCAGGACTGACGTGGTGATATTCATCAGCTTGGGACCTGATCCACAAGGCACTCAGTACATTCTCTGAAGCAATGAGCACCCTTAACTCTGAAGTCAATGGGAATTGAAAGCACTTGCAACATCACAGGAAGCACTCAGCACTCTGCAGATGTAGGCTTCAGGCCTGAAATTCCTACCCTTTGCAGTAATTGTCTTTAGGGTCTTTCCGACTACCTTCCATTATTTTTAAAATTCTTCTTTCTAAAGTTGAGTGTCCTAATGCCAGTTTGTATATGATATGCCAGTTTGGGTATGATTTCTGCTCGAAAGATGTTGTACTCAGTTATATTGGGTTAAATCATAACCTGTGGTAGGTGCCTGGGCAGGGCAACAAGAATAGGTAAGGCAGTGAAGTTCACAGCATGGGGAGGAGATCATTCTGCAGGACCATTACTCCCTATCCTGCAGATTTGGATGGCCAGTGGGCAGTGCCTTAACAGTCTCCTTCAGTGTTCCACCCAATGAGCTGGCACAGAGGGGAATGGCACAACTTACTTTCCCCCGAAGCAAGGACTGCATGGTGTGTTCCTGTTGTACTTTTGGGGCTGCACAACTGCATGCTGCTCCTATGGTTCATGGGAACCCCACCAACTAGCCCATTGTGGTTGCTATTACTTAATGACTCAACTACAACTACTGCTCAAACCAGCTCCTATATGTTTCTTAGGACGAAGCTGAGAACAGCTTTTCACCTTATGTGCCCTAGAGTTAGCTGTTCTACTAAGTGATCATTTGTGGTGTTAAGAAATTGCTTCTCTAACTATTGTCTCAATATTATTTGTAACTAACTAGTTTATATGGGAGTTGTTGAGGTTACTTATTATTACTGATTTTTAGAGACAGGTTCGGTGCCTCTCCTTTAATAATGTGCCCTCATATTTTTTCCTCAGCTAGTATTCTTTGTATTCTTATGACTTGGGATTGTGTCCATTCATATTTTTCTTTATGTTCCTAGTTACTCAAAAATGTTGCCTCATTATTTCCCATGGACTCTTTCAGGTATAAGATTACTAATCTACCAGATCTGCCCTTTCTGCATAGTTTATAGATAAGAATTACATGACTCCATTACACCATGTTTCTGAACTACCTGTTGAGCCAAAGCTATATTTCACTGCCGGGAAATCTATATTACTATATTAGTAATTCAGGTTTTTCACATTAGCATCTAGCTGTTTATAGTTTTATCTTTGACCATATACTTACTTTTATTATCTGTTTTGTCTGGTTGTATGTGATTTTTCTGGAATATATCTCTGTGATCTCAGCCTGTTCCTCCTCCTGTTCAGCTCTGATATCCATCCAGTCCTGTGCTAAGAAATAGTTACCTTTGGTTTACTGACTTCCTTAGTGGATACCTGACCTGATTGCTTCTCAGCACCTGTCAGTTTTCTCCCAGCACTTAGTTTAAATACTTCCCTCAATACTTTCCCATTGGCTGTTCCTTGCATCTGGTTCCGTTTTAATTAAGGTGGATCCCATTCCTTAAGTATAGGCACAGTCTTCCTCAAAATATTCTTGAATGGTTAATACATTTCAGCCACTTTTCTTTATGAGCTCAGCTCATCCACAAATTGAGAACCTATAGGTAAGTGATCAATACATAACTATCTCTCATTCTTTACATCTGTATTCTCATCTCTTGGAGAAATCTCGTTAGTCAAGTGAAAACTGATCAGCCTCCTCTACTTCTAGTGGAAGGTGGGTGCCACATAAAGGTGTTTTTTCCCCATACATTCCACCTTGGCTTCTTTTTATCAAGGCTTCTTTAACTGGAGGATTGGGCAGTGAGCTGTGGATTAGTTTGCAATGTCTTTTTAATGCTGCTCTATAAAATCTGTGTCTCTTTGCTCCTCCAGTTCAGTATCTTTGACCTCTAGATGATGTACTTAAAATCTGATGGCCATGAGTTGTTTGCAACAGGTGTCTATATAAACCACTTGGCTGCAAGAAATATATTCTGCAATCTATGTAGTAAAATGAATAACCCCACCTGAATAATTCTACCTTAATTGGTTATATTGGGAATTTTAACTTGTGACTAGGTCCTAAGTTGACCTTGGGTTTGTCATCGTTTTAGCTCACTAACAACTAATTGGGAAGCCAACTTCCCTCATTGTCAAACTCCCAGTGCTCATTTTGTCACTGCTCATTCTTTCTCTCTCTCTCTCTGTGGCCTCCCTCAGTTTGAGGATGGAATCCCCTCCAGCATGAAATAAAGTCTCAACCATTTCAAGATGGCTGTTGGAGACAAAATATAGAAGGGTTTGGCAGATGGCTTCTAATTACTTGAGCTTTGCCAAAGTGCTGAAAGGAATTTTTGTGTCTCCAAACCCCAGGGTAACTGTACCTGACAACTTGTGAGTGGTATGTTTATTGAAATACCCATGTCAACATTTATTTAATCTACAATCCCTGCTTCCATGGGCTTTATCTCAGATAATTGTCTGCAATGTGAATGATACTTCCTGGTGTATTGTCTTGATGCAGCAACGAAAATAGAGCACTCTAGTGGAATGTGGAAATTAAAGTAAAAAATATATTCAAAGTAATTTTATCAAAAAAGGGGTGGAGGGAACCTCCTTAAACGTACCCTTTTTGCATTTTCCTGTTGTGATATACCATCTGAGCTAGAAATCTCTTCTGGTTATGTTGGCAGAATGTGGGATTTTGTCTTTTTAATTGCTTTTAACATAAAGTCTATTAGTATGTTATTGCTCAGAAGTAGAATTGAAAAAGACAAATGCAAATTTGTTAGTTGCATGAAATTTTGGAAAAAGGGATAAATCACGCTCACCTTAAATCATGGTTAGTCCCATCAAGGTCAGTGGGACTAATTGTGGGTGAGAGCATCACTTTACAATCTGCCCTAAGCAGAATGCAGCATGGAATTGCATGTGCCCCAGGAGCAGCCTGGGAAGAAGATTGCAACCCGAAGCTATGTTGGCTGATGCTTTGAGGGGGTGGGAGGGGCAGGGATCCACACAGTCCCTTCTGCCTCACACCAACCTCTGAATGAGAAGCAGGACATGATGGCTCTGGGGAGCCTGCTGTCCCTTGTGTGCTGCAGTCTGCGGTATGGTTAGCCCATTCAAGAGAGTAAGGGGATGCCTTATGTTCTCTTACTCCCATGAGAAAGTTCATAGGGCTAGTGGTGATCTAGCCGTGTGTGAGTAAGGAGAGCAGTATTTGGCACAAAGAGAGGAATGCAAAGTTGCATACAGAATATCTGTTTGTCTCTCATGTATGTCACGGAGACTTTCATTTATATGAATCTGTGTGCATAATATTTTATTTATAGTTTCTAGTAAAATTAGAATTCTGTTTGATAATAGGCAAAAAGTACAGTGTTCTGCACACTGCCAAGGAAAAAAGTAAATGCAGACATCTCTTAGTCTTAAACCTCCATCCAGGATATTCTGATCTTCCTCAAATAATGAATTCTTCCTTTTGGTGATGTTGTCTTTAATAATAGCCATGGTTGTACATCTTTCTTTCCCCAGGTTGACTCCAAATATGTTGTTAAGCAACAGAAAGCCATTACCATCCAGAGCCACTGACTTAAACCATCCCAAACTCCTACTAGTGAAGCTGCGTGCTTTTTGGAATGTTTTACCCATTCCATTCAGAGCTGACACTATCTTGTAGTTTCACGTCCTTCCTGATGCACATATTCCAGCTACCTTGGGATATGAATTCTGTGGCAGAGAAGGCTAGCTGGCTCACCTTAAACTATCTCTCTATGCTGTTAACAATATATATGCAGTGTGCAGGCTTTCGCATGTGACTAGGAGCCCCATCTCACCCTTTCAACTTTCCAGATGAGAGAACATGTGCCTTAAATCAGGGACTCACAATACTGTGTTGCTCAGTCATTCAGGTAGAGATTTTTCTGAGAGTGATAAACTTTTGTTTTGTCTCCTATAAGACAAACTTTTGTCTCCTAAAAGATATTTGACATAGTTAATGTTATCAGTGACATTGTTAAAGCTTTTATTGTATTCCATGTAAATCAAACAGAATGAAACTCCAATACTAAACAGTATTGGAATTCATTTGTCTTCCTATTATTATATTAAACTGAAAAAAAAATTTCATGAAGTGCATTATGCCCAATTTTGAATTTAAAAAGAATATAGATTTTCCTGTTATGACTGAACATTTCAACTTTTAGATAGAGACAAATATTACAAATTATATTTGATGTAATTGAAAGTTGCAGTTAATTTTCCTTTGAGGAACAATATACAATTACCATTGCTTAAACATGTTAGAGGAAATTTAGTGTTGTACATTAGGCAAGCAAAACCATACAAAGAGGTTTATAGACTGAGACTTGTTTTCCTTTTGTGGTCTGCCTTTTCAAGCCTGTTAAGTGTTGCAATATGGTGGTCTTATTTGACAACTGTAACAGAAACAAACCATTCCCCACTCTTGCTTTCAAAGGCATCAGATCATTTTATCGTACACACAATTATAGAAATTAACTAACAGCATTTTATTTTGTTCAGAAAATCTCTCTTTGTATATGAAAGAATTATAGTGTCCCCATGGTGTACTCAGAGGATGCTGGGACTGAATAGTATAAGAATGTTCTGATTATATGTACATTGAGAATAATACATTTTCTTAAAAGTTAAAATCTTAAGAAATTGCATAAAATAATGTGAATACAATTAATTTAACTTCTGAGGTACAGAATTGAGGAATGATATTGATACATCGCTATAATCATAGACGTTCTATTGCAAATATGATTAAAGTTTCTATATTGCTCTTTCACAAGTTTATAGGTTACAAGCTTGTGCTTTGGATTTAATAATTTATTTGCAAAATCTTTTGGTTGCGTGAAATCCTGGTAATGAGATCACAGTTGGCCTAACGGGGCTTCAGTAATATAAGTAACCCCAAACTTTCGTAGCTAGTGTGAACTCCTGTGAGATTTGCTTTCCTTGGGAGAGCGTATGAACAAGGAACTTAGTATCACCTAAGCCCCACTTAAAACTTTGTTTAAGGGTTTAAGGAACATAGGGGGCCTTGGGCCCAACACATAGCTCCTCACTACAGGATAAAGTTGAGAAAGTAACAGATGTAGTCTGCTGTACCCTTTTGCATGGGTTCTTGTCCAGTATATAGATGCAGTACATGGACTTGCTTGTCAATCCTACACCATCCCCTTAGCTTACTCACAATCCTCATCCTCGTGTTCCTGAAGACCAAGTTTGACCCAGCAGTATGCGAAGAGTACTCAATGTGTACCCTCTGTGTGGCCAGCTCCCACAGTGGTTCAGCTGTGTTCTGGACCTTTTATACTTTAATGAAGTGGAGGCAGGGCACAGAAGGCAGGTTTCTCCCTGCTGCTAAACAGGCAGACAGCAGAGAAATTTTAAATGACAACATTTCCTAAATGCAACATCTCATTAGCTTATTTCTATAATAGAACTTGGTCTGGGAGAGAGAGGAACCTCTTGAGCTGACAGCCTATCACTTCCCCAAACAATTATGAGACCCCTCACTGCTTCTCGTGATGGGAGATAGGAACCACCCCACCACTCAGGGCACAGTTGTTCCCTCTGTTAGGCACTTCTGTGCCGGCTACCCATAGTGTGAGTTTCAATGGGGTTGCAGAGCAGTCTCTGCAGGATCACTACTTTCCTTCCTACTTGAGTAAGAGGCAGCATATAGCTGCATTGGGGAGGGGAGTAAGTAGAGACTTGATTACTTTAAGTAGAGCACATTCAAACTGGTGTAATGGACAAGGTAATCTGGTGCAAGGGACAAGGTAATCTGTGCCAGGTATAGGGCTAGTGCTGATTATTTCCTTCTGAAGTTAAAAGGGAAACTAGGGATCATATTAAGAAAAGGAGTACTTGTGGCACCTTAGAGACTAACGAATTTCTGCAGCCCCGGCTGTGCTCCTTGACAATGCAGTTATGTGTTGCCTCTTACTCCAGGCTTATAGTAAAGCCACAATCTAAACCTCAGTTACCAAGGTCCTCAGATATTTTGGTGATGACCACAATACGAATACTAAGATACATAAATCAGGCTTTGGATGCACAAGACTCTCAGCCATTGTTTACAGTCAGGTTACAGTGGAGAGGAATCTTGTGACCTTTTACACCCTCATCTGAGCAGAGATAGACTGGTCCAGTATATGATGGTATTGGATGCAATCAGAGCAGCCAGCTTATTTACATGAACTATACAATCCATCCTTCAAGCAGATCTGCAATTCCCTCTGTGGAGCTGGGAGCTAATACACAGCAGAGTGCGCTTTTTCCTGGCTTGATCACATTATTCTTCAACTGGCATATTGGCATATTTGAATGTATATGCCCTAAAAGATGGTGTATATTTTAGCTTGGGTAGAACCCACAATGTTTGTTTTAATATTAATTTACACTTTTAGGATATGTCTATACTTCAAAAAAACAAATAAACAAGCCCGCAGCAGTGTGTCTCAGAGCCTGGATCAACTGACTCAGGCATGCGGGGCTTGTGCTCTCAGGCTAAAAACAGCAGTGTAGATGTTCCCACTCGGGTTGGACCTAGACTCTGAGAGTCACCCTCTACACTGCTATTTTTAGCCTATAGCATGAGCCAGCGTCAGCTGACCCAGGATCTGAGACTCTTAGTTGTAAGTGTGTACATGTAATGCTCCCAGAATAAAATATAAAGTATATATGGCTAGGAAAAATTTTTCTTGTGGATTGTTAAGCCAGTTTTATATTGTTTAAATTCACCATCACAATATATTTTTCCCATTTCCTTTTTTATTTCCAAGTTTGTGGTGGTATTTGGAGATAGTCTGTATATCTTTATATTACAACATAAAGTCAGGACTGTCTGTTATTCTTTGAGTTTTTTGCATGTAAGCCTCTTAGGCAGAGACTGTGCCTTCTCTTGGTTAGTACAATGCCGAGGGGAATTATCAGAAACAAATAGTAATATATTATCAGATGATTTGTACATCATGAAAGTGGACATACATTTTGTTTTAAAATTAATTAGAGGATAGAAATAAGTGTCTGAATTATATGTAAGCAGTTTCCACAAATATGGTTCCCCCATCCTGCAATTTACATGTCTGGTTGCGCAGATCCTCTTTGGTGGGATAGTGTCTGATCACGCAGAGTAAGTGGCAGGGATCAGGGCTAGGGAGAGAGAGAAAGAGAGAGTGATTCAACTTCATTTCATACTTGAACTGTAAATAGCTAAATGACTTCACCTCATTTCAGAAATATTTTGTTTTCTGTACTATAGTCAGTGACAAATATCTCCATATTTTAACTTAGTTTTAACAATAATAAATAAATACAAACATGCAGCATATGATTCAATGTACAAAAGAATCATGTAATCCAAGTAATTAAATGTTCCTGTCCATTCATTTATTATTTATGTTTACAACTAAAAATTAGATTTAAAATTTTCAAAATATATGCTTTGCACGCACTAAATCTAAGACTTATAAAAACATTATCAATATTTTCTAATTAATATCGGTTCTTTTCCTTAAGCTGTTATAAGGATACTTAATGCACAGCCTAAAATTAGAGTTGACAATTGCAAATACAAACCAACCAACATAGTAATAAAATCAATACTTACATTTCCCTTGGGGCCACTATTTACTGTTTGCCGTGTCATTTCCTTAATGGAATGGCAGCTATGTTTGCAGAAACCTTATAACTACCATTTTTATGTTTTAACTAAAAGCAGCTTTCCTGAAGTAGCATGATAAAAAAAATTCTTGAGTTACTATCAAAAAATTCCTGTAAGCATTTTGTAGCTAATTTTAACACAAACTACAAAGAAACATCTTTTTAGAATAAACACAACTGAATTTCTGTGAATGAAGTATTTGTGCTTGTAATGCCAATATGTTCTTTCTAGTTTCATTATGACATACGTTTACCTTCATATTTAAACATCTTAGTAATAAACTTTTAGTTTAATCTGTTTATTTCGTATATTCTCTAATTACTTAAACTGATTTCATCCTGAAGATGAGGTCTGCAATGTACTATAAAGAAATCTTGCAGTTTATTTGATCTAGCAAATGAAAATCATAGATGAAACTATGATCTTCAAGATGTGTTATCACAGCTCTTGTGCACATCTGATTCAAGTCTTTTGACTCGATTCTTCTCCCATTGAAGTTTTTCCATTAACTTGATTAAGAATGGAAATTTGCATTCAGATATAAATGGACAATGACTATCCTTTCAAAATTTATTCTGTTTTCTTACAGAAAGTCTGATGTATTGGACATTGTTTTGTGTACACAGTGCACTGTGTATTCACACAGTGTGTGTAATATCTAGATAGTGATATCTGTCAGAAATGCAATATAAAGCTGTACTTGCACTAGTATATGGTTCTGTACTCATTATATTGAGTAGAACTTTTCTTCTAGGACATCCCACTGTAGTCAATAGAGTTTAGAGGCGGAAACCACGGTACATACATAAATGTTACTATACACACACTGTATGAATACTAGAGATAGTTGGAAAACAGAATTTCCATCTTGTAGGAAATGATGACATTTCATAGTTTTTCTTGTTCCAAATCAGAACAAAAAGATGACATTTCTAAATATTTTGTGGAATGGAAATTCTGAAGTATTTATGGTAGGAAGCATCTTAATGACCTTATCAAAATACATTTTTTGATAATGTTGAAACATTTTATTTTGATAATGTTGAAATGTTATAAAACATAAAATATTAAATATAATAGACAAATACAAAATATTATATGTAATAAGTTTCAATTAAATATAAAAGTAAAAAAAATCATATCAATTTCAAATTGTTTCAGAACGTCTTCATTGGTATTCCTGGAATACATTTTGATTTTTACATAATAGCATTTTCTGATGAAACATTTTCCCTCTAATTTTTTTCAACCAACTCAGATTAATACTGTGATATACACATTAGTGGAGCTGGTAGTGACACTTACAGGTACAGTAGATTTAATGCTTTATCAGCTTTAATTATTTGCCACACTTTTATTATTTGGGTTGAAATCTCCATGCTTCTTTTCTGCCTCAGGTTGACTTTTTTTTTAAAGTTTCAGCCAAAAATTGTCCAGCCATTTCAAAGAACAAATGGGGGCTTGCGGGATTGGATAGTTTAGTCAATGTTAAAGATGTTTTCCCATCATTTTTAAAAAAGATCTAGTGCCTCAAGGCTTTGAAGGAGGAAATTGAAAATTGGCTTGAAGATGATCCAGAAACAAGAGGGGTGCCTTTTGCCATGCACCTGATAATTCGTCTAAATTTGCCTCAAATATAAGCCTCAGAAAATTGCATTTGCACATGCTCAGCAGGAGCTTGTTTAGAAGCTTGCTGTTGAAATCTCCATTCTATTTGCATTAAGCATGCTCCAGTCCTACATGTTCTGGAGCTCCTTCATGCCTACTGTATTAAGCATGCTTCCTGGCTCCACTGACCTTGGGTTTTAGTCATGAGTTTTAGTCTTAGCTCCACTGGTGACTGAGCTTAATAATTGTGTGCACTTCATAGCCCTAACTGTTGAACCAAGACCTCATACCCCTGCTTTAGATGGAAAGCAAATGTAATTCCCCTGCATTTTACAGGTGTGATAAATGAGAGATTGTGCAAGGTCACTTCTGGCAAAGATGGGACTAGATGTTATGTGCCAGATTTTGTTCTGTGCCTCTCAGTATAAAAGATGCAGCCTACAAAAGATAGGAAAGATGGCTTTAAACTTCCTTTCTGCCTTACAGATGTTGGGCTGTTCTGGAATAATTTAGAGCATCCTCCAAGAATGCTCTGATTTATAGCAACCTGACTAGGTTGCCTTGGATGTGCTTCTTCAATGTACAGAAAAGCTCTGGATAGTCTTCCTTTTGCTCTCAATATAGCACTTGGATACATTCAACAGTCCCACTATGCTTCCCTTTGGGAAAAATTAGAGTAGGGCTGCTCTGACCTCTTTTGGCCTCTCTCTATTCTACTCCAATGGTATACAAGGGCCACAGTAGGGACTAGAGTTTGATTTTGTGCTCTAATATGGTTGACTCTGTCACCCCTTAGTTCCACTGTCTTTCAAAATAAATGTTTGTGTTGGTCTGTGCATCCTGGTCATGCTTCCCAAGGAACAGAATCCAGAAATCCTGATTGTCATCCTTCTACTCCAACTGACAATGTGCGTGTTGCATCCCACACCAGTGGCTGGTCTACCTAGAGGATAAGAGCCTACTATTTCAATGTTCTCTTGTGGTTAAAACCCTTGACTGAGTCCTAGGAGAGCTTCTTTCTATTCCTGGCTCTGCTATGCATTTTCTCTGGGATGTTGAGAGAGACTATTGAAAGGCATATGCACAAGGGAGCAGATTTACAGTTGCACAGGCAACTGTAATTGGACATTTCCTTTGTTTTGCATGCCTGAATTGGCAATCTTCATCTTCTTTTTAACTTAGATATTTTATATATTGTACCATCTCTCCCATTTCACTCCCCAAATCCTGCAGATTTTACTTTTGTAGGGTTGAGTGTAACTCCTAGGCAAATCAGCAGCAAACTTCCTGTTCATTTGGGAGCTGGATAAAATCCATCATCAGAAAAACCGCCACTGACTTTTGAATTTGGCCCAGTATAATTTAAAACCACATAGTTTTATAATTAGTTTACAGAAATCAAATGACTGAAAGGCATCAACAATGTTTGTTTTCATTAGTATTTGGTCAAAGTAATTGTGTGAACAGATCCTAGTCCCATTCAGGAAAACATATTTTGAAACAGGATATTGAAAATAAAGTCCATAGGACAACAAAAGTCATTTTCCATGGTGATGTCAGCATTTGTGTGCTGTGATAAAGCAGAGCTCTTTTCATGATAAAGATAAATTCATATCCAAATCTTTAATAACAAACAAAACTGTTGTTAGCTTTTCACATTGCAGGCAGAGAGCCTCTTTGTAACTTGTCTTGAAGCTTGATTGTTAGGAATGAAAGTTATGTTCCGTACAAAAATTAATCACTCAAGTTATTACATATGGTGTACTCTGTATTCCAGACTCAGGCTTTATACTGAAAGCTTTGAACAGTCCCTCCTGTACCTATGAAATGCTGTAATTGATACAGACTCATTGCTATACAACAGCTGCAATAACAAGGTGCTGCTGCCTTTACTTTAATCTACCTTTCTTTCTGCCAGTTTATTATGTTTTGAATTTATTCTTTTGTAGATCTATGCGCTATCTTTCTTATGGAAATTAATCTTTTTAGAAGATTTGTATTCTCATTTTCAAACACTAATACATTCATTCAAGTATCCCATTATTCAAAACCAGCTGGCTTTTTATCTAGTGATATTTACTTCAAAAAGCCATGTTAAATGGTATCATAGATTAATTCTCAGGGCACAGGAAAGCTTTTTTAGAGAAAAAGAGATTTGGTAATTACTAAGAATATCACAATAAAATCACAGGACATGTCAAAAATGTGTTATGTAATCTATCATTATAGGACACTTTAAAAAAGTTAATTCAGTGAATCAAATATGGTATGTGGGATCAGTATATGGTTTTTTAGTCTAATATTGGATAATGATAAAGATGCTATGATTTTTAGTTACTTTTTTTCTTTACAGTAAGCACCGAAACTTCAAAAAGGGCATATCCACTACAATTTCTTACATAAATCAAACTTGAAATAAGACACATTTTACAACTAAATTTAAGATCCCACTGAGACAATAATGTTGCAAGCTGCACATTTTGCAAAGTAATATAGTAATGTCTAGTTTGCATTTTTGAAAAAACAAATTAATCACACTTTATTGAATATGTTGAAGCAAACCTAAAATTCATCTATTATTAAAAAAACTAGTGCAACAAACACAAACTATATTTTATACCTAAAGGACAAACTCATTTATTCATTAGGATAAAACACTTGGAGTTTGCATTTTGTAACTATGAAAGAAATTACATTTGCTATCTGTACTGCTTTATTGAATTTTTAAAGTGCTCTGTTCAGAACAAGCTGCTTGAAAAATGTTAAAATACTTTAATATGGTGTCAGTCTTGAAGGCTGCTTGGGGAATCTGTAGAAATCAAGAAATAACTGAATTTTTTTAAACTTTGCACAATATAGTAGATTCAAGTAAATAATAAACCATTTACCAAATAAATATTTTGTGAAAATTAGAAAATTTAGCCAAACTAGATTAATTTAGGAATAATAAAATAGGTTTACAATAATCTGCACTCCGTGTAGAGTCAGTGAGTCTCTGTTAAGACAGGGCTGTGTATTTTGGGACTAAGCAGTGGGTAAAAATTTACAACAGAACCCGTAGCATGAAATTTTGGCCTCGATGAAGTCAATAGCCAGACTCCCATTGACTTCAGTGAAGTCAGAATTTCAACCTTAGATTTTAAAAGGAATCAGTATTTTGAGAATGAATTGTGAATCCTGTAGGTGTGTTGTGGGCCTACAAATTTACCCGAATTGTGAGCTCAACTGTAAAAAGTATGTGAAAATTCATAATATGTCACAATAACCTCTAATAACAAATGTTGATGGGAAAAAGGTATGAAACGGAAGCAGAATAACTAAGTTAGTCTAAAAAAACAAAAAGGCAAGTTGATATAATTCAAAGACTGTGTTGAAATCTACTAGTTAAAAACAGAAGATGTGAAGCCAAAAGTTAATGAGCCAAAATTGGTGAGTCGTATATTGGGCTTAATTGGTGAACAAAAAAAATGAGGGGATGGGCAATTTTCCCCATCTCTCCCGCTGGACCTTTAAAGAAATTTTGTGGGGAAAGTACAAAAGAACAAATAAAAGAAGAGATGGAAAGAACAGACAGGCTACTAGAGTGAGCTTCACCATAATGGCTGCCACCTCCACCGTTTCTGGGACCCCGAGCCTTCATCTGATGCTAGGCAGTGTCCTGACCAGAATGGGCCAGAGAGAAGAACCCATATGACATTTTCAACCCTACCAGCTCCAGCTTATTCTCAAACACCACCTGGAATGACAGTTATTACCATCTTTAATACCATCTCAGAGACTGTTAAACAAGGGGACTTTTCTTCCTGAGATCAGACTTTAACGACAACAGCAGCAATGACATCTCCAGCCCATCTCAAGTAACATCTTCTCTTTCCCCCAGAAGGATGGTTATTACCATCTTTGATGCCATCTGAGAGACTGTCAAACAACAGAGTTTTTCCTTCTAAAAACTGTCCATAGCTAAAGGGAAAGAGAAAAAGGGTTATCATTAATAGGAAAGCCTTATTTAAAATTTACATTTAAAATGCTTTAACTTATTTTCTTCTCTTCTGTATCTTTAATAAAAAGTTAACAGGATTTTTCCTGGTATGTTTTCCAGGGTTCTAAGAAGGTTGAGGTCTCTGCATAGCAAGCCCCAGACCTTTTTTAAATTTGTTTAATGTTGGACAGTGATTAGGTTATGTTAATGCCTTTAAACCATTTATTCCATCTAAATTACTGCAACAGATGTGGAATGCTGTTCATAGTCTAGGCCTTCCAGTGAATGACAAACTAAACACAACACAAACATTTGTATGCCAAAAGTCAGTTAGTCACTATCTGCCAGTTATAATGTCACTTCCAGGAATAATTACAGGCTACTCTGACACCTAAAAGTCAGAGAATGACTTGATTTTTCAGCAGGATTTTTCCTGCTAATACAGCGTCTGCATGTATATGTATTATATGATTAAAAGAGGGAAAATGAAGCTTTTCTTAATTTATTGGAAATCAGTGTTCACTAATGTATTCCCCCCATAAAACTAGGATAGACTTGTTAGGGTAGAAGATTCTTCAATCCAATAACTAGGAGGTTCATTTGGGAAAAAGCAAGAGATCCCTTTTGAATAGGTACAAGTAAATAATTCAGAATTGCAAAACTATTCCAAAATTATCTGGAAAAGTCAGGCATACCAGTTATATTTCATTTTTCTGCAGCAACACAGAAAGGCATAGCAGTTTACAAATACTGTAGTTCAAGGTCCATGCCTTGAGGAACATACAATCTAAAATTAACACTGTTGCTGTTCTTGCTTAAATGGCATGTATTATAAAATTTCACTGACCTTCGCAGCATTATAGTCATATTTTATTTTATATAGAAATGAACAATTGTTAGCAAATATGCCAACATATTAGTCAAACAGGCTTTCCCATAATATTGTACATGTACACATATTTCTGCCTTTATTTTCCTCTCTGAATGTGTTTATTACTTGTGATTGGTACAAAAAAATTATCTGTGTTTTCCACACAAGGTCTGCAGACAATCATAGTTCCTTGCCCCAGAGGAGACCAGGGTCTGCTTCCCTCTATGTATCCTGTAGGGGGCAGTGAGGAAGTGGAGCCATGGTGAGAAAATCCGGCTACACCATCCCTAGGATATGCTGAGCAAGGATTGTTACCTCTGCACTGCCCCTGATGTGGCTAAATGCCTAAACCTAAATGCCCAGTTGTCACAACTTTAGCAATTCCTTTTGCAAGTTTCAAAATAATCTTTTTTGACCATATTTAAAATAGAGACTGAAGTGCAAAGCAGACCAGTCCGTGGTTCTGTAGTCAGCATGGGGCATGCAGTCAGACTGATTTGTCCTGTGATCCTATTAGATTTCATAAGCAAAGCTAGGTTGATACTTGTATGGCAGACCTATGTGCTGAGGGAAGTGGTGTTCATTAGTGTTAGGTTATTTAGTATCCATTTCTTGATGAGTAACTACTAAACGAATGCAAAAAATGTGATCTATTGGGGCAGAAAAGGCTAGAGCACCAAGTTCCTGACCTTGGAAGATAGGATAAGAGAATCTGTCCTAAGCTATGGAGAAGGAAGAAGCCAGCGTAGGAGCTGCTCTGGGAAGGAGAGGCTAGAACACCATGTTTCAGCCCAGTAGATTAGGAGACCTCTTAACGTCCATCATCATCAGCCTTGAGGTTCCTGTGGGATTCATCTAATCAGATTTTGTTTTTCTTGAAGTATGTTATAGGTGACACCTGGTAGTATGGAGGGGAATCTGGAGTCCACTGGGGTCAGGCTCCTTCCAAAATAAAAAAAATAGGGGATGTTTGGGGGGGATGAGAAGGGCAACCTTACTCAGAAAATATTTTTTTTAAAAAAGTGAAGTCCAAGGAATTGATAGAATGTGAGCCAAAGTTAATTGCTAAATCACTTTACCATTATGTTACATTTCAACCCCCCTCATTCCTACAAGTACTTGGCTGCCTTTGGGGCAGGGATTTCATTTGTATCTGTAAAGCACCAAACTAAATAACTAATAGTATCATAGCATGGAATTAGGACTCACTTTGCCATTGGAGGTGCCATTTTTCAGAAGTGAGATAAAACAAAGGTCCCGTCCCAATCACTTACTCTCATTAAAGGACTGACCCATTGCCCACTGATGTCAGTGACAAGACTGGTTGACATTGATGAATTAGGGATCAGGCTGTCAAAGTTTCATAGAACTTTTTATAAGAATAGTGGCATTAACCCCAGTCTTACACCAAAATTCTGATACAGAACATTATAGTTTCCCCATGCTACATTGCCATGCATTTTAAATTCAACATAGTATTCAGTTCAGTTCAGTTCAGTTCAATACTTTCTTTCTCGACATGACAAACAAAGTGTTGCCACGGTGTAAAAAGGAAACAGGCGGGCTCTAATCAATTGTGTAATACTCCAGTGCACTGTTACAAAGCTGTCATGCACACCCTTTCACTGCATTCCAGTAGTGTGTGAAGTGATCCTTATATCCCTTACTTACCTCAAAGGCATCAGTGTTTATCAAGTGCTTTAGGACTCTTGGCTGAAAAGTGCTACATATTTACAAAAACGTTGGTATTACATATTACTAATAATATTTCAGAAGTGGATTTTGGGCTGAAAAGATTAAATGGAAATAGTAATAAGAAATACATGTACATAATTGGGAAAATACCTGTAATGAACCCCAGTCTGAAAGTGGTGATGTTCATATTTACAGAAGCACTAAATGTGAAAAGCATGATCTCATACACATTCCTGTATATATCACTAAGTTACATTGCTGAGTGTATATGGAATAAGCTGATACTAGTGAGAGAGGCTAAAGTTTTTGCGTCACTGAAATATGAAATATCAATTGAGAAAACAGAAGACTACATGTGAGCACAATAATACTAATTGCAGCAGTCCAGAAGCAATAACCAGGGACTCAAGAACCTTACGTAGGGTTTCCTTTTGTCCTTCATATAATTAAATACCTGTCATCTTTTTAGGGGCTGTGATGTGAAGAAAGGGATGTAATGCAAAAGGAAGCCAACAGAAACACTTTGTGGACACATGACAATGAGCTCTAATATGTTTTCATCCTCTAACATTTTTAGCTTTGTAGGTGTCTTTAATATTCAGGTATATAAAAGGTCAGGCATAGTTACTGATTCCATGTAGTTACAATGTAGCTATAGTATTAGTACTAGTATAGTATTAGTTAATGGTATGACTTAGAAACAGCAAAGGCATGATTGAGGTATGATTCCATTTAATGACTGAAGGTCCAGGATTTGTGAGCTGAGTGTTACAGGTGTATATTGAATATGTGAAAAAAATCTTCTTAGTAAACCAGTAGGTGACAGTTTGTTATATGAATATTACATACAAATAAAATCTATGTTAAAATAATGTTAAGGTTGCAAAGTCAAGCATCCAAACTCTAGAAAATGGCAGAATTGTTTGCCCATACAACCTTAATTTACACTCCTTGTGCACATATTCATTATGGCGCAGTTCTTAATTACAGGATCCCATACCATTTTTTCCCACCAGACTTCTTCCTCATTGAGTTCACAGGATGGGTGTTGCCCACCACTGGTAGTTATTCGGTACTTCTTTTTATCCTCATCATTCAGTGTGTAGCTCTTATTTACTGAACACTATTTAAACCCTGTACTGAACAGATACATTAATTTTCCTCATGGGCTTTTCTATAATACTCAGATAATATGGTTCTGAGTGCTTTACATATATTAATATATTTATCTGCACAATACCCCTGTGAGGTAATATGGTATTATTATATTCCCCTTTTTACAAATGGGGAACTGTGGAAAAATAGTGTGTGATCATTTAATTAAAAGACTGTATAATAACAGGTATGCACAAGGGAGTCAAATTAAGGTTTCACAGGCAGCTTTGGCCTAGGAAGACCATTTTTAAAGGTGTAAGTTGCTTAGCCACATGCCAGTTGGTATAGAAGTTCTGCACAGTATAAAATTTGTAGGGTTTCTTTTTGTTTAGGTTTAGTGACCCTTGTTTCATAGTCTATATTAGCTTCTAGGACTAGGTAGTTTGCAGAGGATAGAATAAAGGTCTGGTTTAGTAGTCACAAAAATCTCTAAAGCAAAGATTGTGGAAGGGAAATGGTCTGTGAAATATGTCAGTCAACAGAGAAGTTGTCTGGCTATGCTGGAAGAAGGACAGGAGACAGTGGATATGGGTTAATTAGGAGGCAACTTTATTCTTAAATGTCTGGGAGTACCCAGCAGACAAAAGTGTACAGAGCAGGTAATTCCATAATCATTTCAGTAGCTACCTGGGAGGCTTCCATCAGTGTTCCCCCTCATAGGTGCCGACTGCGTGGGTACTCCAGGGCTGGAGCACCCACAGGAAAGAAATGGTGGGTGCTGAGCACTCAACAGCAGCCCCCCTACCAGAACCTCCCTCTCCCCTCAGTATTTCCTGCCTGCCGGCAGGCCCCACCAATCAGCACCTCCCCCTTACTTTCAGATGTTTTGTGGTGTCAGGAGGTGCTGGGGGGTGGGAGAAGGAGTGAGGGTGCAGTGTGCTCAGGGAAGGGGGTGGAACTGGGTGGGGAAGAGGCAGGGTGGGGGCAGAAAGAGGCGGGGCAGAGGTGGGAAGAAGCAGGACCAGATGGGGCCTTGGGGAAGGAGAGGAGTGGGGGCGGGGCCTGGGCAGACCTAGGGGATACCCCCTGGCAGATTAGAAACTCAGTGCCTTTGCTCCCCCTTACCCATTCTGGTCCCCACCCAACTTGCTGCTGGGACTTCACCATCCTTCCCTTAAAATCCTTTACCAATATATTTTATCTAATCACTGTATCTCTTCCCTGCAGAGTACCTACACTGGACATCCCCCTTACGTTTACACAATTAGTTGCAACATGATAGCCTAACTCTCGTTTCATGTTCTCCCCAACTAAACCTCCCAAATCCACTGTGGGGAAGGTGAGAAAACCTCACTTTGCCTAGGGCAACCTGACGGTGAGGGAAAACTTCCTTCCCAGCCCCTCAAAGAAAGAAACGGTTAGCTCAATGCCCACAGTGAATCCTGACAAACGCCAGTATTTCACCACTTCCATACTGAGAGGGTGCATGCTGGTCTAGATAAAAGAGGGCTTTTCCTGCACCGGCTCTCTCTTCCGGTCACCTGGGCGGGATGGATCAGTGTCCCCACACTGACATGATGTGCAGCTGCAGCAGAAGGTCACTTCCTCAGCTCTCTGGCCCTTAAAGGGGCATACTTTTTTTCCAGCAAGCCAGACAATGGCCTGCATGGCTTAATATGCGGTGAGATCATTCTCTTGCTTTTAGTTCCTATAGTGTGTCATTTCAGCTCTGATAGGAGTAAATTTGTGAAAAGCAAGAAAAGTCTAGTTGCTGATCAAATTTCCTTTAAAATCTTAGCCTGATTTAGAAAAAACCTGACAAGATCTGGAATGGCTAATTATTATAGTCTTTCATACTAGGCACATATGGCAGAAGGCACCTTTTGCGATTATTAAGGATGAGCTAGATACATCTGATCTTTTCAGTTAACTGCAATACACTACAAGAATAGAGAGCAAGTGGTGTGAAAGATTAGTAGTAGTGAAACTGTCAATGGAGAAATTAAAAGTAGCAAAATATGGACAATAAAATTCAAATTCGATAAAATGAGAAAAATAGAAAGATGTTTTTATTATGGTTGTTGGAGTGATCAGAAGTGAAATTGAAAAACATCACATTGTTAGAAAAGTCACCAACATGCACTCAGTTCAACTGATACACACCTATATCGTAATTTGTCTTGTAAGTAGGGATGTGCATACCTAACCATGTGAGAATCTTTGATTCTGGCAAACATTAGGTGCTTTTGCAGACTTCCTGAGTCTTATTAGATTTTAAGATCAAACCAACTCAAAACTACACTCTGCAGAGTTCATGAGAGAAGATAGAGGGCTAGCATAGAATCTATAGCTAAAAAAATAGACAGGATAAGAGGTCAGTTAGGTAAAAATTTCCACATTTTCAGTTTTCAGACTTGCAGATTTGTTTTTTTCACTCATCTTGTCCTTTGGAGAAATGGCATGTCTTTCAGGACAGACACTGGAAGGTAGAAGTCTATGATATTGTTTTGAAGCAGAAACTGTTGAACAGATACTTTTCTTAAAAATTACTATGGCAAAGGACCATCCATTGTATGCTAATTGATTTCATTTTCTGCCAAGAAAGTGTTCACTGTTGTAGTTTAAGTGTGACAGTCCACACATTACTCTTTTGATATTTCATTTTCAAGTTAATTTACTCCAGAATTATCTGAAGAGTCACTGTTACATAAACAATATGTTACAGAGTTGTACTGCCTGGTCTGTGGTGGCTGGCAGTGCTGAAGAAGGCGTAATGCAGAGAATGCTATTTCTATTCTGGCTTTGACAGTCCTTTGAAAGCACCTTATTCTCCATGTTAGCAATTAATAGTGGCTGCATGTTGAGAGAGCACATTTAGTTATAAGTTTCCTCCTTGAACTCAATATGGATGTAACTGAGGTAAAAATTTGGCCCTTTCACTGCCGTGACAGCTAACAGATGTCTGTCCTGAATACAGTGGCCTAAAAGCAAGGCTATTTTTTTTCCCTTGACAATGTTATGTATTTAGTTTTATATGTTTAATTTTACACTTTCCTCGTGGCCTCACATAGAAATTACAATAGTATAAGTATTTAGCTGTGACACTCTGAATGCCTTTCCCAGACTTGAAAAAGAGCTCTGTGTAAGCTTGAGGCTTGCCTCTTTCACAAGCAGAAGTTGGTGCAAGAAAAGATGCCTCACCCACCTTGTCTCTCTAATATCTTGGGGCCAACACAGCTGTAATAACACTGAAAACAATGCTATGCATAGTTTGTTATCAACCAGTGAAAATATAATGAGGCTCTTTTACCAATAACAAATGGAGAATCAATTTTGTAAATACTGTATTGGTTATATCTGAGAACTTAAGTTTTCATTCACTTGGACCACTTTTATTTTTCAGCTGGGGTATGCATTTTGTCTAATGCTTTTTCAATTATAATTTATTTCATAACAATTATAAGAGATTTCAAGATATGAAATATGTGTTCCAACATGGTTCACTGGATGTTGAAAAGCAATGCCCTTCCTTTCATTGGTGTTTCCTGTTTAAGATTAAGCTCAATTGGTTAGCCTGTACTCCATCTGCTTTCTCTTGAATGAGCTGTTTGAGGTGCAATTTTTACTTACCAGTAGATGAATTTGTGTAAAAATCTCACTCTATTTCAGAGAGTAATTGAAATCGGTGCAAAGATGGCTTACTGCACATAGCACACTCATCACTTGCTTTTCACAGAATCATAGAATCATAGAATATTAGGGTTGGAAGAGACCTCAGGAGGTCTTCTAGTCCAATCAAAGCAGGACCAACACCAACTAAATCATCCCAGCAGGGCTTTGTCAAGCCAGACCTTAAAAACCTCTAAGTGTGGAGATTCTACCACCTCCCTAGGTAACCCATTCCAGTGCTTCACCATGCTTCTAGTGAAATAGTATTTTCCAATATCCAATCTAGACCTCCCACACTGCAACTTGAGACCATTGCTACTTGTTCTGTCATCTGCCACCACTGAGAACAACCGAGATTCGTCCTCTTTGGAATCCCCCTCCAGATAGTTGAAGGCTGCTATCAAATCCCCCCTCATTATTCTCTTCTGCAGACTAAATAAACCCAGTTCCCTCAGCCTCTCCTCGTCAATCACGTGCCCCAGACCCCTAATCATTTTCGTTGCCCTCCGCTGGACTCTCTCCATTTTGTCCACATCCCTTCTGTAGTAGGGGGACCAAAACTGGATGCAGTACTCCAGGTATGGCCTCACCAGTGCCGAATAAAAGGGAATAATCACTTCTCTCAATCTGCTGGCAATGCTCCTACCAATACAGCCCAATATGCCGTGGCCTTCTTGGCAATAAGGGCACACTGCTGACTCATATCCAGCTTCTCATCCACTGTAGTTCCCAGGTCCTTTTCTCCAGAACTGCTGCTTAGCCAGTCTGTCCCCAGTCTGTAGTGGTGCATCAGATTCTTCCTTCCTAAGTGCAAGACTCTGCACTTGTTTTTGTTGAACCTCATCAGATTTATTTTGGCCCAATCCTCCAATTTGCCTAGGTCACTTTGGACCCTATCCCTACCCTCCAGCAATCTACTTCTTTCCCCAGTTTAGTGTAATCTGCAAATTTGCTGAGGGTGCAATTCATCCCATCATCCAGATCATTAATAAAGATGTTGAACAAAAATGGCCCCAGGACCGACCCCTGGGGCACTCCGCTTGATACCGGCTGCCAACTAGACATCGAGCCATTGTTTATGACCCATTGAGCCCAACAGTCTAGCCAGCTTTCTATCCACCTTATAGTCCATTCATCAAATACATACTTCTTTAACTTGCTGGCAAGAATACTGTGGGAGTCAGTATCAAAAGCTTTGCTAAAGTCAAGATATATCACATCCAACACTTTTCCCATATTCACAGAGCCAGTTATGTCATTATAGAAGGCAATCTGGTTGGTCAGGCATGACTTGCCCTTGGCGAATCCATGTTGACTGTTCCTGATCACCTTCCTCTCCTCCAAGTGCTTCAAAATGGATTCCTTGAGGACCCGCTCCATGATTTTGCTGGGGACTGAAGTGAGGCTGAGCGGTCTGTAGTTCCCCAGGTTCTCTTTCTTCCCTTTTTAAAATATGGGCACTATATTTGCCTTTTTCCAAGAGTCAGGGACCTCCCCGATGGCCACGAATTTTCAAAGATAATGGCCAATGGCTCTGCAATCACATCAGCCAACTCCCTCTGCACTCTTGGATGCATTAGATCTGGACCCATGAACTTGTGCATGTCCAGCTTTTCTAAATAGTCCTTAACCTGTTCTTTCACCACTGAGGTGAAAGAGACGCTTTGCCAAGACATTGCAAAGACAAACCTACATGATAAAATTAAGACAATGGATGAAGCAACGGATATGAATAAGGCCAGAATCTCTGATTACTTTTTTATGTTAGTACCTTTGTCTGCACAGAAGCGTCCATATGTGAGATTAAATGTTCTCTTGGCTTCCCAGGTGTGTGTGTGTGTGCATGTGCATGTGTGTGTGAAAGAGAGAGAGAGAGAAAATGTTTGCTTTTTGGAGAACAGACATTTTTGTAGTGTTTGCTGCTGCTAGTGTTCATGCTTAGTGGTGATACTAACAGAAGCACTGATACTAGGCCCATAAACTTGGTAGATAAATTATGCAATAGTTTGGTTAAGTGGTCACCTTTTAGTGAGAAATTTTCTTTTGGGCAGTCTGAGGACCTGAGCATGATGATATAGCCATCACAAAAAAAAAGAGGCAAAGCTTTATAAGAAAAAGAAATTTCCACCTGAGGAAGAATATTATTGTGTAATATGTTCCACAGGAATCTTGGGAAAAAATTTTCCTCATCCCATAGTATTTGCTTCCTTGAAAATGTTGCATATTTATATGTGTCAGTAGTGACAATAATTACATTGCTGTTTTTTAATTCCAATGACATGGGACAAAAGAGATGCCATTGAAGTCTAATGATCTCTGTACAGGTACTGATGTAATAATTATATAATAATTACAATTTCATTATACTTTATATAGCACCTTTATCTAAATATCTCAGCATGCTTTACAGACATGCAGTCTCATAAAACTCCTGAGTGGTGGATAAGTATTATAGCCAACTTCAGCAGGTTAAACTGAATCACACAGAGGTGAAGTGGCATGCATACAATGAGTCAGAGTCTAAAGAAGGAGAACCAAATATTTAATTTGGATGATAAGATTCCCAACTTTTAGCACATGGTTTATGAGCAGTTTCCAGTGAACTTACATAGCATGGCAGGAATCAAACCTCAGATAAATGACCCAACATAGCTGTCAAGGTTCCTTCCCCACTCTGAACGCTAGGATACAGATGTGGGGACCTGCATGAAAAAACCCCTAAGCTTATTTTTACCAGCTTAGGTTAAAACTTCCCCAAGGTACAAACTATTTTACCTTTTGCCCCTGGACTTTATTGCTGCCATCACCAAGCGTCTAACAAATATAACAGGGAAAGAGCCCACTTGGAAACGTCTTTCTCCCCAAAATCCCCCCAAGCCTGACACCCCCTTTCTTGGGGAAGGCTTGATAAAAATCCTCACCAGTTTGCATAGGTGAACGCAGATCCAAACCCTTGGATCTTAAGAACAATGCAAAAGCAACTAGGTTCTTAAAAGAAGAATTTTAATTAAAGAAAAAGTAAAAGAATCACCTCTGTAAAATCAGGATGGTAAATACCTTACAGGGTAATCAGATTCAAAACATAGAGAATCCCTCTAGGCTAAACCTTAAGTTACAAAAAGACACAAAAACAGGAATATACATTCCATTCAGCCCCACTTATTTTATCAGCCATTTAAACAAAACAGAATCTAACACATATCTGACTAGATTGCTTACTGACTTTTTACAGGAGTTCTGACCTGCATTCTTGCTCTGGTCCCGGCAAAAACATCACACAGACAGAGAGAAGCTTTTGTTTCCCCTCCCCTCCAGCTTTGAAAGTATCTTGTCTCCTCATTGGTCATTGTGGCCAGGTGCCAGCAAGGTTATCTTAGCTTCTTAACCCTTTACAGGTGAAAGGGGTTTTCCTCTGGCCAGGAGGGATTTAAAGGTGTTTACCCTTCCCTTTATATTTATGACATAGCTGATATAGAATGCCTCATAAAGTGATTGCTTGTTGATGAGAAATAGTCTGTATCAGAGAACATGGAAGATAACTGTGGTCTTATTTTGAGAATTAGGGGGACTAAAAAGGGATCAGCAATCTAAAATACATAGAGGGTTTTTTTTTCTTATTTACTTGGTGATAGGCACTTATGCTGCTTCTTTTTTTTTCACCACATGTTGCTTATGCATTTGATTTCATCTCACAGGAAGGTGTACAGTCAGAATTATTTTCATATGTTATCATCCCTATTTACTGGTGCTAATGGTTACAGAGATAAATAATTCAGCCATCAGATAGGTTTTATTTTTAAGTGTATTTTATAAAAACTGTATTTTAATGTACAGTTATGGCTTGTTGCACAATTACACTTTGGGGGAGAAATAGAGTTTAAGAAATCTGTGCTAAAATGTTGTTTAGTGGAGAAACACTGTATCTAATTGTCAGTCTTCGAAATCAATGAATAGCATCATATTTTTTGCTGTACCAGACAAAGTGAACATAAACACAAAACATGCTGAACCCAGTTTTTAAATATGGTCATCTACTTTAGGAACTCAAATTCCACATTCTGAGTGCTTATGTTGGCACTTGGGCACATAAAATATAAAGGCTACCAAAGAGCCTATATCAGTGCCCATGTATGGGACTTGCGCATCTAAAGTTCAGCATCCACATTTCTGCACTGGATCCTCTGTGGAGAAAAGCTTTGAAAATACTACTCTGTGGTTAGTGCTGCATCAATTGAAATGTAGCTCAAAATGCGATGTGGAGTTATCAGTTGTCGCTTCACAAAGTGTTATGCTGAATCTGGAAATTTGCATAATTTAATTAATTATGCCACTAAAAACTGATTTTCTCTCAATTTAAAGCAAACAGCTTTTATGAGGGTGAACTACACCACCCAGGGATATCAGGTGTCCAAGCTCTTAATCCTATTACAAAGAGTTGACAACCACTGATGGAAACTGGAAAACATAAGCCTCCAGCATGGCAACGAGTAACGAGGAAGTAGGCAACAGATTTTTTAAAGCTTTTTGAAACCACTATATGGTTTTTAAATCAATTTTTAAAAAAACAACTGAATTGGCAGCTTGCACTTAGTTATTCAGAGGGTGAGTATTGTCTGAGGGGTAACACTTACGTTACTTAGACATAAATGAAAATAACTATCTCCTCTGGGAGGAAAGCTGTTGAGCTTAACTACCATAACAAAAAATGCAGCAAATGGGAAATGTTTGCTATTTGTATCTATGCCTGTCCACTTACAGATGTTTAAGAGTGCAAGATGCTGTACCTTGTAAGTGGTTTCTAATATTATGGGTTGGAGATTGGCTATGAGTCATTTTGATAGTAAACTAATCTTGGCAGACAATGTTAGATATCAGGAATCAAAGTATCAATCACTGACTAAGCACTAGCTTTAATACCAGTGTCTCCTTTATTTCTTTACAGTATGGTTTTGATGAAACTGAAAACAATGGGTACATGTAGTGCTGAGGTATAAGTTGCACTCAAATGCAGAGGTTCTCATCTTTGACTGCATATGAAATGCCATAACCAGAAATCCTATGGATGACCTTGCCAAATTCTGGAGAAGTCAGGAAACAATATAACAGTTGTGGTAACTTAATTATGACTCCATCCTTAGAGCCTTGTGTGGATACAAAATTTGTATCTGCATCCGATCCACAATCTTCAAACATGGTCTGGATATCCACAGATATAAAGCGGATATCCACAGATCTGCAGGGCTCTATCCAGCCTCACCTCAAACCCCAGAGCTAGACAGAGCCTGACATGAAATTGACCCTTTCATGAGCGTTATGTCTATGAAATATTGAAAGCTTTCCTCCATTCGTAGAGTGAAAACCTTAACATGCTTGCTTCGATTTGTTTCCACTTCCTATGGCAAAGGTTACATTTTGGCAAAAAGAAATTGCATTTTTTCTTAACAAATCTGTCTTTTTTTTCTTTTTCTTTTAACCTGGACTAACAGCTGGTTTTGGTGGGGAAGTGGAAAAAATCAGTAGAAAGGATTTATTAAAATGTAAACTTGTTGGTAATATGAGAACTTTATATAAAATTGGAGTAATTTGATCCAGGTTTCAATTAAGTTTTACAAAAATCTGTATTGTCTTCTTTACTTCTTGTATTTTTTTTTCTATGGAGCCTTGTTTGGGGCTTAGGAAAATCAAAGATAAAGATGTTACAGTATGTGTAGACAGGTACAGAATTGAGACATTAGGGGTCTGAATCTATTCATATCAGTCAGGTTCTTCACTAAATGAACATGCAGAATGGAAGTGTATTTGTCATTACTGCAATAAGCAGATAATATAGGGAAATAAACTAGGGAAAACAAAGGCATAATAAGCAAGCTATTTTTCCAAATAATGACCGAAAACTCAGTCTCACCCATGGTCTTCCTATTGTGCAGAGGTATCTGACTTTCCAAAAGGCATGGTGATATGCCCACCTATCAGAGGCAAGGCTCAAGTCCTTAGAATCTGTCGTGTTAGCAAGCTCAGTCTTAAACTAAGTATAAACATTTCATAAAGTTTGTCAGAATTTCTTGTAAAATGATAGAGGATAAAGACAATAAAAATATCTGATTTAATTGATTACTTTCATTGTTTAATAAAATTGCTCTGTTTGACTCCTGGAGAATTTGGACTGAATTTTCATTACCTACTCCTGAACAATTTACACTGGGATCTAGACAGTATTGAGCTAATGAATTAAAATTTATATTGAACCTTAACTGTCTTCATGAAGTAGCTGGGGAAGGAAAATCATGGCCATAATTGAGTATTTTTTCATTATAAACTATGTTATATAGCTTTTACAATCAGGTTTTTAATAAATCTAAAGAAATTAAATTGGAATTTGACCAACTTTTGTGCTTTTGTCATCTCATGTAAAAGTATTTTTTAAAATGGTAAGGCTAATGAGCTAATGCAACTCCTATGAAAGTCAATGGAAATTAGAGGGTCCCTACTGTTGATCTGATAATTGTGAAAAGTACTATGAAAAGTTGCACAAAATACATTTTAATATAATCTTTACAAGATTGGGCAGACTATTAAATGAGTGTATGAATACATTTAATAGGCTGCCCAATCTTGAACTTCATGTATATATATATATATATATATAAACTATTCCCACTGAAGTCACTGGAGCTTTCTGATTATGAAGTTCAAGATAGGGTAGCATCTTATATATATTCTCAGAGATATATAGTTTTTTAAAGACCTGTTCAGTTTAGAGGTCACTTAAAGTGCACTTCCATAATGTAGAAATCAATAACTTTTTCATATAAATGAAATACTGATACCATTCTTTAACTGTGTTATTCTATTTTACTGTGTTATATTGAAAAGTGCTGATGAAAAGTGCGGTAGTGAAAAATCTGTTTTCTCTGATACGTAAAATACTGTTATAGTCAGTACACATTGGTCTAAATCATTTCTTGCTCCTACTGGGGTTCCACAAGTAGAGGACTTGCAGGATTGGACTAATAATTTCTTATATTGAATGGAATGAAATATAAATTGACTATCTAATATTGCATTATGTTAACCATACACAAGAGTGCATGTCTGTTGATGCCATCAGTGAGTAAAAATTTTAACTACTGTCTAGTTTTATTTTAATACCAAAATTTAAGAACAAATATGAACTTAATTAATATAGCCATAGTCAGACAATGAAAACTTTACAAGTGAACACCCTCTACCACATATAAAACAATTGGTATATTTCTCTTAAGTTTTACTTACTAAGAATTAAGGAAATATAAGTAAAACTGTTAATATAACAAATATTTACCATTCATTAAAATACATTGTTGATTTCTCACTGGAACTGTACTGTTTAAACTCTTCTAACCAAAGATTAAGAATTCAAAGTGTATATACCTCTCCAAGTGAACTAGTACAATCCTAACACCCATAAGTTCATGTTTCTAACTATAAACTCCAAATATTATCCTTACCTATCTGTAAAGGTGTTTTTTCTTTCTATTGACTGAAAACAAAACCCCTCCCTTGCCCAACCCATACATTACAAACACTAATTTGTCAATCACAAAATGGGTTAAACTGGTGGCCTTGATTACAAATTCAGATGTTGCAAATTTGAAATCTTCCTGCATCCAAATAATTTATATTCATTCCCCACAGGCAGCAGTGATGGTTCTTGGGATAAAGAAAAACTTCAGTCTCCCCTCACCCAAGGATCACAGGCCTCTGTTAACCACCCCAGCTTGCCTGGACAGCATAACCTTCCAGTTAGCCATCCTCTCAACCCTCTTCAACAGAATCACCTTCTGCCAAATGGTACGGGTTGACATCTTTCAACACTAACATCAATAGTTTTCAAAATCCTGTCTTTCTATTATGTTTAGTTAAATAGGCTATGCAAAATAAAAAATGTGGTTAAAACTGTTATACTTCAATTAAAGTATTCAACAGTGGAAGTAGGAGTCATAAAAAAATAAAGAAACAAACACAGTAAACCTGATACTTAAATAGCTATTAACCTGTGCATCAGTGTTATAATTATTGCTAACTCACCTTGCCGCAAGTATTAAAACGGACAATATAACAAACAACAATTGCTTAGCAATGATATGGTACAACATTACACTGATCTGAACAAACTAAGGGGCCTGTTAGTCTCTCCCTCTGCATATAAGACCTCCATGGATACTAGAGGGAATTACACATGGACAAAAAGTGAACAGATTCATGTTAATTGCTCTATACTGAAATGTTGGAAGAGTTCATTTTTGAACACATTTGGTGCCAAGCATTTCAACATATTTTGCTCATAAGAAAATATATTCCTAATAGTCAATATTTAAAAAACATCATAAACCAATATTTCCTGCCTTTTGTTTTTTTTCTTAGGCCTGGAACTTCCTTTTATGATGATGCCCCACCCATTAATTCCTGTCAGCCTACCTCCTGCATCTGTCACAATGGCCATGAGTCAGATGAACCACCTTAGTACCATTGCAAATATGGCAGCAGCAGCACAAGTACAGAGTCCCCCATCCAGAGTCGAGACATCTGTTATTAAGGTAAACATCTAGAAAAATATCTGTGATACTAAATGAATTTCTTCACAGCATGGTACCTTATTAATGTAAGGCTGTTCTCATCAGATGTCATAAGGTAAGCAGTCATAATGGCAAAGCTTGGTCAGTGTTTGGAAGGGAGGGCTCCAAAGAAAACCCCCTTTACTGTAGGAATTGATTTTGGGAACTGAGTATTATGTTGGGAACTGAAAATTCTGAATACTGAGTACTGAATCAGTGCTCCAGTTCCACAGTTGAAGTTGCCATTTGTCAGGTGAGATATAGATACTGACTACCCATGGTCAAAAAAGATCTCATGCCACTTTCCCAAGAAGCTGGAGGTAAAATCCGGACCCTATTGAAGTCAGTGAGTCATTGTCATTGACTACAGGGGGGCCAAGATGACACCAATCCTGGTGTTTATGGCAGATATTCCCAGCTGGAAGTCTGAGTGCCAGAACTAAAGTGACTAATAAATTCATTGAAGAACATCTCGAGGTGCTCTCTCACTATGGGTTGAGCATGCTATCTTTGTAGAACTCTCACCACTGCCTCATTCAGAAATAGAATACAGGTCTAGTAGAGTTGAGTACTGACCTGACAACCCCCAGGCCAGTATTGTAGCACTGTACAGAAGTCTGAATACTAATAATACTAATAATAACTTCCGTGCATCATAGGGATTAGTATAGCACCTACAAAAAAGCATCTGGGTATTTCCCACTTAAATTAGGTCTGCATCTCAAGCTCTCCAGTGGATTTCCTGAAGTCTTCTCCCTTCCTTGGTGGAGGATGCTTTACTTGTATTATGCATGTATTCTATCCCCTAATATTCAAACTATACAGTTTGATTCACCTGATATTTACTTAGATATCTCCATTTTACCTACTATTCTTCCTTGATTCTAATAAATTAGACACAAAGAGTATGTTCCTGTTTGGATAAAGAGAAAATGAGCTGATCAGAATATATGAGAAATACTGAATGTGTGCTTGGAGCACTGCTGGGCAACCTACAGCCCATGTCAAGGTAATCCACTGGCGGGCCACCATTTACTTTGTTTACAGTTGCATAGCCGCCCACAGTGCCTAGTAGCCACGTTTGCCATTTCCAGCCAATGCTACCAGTTGCAGGTAGCAGTGCAAATGTAAACAAACTGTCTTGCGGCCTGCCATTGGATTATCCTGATGGGCCGTGTGCGGCCCCTGGGCCACAGATTGCCCACCACTGGCTTAGAAATCTTCTCCTCCAATTTAATGGGTTTCTTATTTTACAGGTTAGAGTGCTGCATTCTAATTTGGCAAACCTCAAATTTACAACCCTACCTCTTGACTAAACTTTGGGGCCAGATTGTCAGCAGTTCCTAAAAATGCCTGTGCGAGTTTTGCAGGCACAACATTGTGTATACAGAAAACAGATTTGTATGCATAATTTTATATTGGGTTTTACTGACCCACTGAAGATCTTCCCCTTAATTCAATCCCCATGATACAGAAAAAATGATCAAACCCAAAACAAGGGCACTAATAGTTTTGTCAATCTAGGTGTTTTAGGTGACCTATAGGAACCTGGGTTTGTTGAGATATTTGATATAAACATGCTGTTCTTGTACTTCCTCATTTTCTCATTTGCTATGCCATGACAAGCTTGGAATCATACTGAATCATACAATTGCAAGTGCCTTTGAAGAGAAAAATAAAATGTATTTTAAACTCCTTTAAAAGCCACTAAATCTGTATTACTGCACCCAGGGCCACTAGTGACAATGTAACTTGTACCATTCATTGAAACATTTGGGATCAAATGCAGCAACCTCAGAAAGTGAGAGAGTAAATAGGGTGTCAGAAACTAATAAGGCTGTGTCTACACCACATTGCAATGCAGACTATGGGGGTATAAATTGCAGAGTGTACCAAAGTGTTGTGCACTAACTGCCTTGTGTTGATGCTGCTGGCACAAACTGAAATGTAGTTCACAATAATGTAACCCTGTCTGAAGGAGGATTATATTAACACAAACTAGATACCTTTTAGTTCATGCCAGCAATGTCCATACAGGACTTCTGCAATTCATACCGCCATAGTCTCCACTGTGATGCAGTGTGGACAAACCCTTAATAAGGCAATTAGGACCAGGCCTACATATGGCTTTAAAAGTTAGGCTGCATCTTTTGTCCTGGTAGGCATGACGACAGCAGAAATCAGCATTGGAATCATGGTGCTTGCAAATGCATCTGAGACAACAGGCATGGTGCGGTGGTGACCATTTTGAATCTATCCTGTCATTTCACTCATGCTGCCATGCTGCTAACTCTCACTGCCTAGTAGCATGGTGATTTCTGCCATTCTGTATGCTTTGTTTTTCACTAGAATGGCAATTAGCAAGAGGTACATGATGCCAGAGCTATTCCCTGGGACATATTAGGTGTATATTTCATCCTACATTTATTTTCTAAATTTAAATCATGATCACTGCTTATTACATAGGTATATGGTAATAAATATAATGACATCGAGAACATGATGAGCACACACTAGCTGACACAGCATTTTGTTTGCTCATGTGGGAGTCTTGATATATGGTGTCCAATGTTCTTAGTTTTTTGCATCCTTAACATGTCATAGTGTCTTCCTTACTTTTTATTATCTGAAGTACAATATCACAGTTTATATATAGCAGTGGGAAAATTGATCTCCATCTGCTTTTGACATTCAAAAAGTAAATGTTCTATTTTTTAAGCTTGAACAAATTGGCCTAAAGTAGTTAGTAAACTCTGTAAAGCTGGGTGGCCAAGTTACCGTGAGTGTAACTCGGTGGGACTTAGATGGAGAGTAAAACTATAACCAATACATTTTAAACTTCTAGCCCCATCCCACTAAAATCTCTTTATATTGCTCTGTGCCATCATGAATTCCATAGCTTGCAAGATAATACATTGTAGCATCAAGGGTATCCAAATAAATGAGGCCAGGCTATCTTGTCTTTAAAACGAACAAGTTTTTTAATCCAGCCGGACTCCTCACACATTGATGTATGTCTCCCTGACGCCTAAATACAAGCACTTCCACCCCAAGAACACTTTTTCATTCTCTTTCCAATCCCCAAGCCTATTTTCAATTGCACCCAAGCTATCTGGGGAGAGAAGCCCATTACAAATGAAGGCAAAGATTTTTCAGATGGGATCTAATTTTCAGTGCCCCAATTTTTGGGTGCCTAACTTGAAACATCTTAAAGACAAATAGTTTTCCACTTGTCACTTGAAAATTACTAGTAAATTTTAAAAATCTTGACCTTTTTATGTGTGTGTGTGGGGTGACCTGCATAACTCATTCCAGAGGAAATCAGCCCCCCTATATTCATGCTATTAAAACCCTCATAATAACTGTCGAATTTTGTGTGGCTCCATGTGACATTTTATGCAGATTATTTAATGAGACAATTTGCATATTTATGTATAATTTGCATATAGTTTTTTATGCCATCTTTAAAAAAACATGTGGATTTATGTTATTTTTAAAAACGCCTAAGTGACTTATGGCTGAATTTCCATTTTCAAAAAGGTCTTGAGTCACTTAGGTGCTTTTGAAAATATTGCCCTTATGGTTTGTGCAGCTCTGGTTACTGAAGCCATTGGTTTATCTACAGGGCAGCAGGGCAACCTTTCCCACACATCACCATGTCAACATGCCTCAACCCTGATTTGGGGGACCTTCCTCTGTAAGTCACAGAGGCAGTTCAGTCTCCATGGCCTGTGAAGTTCTTGGCCTCTGCTGAATCTGCCAATTTATGCAAAGTGTGGTGCTGAGTTTGTGATGTGGGAGCTCGTCTCATACAAGGAGCACCAAATGTTCATTAGATAGGTGCAGTTTTTAATCCCTATTGAGGTGAGCTGGATTCATGATGGTAACCGACAGGAAAAAGTCTCTGAGGGTCACTTGCAATGTCCTGAGTTCCAGTTCCCTAATATGTGTTAATGTTACACCCTCAAAAGGGAAGCTTGTTTTCTGTAAAGATAAGTTTATCATATCAAATTCTGATCTCTTAGAAATCTGCACAGTCAGGGTACTGTCTTCAGTCTTGTCAGACAAACCCTGCGATATGTGGCCCACTCTATTCTTAAAGCAAAATCTCCCATTAACCAAAATACAGACACTAAAATACAGTAATAAAACAAATATTAACAGAACGTATAAATTCACTCTTAAATATAATAGCTTGTTATATAAAATATTTTCAACAGGAGTGTAAGGACCCTAAATAAATTTGCATATATTCCCTCCACCCCCAGTTGGTCATCAGGCAAGTTTGAGCCCACAAGAAAGAAAAGAGAACAAACCAGATGTGACACACTACTCATCACTCTTAATGCATTACTGGAAGGTGCTTAGATACTATGGTGATGAGAGCAGTAGAATAACCTACATGGAATAGACTAGAACTTTCAGATCCCCTGCACGACATTCTACCATTTAATCTATAACAGTCCTGATAATGAAGATATGCTATCCTCCTTTATGAGTAGTAGCCCATAGAGGGAAACACACTTTGTCACTGGGTCACACAATTATTTCTGAATTAGCACTAGAATGTTGGGTGTCAGGATTTTTCTGTTCCCTTCCTGCCTCTGGAAACAGAATATGGCCTAGTGTAGCCAAGTGTAACAACACATTTTTATGTCATCTGCAGGGATTTAACCTGAAATCCCCAGATCTTAAAGCATGGGTTGTGGTTTAATCACTAGAGAGGGACAAACATCTATACTGTGTCAGTATGTGTTGGACAAACACATAATTTGGACCATTTCTTTCAAAAACTCATGTGGGAAAGCTGATAAGATGTGGGTGTCTCATCTTAGAGACTTGGGTTTTGTTCCCAGCAATGATGGCTCCAACCTCTGAATTATCTTATGTGTAAAATGAATGCATTATAATTGCCTACTCTGAGGTTGGAACATTAGGCCTAAGTTAATAACGATTGTGAAGTGCAGAGAAATAGTAAGAGCATTCCATAGGTGATATGGGATTAGAACTCGTGGTCACATAGCTCAGTATACTTTCTTCAGTGTGCATCACAACATCAGACAGTCCCCATGTATGTACTTATGCCACTTGCAGAGATAATATATATGAAATAAATTGCTGAGCATGTGATGCATATATTTGTGTTCCACAGATTCAAGCTGTTAAAAGTTTTATACTGCCCCATCATCTAATCCATATTTCTCTATAAGAGATGGTAAATAGGTGACAAATAGGCAGATAATTTATGCAGGTATGACACGGTTTATTTTAATATTATGGATATAGATTGTTTAGGAAGTAATTATAATCATGGAAGCAAAAACTATGATATATCTCTGTAGTGGCATTATGGTTCTATCACAATGCTGTATAAGCTTCTTATACTGCTGTGTCATGATGATCGTGGAGTGAGCTCTCAGACACCCATTTTCCTGCTGGTGCACACTTTACCATGATACTAACAGGAAATATGGAATCACAGCATCTCTCAGCCCCTCATGATAATTTTGCTGGAGAGTCACATGTGTGGTTATTAAATCTAGTGGTTAAAATTTGCACATGGGGCGCAGCAACTTTCCATTCACACACGGGGTCCCAAAGCCATTCACTCAAATTCATCCTGGCCATCCTTCCATCAGATGGAGGGGCAGCCTGGTCAAATTTCAGTGAAAATTCATGTTTGCAGTGAAATTGCAAGAAAACGGTAAATAGCTTTTGGCATAGGAGCAGTGGCAAAATAGCCTCTCTTTCCAAACTGCCTTTGAATTTGGTGAGACAACTGACGGGGCGGCCAGGCCAAATTTCAGTGAATGGAGTTGTGACCTGGCGCATGGAGTTGCATGTCTCACTAGCACTCTTGGTTGCTGAAGTTGAGAAATACTGCTCTGGAAACTATTATTGTATGTGCTTTTAAAAGGTTTCCTCACCTATGCACAGACAGACAGCAGGATCAAAGGACTGATTTATTTAAAGTAGATTCCCCTTGATTGGAACCAATGTATTAATGACCACATTTCCATCTGGATTACATTGGAGAGTCCCGCTTTGTAAGGAGGAGAGACTCCAAGAGAAAAATAAGCTGGCTGGGACATGATTCAAAAAAGGTTGAGAACCCCTGTTCTAGTCTCACTTGCAGTAAAACAATTTTTTTAAACATTAAGTGTATAAATTATTTCTCCCTGGCCTTAGAGTAGCAGCTGGTGTTTGGAGGGTATGGAGCTTGGGGGTTTTGTTTGGGAGAATGGCTACTGGCAGTCTACTCTACTCCGAGTGGAGGCAAAGAAACTCTATGATTTTAGCTAGTGTCTTTATGGCGCATGCAGGTAGTGGTTAAAGGACAAACTCTCTGAGCAAATATTAGCGCCCAGCACTGGCAATGTAAAGAGTATGTACAATAGCATGCTACAAGAGAAATAATATCCTACTGCTATTGTGAGAATAGATACAGCCTAAAAGGAATGTGATTTTGTGAGGTGGGAAAACTCAAAACTACGGTTTCTGTTTCTTAATATTGATGCTAGAGGGACGAACAAACATCACAAACTATTATTCGTTGTCAGAAAACTACTTTTTATTAGAATTTATGTTTTTTCTTTCTCTACATTTTAAGGCTTTCTGGTTTTACTTTAAAAGAAAAGGAGTACTTGTGGCACTTTAGAGACTAAGAAATTTATTTAAGCATAAGCTTTCGTGAGCTACAGCTCACACACAGCTGTAGCTCATGAAAACTTATGCTCAAATAAATTTCTTAGTCTCTAAGGTGCCACAAGTACTCCTGTTCTTTTTGTGGATACAGACTAACACGGCTGCTACTCTGAAACCTGGTTTTACTTTCTCTCTCTTCCTGTTTCATTTTTTTTCCACCCAAGCTTTCATTTGGTTCTGTCTCTTTGCCTTTGACTGGAGATGGCCTTAAGTGGGTTGTGAACCTAGTAGGTTTTTAAATTCAGTTTTCTAACCTAAATGTCAGAGGGTATTTGAAATTAGACAAAACAAGTTCACCTTTTTCTCATTAACACAGTCTTTGAATATTGGAAGGAGTGGAGCAAATTTCTACTCTTGTACATACAAGGTAATTCAATGAACTTCAGTAGAATTGTTCTGGACTTACAGCACTGCTGTAACTGAGATCAGAATTAGCCTGGTAGATACTAGGTCCTGAAATGATAAACATCTTGGTTTCTTGTAGATGAGACTTGATTTTGTGAACAGTGCCAACCTAGATGACTTGCTGACCTTTTCCTCCAATTCACCAAGTCCACAATCAGTGTTATCTGTAAACTCACAAAGCTTCAGATGCCATTCCATTACTGGGCAATATTACACTTCCAATTGATAAGAAGTTGGAATAAAACTGAGACCACATGATAACCAAATATTTAAACCATGATAAACTGCTAAGAAGATCAGACAGAGACAAAATTGTAAGGGAAGTATTGAGAAATGAACAAGTGAACAGATACCTTAGATTTGGTAATGGCCAGTTTAAGCACAAGTCTTTAGAATTAAATTCCAGAAGTTTGCGTTGTGCTCTTTGAAACATGAGATGAACATTAGATGTCCTTTTTGTAATGGAATATTTAGATATATGAGTTAGATGAATAAAAGAAGTGCAGCAACAAGCAGGGACAGCAGATTGTGACAGCAATGAATCACACTGAGTATGACATCTGTGACCTGGGGATGCTTTAGACATGAGGTGGCTTTTATCACCTGTTCATGGCTTCAAAAGGCTCAGCTTGTTAGAAGTTTCAGTATATCAGATGGCTACAGTTTTCAGTGTGAACAGAAAAATGCATGAAAATATGAAGGATATTGTGAAATGTATACCTCCTATTAACATTGACTTACGATAATTCTGTGTTGTAACGTTTAGAAAATAGCAGCAGACCAGTATCAAAAACTGCATTGTATCAATTCAGTATGTATTCACATATATATTTATAATATATATTATTTAGAGCCAAGAGTTACAGTAGAAAACAATTGCACTGCAGATTGAAAAAGTGACACAGTAATTTTCCTAATATACAAAAAACTCCAGACTATAATTACTCTGCCACTCCCCAAATATGCTGCAGTTTCATGTGTCCTCTGCTGAGGCTTGCCGTGTTTTACAGGATCATATCACCCTCTCACCCAGGACTAGAACTCAATCAGCAAAATATTTAGCCAAGATGGCTGATACGAAGTACAAATTTTCCTTTGATTTTATAGTATTTGTCCCCCAGTAACTTCAATATTTCATTTTAATTTAAGACTGTTGAGTCTATGTTTCAATTAAGCTGTGGTCTTAAAAATTGTGTTACTATTTAATTTTATTTTCACACTCTTTTTCTTTTATTTTTTCCACGTTTGCATCATATATTCTTGCTGACAAGTCTACAACAGAAGGAGAAAGGGAAGGAAATGTGCTATAGTCATCCAGAGCTGAAAAACTACAACAACAGTATACATTTAAATTTCTCAGATACAGGCACTTTTTACCTCAAATTTGAAGCACCTGCAGAATTCCATTGTATTGTGGCTTTTCTATATGAGGTCACATGGTCATGAAATTCTGCGGAATAGTCACTCAGTAGTTTGTAGGGTCAATGTGTTTCATCAGCAAAACATATAGATACATTTCCCAGCCTAGGGATAGTTTATGTGACCTGTTGCTTAAAATAAAGAAAAGACTGCAAAGTGTGATTCTGATGGTGCAACAGTATGGAGAGCTTTGATGCCAAAAACTGTTGACCACCTAGAAGAGCAGTAAAGCAAAGCTGTTATAGATTATATTACCCTGTCTTAACTGACTGGAATCTGTGAGGTAATCCAAAAGGATATTGTATATTACTCCTCTACTCCCGAAATATGCTGCAGTTTCATTGGATTGTGCACATATAAAAGTGTGTGTGTGTGTGTGCACCTCTGTGTGTGTGTGTTTGTGTACTGTTATGCTTTGTGGTTCAACCCAGATCAGAAAGGGTTCTAGCAATACCTTCCCTGCCAACTCTGGGTGCCTTCAATGCTATGCTGCTGTGGCTCACAGACCTGACACCAAAAGCCAGCATACAGGCAGGCAGGTCACACCCCGGCTTCAAACACCCTGTGACTTTTTGAAGAGTGACCCCAACACCCGCCAAGATTCAAATTTCCCTTATATGGTCTCCCCTGACAATCTGCTGAGGTTCCCAGAGTTGTGAGTTTGGGTTACTGTGTTACCCCTCTTAGCCTCAGCAAGTGAGAATTTTGCTACTGCTAAGATGTGTTACAACTTCCTGATGCACAGCTTGTCTGCCTTGCCTGCAAAATCTTCAGGACTCTGTCAGTCCAAACTTTGTCTTGCAGCTAATAAACAGTGAATCCCAACTTCCCCAGAGATGTCTCCCTGTAGTGTCCAGCCATCTCCTGGAACACTCACAGAATTTATTAAGTTTGTTGCCTCTTTAAAGAGACAATACACTGTAGATCATTAATTTAACTGGAATTTGACATTTACTTCAATCACAGCACTGCATTAGTTTATAGTAAAAACAATAAAAGTTTATTTAACAAAAGGACATAGGATTAAGTGACACCAAGTACAAGGAATAAAGATAGAAAGGGTTACAAATAAACAAAAGTAAAATTATGCTTCTAACACTAAAACTTAATTTTAGCAAGTTATACTTTTTGCCTGAACAGGTTTCTCATCTATATATAGTTCCCAAAGGCTTCAACCCCCTTGACTGAAGAATCCAGCGTTCTGTGATTTCAAGAGCTCTGGTCCTTGAATCCTTCAAGTGATGGATAGCTATGTGGTTCTCTCCCCTTTCTTTTTATACTCTAGTTATAGTAAACCTTTGAAACCTATTCTTTGACAAATAAGCCGAGACAAAGCTTCTCTCACCTGCTGGGATATAGACATCATGCTATTTTCCCCAAGTTCTTTGACCCTGCTTCAGCAGGCAGGTAGGCTTCCTGGTATGCAATTTCCATTCCCCTGCTGATTTGTACGTAAATGGGGCTTCCATTGTTTTGATTCCACATAGATCAATTTACATTGGAGACAGGACAGATAGCTGCCTTCCATTCTTTCTGGGAGAAAAAATTCTTTCTAACTGTATTTGGTCACAGACTGTAAAGCATAATATCAGTGAGTATCCTAATTGCTCATTTCACAATAACGTTAATCACCAGTGTATTGCAGGCTTTCATAAATGACCTTACTCAATACACAATTATAATAGAGTAATATTGTACACAATCAGTTAATTTGATTGCTTATCGTTTGGGTTCAGACCCCCCGTCTTTGCAGATAAAATGCTATCTTACCCACTTGCTAGTTTGATGGCTTTATTTATCTTTATGTAAATATACCTTCACGGTTTGTGCCTGAGAACCATGCTGGTCAGACAAACAAATAAACTTTCCTTTTTCTAAGGTAGACTGGGCTTATTTATTACTTGCCAAACACATTTTCAGAATATAATTCTAACACACACACACACACACACATATATATATACATAACTCTTTGTATATGCCTTGTACATGCATCACACACGAATATTAATGATCAGTGAGATATTAGTGTTCCATTGGTAAATTACGTGCCACCTTTTGGGTATCTATCACAACAATAGTGTGTTAGGTGTGGTGCATATGACAGGGCTGATAAGAATTGCTGACACAGAGCAATGAACTGTGGGCCACTGTATCACATGTACATATAGTGAATGTATTGTAAATGTTTTATTTTACATTTTCACTGATAGGTGAAATATTAAATGTGGAATAATGCTAGAACTGGCACTATTATGATGAAAAAAAATAAAAGTAATCTTATTATCTATGCCTAGGTGTATGTAAAGTATAATTGCATCCAACCCCCCAAACAAACAAACTAACAAAAAAATTAAAAACTATGTTAAAGTATCATTATTAATATTGCAAAGTCAAGCTGTCAAAAGTTAGGAAATGCTGAGTCCAAATATGCTTTTCCAATCAAAAACAGCTTTTTAAAGGAGCCATATGGACCCATTCATAGGAGAAGCAAGTCCAATATAATAGCCAGGACTTATTATGAGAGCCCACAGAAGTCTGGACTTTGTCCCATGAGGCTTTGTGGCATTTTCAAGAATGGTCTGTCTCATTGTTCAATGCTAAATGCCCCTTTTCCTCTATTTTAGTTTTTACGAGTGTACCTCCACCAGGAGACAGTGCTTGGATCTTCCCTTATATCAGGTTGGAATCCTGCAACTCTCCTTCTTTGAGTCTGGGTTCTGTAGTGCAATCTATGCATCAACTGTGATTCCTCAGTAGGGCCAACTGTGTTCGAGCCCTGCAAGTCTTCCCTTTGGGAACTAAGTCCAGTGTGCAAATACAGTTAGCCAAAACAATCCTTGCAAATAAAAGTATTGTTTAATCTAAATAGTAAGAGCACAGTATGACAAGAGCAAAAGGATTTCAGCATAATTTATAGTTTACATATATCTGTCTTGCCTACAGCTTGGGTAGGCCTAGCTTATCCAGACATCCCCACTTCTAGGGACTGGGGTTCCCTCCACTTCCTCACAGTCCCCGTGTCTCTCTGTTCTCCTGTTTTTCAAAGGTTCCCTTTTTGTCCACACCAAAGTTCTTTGTCTCCCTGTGTCTCATGAACCTGGTCAAATCAGTTTGTGGCTCATTAGAAGGATCAGAGATGGACTTCAAAGTAGTTGTTTCTCTGTATTGTCTTTTAAGTACTGCAAAATAGGTGGCTATCAGAAGCATCTGTTCTTTTTCAAGTAGTGTCCCTATGGGCACTCCACTGTAGGTTTAGGTGCACCCCTGAACCACTAATTGGAGATTTTTGGTAGCAGTGTCCCTTGAGCCCGCACATGTGCTCTCTCTCCCTTGTGCTCCCCTCCAGGCTATCTAGCACTGTGCAGGGGAACTCCCCTCACCTCCTTCTCAACTGCCTTTGGCCTGGAACAGAGGGAACAGTCATCCCTTCCTTATCTGCATCATTAACATAAGTAATAGTTGTTTTTGTTTCTTTTGTTTTCCTTAATAGTTAGTGTATCCTTTTTTTTTTTTTACTCCTTTTAAAGGGGAAAAAAAGAAGAAAAGAAAGAAAAAGAACTTTATTTCCTGCCCTGTCTGGGGGTATTCTCCCCTTTCTCTGGGCATTTAGTAGACTCTAAGTTTTTTCAGTTAAAACTAAAACAAAAAACAAAAAAAAAGAAGGAAAAGAAGAGGAGCAAAGAAGACCTTTTTTCCTGCATTCCTCACTGCTATAGGATGATAATTCCCCCCCTCCCCCCGCTCAGGGGCACGCATGAGTGTCCCTGCTCCAAGAGGAGCATCTCCTGTAAGGAGTCGATTCCTGTAATGGCCAGACACTCTCATTGTGTCTGGTGCTAGGAGAGCCTCACAGAAGTGCTTCACCTGCCATAGCTAAAATGTCAGTCTCGCAAGAACTGGGAGCTGAAGTTAAAACTCCTCCTTATGGTAAAGGCACTTCGGTCTCCAGTGGACTCTGATGTTGACCCCATATCATTCCCGCAGCCCTTAACTTCAAAGGGGATGGAGTCATGAAAAAAACAGCAAACTCCCCCTATCATGAAAAGGGCTCCAAGTAATTGGCCAGCAAGAGGGGCTTCCCAGTGTGGTTACCTTGGTACCAACGGCACCAGCAACTCTGAAGCACGGTACCCAGAAGGGGGCCTCCACTGTGAGCTCTGCTCTCTGCGGTACCAGCTGCACTGCCTGGAGAAGCCAGGGGCTCTGGCACTTAGGCTTTTAAGCAATGGTACCCTCCCCTAAGGAGACAGACAATTACCATACAGTCTCTAAAAGAGTGGCACAGAGAAAACCTTTTTATCAGGTGCGACAAAACTCACATCTAGGGAGTGCTCTGCACCTTCCCAACCATCGGTACTGACAATATACCACAGACACTGCTCTGTGGTACCAAGTGAGCCCATGGTACCACAGCAGCTCTGGTACCCTGGCAACCTGATGGTTGGGGAAGAACTGCAATCCCCATTACTCAGTACCTGGGCCCTGTTACCGAGCACATCCCGGCACCCAGGATTGCTCTTGCACCAGGCCATGTACTGCCAATACCCCAGTCAACACCGCTCTTAGCCAGAGATGAGTCTGACAGTGGCCAGAAGGAGGTCATTTCCCTGGCCCCTCATAGCCCACCATCACAATACAAAGGTCCTCCCCAATTCCATCGGGCCAACCCACAAATGTGATATGGGCCCTTAGGGGTAACCCCACCGCCCATGCCTGCCCTCCTCTCACCCAATGGCCATATTGCAATCCTTGGGTGACATACACACACATGTCGCAGCTGTCCAGTGTCTCTCAGAGAGAGTCCACCAGACTCCTACAGCCTTGCTGTTCAGAGTCCTTTCTCCTCATGTCCACCAGTTGAGCCTGTACTGCCTCCCCCCCCCATCACTACATGATCATATTAAGAACTTTCTGCATTTTACCAAGAGGGTGGCAGATGAGCTGCAGATTCCCCTACAGGAGGTGGCATATACATATCACAAGTTGGTGGATATTCTCCACACCTCCTCTTCATCCAGAATTGCCCTCCCAATTAATGAGTCAATTCTAGATCCTACCAAAGTCATCTGGCAGACATCAGTCTCCATCTAACCAACTGGCCACAGAGCCAAAAATAAAAATAATTTTAAAAAAGATGACCTATTCAAGTCCATTGAGACACAGTGCGCATGCTCTCTCTCTCTTTCTCAAATATTATCTGATAAGGAAAAAGGCTGGGTTATTCTAGGAGTCACCAAAATAAGTATAGAAAAGATTCAATAATCTTTGAATGATAAGAATCTAGAAACAAGAAGCAACGATTCCAATGGAGCTACTCAAAGACAAGTTATTAAAGCAAAAATCAAAACCAACAAACCACAACTTTTGTTGTAAACAGAAGAGGGGGAGATAACCAAACAAGTATGTATAGAATCAGTGAAATTTTGCCAAAGTAAAGACAGTAAAAAAGCAGATCAGGTTAATTCTAGCCCAATCAGTTTGCGGGGATTAAAGAAGGAATTTTTACAAATATATCAGGAGGAAAACGTATTTTAAAAATATTGTCGGCTATGATGTTCTTTGGAGAAGAAAATAGGTCCATTAATAAAAAGTTGTGGAAATGAATGACAACTGAAAAATGGCTGAAACATGGATTTTTATTTTTAATTGGTCTTATTTTGGTTAAAAAACTGTCTTCAATAAGAAAAAGAAGAAAAAGAAAATGTTCAGATTATCCAGAAGTGAGGGAAATCCTATTTAAATAGTGATATTGTATAAGAAAGGGGAGAGATGGAAGATGTAAATATATGCTAGTCAGTTATCCAGATGATACAATCCTATTATAGGGTATTAAGGGAGTTAGCAAATTAATAGCTTTATTGAAACTTTAAGAATAACCCTTGTTGTTTAGGGTTTTCTGAAACTTTAGGTACAAACTAAAGGGAAGATGAAACACTACCCTGTAAAACCAAAAATCATTGTATGTAGGTGTCACAAAGTCACAAGGCCTAGTCTATGCCCCAGCTTGTCACCAGTCTCCTGGAAGGAACTCCTTTTAGTACACCAGGCCCCAAGGAACCACACAGTTCCACTAGGACAAGCCTGTGGCATCCAAGATTCCAAAACTGGGCTGTCAGCACCAGCTAACCCTATCTCTCTGGTTCTCTGCAGTGAATCCAGCCAAGCCAGAGTCCTGCAGGAGGCTTGTACTGTGTCCCTTTAGTGTACAATGCTCTCAGTGAATATTTACAGTGCAACTAGCAGCCTTTTCAAAACATGGTAACCATTTATTAGTCACTTGGCTATAGAATCTGAAATTCCTTTGTAACCTAAGAGAGGCAGAAGTTAAGCCATAATCTACCCCGATCAAACCAGTGTCATGATGAGCCAGCCAAACTGTGATGGACTTCGTCTCTTGATCTCTCTGTCTCTCTTCCTCCCTCCACTTGTCTGGGGTTTCCTATTGTTAAGCATTTGATGGTTCAGTCATTGGTAATTGCTTTGTCTTTCTGTGGGGGTTGATTTGGGGTTGGTTTCAACCAGTTGTTTAATGACCCTGTTCATTCCATATAGACAGCCAGTAATACCCATACCCATACCTGTGCTGTTTTAGAAGGAGACTTAAAATTGTTGTACAATGCAAAGTGCAGAGGCAAACTGTGGCACACATAGGATTCATAAAAAATATTACATAAAATTCCCACATTGTCACACTGGGGTTGAGGAGATAACCAAGGAACTCATTTATACTCCTCTGGTGAGTTCATGTGCATTTTGAAAGAAAACTGTTTCAGGAATACTTCTCCCATGGGTCTGGGAAAGATCAATAGGCATTTGCAAAAGAAATAACAGGTGACTGAGGAGTAACAGGTCTTTACTTTGGTCATTGCAGAAGAGATCAAAATAGTGTCCTTGCAAATGAAAGGAAATCAATGTCCCCTTTCAGAGAGGTCTACATATTGTAGAGAACTTACAAATTAAAAGTTGAGGATTCACTGAAGAAAGATAATTTATATGTCCATCCCTTTCTTCAACACCAGATGCTCCAATCTGAGAACATGAAGTAGAGAATGATTGGTTGTTGGGTTTTTTTTTTACTTCAGTTAGGGCAATCAACAACTTTTTCTAAGGAACCTGCTCTTACAACCTGTTCTCAACCTCAAGACAATCAAAGTCTTGAGCAGCCAGCCATGGGAATGGAATGGGCCTTGCTTTCTCCCCATTTCTACAAAGGTTTTAGTGCCCTTGACTTGGGGGGAAGAGCATTGCCATAGTATCAACTGACTGAGGACAGAAAAAGAGTACCACTGAAAGAGCAGGACTCTCTAAACAGGAGAAAGGTGAAAATTATCCCACACAATGAGGACTATGCAAACAAAGGGTCCAAGAGATGAATGATCAACCAGACTGGAATGATGGAAGAAGACACAAGGGAGAACCCTAAATAGAAGGGACACTGAGCAGAGATGCCCTGGAAATTTAGGAATTTGCATCTAAAATGTTGACTGGCAGTTGCTAAGGTTTAAGGGAGAGTCCAGAACAGGGTAGAAACTCTCTTGACACATTCAGTAGTACACCAGGGACTACATGGAGGAAATCCCCTCTTTCTCTGATCTGAAACTGGGGAACTGGGCAGATTAACATTTTTTTCTAAAAGAGCATGGATTTCTGCTTCCAGGAAATTACAATGCTAAAGGGCAACGTTATTGGGCAAAAACCTCAAGTGACAAGGGCCTAGAAGAAGTTTGATTATATACTGACCCATCTCCTTTTCCTACCTTCTGAGGAGGAGCAGGGACCAACCTCATACAAATTGCTTGAGGTGCCCTCTCTTGGAATGAAGAGGAGGTCTGCAAGTACAGGAGTTGAGGCCTGGAACAACTAAATTTCAGTAAGGGTGCTTTGTGGCAGGGATCTAGAGGAAGAGTTCTGGTTATTCCTGAGAGGATGAGATGGAGCTGCTGGATCAAAAGAACTGCCTGCAAAAAAGGAGAAGAGGGCTGATGAAACTCCTTTCTGTGAGAACTGGAATAGAAGGAAGAAGGCAAAGATGAAACAGAGCAGAGGAGCCTTCCTTGTGGGACTCCCTTCATCCAGCTTGGGGAGAGGTGACAGGATGGAAGGTCTCGCAGGGTTATTTGGAGTGCTCTGGGACAAAAATGGAATGAGTAGTGATTCTAGGGGTTTCATCATAACCTCATAAGTCCTGTAAAACAAGAGACTGTACCTTTTCATGTCCTTTGGAAATAATACTATATACAAAGATAATGTGGAATGTGACCTGTTCTTGATCCTGTGGCATGGAGGCAGACAGGAAAATCTAGATCCTGAAAGGAAACTGTGCTTTGAGAGTCTTTTTCCCATTTATCAGAAGCCACATGGAGGAGGGCAGAGGGTACCAGGAAAATGTTTCAATTAATTAATTAATTAAAACGATGGGAAGATTTTATCGTGAAAAGGCATGGCCATACATGGAGAAGGAAGGCCAGGATAAGAGAAGAATGGAAGACATCTTATGATCAGCACAATCTATGTGAGAGTTGAAGGACTGATTGATCAAGGTGATCAATTAATTTTAAAGAGACTGGATATTGTGAGTCTGAAACTTCTAATACCAGGGAAATAAAGGTGTGGGAAAGGATGATCTATCTCCTCTGGGGTGAAAGACAAGTGCTTTCTGGTGGGAAGATTGTGGGGCCAAACTTTCAAATGAGGTCAGTACAAGAATTTCAAATGCTCAGGATCCACAACTGGGACCAGATTTTTAAGAGTTAAGTTCCCATTTAGGCATCAGAATAAGGATCAGATTTTCAAAAGGGTATTGCACCCAGCAGATCCCATTGTGACACTTATAACTAGCTCTTTTGAAAATCTGACCTCTTATTTTGGTGCCTAAATGAGAGCTGAGCTATTTTGAAGAGCTGTCCCTTAGTGTATTTGACTTTAGGGGTGCTAGTAGGCAAAATTATGAAGTACTACTAATAGGTAATAGTTTAACATGTGTCCTAAAATGGCCAGTAGCAATACTCAGTTTTACAGGTACATGAAGCAAATGCTAAATAACGAAAGTAGAAGAGAAATCTGTCTGCATGCTCTGAGATAGAGGGTCATGGTCTAATTATAAAGTAGGAAAGGTGACCGTTTCTTTTTAATATATTTTATTGGCTTTCTGTAATCCAGTACAATTTTGTGGTCATAGGTTTTTAGAAATGCCATTGGATTGGTGGTTCTTGCTCAACAAAGTTGATTCACTTTTTGGGTAGAACTAGAAAACGAATGCTTGAAGTGAAAGTAATACATATAATGGGTCAGCAGATCACAGGAGGGAAGATCTGTGGCCATTAAGGAGATGGTTATAGCTGCCTGGTCTTTTGCATGAAGGTTTCTCTAACATGTGCCAGCTAGCAATGTTCTCCAAAGGACCATCTACCAAAAGGAGATTGCTGGAGTTCACAGCACTGCAATGACATACAATCTCTCCCTGCCCTTGACATGCTTCCACTGGGCCCCTGACTGTTCTGTTTAATGGGTAGCAAGTTTAATTAATGGGTAGCAGGTTTAAAACAAATAAAGGGAAGTTCTTCACTCAGCACAGTCAACCTGTGGAACTTCTTGCCTGAGGAGGTTAAGAAGACTAGAACTATAACAGGGTTTAAAAGAGAACTGGATAAATTCATGAAGGTTAAGTCCATTAATGGCTATTAGCCAGGATGGGTAAGGAATGGTGTCCCTAGCCTCTGTTTGTCAGAGGGTGGAGATGGATGGCAGGAGAGAGATCACTAGATCATTACCTGTTAGGTTCACTCCCTCTGGGGCACCTGGCATTGGCCACTATTGGTAGACAAGATACTGGGCTGGATGGACCTTTGGTCTGACCCAGTATAGCCATTCTTATGTTCTTATGAAAGTTCCTGGTGAGAGGTCAGGACTGGCTTTGGAATCCTTAGCTATGAGTCTATGACTTGGACTTAAATGACTCAGAGGTAGTAGAGTTTGGAAGAGAATCTTCCGCAATATATTTGGCTTTTAGTAAAGCTTCTGGTATGCATTGTACCAGTGGTGGGCAACCTGTGACCCGCACACAGCCCATCAGTGTAATCGACTGGCGGGCCGCCAGACAGTTTGTTTACTTTTGCACAGCTGGCCGTAGCTCCCAGTGGCTGTGGTTCACCATTCCCAGCCACTGGGAGCTGTGGGAAGCAGTGCGAGCCACATTCTGGCTACAGGTTGCCCACCACTGCATTAGACACACAAAGATTTTGCCACTGGAAAATGTCCCTCTTTTATAGCAATGGTTGGAACACTAATGCAGACAGGGTGGCAGCCACAGCCTGCAGCTTGGTCTATTCTTCAGTGGAGTTGAATTGATAAGGGATGGGCATACATTTTAGAAAAAAAAATGTGTAGACACTGCCTAGGTGACATTCACAAGGCCCTGGAAAGAGTCACTGTCAGAGCCAGGATTAAAATTCAGAAAGTTTTGACTCTTCTTTCTCTAATTTAGACCTATTGGTCAGAAAGTGGTATTTCACATCAGTCAAAAGACAGCTATGATAGTGTATTTTGCTGAAGTCGAGTCTGATTTATTAACTGAACATGTTTTTATAATTTCCTTTTTTAAAAGTTTTTAAAATAAAGTGCTTTTGAAATGTCATTTTACCTAAATCCATCTTTTCTCCACAAACACCCTGGTGAAAGGATAGAATAACATTCCAATATTGGTATTCCAGCACCATTAGTTTATTAGCATGCCCTTTTTAGAGCAAGGGAGTATTTAAATTTATTATTACTAGCATTTCCATTTATTATTGCAGCTAGCTTTAATAAAGACAGAAAATTACAAGAGATTGTATATTATTGATTGTTGGACTTACGAAGCAAGACTGTAAAGCAGTGAGCTGAAGAATTACATTAGTAATACTCTTGCCTACTCATAGTTCAGTCCCTTGTCTGTTGAGGTTAAAGGGTATTCCACAAATGAACTGATAAACACAGTTTACATAGTTCCCTCATAGACTTTCTCATGCTATGTCTTATTACATGTGAATAAAACTCATTATCTGGTTTGTTTCAGTAATAATTATATTAGTTAGTCCTCTGCATTCCTTCTGCTGTCTCCATCTTATAATATATGCTGTAATAGCACACATAAATAAATAGGGTAAGCAAATTAAGTGGTTTAAATAAATTAATTTACTCTGAAACTCTGTATTCAAATCTTATATGCTCACTGGATTTCATTTTAATGAAACCCTTCAAAGACCAATATATTGTATGCCAAACAGTGACATTATATATTTAATTAAATGATTAAATATGGTCTGTTTCAATTTATAGTGAGTCTGTACACTGTGGATACTTAAATCCTTCTAAATCTAAAGAAATATATCTTCTGAGAACATCTGCATTCTAATCCTCCACTTGACTACTCAGTTCATGGGCATATAAACACAATCAATCTCATAATAAGCCTAGAGCTATGATGCAGTTAAACTTTCCTCATCAATGTTTTTAACTTAAACAATAGAGACTATTAAAGTGGAATCCACTTAAATGTCTTGATATATTGTTCTAACAGGTCCTCACCCTCTCCATTAATAGGCCCATTGAGTCCCTGTGCAACCACAACAGCATGCATAGCAAATACTCACAGTGAACTTTAACCTGAGCAATTTTATTGATTACTATAGATAGATGTGTTTCAGAGTTGTTCATTTCCTTTGGAATGCATTCAACAGACCAAATGTTCATCCAGCTACTGTATGTGCTGTATAATGACAATCAGAGCTGTTGAAAATTCTGTCTGGGGTTTAAGGAAGAACAGCATGCTCTTTCTGCAAGAGGCTTGTTTACATTAACAGCAGCATGCTTTCATGTGTGCCACTAACACAAACAGAAGTTGTATTATTGCATTATGTCAGAAATAAAACTGGTTGGAAAACAATAGGGAAAAATTAAGTTTCTGGTTTTTATCAAATTTCTTATCAGGATTATTCAGGAAATCCTGACTTTCAGTGAGAGAAAATGAAATTATCTGCTCAGTTGATGTATCTCTGAGAAAAGTCAAATATAGAGAGTACTTCAAAGGACTTTTAAATGGATATTTAGAAATAAAATAGCATCTTCAATGATTGATAAACTTCTTTAAATGAATTTTTTCCTGTAATTTTTTTAACCTAAAATACATTATATACCTTTATTTAAACTCCTTTGGAGTTCTGTAAGTCAAGCAGAAAAGTTAGTCAGAAAGGCAGCTGTAGGGTTCCAAGCACTTTTTGAAAATCTAACCACTTGTTTAAGTATCTAATTGGGAACTGAGTGTCTTTGACAATCTGCAGTGAAATCCTAGCTTCAGGGAAATCAATGGCAGCAGGATTTCACCCTGGTTTTTTAGGCCCTGATCCTGAAAAGATTAAAACACACACTTAACTTTACACATGGTTGGCCTGATCCAACTCCCATTTAAGTCAATAGAAGCCTTTCTGTTCATTTCAGTGAGAGCGGGATCAGGGCCTGTGATAGTTTCCTTAAATTTAGTGAGATTCATACTGAGAAAGTAGGGCAATCGGCTAGCTATCTGAGGTGCCTGTACACAAGAAGAAGGGAAACAAACAGGAGGAACTGGAAGTCCTGGCACAGTCAAGGAACTATGATGTGATTGGAATAACAGAGACTTGGTGGGGTAACTCAGATGACTGGAGCACTTTCATGGATAGGTATAAACTGTTCAGGAAGGACAGTTGGGGGAAAAAAGGTGGAGGATTTGTACTGTATGTAAGAGAGCAGTATGATTGCTCAGAGCTCGAATTTGAAACTGGAGAAAAAGCTGTTGAGAGTCTTTGGGTTAAGTTTAGAGGCGAGAGCAACAAGGGTGATGTCATGGTGAGCATCTGCTGTAGGCCACCAGACCAGGAGGATGAGATAGATGAGGCTTTCTTTGGACAATTAACAGAAGTTTCCAAATCACAGGCCTTGGTTCTCATGGGGGACTTCAGTCACCCTGACATCTGCTGGGAGAGCAATACAGCACTGCACAGACAATCGAGGAAGTTTTTGGAGAGTTTTGGAGACAACTTCCTGGTGCAAGTGCTGGAGGAAACAACTAGGGGCCATGATCCTCTTGACTTGCTGCTCACAAACAGGGAAGAATTGGTAGGGGAAGTAGAAGTGGGTGGCAACCTGGGCAGTAGTGACCATGAGATGGTCGAGTTCAGGATCCTGACAAAAGGAAGAAAGGAGAGCAGCAGAATACGGACCCTGAACTTCAAAAAAGCAGACTTTGATTCCCTCCGGGGACTGATGGGCAGGAACCCCTGGGAGGCTAATATGAGGGAGAAAGAAGTCTAGGAGAGCTGGCTGTATTTTAAAGAAGCCTTATTGAGGGTTCAGGCACAAACCATCCTGATGTGCAGAAAGAATAGCAAATATGGCAGGCGACCAGCTTGGCTTAAGAGATAAATCTTCAGTGAGCTTAAACACAAAAGAGAAGTTTACAAGAAGTGGAAACTTGGAGAGATGACTATGGAGGAGTATAAAAATATTGCCCGAGCATGCAGGGGTGTAATCAGGAAGGCCAAAGCACAATTGGAGTTGCAGCTAGCAAGGGATGTGAAGGATAACAAGAAGGGTTTCTACAGGTATGTTAGCAACAAGAAGAAGGTGAAGAAAAGAGTGGGACCCTTACTGAATGGGGGAGGCAACCTAGCGACAGATGATGTGGAAAAAGCTGAAGTACTCAATGCTTTTTTTGCCTCGGTCTTTGCAGACAAGGTCAGTTCCCAGACTGCTGCACTGGGCACCACAGTATGGGGAGGAGGTGAGTAGCCCTTAGTGGTGAAAGAACAGGTTAAGGACTATTTAGAAAAGCTGGACATGCACAAGTCCATGGGACTGGATGCAATGAATCTGAGGGTGCTGAGGAGTTGGCTGATGTGATTTCAGAGCCATTGGCCATTATTTTTGAAAACGAGTGGCGATCAGGGAAGGACCCGGATGATTGGAAAAAGCCAAATGTAGTGCTCATCTTTAAAAAGGGGAAGAAGGAGAATCTGGGGAACTACACACCGGTCAGCCTCAACTTAATCCCTGGAAAAATCATGTAGCAGGTCTTCAAGGAATCCATTTTGAAGCACTTGGAGGAGAGGAAGGTGATCAGGAACAGTCAACATGGATTCACCAAGGGCAAGTTATGCCTGACCAACCTGATTGCCTTCTATAATGAGATAACTGGCTCTGTGGATATGGGAAAAGAGGTGGACGTGATATACCTTGACTTCAGCAAAGCTTTTGGTATCGTCTCCCACAGTATTCTTGCCAGCAAGTTAGAAAGTATGGATTGGATGAATGGACTGTAAAGTGGATAGAGGGCTGGCTAGATCGTCAGGCTCAGTGGGTAGTGATCAATGGCTCGATGTCTAGTGGCAGCCGGTATCAAGCAGAGTGCCCCAGAGGTCAGTCCGGGGGCAGGTTTTGTTAAACATTTTCATTAATGATCTGTATGATGGGATGGATTTCACCCTAAGCAAGTTCATGAATGACACTAAGCTGGGGGGAGAGATAGATACACTGGAGGGTAGGGATAGGCTCCAGAGTGACCTAGACAAATTGGAGGATTGGGCCAAAATAAATCTGATGATGTTCAACAAAAACAAATGCAGAGTCCTGCACTTAGGACAGAAGAATCCCATGCACTGCTACAGGCTGGGGACCAATTGGTTAAGCAGCGGTTCTGCAGAAAAGGACCTGGGGATTACAGTGGATGAGAATCTGGATATGAGTCAAGATTGTGTCCTTTTTGCCAAGAAGGCTAAAGGCATATTGGGCTGCATTAGTAGGAGAATTGCCAGCAGATCGAGGGAAGTGATTATTCCCCTCTATTCGGCACGGGTGTGGCCACATCTGGAGTATTGCGTCCAGTTTTGGGACCCCCACTACAGAAAGGATGTGGACAAATTGGAGAAAATCCAGTGGAGGGCAACAAAAATGATTAGGGGGCTGGAGCACATGACTTATGAGGCGAGGCTGAGGGAACTGGGCTTATTTAGTCTGCAGAAGAGAAGAGTTCAGCTGTTCTCAGTGGTGGCAGGTGACAGAACAAGGAGCAATGGTCTCAAGTTACAGTGTGGGAGGTCTAGGTTGGATATTAGGAAAAACTATTTCACTAGGAGGGTAGGGAAGCACTGGAATGGAATCTCCATGCTTAGAGGTTTTTAAGGCCTGTCTTGACAAAGCCCTGGCTGGAATGATTTAGGTGGGTTTGTCCTGCTTTGAACAGTGGGTTGGACTAGATGACCTCCTGAGGTCTCTTCCAACCCTAATCTTCCTTGGTTCTGTGATCACTCACAGTGTGTTTGTGTGGAAGAAAAGGGTAAACATGTATGGAATGCTTTGTCTACACCTCCCGCCGGCATAGATTGGCTACACGGGAGACCTTACTGTGTTGCAGCCGCAGCAGTACAGCTGTAAGATTTATTGTTAGACATAGCCTAAATCTTTGTATGAGTGAGGCTTTAGTTAGTTGCCTAGGTGGGAGATGTTGGGGTCTGAGGTCTTTTGAAAATCTGGACTTAATTGCTAAATAATTCTTAGAGACCTATTTACATGATATATCATAATTAGTGGGCCCAATTCTGTGAGATTCTGCGCTCCCCCAATTCTCAGGGGGTTGTTTTATTTTATTATTGGTTTTTTTACCAACAATGTTCTAGGCCCTTAGGAGTCATTGGAAATTGAGAGTGCTCAGCAAATGCAGGACAAGACCCCCCCAAAAGACAGTCCTTCAAATTATAATCCCTAAGGGTACTCAACCTTAGGATGTACATTTGCCCGTGAACTCCTGATTGGATATTTCAGTTAGCAATGTCTGCAGGTCACACTTGTGCGCTACTCACCCTCATGCTTAGATGCAAGGATATATAGGGAGAGCAATACCCACCACCAGTCCAGTTCTTTCGCAACCACCTTCAGTTTGAGATAGTTTTATGGTGTCTGTTGTTAGCCTTATAGCTACTGCCTTATTCTGTAATTTTTGTAGCATTTTATTTAATTTTGTTTCTTCTTTATTTTAAGCAAAGGCTTATGCTTTTTGGGGGTGGTCCCCCTTTTCCTGGGCCTTTCTTTTTATCCAGGGCCTTCTTTACCCTCAGCCTTTCACTGTCTGTGGCCTCCTTTCTTACATTGTGCCAAAGAGTCCAGGTTTCAAACCTTGTCAGACTTGCAACAGGTATTTCTCCCTCAGCAATGGGCATTCTAGCTACCTCAGACAATCTCACGTCCCATCAAAGTGCAAGGTATGCTCTGGGTTTAAGAGAAGATCTAGGAAGATGAGGGAAGACAGGCTGAAGCTCCTCCTGATTCAGCATTCTGTGAGACCTGTGTGTCCAGTACCGCTCCACTGCCGTTCATTGGCCTTCGCCATTCAGACTGCTTCATTAACTTCAGCCTTCAGTAATCAGAGACCATGGGGCAGCTTTGGGAGTGAAGAAAACCCATTCTCTGGAGAGAGATTCCAGAAGAATGGAAAAGTCACCTGTGAGGCTAGGGAACAAGGAGACCTTGTATCCTGGTATGGGTACTGCTGAAGCCTCCATGAGGTACCCAAAAATAAGACTTCTAGTACACCCTGCATCAAGAAGTCTTCTAGTTAACTGCACTGAACAGCACCGTCATTGGTACTAAAGGAAGATAACTCCAGACACAAGGACTCCTCTAGGATCAGGGACTCTTCTAAGAAGCCTTCAATGCATGCTCTGGTACTGTCTTTCTTGGGCCACTGCTACAACAAAAGCAAGGACTGTGCTTTCATATCATCTCTGGTACCATTTGAGTTTCCTGTGGAGCACTTCCCAGGCTCTCCAGTACTGATCAATTTCCTTTCCCATGAGGATTTAGTTGCTGTTGACACTGGAATTTCTCTCTTTAACAGGTACTGAGAGGAATCTTTTGCCGGCACCATCACAACCTTTGGAGCCACAGCTCCCATCCTTGCTTCTGTATCCCACTCCTTTCCCTTATAAACCAACACAGTGGACTTTCTGGAACCCATGGGATAATTATACTGACTAGTGTTACATAGTGTCCTCCTGCAAAAGGCCTCATCCAGACCAACAGCAACTGGTACCGCAGAACCCTCCCCACCAGGAGGACCGGTTGGAGGAGCAAGAGCTAGTGGTTGGGGAGAAGACACCACCATCTGACAAGTCCTCCTCCTCCCCCAATGAGGCAGTTATCCCAACCCCCACCATCTTATGCAGATGATTGCAAGGCCTTTCAAGACCTGTTAAAAAGGGAGAGGAGTCAATCCAGATTCCCTGGGAGGAGATTCAGAAAGTACAACACTCTCTTTTGAACATTCTGTCCCCCAGGGCAAGGTTGCCTTTCACATTAATGAGGCATTACTTTCACCATCCTGCACTGAATGGAAGACACCTACAACCATCGCACGCACTTGCAAAGGGGCTGATGGAAATATTATGTACTGTCCAAGGATCTGGAATAATTTTTTCTCACAACTTCCCTCCTCCCGCCAACTTCTTGGCAGTGGATGCTGTCAATGAAAGGAATCGAGAAGCTTGCTCCAAATCAACTCTCTTGGACAAAGAGATTGAGTGTCTTTTAGGTCATAAGATCTATTTGTCACTTGTTCTTCAGTTTACGGTTGCAAACTATCAGGTCTTCATGGCAAAGTATGATTTCATAAACTATGGAAAATGTTCACATTTTATTTATCATTTTTCGTGAGACCAAAGAGAGCAGTTTCTGGCCTTCATTGTGGAAAGCCATATGATCTAAAAAATATTCTACAAACTTCCCTCAGCCAGCTTACACAGCTTCGTGTTCAATGGCAACTGACATCATCATGCATTGAGCCTACTGGCTTCAAGCCTCTGTCTTCCCAAGGAAGTGCAGAATATGATAGAGGATCTTCCTTTTGAGAGGCCTAGGATCTTCAGTAATAACACTGATTTCAGAGTAGCAGTGGTGTTAGTCTGTATTCGCAAAAAGAAAAGGAGTACTTGTGGCACCTTAGAGACTAACAAATTTATTTGAGCATAAGCTTTCGTGAGCTACAGCTCACTTCATCGGATGCATTCAGTGGAAAATACAGTGGGGAGATTTATATACATAGAGAACATGAAACAATGGGTGTTACCATACACACTGAAACCAGAGTGATCACTTAAGGTGAGCTATTACCAGGAGGAGAGTGGGTGGGGAAACCTTTTGTAGTGATAATCAAGGTGGGCCATTTCCAGCTCTCCTGCTGGTAATAGCTCACCTTAAGTGATCACTCTGGTTACAGTGTGTATGGTAACACCCATTGTTTCATGTTCTTTATGTATATAAATCTCCCCACTGTATTTTCCACTGAATGCATCCGATGAAGTGAGCTGTAGCTCACGAAAGCTTATGCTCAAATAAATTTGTTAGTCTCTAAGGTGCCACAAGTACTCCTTTTCTTTTTTAGTAATAACACTGATGGGTACCTCCATTCACTTAAAGTTTCCAGGGCTACTCTGTGACCTCTTGAAATTTATACCTGCCCCATGCAAGACTACACCTTCAGTGCCTCCAGGCCTGGCTCAAGACTATTTACACTCAAAGCTAGTACAATCTTTCCAAATGGCTGACCTTAATACCCCTCACCCCCTAAGAGTTCTCAACTCCCTCAACTGGTGGAAGGATCCTTGCAAGGTTTGTGTGGCAGTCCCCTTTTAATGTCTCATCAAAGGTCATCACCCTGGGTGCCTCCCTGCTTGGTTGGGGGTACCCATTTCCAAGACATTACATCCCAGGATTGGACTCCCCATGAAGGGTCCCTCCAAATCAACATTCTCAGACTCAGAGAAGCCACTCTGACAAAATGATGCTGGACAACAGAGTGGCAGTATACTGCATAGATTGGCAAGTGAGAGAAAGATCAATCCTTGTGCACAGAGTCAATATAGGTGTAGAACTTGTGTATAGCTCATCACATAGACTGTCAGAGGCCTATGTGCCCAGCCTGCAGTACACTATAGCAGACTCCCTGAGTACTTTCACCAAAATCATGAGAAGAAACTCAGCTTCTCAGTCTTTCAGAGCATTCATCAGTCCTGGGGCCTTCTGGAGACAGATTTTTTTGCAACTCCATCCAATATAAAGTGCCATTGACTCTGCTCAAGGGGAAATTATGGCCACAACTCAATGGGGGATGCTCTCCTCATCCCTTGGCCTCTTACTGTCTTATACACCTACCCTCCAACGCCATTGATCCTCAAAGCTCTGAACAAACTAAAGCAACAGAGATAGCAACAACTATTCTCATAGCACCATCATGACTGAAGCAAGTGTGGTTCCCCATTTTACTTCATCTCTCTCTGCAGGCATATTTCACTTTCCACTGATGGTAGATCCCCTGACACAGGAACCAGGCACCAAGACCCACCCCGAACATCTCTTCACTGTGCTCAAGGCTTGATTCGTTGATGGATCTCGGGCACAGAACTGAACTGTTCTCCCAAAGTTAAGACTGTACTTCTGAGCATTAGAAAACCCATCACAAAATCTACCCATAAAAGTGGGAGTGTTTCCAACCCTGCTGTACTCATCAATCTATATTCCCCTCCAGGTTGCTCCTTACAACCATGCTCAATCACCCACTTGAGTTTAATTTAAAAATGCAAGGTTTGACACTCAATTCCATTAGGGTCCACCTAACTGCCAATACAACCTTATACCTACTAGTTGAAGGGTTGTCTGTTTTCAATCACCTAGCACAGTGAAGTTCCTTAAGGGTTTATGTAATCTCTTTCCCTATGACAAGTAGCCCTACTCCTCCTTGGGACCTTAGCCTATTTCTCAATGCCCTGAGATATCCTCCATTTGAATCCATGGGCAGCTGTTCATTCCTTCATTTGTTTTCTAAGACTACATTCCTCATAGCCATAACCTTGGCCAGAAAGATAAAAGAGGTAGGGCCACTTGTGGCTGACTGCCTGTACACAATTTTCTACCATGTTAAAGTAGCTTATATTCCCATCCTCACTTCCTGCCTAAAGTCTCATCAGAATTCCATATCAATCAAGTCATTCGACTCACAGTATTCTACCCTGAGTCTTACTCCTCAAGAGAAGTGGCTAGTCTTCATAATCTGGCTGAGAGAAGGGCTCTTACCTTCTACCTTAATAGAATGGAACCATTCCAGGCCTTTCAAATACTCTTTACCTCCTTTACAGAAAGGATGAAGGGGCAACCAATTTTTACTCAAAGGCTATCAAAATGGGTTTCATGATGTATCTCAGCTAGTTATGAAGCTTCCAGTGTGCATCCCCAACCTTGAGTGACTGCCCATTCCACAAGAACTCAATCTACCTCTTAAGGACATCACTATCATGGACATTTGCAGGGCCACCACCAGGTCATCCATTCACACATTCTCCAAGTATTACAGTGTTGTATCTGCTTCCAGGGCAGATATGACTTTCGGTGATGCTATTCTCTGAGCTGTACTGCATCTGTCTCCTTAACACCCACTTCCTCATAGAAATACTGCTTGAGAGTCTTCTAAGGTGGAACTATAACTCAAAAAAAAAAAAGAAGAAGAAGAAGAAGAAGAAAAAGGAGAGGTTACTTATTTGTACAGTAACTGGAGTTCAAGATGTTTTGTTCCTGTGGGTGCTCCACCTCCCAACCTCATTCCTTTCTGATGTGAAGTCTTACTTCGACTTTATTGTTGGAAAGGAACTGGAATTGTGGTCTGCTCTCCCTCTATATCCTCACACTGGAGCATGAGCATGTGTTCGGTGCAGGCACAGCTAACTAAAATATCTGATCAAGTGTGTAAGGGCATGTGCACATGCTAAGGTGGAGCACCAAAGCATCTCATAGAACTCCAGTTACTGTACAGGTAAGTAACTTCTCCTTTTCCAGTAGCAACGCTCACCTCTCTTTGTTCATTCTTTCTGCACCAAAGCTGCATAAATATCAGATATTTCTGATTCTTACATTAACTTCCGGTACAGATTTTTCACCAACACAGGCCCATCCTGTTTCAGAAAGGATTCATTCAAAAAATATTGAGTACTTATGAACACAATACATTTTCTCTGCAACTAGTTAGTATGTCAAAAGCTTTCTGCTGTAGCTGTTTTATTTAGTTAGTGCCAGATTGTGAGTATTTTACTCATCCGATGTAATTGAAATGAATTGAAATGAATGTGACCATTTGAGGAGTAAGGTTCTCAACACATGAGTAAGGATGTCAGAGTGTTGCCCTTATTTATTTATAAAATTATAATAGCATCCACTTTCTCACGATACTGGTTACTGCAATCACAGCCCAAATAGGTTTTTTCAAACATAACTCCATGACATAAAAAACAAAGCAGGTACTGCAGATGCAAATTCTTTTGCTGCATTATAGAAGTCAGGCTCTGGTGTTCTAGAGGTATTAACCTTCCTCTGAGAATCGCATGCCACAAGTCCTGGAGAGTCAAGTCAAGTCAACCCCAGGAATAAACAAGAGTAACTAAGTAGAGTGGGATTAGATATTGCTCAAATAACAAGGAGATCCTGTAGAGGAAATGATGTTTAATAATCAGGAGAACTGTTGTCTTTAATTTGTTATCTTGTTTTTGTGGGGGTGTAGGAACGTGTTCCAGACAGCCCTTCTCCTGCTCCTTCCCTTGAAGAAGGTCGAAGACCTGGCAGCCATCCATCATCTCATCGAAGCAGCAGTGTGTCCAGCTCACCTGCACGGACTGAGAGCTCGTCAGACAGAATCCGTAGGTCACATTCTTCTCCTTGTCACCATTTTAAATTTGATTAAGTTAAGCTAATTTTTTCTAACCAAAATACCTTAAGTCTAAGTAGATCTAGATGTACCATGTTCTGAAGTTCAGCTGCAATAGCTATCGGCCATCATTAAGTTCCCTAGTTTACAGTATCATAATGTATGATGCTTCATTAATAGGTACTGATGAAAACTGCCATTATGTCATATTAAGCATAAAGATATAAGCTATGAAACAGAATTGCAGCGAGAAAGCAATTTGCTAGACTAATTTCAGAACTGAACATATACAAACCATGACACATTTATGTATTTTACAGTTTTATTTAATTTTGCTACCCTAGTTGGACTTCTATATTAAAACTGACTTCAGAAGTGACATTTTATGAGATAGTTCAATTTAAAAAGATAATTCTAGGTGAAATACATTTTTTTAAAAAAATCTGCACACACATTAGGGTGGGGAATATGATACAAGTAATATTTTGACTTCAGAACTCACAAGGGATAGAATCAAATTAAACTGTGAAATTTCATGAAATTTTTGTGAAGATTCCATGTCTAAGATTTGTGCATCCCTTAGGTACTCCAATGCAGTAGCCTAAAATTGAAGGTTTTAGACCATATTATTTTATGCATATTAAATTCAATTTATTTTACCCTGTCCACACCTTTTCATCTTTTTTTGCTAGGTTGCAGACTTTTGTACTAACAACACACCACTGCATTTCTGAAGTTGTCATTTGGTGAAACCAAAGGTTTTGGTCCCTTAATAAGAGGCAGTTGAGATTTTTAGCTCCTGTGTAAACATAGGGAGGCATTTTGGGATTCTAGTTAGATAAACACATTGGATGGATGTTTCAGGCTTTCTGCAGACTCAGGAAGATAACACTATATTGGTTTGACTTGAATAATATTGTAAAGATTATTTTCATAACCATGAGTAACAAAAACAGTTTTAAAAATGAAATCTTAGATTGTAGGGCAACATATTACAACAATGCCTGGATTCTGTAGTAAATTCCGTAATCACAGAATAGCAGCTGAGGTCAGAAGCTCTCCATATTGTCCCTGGATCAGGGTAATAGAGTTCCTCAGCCATTGCAGATATTTTTTTCAATTTTAAAATAAAACACCTAGTCCTGTTCCACTTGCCATACCACATGCCATTTCTAATAACTGCTTCTCCATGTATGGTACCTGCAGGGGCAAGATGACTGCTTCAGAAATAGGGATCAAATCCAAGAAAGGAGTGGAGAGCTAATCTACAGGAGTTCCCTGAACCTCATTCTTAGGTTATTTGTTTTTGCCATTGCTTACTGGGCTAGTTTTTCTCAGAATGTGTCAGCCTCTTGCCCAACTGGCTTATATGGGATTCTGGCTTTTGTGCCTCAGAAAGCTGGATTTAAGGGGCCGGCTGAATGAAGACAATAGAAATTAGATATGGAAAGGATCTACCAGACTAGCTTCCTCTGAGTGGATTTAATATCACTAATTAAATGACATTGAGGTTATTAGTTTTCTTGTACAATTGAGACAGTATCTAAAAAAATAGAGACATGAGTAATATTGTTAACATTATTGTAAGTTTGTGTATGTGTGTTAATATTATTGTTGGTTTTATGTCTATGTGTGTATGACTAGCAGCTGTACATCAGAATGGGCTATCCATGAATCAGATGCTGATGGGTTTATCACCTAATGTCCTACCTGGCCCAAAAGAAGGTGATCTGGCTGGTCATGAGGTTGGACATGAGACTAAAAGAATACATATTGAGAAAGGTAACATGCATTTTATGCTTTTATGGATTTTATGTCCTTATGATATCATATATATATATATATATATATATGTATATATATATATATATATATATGAATGAGACCCTGTTCTCATGATATTTATTATTTATTATTCATTATTATTATTAATGTTGTGGCCTAAGTGAGACCCTAAATGGCTTTTCTGTCTCTTCTCCTATTTTATAGTTTAGTAAGGAGTATATTATTGAATAATAGCTATAAAAAGAAAAACTAAATAAATATTACATAGAAGGATAGATATAAAAAATGTAGGCCTGAACTATTTCCTCATGATCTAAGTAAATGACTGCACTATTATATGCAGTATTGTTGTAGCTGTTTTGATGCCAGGCTATTAGAGACACAAGGTGGGTAAGGTAATGTCTTTTATTGGACCAAATTCTGTTGGTGAGACAAGCTTTTGAGCTCACACAGAACTCTTATACTTCTTCTTCTACAGGGTGCTTGTATTTAGCAGTGATACTCTAAGTTAGTTTCCCAGACCTGAAGAAGAGCTCTGCACTTTTTATAGTATTTTCATGAGAGATAACAATGATTTTAGATAATTGTTTCATCTGTAATCCTCCAACAAAAAAACATCAGTTGCTAAAAATCATTCTCTATGTGATTGAATTTGATGAGCTGATTTTCAGAAGTGCTGAGCACCCTGGATATTGGGCCATGCATTGGGAAAAAGGCAAGAGTAATACACAGCTGCAACAATACCCAACAGCATAAAATGAGACTGCTGCATATTAAGTACTTTATTTTCAATTTAATTGACTATCTGACTTCAAATGTATGAGTTAGATTAATGGTCTATTAGTGTTTTTATTCATTGTAGTACCATTTCATCATGTTGTGTATACAAACGTGTTACATTCCATGTATACTAGAAATATTAACTGAATTCTTCAGTATTTATATTTCATACAGAATTTTTACTTAAACTACACATAAACATTGAGCAAGCTTTACAGAGCTGGAAAATGGTATCAGTTGAACAGGAGTTAGAAATAGGAGCTGTTTCCCTTAGTAAAAAAATTCTCTGGGAAAGGTGAGTCAGAAGAAATTAGCTCTTTGGGACAAGTACAAAATGTAAGAGCCAGTCACTTTAATACAGCTGAATAGAATGGCTGGAACAGTAATAGCTATAAGAGCTTCCCTTTTCTGTCCCCTGTCTGAACATTGAGATATGAAAAGAGAATTAAAATCTGGACACTTCTATTCTGGACAGGTGGCATCTTTAATAAAATTACCCTAAAATAATGGAAACAACATTTCTTTTATATAAACCATTAATTTTGGTTCATTACACTCACAACCTGTATATGCCCCACTTAGCCCCTACAAATGGTATCCCTGCTGAGGAGTATGATGTGATCAAATAGGCTTGTTTTAAATTTCAGTAAATGTTTCAGTTTTAGCTCACTGACGTCACACATTTTCCCTGTGTAGTCAGCCTGGTAAATCTAGCAAACAGCAGCATATATTGGGAATTGTTACCATTTGTCCTATAAAAAAATTAAAACAGGAACATGACTTTTGTTTCTAATGGTTCCCCAAATGTATTTCCCCATGTGGCCACCAGTTCAGCTTGCCTATAAAATTTGTTCTTATTGAAACTGCTGAAGATTCTCTTTCTTTGACAGTCATTGTTTAGGTCAAAGCTTCTATTTTTCCTTTTCTTTCTCTCTCTCTCTCTCTCTCTCTCTGTTCCAGCCTACTGAATTAATGGTAAATATTCATGGGCTATCTAGATTGATAGGGCATACTAAATTAAAAATTGTTTTCTGTCATGGCCACATTTATCATATCTCTCATACCAGCTCTCTAACTTTTATACTAAACTTATCTGTATTAAAACAAGTGATTCCATTCACAGATATTTGTGGAGATGGTAATTATCGGTTAGTGTCGCTATGGCCCTGACATTCAGATCTGCAGCTTGTTGCTACCACCTCTAATCTGTCAAAAGGCAATTTTATATGTGTATATATATAGCATACAAATACTCAGGCATTGTCTGAATCTGCCTTGGCCTTGTCACCTGACTTTTAAAAAAATCGTGAGTTTTGAATATGAGTCATTAAGAATTTATGCATTACTCTGTTTTCTTCTGAGATATATTTATGTCAATCCATCAGTTGGAACTAGAATGACTTTTAATTACAGCTGTGAGAACTTGGGAAATCCCACCTGGTGAAGAAGCCTATGTTTCTTTCTTCCTTCTCCCTCCCCCAATTTTGTTAAACCATAAAGCTCTCCAAGATCCTGAGCTTAGGGAGAAATTAATTAAAATCAATGGGAAATTTAAACATGAGGAAAAGTTAGGGAAATGAAATCTAATAAAGACACTATTTTAAGAAGGTCCAAGAGAAACCAGAAGGGGCCAATTATGATTGATTCAAAGGATGGGCTTGGTCAAAGAGAGAGAATGTCATGTATCTTCGGCAATATATGGAGCTATTCTAGTCACTCTCTACAGTACAGTATAGCATAATAATTATAGACTTAGTGTATATGTAGCTGCATTTGTCTTGATGTTAATAGATGACAGAACAAACAAAGGAAGTATTTCTTGACACAATGCACAATCAACCTGTGGAACGCATTGCCAGGGGATGTTGTAAAAGCAAAAACTATATCTGGATTCAAAAAAGAATTAAATATGTTCATGGAGGATAGGTTCAGCAATAGCTATTAGCCACGATAGTCAGGGATGCAACCCCATGCTCTGGGTGTCCCTAAACCTCTCACTACCAGATGCTGGGACTGGATGAGAGGAGATCGATAACTTGATGATTGTCCTGTTCAGTTTATTCCCTTTGAAGTATCTGGCATTGGTCACTGTCAGAAGACAGGATGATGGGCTAGATGGACCGTTGGTCTGGACCTAGTGTAGCCATTCTTATGCTCTAATAGCCCTTTCAAAATATTGTTATCCATCTGAATTACTTTATATAATTGGCTTAATTGATTCTATTGCTGTCTACTTTTAAAGTCCAGTCTCTCTTAGGGCCTGATTTTGCAAAGGGCTGAGTGACCTCAGCTCCCATTGAAGTCAATCTACCATTAGCACAATGGGAGTAGGGCTAGACTCCATTGGCTTAATCTATAGCCCATGAATATCAGTGGAAAGATTACCATTGGTTTCAGTGGACCATGGATCAGGCCCTAGATCAATACTTCTTGCAGCAAAAAAAGGAGAATAACTTGTTCTCCAAAAAACTATTATGTGCACCTTTAAGAAAATCTGCAAGTCTACATTTTCATTGTCCATGCTTGCTCATCAGAGGGTAACAAATTTTCCAACTACACTGAAAATGTACTGCAAAATTGCAAATGATCCTGGGAAGGAGGTTAGCTGAAGTGTCTGACAGCAGTTATCATTAAGACAAGTTGTCTTCATTTCAGCAGCCTGTAAATTAGGAATCCTGTCGTGATGCATATTTTTTTAAAAAAAATATTTAAATAGGATTACACAAAAAATCAGTATTATGAAGTGGTAGAGTTGTGTGTTAGATAATGTTGTCAGGAACAATTCAGTTCTTTTCAACTCAGTGCTAAAGCTAAGACTAGGAGCTGCTGTAAGTAATAAAAAAAAGTTACCATAGGGACACAAGAGTTGGTTCTCGATAATCCCACATATTTCGCTGAGATACTATGGTAACTAGGACATCAGATTAGAACCTTCTTTTGTCTGCACATACTTATAATTTTAGATTGAAACCAATCTTAGGTGAAGCTTGAATGTCATTCTTATGTTTTAAATTGAATAAGTTATTTGAGGTGTTATAGAAAGGGCACTCTCCTTTTGAAAACTGTCCATGCTGTTTTCAGTTTCTGTAATATTTACTGCCTTCACAACAAAAGCTAAACTAGCCTTTTCCGAAATTTATTTTAACTCTGGTATTAATGGAAATTTTGCAAGTGATTTTCAGTTAATCTACACCAGAGGTTCTAAAATTTTTGTATTGGCAACCCCTTTCACACAGCAAACCTATGAGTGCAACCCCCACTTATAATTTAAAAACACATTTTAAAATATATTTAACACTATTGTAAATGATGGAGGCGAAGCAGGGTTTGTGGGTGGAAGCTGATAGCTTGTGACCCTCATGTAATAACCTTGTGACCCCCTGAGGGGTCACGACCCCAATTTGAGAACTCCTGATCTACACTAATCTCCTTTAAAATGCCATAGTACCTGCATTTGAGATATAACTCTTTGATAACCCCAATAATTTTCTGTGATTGCATACAAATATTATATTTTATGCCCCTCGGGACATGACCAGTCCCAGATAGCCAGCCGGTACATGTCCTAGAGTTATGACTACTTAGCCTGATAAATAAAAAAAATAAATTATTTCAAAAAGCCAACACTGCAGAGTGAACAACAGAACCTAATTTAAATATTCTGATGATTTGACTAGAAATACATCTAGCATATTCATTGTTACCCTCAACCCCCAAAAGAGCAAATAAATGTTTGTTATAAAAGTTAAGGACAAAGAAAAAGTTTTGGCATCACTATGCATTCTCATTTACTGGAACTATCTCCCACCCAAGTCAGAAACCACATGCTCAAGAATATACATTAACTCTTGGCTTACATACAATTTTAGTTAGTTATCCAAGAAAACCCTTTTTATGGAAGGAGTCTTGAGCAGTTGGGATGAATTTGTATTCACAAACCTTCTACTTGTTAAATTATGCTCACACAAAAATTAATCTCTCCATTTTCATCTATGTACAATAACTCCTTGCTTAACGTACTTACATTCCTGAAAAATGTGACTTTAAGCGAAACAATGTTAAGCGAATCCAATTTCCCCATAAAAATTAATGTTAATTAATGAAGTTAGGTTCCAGGGAATTTTTTTTCACCAGACAAAAAACTATATTATATATATATACACACACACACAGAGAGTATAAGTTTTAAACAAACAATTTAATAGTACACAGCGATGATGATTGTGAAGCTTGGTTGAGGTGGTGAAATCAGAGGGTTGGATATTTCACAGGGGATGCCTTATTGCTAAATGATGAACTAGCAGTTGGCTGAGCCCTCAAGGGTTAACTCATTGTTGTTAATCTAGCTTCAAACTCCCCAAGGCAGCATGAATGGAGGGAGTGGAGACAGCATGGAAGACAGAGACAGAGACACACACCCTGTGTGTGACAGAGAGATGTGCATTGCTCCTTTAAGTACTCTGACCACACTCTTAAGTACACTGCCTTTTTAGGTTAATCAGCAAGCTGAGATGGCAGCTGCTGCCAGGAAGCTCCCTCTGTCCTGAGTCCTGTTGTGTCCCCCCCGCCCCCGCTCCCTGGAAGATGGGGTAAGCAGGGTACAGAGGAAGGTGAACAACCTGACATTAGCCCCCCTTTTCCCCTCCCCACACAGCAAGCAGGAGGCTCTGGAGAGCAGCTCCAAGGCAGAGGGCAGGAGCAACACATGGCAGTGGGGGGAGAGACAGATGAACTGCGGGAAGTTGATAGCCTGCTGGGTGGCTGCAGCACAGGGAATTTAGGGGAACGGGGAGCTGATAGGGGGGTTGCTGGTCCACCCTGGTTCCAAGCCCCCACCAGCTCGCTGCAAGAGGCTGTTCTTCCTGCAAGCAGTGGACAAAGCAGGCGGCTGCCAAACAGCATTATAAGGGAGCATTGCACAACTTTAAATGAACATGTTCCCTAGTTGATCAGCAACGTAACAACGAAACAACCGGGAAGACTTTAAGGGAGGAGTCACTGTATATGCACACCTTTTGTGTGTGTGTGTATGTCCTAATACATACTCCATTTTTACGTGAAGTGGAAGCAACCAAGACATGAACATAACTTTAAATACTGTGACAAAGTTCCTCCTCTACCTTGGTGGGTCCTGCAGTTATTGGTGGATTTTGCTCACCTCAGAGATTCACAGTATCCCTCAGTTTGGCCACTTTTGTGGCTCAAATCTGCCGTTCACTCAGATAACCTCATCACTGGCCAGCATGGGGAAAAAAGAGTAAGAACATCCCCACAGTTTCTGCTGATCCACCATGTGGGTCGGGGACCAGTTCAGAGACCTTCCCCTTTGGTGGAAGCTCCTGTATTGGGTCAGGAGTTGGGAGGTTGGGGGGGAACCCAAGCCCGCCCTCTACAGCGGCTTCCAGCCCAGGGCCCTGTGGACTCAACTGTCTAGAATGCCTTCTGGAACAGCTGCATGACAGCTACAATTCCCTGGCCTCCTCCCAACATCTTCTTTGTCTTTGCCACAGGACCTTCCTCCTGATGTCTGTTAACGCTTGTACTCCTCAGTCCTCCAGCAGCACGTCCTCTCGCTCCCAGCTCCTTACACACACACCTCACTGGAGTGACACACACTGGAGGGACACTGGAGTGATAGCCTTTTTAAACTAGGTGTCCTGATTAACCTTAATTAATTCTAGCAGCTTCCCAATTGACTACAGGTGTTCTAATTAGCTTGCATGCCTTAATTAGTTCTAGGAAGTTCCTGAGTGTTCTGGAATAGTCCCTATTATCTTACCCAGGGAAAAGGGACCTGCTTAACCTGGAACTAATGTATCTACCTTCGACCATTGTCTTGTAGCCATCTGACCTGACCCTGTCACAATATCTAGATATTGTATTTGTAACTTTGTTCTTTCCTCCCTTATTCTCATTCTACTTTCTCTTGCTACCACCAATTCCCATGGCTCCCATTGGCCGGGAATGGCAAACTGTGGCCACTGGGAGCTGCAAGCAGCTGTACCTGCGGATGCTCAGGTAATCAAATCAGGGGCTTACCCTGAACAAGCCATGAACCAAGTTTGGGAATCCCTCTTCTTTAGCTTAAATAACTCTTCACCTTCCCTCATGTTTACCCCCTGATGGATTTATAGAGAGTAATCATATCCTCTCTCAATCTTCAATTTACTAGGCTAAACAAGCCAAGCTCTTCCATTCTCCATCATAAGATAGGCCCTCCTTTCCGCTGATCAACTTAGTAGCTCTTTTCTGCACCTGTTCCAGTTGGAATCAATATGGGCAACTGGAATTGTGCACAATATTCCAAATGAGGTCTTACCAGTGCCTTGTACAGTGGCATTAATATTTCAATAACTCTCCTGGAAATGTGTCATCTGATACAACTTAGGATCACATTTGCCTTTTTCACAGCTGCACCACATTGGTGGCTTATAGTCATCCTGTGATCAACCCCCTCACCCAGGTCTCTCTCTTTTTCTGTCGCTTCTAACTGATGAGTCCCCAGATTTTCCTAGAAATTCTTTTTATTAGACTTTCAGTGCATGACCTTGCATTTGTCCTATTTAATTTCATCCATTTCTGTCACTCCAGTCTTCAAGACCATCCATATCTTCCTGTATAATATGCTGGTCCTTCTCTATATTGACAATGCCTCCCAACTTTGCATCATCAGCAAATTTCATTACCAAATTGCTAATTTTTGTGCTAAGGTAATTAATAAAAATACTGGATAAGATTGGTCCCAAGATCAAACTTGAGGAATTCCCCTAGTAACCTCCCTCCAGTCCAATAATTCACTTTTCAGGACAACCTGTTGCCTTCTCCCCTTTAGCCAATTCCTTATCCACCTTACAATTCTTATACCAATCTCCAGTTTCTCTAATCTACAAAAGTCTTTTCTGAAAAAAAATAATTTGAAGTTTGCTTTACTTTGGAATCAAATGGGTTTTTTTAATGGGGATTTACTTGAATGGATTGCAGAAAGGGGAACTGCAGAATTTATTGTAGATGATATTTTATATCATGGCACCATCTTGCTACTTATTGGCCATTTGAACCATCTGTGCTCCAAGAGCATGGCAGGAAGGAAGCATTGTAAGGGATCAAAATCAGTGGAACAATGACAGTTCACATTAGCTGAGGATCTGCCCCATAATCTTGCATATTCACAGGGAGAAAAGATCTGATATTTACGGTGCTCTAGCAGTGAGGACTTTAATTCTGCCTTTAAATAAAATAAGAAAATAATAAATTTATAAATGTGCATCTACATTTGTTTGGTGAGCTAAAATGGAGTGAATCAGACATATTCTGCCTTATGCTGCAACAAAACTGAAATGGCACATCAGTTTACTATAGGAAATCTTCAATCTCT